>NC_057883.1:15300434-16513648 GCF_019740435.1 Gambusia affinis
TAAATAAGAATATTCTAAGTTTTGGTATTTTTGAAGGGATTGTTGTTCAGACACACTTGTTTATCATAGTTGTCAGTTCTTATCTTAATGGCAGTGTGAAATATGCATGTGCATATTGCACACCAGACAATTACTTTTTCACGTCAAACAAAATGAAATAGAAATAGTAATAATTATTTATTTGATCAGTTTTTCAGAAGTATACAGTTATACTCATTTTGCTTCTCTACAAATTGCAGAGTTCAGCGACTGTTAATCAGATGTAATGTAACCTGTTTTCAGTTGCAGTAAGTGGCACTTAGTGTAACATCGATTTCCACTGCACATCTGCATTCTTCCTCTTGGCACAGTGGATCAGATGCCTTCGTTTTCATCATGCAGGTGTTAAAAACAGGATGTAAATATTATGGTGCTCATCCAGAGAGGCACATTACTCTCTCCTTCAGAGGCCTTTGATATGTCAAGGGCCATTAACAGCACAACCCTCCTGTGGGACACACTCGTGGATGTCGAAAAGCACAACTATGAAAAACATTTCCCTAACAACGTGCTGCTGGAATGATGATAATTGTACCACCTGGACCCTCTGGCGTAAAATACTGGGAAAAAAGAAGAAAAATGCACTAAGAATGTTTTGTAAATGATGTTTTCATTGTCCTTTGTTTAAATGCTTAGCATACATTTTGCCTCTTTTATCTTTTCATCTCTTCTTTACATCTTATATTTTCTCCAATGCCTCTGTCATCGTTAATTTCTTTCACAGACACAATTTTGTATGCATTACAGCTTCATTGTACCTCCTTTTAAATTTCTATCATTGTTTTATCATGAAATGTCAGACAAAATGTGTAGAACCACTGCCAAGGCTGACATTGTGCTGCTGGTGGACGGTTCCTGGAGTATTGGACGGCTTAACTTCAAGACCATTCGAGCGTTCATTGCTCGCATGGTGGGAGTCTTTGACATCGGTCCTGATAAAATTCAGATTGGTGGGTGCAATTAGAATGAGCAATTTCATCTAAAAGGCAATACATTATGAGACAAGTTGGACTTACAAAGGTTCATCATATTTTCAGGTCTTGCTCAGTACAGTGGTGACCCAAAGACTGAGTGGCACTTGAATGCTCATCCAACACGGGACTTACTCCTGAATGCTGTGAATAACCTGCCTTACAAAGGAGGAAATACCATGACAGGTACTTCAGTCAGAGCTGGCTGTAAAGATATGATTTACCTATGCAATCATATTTGTTGGGGTTTTCTTCAAGCTGTTTAAAGTGGTGATCAAATCATTGCAATGCTTTATCTACAGGAATGGCTCTTAACTACATCCTCCAGAACAATTTTAAAGAGAGTGTGGGGATGCGACCTAGTGCCCGAAAGATTGGTGTCTTGGTTACTGATGGAAAATCCCAGGATGAAGTTGTCCTCCCCTCACAGAGCCTGCGTGAGCAGGGCATTGAGCTGTATGCCATTGGTAAGCAGACTTCATATTTGTGAGCTTTTACAAACATAACTGTGTAGATCAAATAATAAATAGCAATAACATGTCATTTCTAGGTGTGAAGAATGCAGATGAGAATGAGTTGAGATCCATTGCCTCCGATCCGGATGAAATCCACATGTACAACGTGGCTGATTTCTCCTTCCTGTTGGACATTGTGGACAACCTTAATGATAACCTCTGTAACAGCGTGAAGGGAGGTGTGTATGAGTTTGGATCAAAACACAGCATCATGCAAAATATTCACGCTTTGAATGTTTTTAGATTTTGTTAGGTTACAGCCACAGGCTAATATATTTCAATGAGGTTTTTGAGGCAGACCACCAAAAAGTACTGTTTAATTGTAACATGACTGGAAACTAGAACATAAATCACCATTTATCTCTTCAAAATAGCTCAAATGAAGTCTGGTTTGAAAAAAAAAGCATCTGTGAACAGTGTTACTGTGCGTTACTATCGTCTTTTGTTATTTAATGTATGTCCTCTTGTCGAGGGACCGATTCTATGCGACAGAAATGTAAACAATGGAGGGAGATGTGCATTTTGTTGGTGGAAAAACTGGAAATATTTTGAGTTTCTGTTGCCAAGTTCGATTATTATAAGCGGCTTTGGGCTTTTTTTTTGTTTTTTTAAGTCGCTTGCAAATTTAATGAGTGGCGGGTTGCGCCTCTTTGGGCTCGTTTTTGAACGTGATGTTACTCATTCGGGCTTGGAGCAGAGACTCATAATAAATCCCAGAATTTGCCCGTAGTTTTTCAAAGTAACTATGCCCTCACTGTTCGCAATACAGGTTATGTCTGAACTTTGATTAGACCACAATAAAAATATATATTCTTTGATTTTAACCACTCCACTATAGCGATTGTTTCTATGTACCGAATAAGAAGATATACATTTTATTTTTTACTGTCTGAAGTTAAATCAGATCAAGCTTAGCTTGTTTTAGATTAGTTAGAATTCCCAAAATTATTTATATTTTTAAATGCCAGGAAACGTAGTGAGAATTTTGTTTTTACAGTTAGAAGACAGTTATCCCTGATACTGACTAAGTTTTCTGCATTCAAAGAAAATTACAAAATATATCTAAAAATGTTCTCGCTATGTTATCTGGCATTTAGCAATAAAATTATTTTGCTAATTCTTTCTCTTGGTCTATCACATACAATCCATTTAAAATACATAAAAGTTTTTATAGGTTGTGGCTAGAATTTTTCTTTTCAAAAGATATATTTTCTGAAGCTGCTGTATACTTATCTGAATGACAGAAGAAACCACCATAGACACAACATATGCTTTATGTCCACACACTGAATTTTCTCTATGAATGGGATGTATTAAGTCATAGACCTAAGTCAGTTAGATGTCTGGTTGTTTTGTGGAAAATTAGATGCAGGCAACCAGCCAAGTGCCTGAAAATGTCTGCAGACATGTTATTTTCTATGTCCCCAAATATTTTCTCTTTCTCCCTCTCTGGAGAAGGAAATTGTCTACTCCTTAATCAAATTTAAGAGCTATTTGGAAAAGTCTAGCTACTACGTGCTCTGTTGTGTGTAAAATTCTGTTAGGACTTGCAAGCAGAGAGGAATGGTATGTTTTAATTATGCATTTGTTTTTATCTACTATATAAGCTAGAAAGTTAAGTTATTTATTATGGCCCTCTGTGGTTACTAGTGCAACAATTTCCATGTCAAAACAGGAGGAGCCCCAGATGCACCCACTGATCTCGTGACATCTGAAGTGACTCACCAGTCCTTTAGAGCCACCTGGACTGCCCCCGACGGCCCAGTGGAAAAATATCGAGTGGAGTACATGACTGTGTCAGGATCCCCACAACAGGTAGCCCATATTTAATCTGCTGCTGTCTTCCAAAAACCTCATACCTGCCAATAATTGAGTTCATGTTAAAACTGCAGTCAGCTTCTGGGTGCTGATTGGATGTTGGCTTAAAGCTCTTCTGACAAACAGCTTCCGATACTAGTGGGAAACTTCACTCAAGCAGCCTCCTGTTTGTGTTGGCCTCTATGTCAGTATCTAATTACATTACAGTCTGCTAGAAGGCAAGGGAACACAAACACACAGCTCTCAGTGTTGAGGATTAGAAAGCAAAAGTCTCCACGAATGATGGCTTCACTGGTCAGAAGAGACTTGCCACCACCGTTTGTGAAACTGATGTGCCATTGGTTTCTGAATCTAATCACAATGCTGGAGTTGTTTTCTTTCCTTCAGTTCTCAATGTTTTGTTTGATGCTGACTCTTCTGATGAGTTTTTATTGTTGTTTATGGATTGAGAAATGGGACAGCCACGTTTGGGTTGGATTCATATAGAAAAAAAAAATTCTGCTGTCTACTATGGATGCTTTAGTTTCATGTTGGTGTTAATTTAAAGTAGATAAACAACTTCCAACATTTCACAAAACTATTGAACAGAACATTACATATTTTAGCTTGCGCATTCCTCTGTTCAGTTACATTCAAGCATATGCTGCATGGCAATGACCAGCAAACAAATTGTTTAGGACAGAGATGGGTTCTGTGTTGACGAATGTGTTTTGGTACATATGGTTTTTATAACCCCTAAGAGCAAAAGCAAAAGTAAATGTGAAGATATTTTGTGAAGTCTTTTACCAATATACACTCAGCGGCTATTTAGCAAGTTAAAACAAGAGCATAAATGAATTATCCAAATAAGCAATGAGCCTGACCACGCTACCACATTAGGTACAAAGTGGCTTACAGAGAACAAAGTGCTTTGGAGTGGCCATCAATCAGTCCTTATGTCAATGAGCTTTTATGAGCATGAAAGCCCACAAATCTGACTTAGTTATACCATTTCTGTCAGGAGTAATTATGGATGCACCGATATAAAAGTTTGGGCTGATATTGATATCTGACACTGATATTGCTGTGAGCTTGATAACCAATATTTACTGATATCACATACATATATATACCTCTTCGACAGTGTGAAAAAATGACCACATCACCTGTATTTTTTCTTTGCTTCACTTAAACAGCAAAGAAACCAATCCACGTAGCCAATCCTTGCCCCTTATTAAAATACACACAAACGAGACTTAGCTAATCATGGGTTTCTAATGCCAGCCCAGTTTTGCTTATTGCACCAATACCGATATGTCAAAACATGCCTAACATTGGCTTTCTTTAAAAACATTTGATTTAAAAAAATATATATATGGTGAAATTATTTTAAAAACAATTTTACCAAATACTGTTGAAATAAATGTTAAATTCTAACTTTGAATAAACTAGTATTACTTTAGTAATCTGTAACTTAGTAACTACAGAAGATTTTTGGTAATTCTAACTAACCTAAAACAAGAGAATTGTTGTTTGATTTAACTTCCCACAAGACCAAAACGGTTCTTGTGTCATACACATTTGGATTCAACTAAAGCTGCCCAGAAACGGTAAACTAAATTCTTGTTATTGTTGAAATGGAATAAAAGTAAATTGTTACAGACCACCTAACTCTGTGTGCTTTTTATTAGGTGTTTGTTGATGGTAGTAAAACCACCGTGGTTCTCCAAGGCCTCACACCTCTGACACAGTACCTGGTAAATGTCTACTCAGTTGTGGGAGAAGACAGCAGTGACCCACTGAAGGGAATTGAAACCACACGTAAGTCTCCCTTTTTAAAGTCATAAAATTCACCTATTAATTGCTCCAGTGAAATTAAATGATATAAACATGGTTAAAGAAACTGAAGATTTCTATAGAAAAGAACTAAAATTTTGTAATGGATCAGGATTAGGAATGAAAAAAATACTCAAAAGTGCGATACTGTTGCACATGTTTGGCTCAGAGTCACAGTGATTTTATGCATTCAAAAAATGTGTATTTTTTTGTTTTAAATAGAAGGAGACATACAAAAACATTCTAGCTTGTTGTGGATTTTTAGCACAAATAGATTTAACCAGCTGCAAATGCAGAGTATGTAAACGCAAGTATTGTCTGTGTGGATGCATAAACAAAGTGGTTTCATTCTTTATGCTTTTTTTCTTTTACAGTGCCTCTGAGTGCTGTGAGGAGGATGACCATTTATGATGAACAGACAACCACCATGCGAGTCAGGTGGGAAGAGGTTCAGGGTGCCACTGGGTACATGCTCCTCTACAGCGCCATCAATGCCACTGAACCCAGCATCGAGCAGGAGGTAACACAGACACTACACTACAAACGCATCCTGTTGGCACCAGAAAAAATTAATGTTAACAAATTGAAAAAATGTGAAGATATTTTAAATGGCAACACCAAATCACATTTGTTATGAATACAACTCCTGCAAACTGAGAGAATAATCGCTTTGTAAAAGCCGGTGTTTTTTTTTTTTTTTTTCCATTACATTAAGATGACTAAAAGACAGAGGGACATTGTTAGTCACAAAGGGGTGGATTAACTGTGAGCTCACTCTGCAAAAGGGAGCATCAGGATTTGTTCATGAAGTGTCAAACCCAGTGGGTGAAAACCAGATTCAACAGATGTCTTTAAAGCTTAAGCTTTTCTCACCAGCCCCATGCACATCTGTGTCTTTTAGAGTCATTCACTTCCTCTCTGACCTTTTCGTTGTTTGTTTGGTTTGGTTGCCTTGTAGCTGAGAGTTGGAGCAGGTACAGCTGATGTCCAGCTGGTGAGGTTACTCCCCAACACAGCCTACACACTCTCCCTCTTTGCCCTCAACGGAGAAACAGCCAGTGAACCACTGACCCAGCAGGGTGTCACCTGTATGTAGTTACTCTTGCACCAGAATAAATGAATTATTTTTGAAGAACTTAATGTTACGATACTATTAGCAATGTAAAACTGACATCAGGTGTTTGTTTTTTGTTTAGTGCCCATGCCACCTGCAGGTGAACTGAGAGTTCGTGATGTGACCCACAGCACCATGGTGCTGTACTGGGATGCTGCTCCTGGAGCTGTTCGTAAATATATCATAACCTACCAGGCTGAAGATGGAGAGGCTAAAGAAGTGGGTTTGTTTCCAGTTTTGTCAGATTTACTTTAAAGAAACAATGAAAAAGTAGTAAAATCATTTCCCCAAGGAAAAAAGAGAAAACATTGGTATCTTTATAACACAACACAAAACCGTTCTGAGACTTTCTGTGTAGGCTGTGCAATAGTTTGTTTTGTTTTGGGAAATATATTATCCAGTCAATTAGTATGCAGTCTCTAGGCAGGATTACCACAGCCTGGATGGATATGCAAATATAAACATATTACACTCAATTGAGCTTGATTTTTTATTTTTTATTTTTTTTTACAGATTATCTGTCTCATATTATACTGCAACCACTTGGTGATAGTTTTAAAAAAATATGTGAAAAAAACTTTGTAAAAGTTACATAATGCTGCTTCAACTACTTTTAAACCTTTAACAGAACCTTATTTTATACTTACCTTTAAGTAGCATTTTATGCCTTTAATGCTTACCTTTGACTGTTTTTAACACTTGCTATTACAGATGCATATGAGGCATTTTGTGGGATTTCATGTGTCTGTAGACCAGGGCAAAATCAAATCACTCAATTGTTTTATTTCAATCTCTTATTGAGCAATCAGTGCCTCCTTAGAGAAAACAGTGTTTATGATTCCTGTTCTTCTTTACTTCTATCTCAATTAAAACCTAAGCAAGATGTTTTACCAGTGCTGTACTGTCTTTGCATTGCTTGTCATCTGTTAGAGCTATTAGGCTCAAAGGTGATGAATTTATTTAGATTGTTTTGTACGGATACTTTATTATCCTGGCCTAGCCACTGTAATGGAGTCAGCAGATGGTTGGTAGGACATTTGGGAATTTACTGTGGTCGAGCGAAAGGATTATGAAAATATCAGAATTCAATTTTGCAGGAATTAACATTTGGTTATCATGGACAAATAGTTTATGGTTACATATCTCCTTTTGGGAGTTCTTGGGCAAGAGCAGCAAAACCTTTGGTCTGCATTTTGCTTCATCCTGAGCCATAAATCAGATGGAGGTGATCCTTGAAGCTCCAGTGGTAAAAGCACGCATGTGAAAGTGGCTGCAAAAGTTGAGGATGTGTGTGATAGAAGCCAGTGACAGTGTGCCACAAACTGCAGGACAAATTGTCCCCTCTTGACAATCCCAGTTCCAGTTCAGACAAACATATAGCTGCTGTTAATGGATATCAGTTTCGGTCTAGTTAGTAATATTCATTGAAGGTGATACTTTGGTCAAGTCTTTTTCAGTACTACTTTGAAACCTAAAAGTATTAATAATTAATAGAGTCCTGGTGTAGGTTATATCATAACATTTTCATTGGTCTTATGTTATATTGTAATTTTCTTTGTTTTCTGGGAAACAAAAGATGGGTTTTTATTTACTTTAAGAGATCTTCCAAATTAACAGAAATAAATCCTTGAAATTTAGCATGAGGAGTTAATCCATATGTTATATATGTTTTACTTTGTAATATTGAATAATTTTACTTTTTGATACTATTATAATTTATCAAGATGTACATATATTTACCCATCCTGTGTGTATTCCTTAGCTTGAAGTGGGAGGAAGAGTGATAGAGAAACAACTGGAGAACCTGATCTCACAGACTGAGTACACTTTAGCTGTCACTCCAATTTATGACGTGGGAGCTGGGCAGCCGATGACTGGATCTGCAATCACAGGTATGAATGATAACCATTCTGTCATTGAGAACATTGTGTAAGTAGAACAGATTCCAGATGCAATAAAACTGTGTCATTTTTTCATTCAAGATGTGGTTCCAGCACCAAAGAACCTGGAGTTCTCGGAAGTTACCCAGACCAGCTTCAGAGCAACCTGGGAGCACGGGGCTCCTGATGTTGCTCTGTACCGTATTGCCTGGTCTAAGAAAGGAGAAAACAACTTCCTAGATGTAACAAATTCTTGAACTAAATTTTATTTTCCAAGCTTTCGTTCTTTCACTCTGGCTCGGAGATTGTCTTCATGCAGATTGTGATTATTTTTCTGATCAGGCCATTCTGAACAGCGATGAGACAACCCACGTCATGGAGAACTTGGAGCCAGACACACCATATGAAGTGCGTGTGACTGCAATTTACCCAGATGAGTCAGAGAGCGAAGATCTGATGGGCACTGAGAGGACATGTAAGACACTTGACTTATAAGCGATGTGATGAAGTATTACGTACAATTATTACATTTTTACTTGACTAACTAATTTCTTCCTTGGACTTTGATCAAAGGTTAAAAAACTGTTTTTTTGTATTTTCATCAAGAAATAAGCCTATAAAATTAGACATCATACCTTTCTATTTCTGCCTCTGTAGTGCCCAAGGGTGGTATTGGACCAAGTAAGTATGTTTGTGGTAAAACAAATGGATGCTTTTTCTCCATTCCAAAAGCATGTTTATTACTTCATCCAGTCATCAGAACCGTTTTTCATTGGACTACTTTCATTTCATCATCAAGGCCAGTCCATAACCCATCCACTGCTCCAACCACGCTGCAGCTGTGTCATTGTGGTTTTACTGTTTTTGTCTGTCTTTGTGTTTTACCAAACGACCATACTTCACTTCCATGACTTGGTCGGGTTCAGTGGCTGAAGATGGATTCCCACCATGCATGTCTGGCAAAGTAGAAATTTTGACCCTTGTTTTTTATGTCCATTTCATCACTCATCCCCTTCCCATTCATCTATCTATCCATCCATCCATCCATCAATTCATCTCTCCATGTATTAATTGCATTATGAATTCATCTGTCATCATCGTCATCATCATCATCATTATCATCATTATCATCATTCCATTGGCGCTGAAAAGGATCCATCCCTCTTTGAGAAAAGACAAACCTCTGAGGAGTGTCTTTTCCTCTTTAAAGTTGCAGTCCTTCTTAGTTAATAGCTGCTTAGAAGATGTAAATCAATCCCAGAATTGATTTACTAAAATAAAGATTTTAATGACAAATGACTCATTAACTAGAAAGAACTGAAATGTTGAACATGCCTTTGAAAACTATGAAGGACTATGACTTTAAATATATAAGACTATACGTATGGCTAATGCTTTTACTGCAGGTGCATTTCAATGCATTAAAATATCATTGAAAACAAAAAACTGGTTTATTGAAAACATATTTCAATAAACGAGTTCAAAATGTGGAAGTCACATTATATAGATTAATTGCACACAGAGGGAATCATTGCAAAAATTTGTTTCTGAAAGTTAAGGCAAAAATGTAATTGCTAAAGAATCTGTCTGAAATTGAAAGTGAAGTAGGAGGACAAAGTGTGGTAGAAAAAGGTTCCACAAGAAGTAATGACTATAGTCTCCAGCAGATTGTGAAGCAAAACCCAAGTTTAGGGAGGTACTAACTGGAGTGTTAGTATTTCTATAGCCATACCACCTATATGTATCTATGTCATGAGCTACAATTGTTGCATCCTTTGTGTTAAACCACTCCTGAACCAGAGACAATAAATGAAGCCTATTTTCTAGCCAAAGGAGAAAAGTAAAAGTAATTTTGCGTTTCCTTTGTAAATCAAGATCCCACTAATAAAACACCTTGGGCTTCCTAAATACCTCAGCAGAGCAGTAATACATGCAAGGGACCTGACAATGTATTCAATTAATTTACTTTAGAGAACAGCAACATACTTTCAGAAAGCCAACATTTCTGAATTGACAGCCTCATTGTGTATTAGTCTTATATCATTTTTAATAATCTTTTGTCCTTTTATTAGCTGCAAGCAAAATTCACAGAAATAAACTCTTGAAACATGTCCCTTTGTGTATAATGAATCAATATAAGCGTCATTCTTTTATTGCTTAACTCTTAGATGACATTGTAATTTATTGAGAGACACTTGTATTTGTAACAGATGTTGATGTGGCTGTAACAGTGATAAATGTGGGTGCTTGTATACTTTTCAGTACCAAGAGCACCTCCCACCAACTTAGTTGTGTACAATGAAACCACCACTACTCTGAACGCCAGGTGGACTCCACCTACGGGCCGTGTCCAGAACTACAAGATCACTTATGTCCCCACGGCTGGAGGCAGGAGTCAGACTGTAAGTCCTGATGCTAACGCTGATTTAGTACTAGGTATTTTTAAAAAGTAGAGTTAAAGGGCTGCTTCAAAAACTTGTAGATTTTCCTCTACGAATGTCATTTTTTTAGTCATCATTGCCAATCTTAAACTTTAAATGTAGTAGGTTTAATTATCATAGCTGTGTTTTTTTGTCTTGTTGGATCTTGGTGTTGCTTTCATAAGTTATCCAACAGACTTTTCTCATGCCTTTTACAGTCGGCAAAAATTGTTTCTGCCTCACAAGTGTTGCCACGAAACGCAGTATCTGTAAATCTACAACTCTGCTTATGGTATTCATTATTTGGTTCATTGTGATTCAAATCACTTTCTCTCTCATACTATCCACCATTGAAGGTCTTTCTGTGATTATGCAATTATTGGCAGCTTTCCAAAAAGTACAAAAATCTCTTTGGATTGCAGATGCTGATTTGGTTTCAATTTACTGTCACATTTGTCATCGCTTTCAAAAACAAGACTTCAAAACAAAAACAAAAAAAAAAAGTTAAACTTTGGTCGCATGCCTACGCACACTCTATTCACAGACTGACAGTAAAATGAATTAGATGTGACGCAAACTAAGTCTAGTGCCGAATGTTCCATCCAACTTTGATTAAAATGTCTCTCCTCCACCACTTCACTTCAGTTATTGTTTCAAATTCTCTGTTAAGGTTAAGTAAATACAGTCCTTACATTTTACACAGTACGATTTTTATGAGAATAAAGCTATGCGGAACAATGCGTCACCCTGGAAGCAGAGTGACGCCCCGCCTCTACACTGTAAAATGTAAAAGTAAAGTGTACTCAAAAAGAAAAGTGACCTGAACTCATTCCAGCTTATTCTGTTGACTATACTAACTTAAACTTAGCAAAGACAACTTTCTACTGAGGCAAGTAATCAAACTCATCAGCAGCAAGTAACCCGAACTTGGAGTTATGAGTGAGCAAAACGCATCTGCATAACCAGCAAAAAACTCGGCATCATTCGGCAGCTCTCGTTGAACGCACATGCGCATTGGACACTGACGAGTGACGACGTGTTTGAAAGAAACTCCAAACTGTCAACAATACGGCGGTTGCTGCAGCTAAGTTTTGTCACGGTAAGTCCCACTGTTTTTTAGCAAACTTATATTCGTTTTCTCGGCCGTGTAATTCATCCGTAAGTCCAGGTTTTGAGGTTAACTTTATGTGTAATGATTTAGCGATGCCTGGGACTAACGTTAGTCGAAAATATCATGTTTATTTAGTGGCAACAAGATGGAGCGGCAGTGCAAAAAAGCTGTCCGGGGCGCAAAACAAAAAAAGGAAAAGGGATAAGGATAAAGATGTTGGCGGGTTAAAAAAGCCGCTGTACTGTTATAGAAGGCTTATGATGAGTAGACTGCCATAGGTAGGGCAGCTGTAAACTGTAGGAGAAGCAGCCATGATGAAGAAGTGTAGGGTCACCAGATTTGGGTTTCTGAAAAGGAGGACACTTCTTTTTTTGTTGGCGGGGGGGTAGAATCGGCGGACACACATGCGCCAACGGGGGGTGGAGATGGGGGAGACGGGGGGCGGGGGGGGGAACATGTGTGTACATGTGCTACCGATTTCTTTGCCATACAAAGAAACCTGGAATGGAGTAGTGGAACGGAGTGGCAATGTAATCACAATGCACTGTAAGCTATGTAATGTGTTTTGAGGCAGTTGACCAAAATCCCGGACGATTTTTAAATTCCCCCCAGACATTTTTTTAGGTCTGAAAAGTAGGACATGTCCGGGAAAAAGAGGACGTCTGGTCACCCTAAAGAAGTGTTATGTTGATATGTAATTGTGGTGTTGCTTCTATTGTTGTTAGGACTGCGAAGACCCAGACGTGTCTCACACCCCCATTGGGATCCTGACCATCATTCCTGAGGACAGGCTGGCCTTCACTGACTCACTGCACCTCCAGTCTTCAAGTACTGCCATCATTTTGGAAGGAAGTCTTGTCATGAATGATCTTGGGAATCTTCCACATGCCATGTGCTTGCTCTTTGGACTTATTTATTCTCTGAATTTGGAGTACCCTCAACAACTGAAGTACACCTTTGACTTCATCCAAAGGGTGCTTCTGTCACTTGGATATAAATCCCTAAAACCAAAAATACAATCACTCAAAAATCTTCTGATGCAATGAGTGAATGTGATGTGACATTATGGATCAACGTTGATGCCTTTACCCTTATTGGAAAAGTGATTTTTATTTCTTGTTTGATTCTTTTTTTGTTGGACAGAGCATCATTGCATTTGCAGACTACTAAATGGTTTTATGTTAATGAGGAGAAACATTACTTCACTTCACTACTTCATTATTTACTTTATCAATGTTATGATAAATGTTAGGCTCTAGTATTGAGAATTTAGTTTCTGTTTCACACCAGTCAACAAAGACATTTAAGCAGGGATTCTCAAAGTTTTAAAGGCTGAGGGCCATTTGAAGGATTCAATATTAGATTGAAGGCTACCCTAGAAAAAAAGTCATGTAATTTTTTTTCCCTAAAAAAAGTCTGTGGAAAACTTTGTTTCCAGGTTAGTGTGTATGTAACCACACTTGAGAACCTTGTATTTAAGGTAAACTTGTTTAATTATTAAACATTTTTTTCCATTCAAACTGTGGTCTGTTGGCTCTTCGTTCCAATAACTTAACACTTTTGGTTCATCTTACTTGAACATATCAAGGCAATCGGTTTCCTGATATTTTGCAAGTAATGTGAACTCTTAAACGTGTAAGTATAACTTATTTTTATGAGTACTGCTTAATTGACATAACTCACAATTTGAAGTAGTCATAATTGACATTTTATAGTAAACTTTACTAATGATTTTGAGTTAACGGCACTCAAGTTTACTGCCATTGCATGAGTTGTCTGAATGAATATTTTACAGTTAACCCAATTAATGATTTTGAGTTAACGGCACTCAGGTTTACTGCCTTTATCTGAGTGGTCTAAACATAGTTATTTTTAGCAATAACACCTTAAAATGAATTAGCTACTTTACTTGAAGATTTTGAGGCAATCGGTTTCCTAACTTTTTTTAAGTAAAGTGAACTTATTACTTTTTACAGTGTAGGCGCCATGTGCTGTGCTTCGTTACTGATCAGATGAATATTTATCAGGGCAGACAGAGCGTCTGCATGGCGTCTCATTAGACTAAATAAGTTTATTATTGGGTCAGTGAAACAATTTCTAAGTATCATTTATGTTGATTGCAGTGGAAATTATGTGTCTTAAAGTTGGGATGCTACTAATGTGAAGTTTTTTCAGCAGTCATGTCTAATCTGTTTTAGCTGATGAACAAAATGTGGATACTACTGTCAAAGGAATTGGTGTAGTGTTATTTTTGTCACACTGCATTTTCTAGCACAATTGAAACATAATGCAATATTATCGGAAAATTAGCAGCAATAGCTTAAAGTAATCTTTTTGCTTAAGTTTGTTTTCAACCACTAACATATACCTTCCTACAAAAGTCATTGTTGAGTAAATAACTAAAATATGAGTCAGTCTTGTTTTTGTGAACCAAGACCAACAATCCAGTACAATTGACAGCTGGCAAGATGAGGTATTTACTTGTTTCAAACAGCTCCACTGTGCTTTGTTCCCATGCTGTCTTACTTTATTTACTTTTTTTAAGTTATTGCTCTTAGTTTTGAGCATTATTCAACCAGTTTTTCCCAACAGATTTTTTTTCAAACATGTTAAACTTTTGTTTTTTTTCTGGCAACCACTCTGAACAAGTAAAAGTCTGTGAAATGCTTGAATGTATAAACAACATGAGCAATGTAATGAAAATGAGAAAACCTTTTCCTCGTTAAGCCCTGAATTTGTTTTAGTGGTTCCATTTGATCATAAAATAGCTCTGAAATGATGTTTGTCAGGCATTATTAAAATCTTGTAATTTGACAAACTCACCAATAAAGTTCAAGAACCAAAAAACAAGACCAACAACGGGTTTATATCCATGAATATCATATTTTTTTTATAATCCTTACTTTACTATGCAAAACTTTTACATTTAAATACTTTATTATTTACATCATATGCAATCGTAATGTCGGTGTAATTTGACAAGGGTTTATCATGGTTCATATCTGCAAATGTTCTGCATACACACATTGCTCTCCAAAGGCTTCCCAATGGTTTGCTTTTTTTTTTCTTTTTCTAACTACATTTATGACAGCAGGCATAGGAAATGTTTTTGCTTTAGTATCAAAACCAAAAAGTATACAAATTATAATTAAACTGGTCATCTAGATTTTATCACACTTAAAGGCAGATAAACATTTGGAAGCTCTCACACTGGGCTCAGCATAATCCACTTGATTCACTGTCTGGATTTTAAGAATTGAACCAATCCCAAAGAGTTTTGAGAATTTTAACCTGCTACAAATATGTTTTTCAGGAAATAAATCGTGAGCTTTTGTTTGTGAAAACTGACAGTTCCAAACTAATAAAACTTGTGACCATCTGTTTTTCTTTGTTGCTGATAAAGGATTAAGCAACTCTCTTCAAAGGTCGTGAATGTTTTCCTGCTGATGTCATGGATGACAAAAAATCCGGACAGTATTTAAGTGTATAAATTGAGCACTTTAATGTCCATATTTTCACATGCCTTTAGAACAGATATTTTGTTGATAATTGTAAGGCAAAAGCACTATAATAAATAAACTTTTAGTCTTGATGAACATCTGTTCCTAGCATCAGCGCAGAGATTTACTTTGGCAGGATCACTTTGCACCATTTATATCTAAAAACACTCAAAAGATTCACTGACTCCAGACCCCTCTAGGTTGGGTGTTGAGAAGTTGATAGCCTTGTAGTTTCTCAGGTAAAGTTTTTTCCATCAGAAATTTTGAAATCAAGAACCCATTGAGGAGTTTTTGTCATATCAAAATCAGATGGAATATATATTTCCAAAGATTTTCAAAAACTTTGTTTTGTGGAAGCAGAAAGTGCAGTATTCTTTATTTGTTCGCAATGAGACAAGACCAAAGTTAATGTCACCTATCTTAAAAGCACTCCAATCTCAAGTTTTACTAAGTAGTTTATAGATAAATGCAACTATTAGTGATACTAAACTATTAGGAGTATAATGGTACATGCCTTCATGTAAAAATTATCATGCAGAGTCATGTTGGTTGGAACTGAATGAATTCACATAGTGTATTTATGTGCTGAATTAAATGCACAATTCATCACTCTGGAGAGGAACAAAATGAAGAGAGCTGAATATAAACATCACTAGCCATATCAAAACAATTTCAAAGAGATTTAAATATGTTCTTAAATATGAGCACATTCTTATTTACATATTACAAACATTTTCAAGTGGTTAAATTGTTCTAGCCAAATACAACTTCATTCTTTTACTTTATTCTACGAAGAGAGTAATGCTATCTTTGCTAAATATTATTGCCGCCTACATTTAGAAAAAGCTTTATCAACTTAGAAGCTATTATTTCTGTCAGGTGTGGGGTTAGATGCACTGAATCTGTCCCCCCTCCCAAAAAATATGAACCGTATGTATTTATGACAATAACGACACACACAGTGCATTCCAAACAGTCCTTGCATATATTATTAATGTGCAGTCTAACAATGCAATACTACTGAGAGCCAACATCGGTGCGAACATGAGGCTGCAAATATAGTTTTTCAAACAGAGAAACAGCAGCAGTTGCTTTAAAAATAAATGCCAGTTTTTGCACAATACCTTTTACTGCAAGTAAAATATCTACTTATCCATTTTTGAAAGGAGTGAGAGGTTGGTGAGAGAAAATTCTTGATAAAGCAGTATTGTGAACTATTACAAATACACCAGACAGCTCAGGGCTGTAACTGTGAAGAACAAAAGGTTTATGTTATAAAACAGCATCTCAAACTTTGAATGTCTCATGACTTACTTATTGTCTATGCTCTCCCAACTAGACCCAGGTGGGCGGGAAAAAGACTAATGTCCTGCTTCCCAAGCTGACCCCTGACACCGAGTACTCAATTAGCGTTGCTGCAGTTTACGCCACTGGAGTCAGTAGGGACCTTAATGGAATTGGAAAGACTAGTAAGTAATTTATCATTTTGGAGCTTTTATGAGCCAAAAGCTAAGGAAGTACTTCTACTGCACTAAACATTTTATTTCTTATCGTGTGAAAGAGCCTCTGGGTGGTGTTAGAAACTTGAGAGTAAGAGACCCCACTACCAGCACACTGAATGTCCTATGGGAGCCTGCTGAGGGAAGTGTGCGTCAGTACAGGATCTACTATGTCCCTGAAGCTGGAGGAAATGAAGAAATGGTAAGAAGGAATTAAAAACGACCACATGTTCTTATTAAGTATTTATAACATGTTCACCACTTTTCAAAGCTTAGTGTGTTGTGTTTCTGTGTAGGTCCAAGTTTCAGGAAGCACCTACAACACGGTTCTAAAAAATCTGGATTCTGATACAGTTTACACTGTATCTGTGGTTCCAATTTATGCTACTGGAGAGGGACTTCGTTTGTCTGAGAATGGGAAAACATGTAAGTACGCAGCAAAAGTATAAATTACATTGGTCCAGATGTATAAAGTAGAAACGGTAATCTCCTTTAAAACAGCATGCAGTGTTTGGAAAAGCTTGCGTAATGCCAGTGGGATTGTATTCCTGAATCAGAAATCCATTCATGTCTGTCCAGAGTGGACTCACTGGCCTCAGTTTCTGGCCTGCTCATCCCACATGTCCAGATTCTTCAATAAGTTTGCCAGCTTTAAGTACTTTCATCACCCAAATCTTTCATAGCCAAAACCAGTCCAGTCAAATTTAATTACTTTCTAAGGACACATAAAATTAACATTACTTGTTAAGTAGAACATATGGAATAGCAAAAGATGAGAGGGTTCTGCTTGGTGAGAACTTTGACTAAGGGCAGAGATTTTCCAGTTTCTCCCACAGTTAAACCACCAAGCTATGCTGAGAATGAGTCAGCATTTTGTGGGGTGATTGCGTAGGAAAGCATTCCTCTGGCCTGGCAGTGTTATAAAGGGGTCTCCTCTGTCTTTACCGTAATAATAATAATTTACAGGCTGGAAGAAAGAATAGTGGTCAGGATAATGGAATGACCTAAGAATGGGGGAAGGATGTGTTGAGTGTGTGGCCTTTCCTTTTAGGAAAAACTAGCAAGGAATAAATGAAAGGATGGCATTATGTACTCTATGACTCTCAGTTCACTTGGTGTGGGTAATGCTCCGTGCATGTCACTTTTACTCTGTTTTTCCCTCCTATAGTCATGACTTGTAGCTTATGGCTTTTTTAGTGGTTTATGTTCATCCAAACCTTATGAATTCATGTGACCACTGATATGTTGCAGAGTTAAATTATATGTATCATATTTTGTTAAGTCTAAACTAAAATGGTACCTGTAGAATGAATTATTTTCTTTCCAATTGCACAATCTCTATTGCATATTGTAAAAGAATCAGGAGATCTCTGTGCACATTGCTGTGCACATATTTCAAATTAATGGTAATTAATCAACAGTTCAGATAAAAATTACAAGAATCATTGACAACATGTAATGAATAAAATCAGTTATCAATAAAACAAATCTACTCACGGAAAATTATAGAGAGCCAAAGGTGACAAAATTGAATAAATAGATGCATGATCACGAAATACACAAATCTTAAATAAATATTTAAATAATTTATTTAATAGAAAATTTATTCATTAAATATATAATTCAATCAATAAAATAAAACTTAGTAGCCAATTGAGATAATTTACTAATGCATGATCAACTATTTTATAGTTCCTGTTTCTTGCAGTATCACCATGAAATAATTTCAAAGTTGCCTTCAACAGTCGAGGGGCGGGGCTATGGGCAGAGCTAACAATGGATCTGTTTAACTTGACTGATTTTTGAAAATCAGATCGGATCTTCTATTGGAGAATTTTTATAATCTTTCTCGTAAGGTCTTTGGAGAGACTTTAATATTAAAGTCCTGGACTTTGATGTGTGAGTTTGACAGATAAAATTATTTTATGGTGACATTTCAAGAACAGGACCATTAAATAATTAAACAGGCATTTACTTAATTATTTGCATAAGCTATTAGGGTTTACATTCTAATTATTGAATGATATATTTAAGATTGTGTATTAAACAGATTATTTAAACATCAAACCATTAATTTATTAATCTCATGGTACATTTAATTAATGATTTATTATGTGTTTATTAATTACATTTTGTCCCTTTTGGCCCTCAATAGAAAATTACATTAAAGACATCTCAAAAAAGACATTTAATGAAAGTGCTTAGAATCTAATAAGAAATAAAATGAAAATTGCTTTACAAATTTGAATGGGAAAAAAATGAAACAGGGATTAAATGATTCAGAACAAGATCTCGCACCTTTCAGATAAAGACTGGCTGTCTCTTTGGGCACATACTGTACATTTGGATATATGTTGTTTGTGCCACTTGAATCACTCCAGATAAATTTACTTTTAGCAGTACCAGGGGTATGTGAAGCAAAACAAAAAACATAGTATTTCAAGATCTTTATACAAAATCACAAACTACCAACTAATGCAAACAAACAAAGGGAAAACATTTAACCAGGAAGAAATCTTGAAAAGATGACCAGTCTTCTAGTTCTTATACAATCTAATTGTATAGACAGATTCCAACTGAATTGTGTACATTTGTATTTGAATCATTACAGTCAAAATAATTTTTATCATGCCAGATTATCTAAAATTATGTATCACAGTCAACTACTTTTAATGACTTTACCAGACTTTAGATCTAACTAAGCTAGATTTTTGCAGAGACTAAAACATCTGCTTTAGGTTTGTGGAAGGTTTAGGGCTGCGCTTTTCATAAATCTTTAGGGCACTGACAGGAAGTGTCCCATTGATAGTGGTATTGTTAAACAATGACTTAAACATGCCTCTGTTGGTTGCTTGGGAGAATAGTTTCTATTTTATTGAAAAGATTGGATAGAACCTTCCTTTGGCTATGCATAAATTTAGTATGGACCTTGGTGTAAAATCTCTGATAAAAATTGACAGCAACAGCCAGGAGATTCACAAAGAAGTAATTTGTGGAAAACACTCTCTTACCCTTACATTTCCTTTTTTATGTCTGTTTCTACCTCAAACTATCTTGTGTCCCTCCATTGTTCATGGATCGGCAGTGGAGCGGAGTCCTGTCAGGAACATTAAGGTCTTCAACCCGACAACCAACACTTTGAATGTTCGCTGGGAGGCAGCCACAGGTCCAGTCCAACAGTACAGAGTGGTCTATGCTCCTCTGATTGGTACCAGGCCTTCTGAGTCAGTGAGTGTCAATCATCCATTCAGCAATATGTATCATATTTCCTTTTTGTGTTCCAGAGGTATTATGTTATTCTTGCAATCCTTTAGATCAATACCGTTATTTAAGATTAATGGGCCAATGTGGGCCTTATCCAGTGGTTTTTGGACCAAAATCTTCAGATCACCATGTCTTACATTATACTGTTAAATTAAGTTGGTCTGTTCATCAGATGATTGCGAGAATTGTCCATGAGCATAATTACTGCCAGCTGAATTCTTTCCTGTGTCTACCTACTAAAGCCTTAACATTAAACCTTTTTATTAAACCAGTAGTTCTTTAATAGTATTTCCTGCTGTCTACATAAAAGGTGCCATATGTTAGAAGAGCGCCTACAACATGTGAAAAGGATCTATAAACATTTTAACAACCAATCAGTTTTATATTGAAAGCTTCCACCCTTCCGCAGTCTTTAAATTTTCAATTTCTCATATTGTCATGACCTGATAGTCAATTAAATACTATATTCTTCATATTAGCACATTCATAAGATGTTAAGACCTTTTTAAAAAAAATACAATGATATTACACTACAACACCCATATTGCACACAGTATCATATACCAGCACAGTTTGTTTGGGCTTATCTCAAATTATGAATTAGACCAACACTATCATAAGTAAATGAAGATTTATACTAATTGGTGTTACATTTAATTATCAACAACCTGTAATGGTAATGAAGAGGGTGATTTTGGATCAGCATGGATAGCTTTAGCCTTCCTTGTTAATTTGCTAGAGATGTGCGAGCTCTAGCAGACTTATCCCCATCATTTTGCTACATATCCTTACAACACTTTTTAGTCTGTGCTTATATTTCAGGATATGTTGGTGGCAATGTGGTCTTTAATTAGCCAAACTTCAAGTAAAACAACACCTGGAGATTTATAGCTTTTATTATCTGCTTTACTGGTGTAAGCATCTAATCAGGCTCCTCACCAGATTAGATGTCAGAAGACTAGAAGTGATAAAATCAGAATTAAAGATAAATGAACCAATTAACACTACAGAGATAGCGGAACAGCTGGTCCACCGGTCACTTTGTTTTCTTCAACACCTAGAATCCCCATTGTTGCTTACTTTGCATATAAATTTGAACCCTTTAATAACATGTCAGTCCTTTCTCTAAGAGAGACTATCATCAGGCCAAACCCCTCGAGGATCTCTGACCTTACTCTGTCGGGGTATTTGACGGAAACAAAGATTGAAGAGAGTAATCTTTTTTGAATTCAGTAAAAACTGTCAGACCGTCAGATTTGCATCCAAAATTCTAAATAATAAATTAAAAAACACTAAAGAAATTAAAGTTTATTTGTCTTTTCTGATCAGATTTTGGTGCCAGGCACCACCACCACAGCTCTGCTGACACAGCTGCTCCCAGATACCGACTATAATGTTGGCGTTGTTGCCTTGTACAGCGATGGAGAGGGTCCTGCTGTTAGTGATGCTGGAAAGACACGTAAGTCCCTGAGATCTGCTGTTAAATGACAATATTTGTATGGTGCAACAAGTTTAAGGAGCGATTCTTTCAGCCTTCTTTCTATTTTGCTGTGAAGAACCTCCGGCTTCTTGTGATCATTTGAAGCGGACTTGGTTTTATGAACGTCTTTCAGTCATTTGGGCATTTGCTTAAAGATATTAGAAAAACCTTATAAATTCTTAATAAAAACACTTTAAATAATTCCAAGAAAGTCTGATCCCTTTAAAGAATGATGTAGTGTTTGAAATGTTCACAATTCCTGACCTCCGCACCTTTTTCCCATCCTGTTTTATATCCACAGTGCCCCGAGGTGGCCCAAGAAACATGCGTGTATATGACCCCACTACCACCACTCTATCTGTTAGCTGGGAACATGCTGAGGGTCCTGTCATGCAATATCGCATCACCTACGCCCCGACTACAGGAGACCCTATTGAGGAATATGTGAGAATCTTACCTCTAAGTATTTTCCACTTTATTCTTTTGAAGTGAAATAGCTAAATACATAGCTGTATATACTGTAGTTTTGAATAATGAGCTTTTTATAATATAATATTGTCTTTTGCGCTGCAGACTTCAGTTCAAGGCAACAGAAACAATGTGATCCTCCAGAACTTGGATCCAGACACACCATACGATATTAAAGTGACTGCCATCTATGCTGATGGACCAGGAGGAGAGTTGGAAGGAAATGGACGCACAGGTAAAGACTCCTTTGGGTTCCCATTCGCTTGCTTTATAAGAGTTAAAGTTATTATTGACCACTGTACACATCAAATCACTATTGAAATACAAACAATTTGTGTGTTATGTGCAGTTTATTTTATCAGAACTTGATTGCGCAACCTTTCATAAGTGCCAAAAATACCCAAAGGTCTTGTGGGAGACCGTTTGGTGTTGCTCCACTTACAGCGATTTAATACTTCTAGTTCTGGTCATTCTATTGGCCAATTTCTCTTCTTAAACAACCAAGACATTATTGCTTATAATATAATCCCCTGCATAAGGCCACATTAATATAATTATTGATGATTTATTTATTTAATGGAGCAGAACTTATCATTACATGTTGTAATACTTCCCTCATAACTTAACTGTCATAAATGACCTTCAAACTATAGCACAGTAATTACATTGCTGATATATCATATGCCTATATACTTTGGAATTTGAAGCTTTTGCCTCTTAGTGAACTGTGTTGCCCCGTCTTGTTTCCTGCAGTGGGAATGCTGGGCCCCAGAAATCTCCGTGTTTCTGATGAGTGGTACACTCGCTTCAGAGTGTCATGGGACCCCGCTCCATCCAGGGTTAATGGGTACAAGATCATCTACCAGCCTGAGGGTACAAATGAGCTTCCCTATAGCAATTGTGGCATTATGTTCTGGAGAAAATATGCACTTTATGGATACATATGTTTAACTTTTTGAAGCACAGTATTGCCTTGAGGCTTAATTGGTAAGGTGATTTTTTTTAGGTACTAATGACGTCTTGGAAGCATTTGTTGGAGATGTGACATCACACCAACTACAAAACCTAAAAACTGGAACGACATATGACTTGAAGGTGCTGGCCCAGTACAACACAGGCTTTAGTGGACCTCTGATTGGTCAAGGAACAACATGTAGGTTGAAAAATCCAGTTATGAGTAACTGGTTTTAAAACTGTGACACTTAATACTGGATAATTACTGGACAAAGAAAACATATGTATTAATACTTGCTCTATTCCTTTTAGTGTATCTGAATGTGACTGGCTTATCCACTTACAATGTTGGATTTGAATCTTTCTGCATCCGTTGGGCCCCTCACAGAGCAGCCACATCCTACAGACTGACAGTCAATCCATTTGACAGTAAGACTTTTGTTGCTTAAATTTTTATTTCATAATTTTTTTAATCAACACTGATTATATTATTCAGTTTTCTTCCTCTTTTGTAGCCTCTAAGAGAGGAGCACAAGAAGTCACGGTGCGAGGCTCAGACAGCAGCTATTGTTTTGATGGTTTAAGCCCTGACACCCTTTACAATGCCACTGTGTACACCCAAACACCCAACCTAGAGGGACCCGGAGTCAGTGTCAAGGAAAGAACATGTAAGAAAGTGTCCACTCCCCATGTTCCATATTAACATGTGGAAATGCTGCTGGTAAAAACCATGAAATTCGGATGGGAGAAGCCAATTATTTACTCTAAAATAAAACTTTTGGCTCTTTACATGCGATTTGTCATTGTAGTGGTCAAACCCACCGAGGTGCCAACCGAGCCTCCCACTCCTCCTCCCCCAGCTTCAGTGCCGCCTGCTTTAGATGGTGAAAACAGCTTTGAAATATATTTAATATTTAACATTTTGTTGTTGGTTAGATTATATTAACACTATGTCATTTGGATTGCAGTGTGCAAAGGTGCCAAAGCAGACCTGGTCTATTTGATTGACGGCTCCTGGAGTATTGGAGACGAGAGCTTTAACAAAGTCATCCAATTTACCACAAAAATGACTGCAGCTTTCGATGTCATCAGCCCCAAAGGCATGCAGGTCAGTGGTTTTTGAAGTTAAACTTAGCTGGAATAATTTATAATACACTGTAGTAATGTTCATAAACTAACCAGTCTGCTGACATGAAGGTCATGAGTTCATCCCTCATACGGGGCACCACTCCTTTTGGCTTGGACCACTATTAATCTGATCAAGAATTAATCTTAGCATTAATATATTTACAAATATTTAATTTATGAAAAAGAACCAATCTAACAGACAAATCTATAGAGAAAGGAGGCAAACGCCAATTCTGTTTTTTACAATACTAGCTGTGAGCTAAAATGTCTTTGAACATTTAGCAAAAGTTAACTCTCAGGGAGTTTAGCTGCTTAACTTGCCCCAAGTCTCAGATCTTGCTTTTCTGCATTAATTTTGAACACCGGAACTGCAAAGCAAATAAAAAGTGACAACTGTGGCCTGGAATTAGGCTAATGGCTCACTCATAGATCCAACTTGGCTCACTTGAGGTTATTTAAGTCCTGTTTCCATAGCCAGGGTAACAGGGAACTCTCTGTACAAGTAGCTTTTATTCTGAATGGAAGGTCACTCAGACTGCATTGAGTTGGGTTTAGTGTAGCTTGGATGTCTTAGTGGTTTTTCCCTTTGGCTTAGAAAAAGAACTAGATACAACAGAAAATGCTGTTATATAAAGATAATATGGTGATGTTTGCATGACTGAGGTGTGGAAGACAGACAACCAAAGTTGCAAAATTTATGATGTGAAAAACATTACCATTTTATATAGCCAACTAAAATTTGATTTTTTGTTTTTCAAACTATAGACTTTAGATTTATCATCAAATTGCTGTTGTAGATACTATCTCATGGCCCAGGTTAGTTTTTACCTTTAAGGTTTTAAACATGATATTAAAAGTAGACAAGTACATGCCTAGGGATTTTTTTTCATTAATGGACATTTAAAGCTTCTTGAATCTATTCTTGAATCTATGAGAATATTTGACAAATACTGACAGACCTAAAGGCAGACAAAACTATTAAGACATAGTTGGATGTGAAAGATCAAACCTTTCACATAAAACACACACTTATGCATACACTACATAATTTAATAACTTATTTTTACTTACTGTTATTATTTTTCTGTGTCCTATCATCAGCCTTAACCCATCTATTTTCATTTATTTTTTGTACAGGTTTCCTTTGTGCAGTACAGCGATGATGCTAAGACTGAATTCAAACTTAACACCTACCACGACAAGGGAATTGTTTTATCAGCTTTGCAGTCAGTTCGCTACAGAGGAGGCAACACCAAGACTGGTACTTCACTTATAAAAAGATAGTTTAACAAAGTAATTGTTTGGAATTGTTATGCATATATTGGTTGTTTTTCTTAAGGTGTTTCTCTGAAGCATGTCTACGAGAAGGTGTTTACGTCAGACAGTGGCATGAGAAGAAACGTCCCTAAAGTGCTGGTAGTTGTCACAGATGGACGCTCCCAGGATGAAGTTAAGAAAAGTGCAGAGAAACTGCAGCACTCTGGTATGAAGTCATAATATCTGCTTGCTTTTACACTGTGCCTAAGAAACATTTTTGAGTACAATTGTGAAGCCTTTTATTTTCTATAACAGGGCTAAAGGCCTGTGGTTGAATATTTAATAAGCTCAGAGTAATGTGAGGCATAGTCAACTCACCTGTGAGTTTTTGATGTACTTAACAATAGCTTTTGTCTGTTTTTGTGTATGTGTTACATAGGCTATAGTGTGTTTGTGGTTGGCGTAGCTGATGTTGACTTGAGAGAACTGACGGTTATTGGCAGCAAACCCACTGAGAGGCACGTGTTTGTCGTCGACGACTACGATGCTTTTGATAAAATCCAGGATAACCTGATCACCTTCATCTGTGAAACCGCCACATCAAGTAAGACAAATACTAACAAATCTGATCTATTCCTAACTGATTTAATTGAGTGATGTGCTTTGGGTTGCTTCTTCACAAATGGACAAAATAATGAAAAACATATAACAGTGAATGAAAATAGTGGCACCCATGGTAAATTTGTTAAAAGTACTAAAATACATATCATACATATTTTAATATGTTATTGAAGTAGTATATTACACTATAAGGTGGAATCTCACAGAGCATTTAAAACGGGTTGTAAGGATTAAAATACACAGCCAAATAGACACCAAAATGATTCATTAAACACCAAGCAATTTTTTTTCAAGCCCTAACTTATAAAGAAAACTTTAAGGGTGAGCTGATGAGAAAAGATCACGAGAGAGGACCCAGGACAGCCCACACAGATTGTGCAGGAAGAAAAGAACGAAGAATCAGCTCTGTTTGTGCAAGCGTCCACTTGGAAAAACGTATAAAAGGCTAAATGTTGTCCCACTGAAAAAATATTCTATACTGTGTTGACCACAAGGCTACAAAAAAAATATTATTGCGCAAGAATTTTTTTCTTAAAATTGCATGATTTTCTCTCAGATAAAATGTTCTCCAAGTTCGGCTTTTTATGAAATTTACAGAGGCAATGTACTTCTGCAGTACTGTAAGACTTTTACACATCTTTGTCAGTGATGCCAATAAATGTGCCGACATCTGTAAGTAACAAAGTGTCTACACCTAATCTATTTTTCCAATGTCTTATAAACTCTTGTGATCTTGCAGCTTGCCCTCTAATCTACATCAATGGATACACCACACCTGGTAAGCATTTAAATACCACACCTTGCACATTAATCTCTAGAGCGCTTATAGGCTTTACTAAGACATTTTCTTTGCATTTTTCTTATTCTTGTTGTTGCTCAGTTTATTCTTCTTATTGTTGCTCTGTTTATTCTTTCTTTTCAGGCTTCAGAATGCTTGAAGCTTTCAACATAACAGACCGGACATTCGCTGGCATGAATGGTGTGTCCATGGAGACTGGTTCCTTTAACAGCTACATTGCCTACAGGCTGCACAAAGACTCCTACCTAACCCAACCTACCAAGTAAGAGTCTGAGCAAAATATTATTTGTGTGAAAATAAAGGGTGTGTAACTCTTGGATTGCGGTTTTTCCCAATGTAGCTGACCTTGTCTTTTCTTTGTTATATAGTCTATGATGCTCCTCAGCCCACAGTCATTTTTAATGATGGTAACTCATATCTGTAGTTAAAGGGATTTCCAGAGTACTTTCCAGCACTAAGCCCACTCTCCTGTTTTTTGTATGATTTTGAACAAAAGATTTCAGTTACCACATGCCCAGTTCCCTTATCCTTACCCTGGAAGGAGAAAATAACCTTAAAGCGTCACTGTTGAAATGGAATTAGATATTTACAGAAGTAAAGTACTGTCTATGCAATCAAGTGAAAAACATTGAACTACATGGAACAAGAGAACATGGAAAAACTGTTTTTGCATGCAAGTTCGGTAAAGCCTGGACAGAAATGATCATTAAAAGATTTTTAAGCATGTTTAAGAAAGAGGATTATATATATTTGCAGATGGAGTTTCATTTAATGTTGGCTTAGCAATGTAAACACAAGATGAATGTCATGACAGTAAATGTTTTTAACTCTTAATAGGGAGATCCACCCAGATGGCCTTCCCCCATCTTACACCATCGTCCTGCTCCTCCGCCTCTTGCCTGATACGCCCTCTGAACCTTTTGATGTATGGCAGATTGCTGACAAAAACAACAACCCTGAGGTCGGAGTCACAATGAATCGTAAGTTTCCATCAGCCAGTCAGAAGGGAAAGTTGAGTGGCTGACTCAGTACTTGCAGTGCCGTGCAAATGTATTGCCACCCTCTGAGCCTTGTCTGATATTGACGCATTAAAAACAAACTTCAATGTATCTTACTGGGATTTGCAATAATTTTTAATTCTTGCTACACATTCTCAATTTGATTGCGGTCAGGATTTTCATTTGACTGTTTTAATATGTCAGTACATTTGATCTAAACACACCAGCTGCATGTTAAGGGTTGTTCTGTACGAACAACCATTGTCATGTCCTGTGCCAAGTCTTGTGCAGTGCTCAGAATTGCCTTATATTTAGCTCCATCCATCTTCCAATAAATTGTGACCAACCTTCCTCTCTTCTTAAAAAATGGCATTCCCATGATATGATGCCACCACCACCTTGTTCCAGCCTGAGGATGGTGTTCTGTCCCTACTTGAAATTAGGAATAGTCTTCTTCACTGTTTTTCTGTAATGAAAAGCTTTAATTTTTAAATGAACATCTGCTGTAAGTTTGTGCTTCTGCCCTCTGAAGGAATGCAAAAACTTCATGTGAATATCACAATCACCTGCAAACCATGAGCATATGTTCCCCATAATCCTGACCGTTGCGTGCATCAGAGCATACTGCCAGGGATTTATCAAAGGCTCTTGTCTTTTCAGCTTCCACCCAAACTCTTACGTTCTACAACAAGGACACCCGAGGAGAGATTCAGAGAGCTGTCTTTAATGAAGCACAAGTGAAGCGAATTTTCCATGGCAGTTTCCATAAGGTAAACATATCGCATGATTCTTAAAAGCATAAGTATCTGCTTGCACTTCATAGTGATAATTGCAAAAAAAAACAAAAGAAAAATGTTTTTCCAGTAATTTGGGGCATCTTAAAGTACTTAGATCCAATTCCTTCCCTTTCATATATAGTTCTTTTGACATGCTTTTATGTGTGTCTGTTTTGCTCTTCTGCCTTATTTAATCTGCCTGAGATAACCCTTATTGTGAGCTTTGTTGCTGTGGAGCAGTTTTAAATTACCCACCAAAAGATCTCTACTTTCAATCTCAGTGTTATCTTACTGTTGAGATTTTTGAGGTCCCCCTTTTTCATGAGTTGACATTTGAGCTTTGTTTTATTTAGACCAGGCACTTCATTTGATAAATGAGCTTCTGAGACAATAAATAAGTTTAAATGCTGCTGGTGAGGGTGAAAGTCTGATGCCTTTGTAATGTGTACCTTTCGGGTGTAATGTGCAGAATGTCTGGTTCAGGACTTGATTTTCCAACCAGTCGCAGATACAAAGAGTAAATGATATTCTACTACAAACATTCAGTTTTTATTACAGTGAAATTAAAATGAGCAAAAGATTGATAGAGATAGCTTCAAAGGTAAAAATTATGTTCTTGGGGTATTTAAGTCTGACTAAGTCTTGTAGCATCTGATGAATGAGAGGGTTTTTAGAGTGCATGGCAACAGATTTAGGAGATTTTCAGACCATAATACTTTGATTTAACAGTTTCGTTCAGCATAGTAGATCATGAAGTACTATGCTGAAGAGCTCCATAGTTTTTGCAAGTAAGATCTACACTCTTCTAAATATCTGTCAAAAGCTTGGCTCCAACTCAAAAGATCGAACCTCACAGTAGTGATATTTGTTTCTTTCTAGTAAATAAATCCAAATATTACATCCTTATGCTTGACTCTTCCTAAAAGTATTGCAATATGGTTTCTTTCAAGATGCAAACAAAGACATTAATAATCTCCATGAAAAATACAAAACAGCTCTTGTCATGTGTTAGCACTGTGGGATGTGGAAAGCAGAACAATAGGATGCAGTATGTTGTCAGGCTGACTTGGATGGATTTAACTACAACCATCCAAGTTAAGTCAAACTGCATTTAAAGTTTTATCTGTGATATGGAATCCTTTTTTCTCCAACACCAAGGTTATCATAATTAGTGACCCCTTTTTAATGAGCAAGAGTCTTATCCAAGATCAAAGTTCACTTGAGAGATGTGCTGGCCCAAACATCAGAGGGCACTAAATAGTTTTGCAGTTCAACCATTCAACACCGACACAACTAATTGTGAGGTAACTTCATGAATAAATGGGTCTTTGGAAAACATTGGCTCAGTATTTGATGAAACTTAAACGTTTCTTCATTTGTCTGGTTGGAAAACAGACTAATCTTTGAATGTACGTGTGTGTTTTGGTTCTCTCAGCTTGTGGCCATAGTGAAGACTGTTGTTTGAATGTGCACTGGGTGGCTATTTGGTGGTGAAGTGTTGCCATTCCATAAGCTGGCGAGTCCGTAGTGGTCTACCTAGCTGCTTATTTGTTGGTCTGCAAAGTAAGTGCTGGCGCTGCCTGCGGTGGTGGTTTGAGTTTACATGTTGTCAGTGGTTTTTTGGAACTTTTTTGACTCTTTTGGGTTGACCTCAAAGAGTGTGTCTTTTTGGCGTCCAAGCTGAAATCTCACTGACAGTTGGTTTTGTTGGTTTTGACTAAAAGTTCTTGGTTTTGCACATCAAATTCCCTGAGTAGTGTTTTTTTTTTTTTTTTTTTTTTAATTCAGTCTTTATTCATCATAACATCAATGGTACATATAGATCAGAGACTGTTGAAGATGCTACATAGCAATGATTCTAAAAATGACCACTGATGCTGTCCCACACTTTGCTGATGTGATCCTCACGTTGCAAAAAATTGAGGCCAAGTATAGAGGAAATTCAAGATGTACTTATTTTCCTTATCCTTTGCATGCACAAACAGAAATCCGAAACTTCCTTTAAAAAGATAAGAGAAAAATGCGGACTTTGGGTTTCAGGACTAGTCGAAGCATAGTTTTAACGCCAATGTAAATGAGAATCAACACTCAGTGTTTATTGTGTTTCAGCCCAGAAAACACAAACTTGTTTTTTATATAATTTCATAGAGAAATTAAATTTTTTTATAATTTTATTTCCCCTCCAGTGGGTCTTTTGTGGGTTCTAGAGTCTCTTATATGACAGTAGGCTGACAGGAAAGGGGGAAGAAGAGGGGGAAAACATTGCTGCAAATGTTGGCCGGGTCTGGGAATCGAACCCGCGACCGCCGCGTCGAGGACTGCAGGCCTCCAAATGTGGTTCACGCTATCCCCTACGCCACCACAGCACGCCCCAAGAAATGACATTTTTAATGTATAAATGAAATTAAAACACTGTCTTTCAAGATTTTGGATTTTGGAAAATGACAGAACAGGAAAGAGGGAGCCAGGAAAAATAAAACTCTATTTGCTGGGAATCATGCAAAGATGTTTAATCAGTTAAAGCAGAGCTAGAGTCAACATGTAGAGAACTGAAGCAACTAAACAAGTTGGTAGCAATTTATTAAGATGACCAATTTTGTCAACACTTTTTTTCATTGGAACCATCTCACAACTCAGTTAAGGGAGCTTTGAATGCTCCCAGGATAGTTTTTCTCTAGATTTACTTTTTATCGCTTTCGGTATTTTCATGTTTACTTATTGGTCAAGGAGGTGCTATATATATATATACAAGCATTATATACAAGCATATATGCATAAATAGAATGCATTAAATTGTTTGGTGAACCCTGAAGGGCATCACGGTTTACATTTATGCCAGGACCCTGGAATAAATGGCACCTCTTTCCCCTTTGTGGTACACCGTATAGTTTGTTCTGCTTCCAAGGAAGTAGACTGTAATTTTGTGAATAGTTGCCAGGAACTATGGTCTGGTTTGTGGTTGATATAGCTTTGTGGAGAGAAATGGTAGCAAGCTTTTTCCTGACATAAAGCGATCTTGTTTGACTTTAGAGTGGGGGAAAATTTGCAACTGCAAAGAGATGGAAAAGTATGGAAAGTGTAGGACTTCTGATGGCAAGCCGCAGAAGATATTGCTTCAAGATGTGTGGATGGGGCCTCTATGCACAGGAAATCTAAGAATTTGGCACTTTTTTCGCTCAGTCGTTATATAATAACAGACCGCAGATGAATAGCTAGCTGTTGCATAGGTTTTTAAGGTCTAGAGTTGTCTAGATGAATCAAATGTCAGTTTTTTGCTAGATCAAAAAGGATTTCAGGATAATTTCATCTGTACTTAGCAAGGTGTTTTATTGACTTAAGATTTCTGAACTCCCCAAATTAAATGCAATACAGTTACTATAGGGCCTTATTGTTCTCATTTTGAAAACAAGCACATCTCTTCAAAATATAAATGCGTCCCAGCCCCATCTTTTTACATTTCCAATGCACAAATTTATTGTGCATGAATAAATTGGGTACAGGTGGTATTCCAATAAGACAAGGATGTTTTGTTAAAAGCTTCCCCCTTTCCGTCGTCTGTCTCTTCTAGATTCACATTACCATCTCACCAGAAAAAGTCAAACTCACTGTGGACTGCCAAGAAGTGGCAGAGAAACCCATCAAGGAGGCCAACAACATTACGCTGGAGGGCTACGAAGTGCTTGGCAAGATGGTCAAGTCTTCAGGTTCAAAGAAGACCTCAGCAACAGTAAGAGCAAAACAAGCCAAGCTTGTTAAAAATGCAACAGTGACATCTGGAAGAGGATCTAGCAGTGTTCAAAACAATGAACATCTCAAATCTGTAGTGCATTAATGCTCCAGCTAAATTTTAACTATTCCCAGGGTTGGCTGTTGAAAGAATGAAAGTCTGCAAGCCTCCATTTCTCCCTGGATCCCATTGTATTTTTTCCAACTCTGTACTTTTTTTTATTAGGAATGGGAATTATTTGAAACACCCTTCAATGTATTCTCCCTCATCTTGTATCTTGTAGTTCCAGCTCCAGATGTTTGATATTGTCTGCAGCTTGAGCTGGATTAGCCGAGACAAATGCTGCGAGCTGCCAGCCACAGTAAGTGTCATTTTAGACTTCCAAATGATTCAAAATAGAAATGGGATGGATGTTGATGTATTACAATTTCTCACATTGTTTGCAAAATGATGGTGTTGCTTTGAGGAAAGTTGGTTGATTTTAAAGTTGGGGTTACATTAATCAGAGAATAAATAGGCAAAGAGAGAGGAAGGAAGATATGCAACAAAAGGTCCAATGTTGGAAACTGAACCCCAGATGAGGACTCATGACCAATATATATTTGCTCTACGAATATGCTTAATACCTCTTCTCTGATATTTATTTAACTTTTTAAACATTTTGTATTGTGTTGAAAGAAAGCTAAAAATTAAAAGGATAACAGTGTTTACATTTCAGGTTGTCATTAGCATCTTTAATTAGCCTAGCAGATCATATCCCTAAAACAGCAGATCCTTTTTCACCTCAAGATTGTTGATCAATAACTGAGATTTCTGAAAAATCTGCCAACATTTTTAATTCCAGCAAGTTATATGATAGACAATCAGAAAAATACACTACACAATTTCTTGGTCTATTGCTAAAAACAGCAGTTTAGAGAGGAAAAAAAAAACATGTCAGATTGTCTGGAAAGAACTTTGTATCCTTGGTAATTTTGATAATTTGACTATATAAAGCATGAGTCCCAATTGCATAAAAACAAGCCCTTCTTTGGCTCATGTAGCAGACAGTAAAAGGATTCATTTATGTTCTGTGGTACTTACACTTTTAGCCAATTACAAGCAATTTTTGTGTAATTTTCTCCAGATATGAATATATCACATCAATGATTGGAGTTGTAATTCGTTGTGCTTAAAGACAACAATGCAGAAATGTGAAATGAATCTGCAGCTGCAGCGTTTTGGTCTCAAAGCCCTATTTTTTGTGTCACACTTTCAACATTAATCCATTCTTGCCTTTTATGGGTTAGAAAACTGTCTCATCTTTTATAAATCCCTAGCAAAGCAAAAGACAGAAATATCCAGGATAAGATCATGAATTTAATTTCCTCAGTTTTAGATTGCCAGGAAATGTCTTCAGGTGTCAGAGTTTAAAAGGGAGAATAATAAAACTAAAGCAAGCATGTATGTTACATTTTTATCTCTGCATCTTCTTTGCTTCCAGCGAGACGAGGCCAAGTGTCCTTCCCTTCCTCACTCCTGTACTTGTACACAGGACAGCATCGGCCCACAGGGGCCTCCTGGACCCTTGGTAAACCTCGCTATCACTGCTTTTTGTCTGTCCTCGCCTGATAAAATTGTTTTCTCAGAAGTCTTAGATGTTTTGAAGATGATGATAAAGCCATACTGTTTTCCACTAGGATTGCACGTTCTTTGCACAGTTTGAACTTTATGTAGCCGAGAATGTTTCTTGCATAATTCTTTTTTTTTCTCCAAATGGAGAAAGCAGCACAAAGAATGAGGCTAACGTCTTGCAAAGAAATGAGTGCTTAGGGATGAGTGTCAAGAGATAAATGTTTCATGATAAAACAACAGTCTGCAATATGTGCACCCAGTAAACTCACTTAGGCCCAGCAAGGAAGTCCTAATGCCTGGGGTTTAAGTGCTTCAGAATTTGCTTCTGTTGTTACGCTTAGCCTGTGCTTCTGCCTCTTCACTTTTTTCAGGGCAGTCCAGGTTCTAAAGGACCTCGAGGAGACAGAGGAACACCTGGCAACCCTGTGAGTTCAAATTTAAATCACTCAACGCATGCTGAAAATTGTTACTAGTGAATACCATTATTATGTCTTGTACTACTATTGTTTGTTTTTACACATGGTTGGGCAAAAGTAATACTGGCTCTTGAACTTTTTTACAGTAATCTAATTAGTAAATAAAAACCAACTGTGAGCATAATTTAGAACAACACGCACAGCAGACATGTCAGGAATGAAGTTGTGGAAAAATTCAAAGCAGGGTTAGGCCAATAAACAATAACCCATGCAGCCAAGGGGCACCTGGTAGATCTGCAGGCGCTGCAAAATCTGTCAACAGGACTGCTATGCATTCCACAAATCTGGTCTTTTCAAAAAAGTAAAGCCGCACAGTATATTGCTAATAAATCATCATTGAAATATCAGTGTGTGCACAGTGTTTATCTCAAGGGACTATTTGGAGTGCCATAATTGTTGGCTTATATATTCAAACTTTGAACTTACATTTTTCACGCTAATGTAATATTTAGCAGGTTGAACAGAGTCACAGGCAGGAGATGCTCACGCAGGACAAATAACATTACCCAAAATGCTAAAGCTCACAGAGGGATCGAAGCACAGACAAGAGGAAAGACATTTATAGTCTTATATCTGAACCTATATCGGCAAGATCTTCTGATGTCGTGCAGCACTGTTGATGAGTGGCAAAATTGTTGAACTGCTAAGACAAAGCTAAAATAATCCCACTCTGCAGTTTGCCTCAAGCCATTTAAGAAAACACAGCAAATGTGTGAGAAAATTTGCTGATTGAATTCATTAGTTATAGTTTAATTGGATCTGAGTATAAAAATTAAATGTAAAACTACACCAAGTTTATTTGCATGCTTAACTACACATTCTCAGTCTACTAAATTCAAGTGTATTATGTTATTACACTTGAATTTAGTGTAATAAATTCAAGTGTTTTTATTGGTGCAGTATTCTGGTTTGCTGGTACAGAGTGGTTCTTTTTCATCAAAGGGATCCTCTGATTTGTTGCAAAATAATCTGTTTGTAATTGGCTGGTGGTGTCATTTCTTTAAATATGTTTTATGCTGAAAACATAGTTGATAACACAATAATGACGTACTTTGCATGTGAAAGACACATGATGTTTCATATGTACCAAAAAAAATGTTGAGCAAGCGTTTGTGAAATTTAAACACTCAACACCATTTATGATGTTTGTTAACCCAGATACCTGTGCTCACATCAGCCTCACTGCACGCTCATATCACTGGTATAAATGCAAACCCATACCCATAGAAGTACATATTTTGTGCAAAACTGTGGGTACACTGTGTGTACTTAACCATCCCACTAACAAAACTTTGGGTGATAAAGCACTCACATCCCTTATCAGAATCAGAATCAGAATGGTTTTATTGTTATTGCACCGAAGCGCAACAAAATTAATTTCAGTACAGCCCATCCAAGAAGACGGGGCACCTGGGGCTGCTGCCATTGAAGGGCGCTGCCCTTTATTGACGTGCGAAGCCTATGCCAGAATATTTATGTGACTTGTGTGCATGACTTAGAAATTCCTCTTACAGATTCTCTTTGTCGAATCTGAGTGAGCTTCCGCTATAATATTTTAAAAAACAAGAATGGGCAGTTTCTAAGTGAGTAGAGACATGCTGCAAAACACTTGCAGCTGTAATAACAGTAAAAGGTGGTCCTTACAAAGAATTAAATCCTGGGGCTTAGTACACTTCCATATTATAGTCAAAATAATGCATAATTTTCCTTCCAATTTATAATTATGCACTATTTTGTGTTGGCCTATATATAATTACAATAGAATCATTTGCAGATAATGATCATATCATGACAAAATGCAAAAAAAAAAAATCAAATTGTATGCATTTTGTATTCAGAAAATGCATAAATCTTGTATTCTAGATTTATAAGGCTTGTAAATCTAGAATATCATCAGTGGTTAGGTAGCAAAAAAAACTACTCCAGAGGTCTGCCTCTTAAAGTTTAATTTCTCCTCTTCATAGAAATTGCACACATCTGAAAACAGTTAAATGTATATTTCCCCACAGTAAATTTCAAGGAGGCCCACGTCAAATATTTTGAAGGTCCATTTCCCAGAACTGTCATAGTTAAACAACGAATCATCTGTCAGCACAGTTTCAAGCATAATTAAGTTTGACTTTAACCTTCTTTCCAAATATTGTGATTTTCTACCATCTTGCTGATGATATGTGTATTGCCGCAGGGTCCAATGGGTCCACGTGGTGAGTCTGGACTCCCAGGTGCGATGGGACCACCAGGTCCACAAGGCCCTACAGGACTTTCTCGGCCTGGAGAACCTGTAAGTTAATTTTCATTGACAAATCCTTTTGGCAGTTTTGTTAATTGTACCTTTTGCATTCCCTGCCTTCCTTCTGATTAGTGAAGAATGCCTGATCCAACCATTGCTGCACATCAGCACTTAGTGGGATTTAAAACTGTTGTCCAAACACATCTCACTCCCCTCGTCTATCTTCCAGACATCCAGAGAACATTGTTATTTTCTTTACTGATCCTATTAAAATATCCCATCAATCACAAACATGGAACAAATAATGGGTAAAATAAAGTATGCTACTCTTTCTTTTTCCTCTTCCTATATTTTTAGGGTCGTCCAGGACCTAAGGGAGATCGTGGAGATCAAGGCATTACTGGTTTGCAAGTAAGAATGTTTTGCTCAGATGTGGTTTATGATCAAGATACTAGAAAATATCCACAGGGAGCAGCATTTACACTGGAATGTGAATTTAGTCCAACAATCAGAATGAAACCACAATGAGATTTACAAGCTTTATCATGCCAACCTTAAGGGAGACTGAAGTCTTAATTCAGTCCTCTTGAATGACAAACAGTAAAAGAATAGAAATTGATATAATGAATAGTTACTTTTTACTCCAGACAGTAAAAGATCCGTGTAACTGAAGCAGAATGGGATTTAGAAAGGTTTAAAGTGACTTCTTTAAGTCACTTTAAACTTAAAAAAGTTTAAAGTGACTTAAACTTCTTTTAAGTCACTTTAAACTTAAAAGTTTAAAGTGACTTAAAACTTTAAACTTTAGGGGTTTGAGCCTGTAACCAAAGTTCATAGAGGTTCTTTACATTTTTGTTACTTCTGTCAGCAGTTAAGTTTGAGCCATTTGCCATGGAGCGAAAATCATGTGATTTTATCCAGCTGATGTCATTCAGTCAACTCCCACCATTGAGCTGGTGAGGAAATCACCAATGCTTGGGCTTGAAATAAGGAAGTATGGGAGAAAATCCTACCCTGTAATGTTCAGAGTCTATTGGCAGCAGCATCTTTGCAATTTAACCTAATGTGGCCTGTTGTAGAAGAACAACGATCATATGAGACACAGGAGACTTTCTAGAGTTTCTGCAAGCAAAATAATGTGTTATCTTTGGCTAAATATGTACGAAAGAAGTGCATTTTCAGCATATTAAAAGCCTTTAGACGCACTAGGAGGGCTACATAAATGGACACAGTTTTCGGTGATTTGTTTATGGTAAAGTGTGTGTGTCTTTTCCCAGGGTCCTCCTGGGCCACGCGGTCCTCTGGGCCCTATTGGACCAAGCGGAGCTCGGGTAAGAATTCCATGCTAGCATAGAGTATGTATAGAGTCAAAATCCCTTAAAATGAATCAAGCTCTTTAACATCATGCCTTATATGGTATCTTGACTGAGTTATTGGTGTTTAACTATATTCATATGTATTTAAGCCTGTAAATACATGGGCTTAAATACACGTATTTCAAGAGGCCCAGCTGGACCACCTTAACTTAACACCTTAAGTTAAGGAGTAACTTAAGGTGATACTCCTTAAGTTAAAAAAGCACCCTTAAGGCAAAAAAAAGCCCCTTAGATTATGACAATGATATATTAAACTACCATGCTCCCCAAGGAACTCTAACTCACATGTGACTGCATGTTGTTTCTTTTAAAGGGGCCACCAGGAAAAGAGGGGCCATCTGGACCCAGAGGCCCACCAGGGCCCATGGTGAGTATCTATAGGCACCAAATAAATAATGCTTAGTGCTTTATTTTACTGATATTGTATAGCTGCAAAAAAAAAAAAAAAAAAAAAAAAAAAACTGCTCCTCTGGCTCTACAGTTCCACTCTGCTGGAACAGCACATAAAACCAGACTGGCTCCCCCACTGTTGTGAGAATGATGCATTGCGGTGGTTTGCTGAGGTCTGAATTTGCTTAATCCAGCCATCATGTTAACAGAGCGCACATGGTCTATAGCATCCAGAGTGCCACAGGAGTCATTAGCGTGATGGTTGGTGTACATGCACTTCCATGTACTCCACTGTTCTTGGCAATTGATTTTCCCCACTGCAGATGTCAGAGCACAAATCCCAACTTGACGCTTGTTGTACAACTGTTAGGAGCAGGAGTAAAATGATTTACTAAGGATTCAAATATTTTATTTTTTAGGGAAGTCCTGGAAATCCAGGTATACCAGGGATCACTGGAAAACCAGGCAAACCAGGAGACCCTGGAAACCCAGTATGTACTGAATACTTGAATAAAAATATATGATGAAAGAAAATGTTTTATGCTTGATTTGACTTAGTTGTTGTTTTTGAAAGGGACCTGTCGGCCATAAAGGAGAAAAAGGAGAGAAGGTAGATTGTACCTAAATGCAAGTTTTGCACATTTCGGTAACAAGAAAAGGAACTCTTGTCTTCATTAAGCTCTCTTTGATTTCAAGGGCGACTTTGCATCCCAGAACATGATGCGTTCCATTGCCAGACAAGTTTGTGAACAGCTTGTGAACAGTGAGCAAGACATTTCCCAAGCTTCTGGCAGTTTAATAGTCCTTGACAAGTTCTACTCGATGAAATCCATCTGAATTTTGCAGGCCAGATGAGCAGAATTGATGTGCTGCTCAACCAGATTCCCTCCGGATATCGCAGCAACACTCCTGGGCCTCCAGGCCTTCCCGGCCCTCCTGGTGAGCCTGGATCCCGAGGAGAGCCCGGACAGCCTGGAAGATCTGGATTCCCTGGAACTCCAGGATTACCTGGAAATCAAGGAGAAAGAGGTACTTTTCAGAAGTCATGGGAATATATTGACTGTTTGTAATAATTTTAATGTTGAGCAACAAAAAAACCCCTAGAAAATACATATTAATCAAAATTTCTTTAATCTGTATAACCCCATCATGATGCTGCCACCACAATGTTTAATGCTGGGAAATGATGTGTTAAGGGTGTTGGTGTTTAATTCCTTTTCTTCACTTTTCTTTTTTTTTTTTTTGCAGGTTTGCCAGGAGAAAAAGGGGAAAGAGGAGCCCCTGGAAATGATATTAGAGGACAAAGAGGCCCAGCTGGACCACCAGGTAATACAGTTAATGTTATTTTGATATTTTCTAATGAAGGAAATCAACTTAAATATCAAATTACAACAGCTTCAAGGTCACCAAATCAAACTAAACGTTTGCATTCTTTTTTTTTTTTTTTTGGTCTGGCAAAACTTAGCCTGAGTCAGTAATATGAAACTTCCTCTGTTGTATCTATTTGGACAAAAGCACAGTCTACGCTTACAATTCAACACTTTCATTTGGGCTGTCACAGTACATAATTTTCCATGTTTTTTTTTTTCTTGGTGGGGGTTCTGTCATATGAAGATTGTGCTTCTCCACCACATTTGAATATTCAGAGCTGTTGGTGGTTATATATCCAGGAAGGATTAAATTAAAACTAAATGGATTAGTTTTGTCCATTCTAACTCAGAGCTAATATGCTGTTGTAGAAACATCTAAAATTTCTTATGTTTGTAGAATGTTTTCCTAAAAGCATTCTATAATTTTTTATTTTATTTTATTTTATTTTTTTTAGCATTTCTGTCCCTTTTGCTGTTCAAATCAAAGCAATGGGAAATGTTTGCTTATGTCTGTTACTCAACAGCAAACACTGAAGATTCTGAATGAAGTGAGGAAACACCAATGGCTAGAGAGAGGAAGTTACACTGATGACTCAGTTCTATGAGTGTGTGTTTTGGGGGTGGTGAGAGGGTGAAGAGATTTAGATTGTTGGAGAATGAGCTTTTCTTGGTGGCTGCATTGACAACACATGGATTCACTTTGCGGAAAAGGGGGGAAGAAGGGGAAAATTCCATCCTGAGTTTGTGCTGTCTAGACAGATGGGCTGGGGGTAACTCCACTCAACCCCAGACTGTGGCTCGCTTTTTTAGTTTTTAGATCTTAGTCAAACTCTCTAATTGAGCAGTTGAAAAATTAAAACTGCTACTCCATGACCCCAAATGTTTCCACAGTAAGTTTACAGGTGATGTCACTCAAATTTCAGAGGAACTCCCTTTCCTAAACGGGCCTCACTCTCTCGTGCAGGGCCACCAGGAGAGTCGAGAACAGGTCCCCCGGGTCCTTCTGGTTCCTCTGGGCCTCGTGGGCCTCAAGGCCGTCAAGGTGTTCCAGGTGTGAGGGGACCCCCAGGCCCCCCTGGATACTGCGACTCCTCTCAGTGTGTGGGCATTCCATATAATGGACAAGGATACACAGGTACCCCCACTACTGTCTAAGTCCTGCATGGTTTGACTTGAACAAAATAGATGGAATGTATATTTGCAACTCATTGCTACACTTTATTGATGATGTTTGGAGGTCTTTATGTAGGCATTCCTAATAGCTATTAAACAAAGCTAAAACCCTTTCAGACCCAATGTGAAGGACTAGAACACACAGATTAAAAAGCAGAACTTTGACATGAACTTTATATGAAAGTTATGTCTTGAAGAAATAGGACATAGTAATTACCTTATGCAGATGCCCAGCTGTCTGAAATCTTCACCATGGAGCTCTTTACGATTCACTTTGTTGGTGCTAACATAGTGTCAGTACTGTTTTGTATGTCAAAATCTTCGATATTTAAATCAAAATATAATGAAATCAGTGATCAGTAGTGTTTATTTGCAATTCCAGGAATTATAACAAATTCTCACGTCAGATCTCAAAGGATCTAATGTAAGACCCGTTCAGTTTTTTGATAAAACTTTTTGCCATTTTAGAGAACTTTCTACATGGTGCAAAGTTTCTAACGGTTGATTGTAACTACAGTTTCTTTACTTTATAGCCTCTTTTAGTTGATGTTCTTTTTATGTTGCTGAGGTCAAGTTGTTCATTCTACTTTTAAGAAGGATCCAAATAATGTGACACTTTTGGCTTTGGAGGTCTTTTTATGTGGAGCTTTAGTGCTCTAATTAGCCACCAAGAGACCCCAAGTATCTGACTTCTAGCCACATTAACCATCCATCTTATAAATTTTTTACACTGAAAACATATTTGTACATAGGTCAAAATAATACAATCCCATGTGTATTATTTCTAATGTGAACGAAGCAAAAACTTTGGCAAGCCTGCTGCGCTAAGTTTTACAACAGCTTTCCTGGGAGTAGGAGGGAACCCTTGTAAAATACTACATTTTAATACCTCCTGACATGTGATGTTTAGTTTTGAAAGTTGCATGAAAGCAATTAGCTGATGTATGACTTACATTGCATTAATTAATTGCTAATAACGCACACCCTTTTTTAACTGTTTCCAGGTTTGGCATAGTAAACTTTCTAAGTCGTCAGTGCCGCTTTCATTCTGAGGTCCTGTTTCTGAGATGTTTGTCCAGTTGCTTTGGGGCTTGTAAGAATAATCACCATGGACATATTTAACATTACAAAAGGAACAAAATGCAAAACGAAAGAAAACGGAGCGTGCTGGCACTAACACGATGTCACAGCTACAAGCTACAGTGATGGCAACCTGCTGGCCTGTTTGCATATTGAACTACAAACCAATGGGAAAAAAAAAAAACAGAGACTGGGCATTTTCTACAAAGGACGCAGCATGTACAAACCGACCAACTCAGCTACTAACAAAGAGGATATCAGAATAATAATACAGAGGTGTAAATAGAGCTAATTTTTTTTTCTTTTTGCTTTGTAAATGACTGAACCGGGACATTTTACTAATAATAAAGAAAAGAAAATTCATGTTAACCTTTTCATTGAGCTTGTGCCTCATAACCCACTGCTTACTTACACCTGGCATAACCCCTTTTCATGACGCTTTAGTGACCTTTTAGCTCTGATCCAGACTAAAGCATGTTTCATTTGTTCATTTAGTTATCATGCTATCTGTGTACATTGGTTGAGTCAGTGAAAAATGTGTTTCTCCAGCCAGTTCGTGTTTTTTTTTTTTTTTTTAAATAGTGGTATAAGCTGGTCATTTTACCACTTTTTAAAAAAATGACATATCATGTTGGATTTTACTGTAAAAGTTTGAAATTAAATTTAAAGGTGTTTTAATTTTCATTTGCTTTTTTTTGGTATTCAAGGAGGCAATAATTTCTATTTCTAACAGGAACATTTGTTAATTCTACAGTGTAGTATTAAAACTGTTCATGTAAAACTGTATTGAAGCCACATCCAATGTTTTTTTTTTTTGTTTTTCATTAAATTGGCCAAATATTCTTTTAGCCACCCGCTACCAGCCTGCACCTGAGGTAGAGACTATACCTGTGGAGCCAGTTGGAGAATTTGGAGAATTTGAGACAATACAGTCACGCGGTGACTCGAGAGGCCAGCGAAGACAGAGATCACTACAATCAGACAATACAGGAAGACTGGCATCATAGCTACATACAAACAGGATTTCCCAGAATAAATAATTCCCAAACATTTAAAGAGGGTACGCAGAGCAAAACAAATACTTATATGGGTTTGATACCTCTGGCTTTATTGAAAAAAAAATTATACATATATATATATATTTTGACACAAGAAAGTGTAGCAAGTAGACTAGCTTTGTTACAAACCTGTGTGCTAGCTAAGTGTTTCCCTTTCGTGTCTGCCTGTAATATATCTGCAAGTGTTCATCAGACTCAAGTTTGTAAAGAACTAATCATGGGAATAACAACAGCAAAGTAGTCCAATATGTGTGTTCGTAGACAGTAACAAAATGCCTGAATTGTTTCAGATTTCAAAATGTTACGCTTTTTCAAATCCTTCACTGGTTGCAAACAATTTTATGCCCAATGATTTCAGTTTTGTGCCATTTTTTGCCGCCTGTAAACAATGAGATTCTGACTAACTGTAGCAAATCAAATCTGTTTTTTTGTTGTTACCAAATGTTACATTGCATGAATATGTTGTATATTTACTGAAGTCAGAATACAGTTTTTTTTGTTTTTTTTCTGTCAAAGCAGTTTGGATTTGGTGGCAAAACTATGGATATAGGATTGCTTTTTCAACTGTTTCAACTGCACATTTTGTGAATTTACACACAGCCTTATTTTCTTATTTATTTCTGAAACGGAAGAGGCATTTTTCAATAAAACTACTGAAAATGTTACGCTTGTCTGGATATTTCCTAATTTTTGTATGAGTTTGATGAACTGAACTCCTATGTCCATATAGAGCCTTGCATTACAACAGAATAATGCAGTGTATTTGATTGCATTAAAGTAGTACATAATTGTGAAATAAATGGAAAATGATACTGAAAGTGCATTAAACCTCATTTACCATGATACCTTTTAATAAAAAATAGTGTGAATAACTGCTTTCAGATTCACCTAAATACTCAATGATTATTATTATTATTATTATTATTTTAAATCCAGGCTTAGAACCTCAAGAGCCGTTTTAATAACTGTCTTTCTAGTTTGTGGCGTATGATTTTATTTGTAACAGGATAAAGGGAGCCTAATACAATTGCACACTACATTTTTCAGATTTTAATTTTGTTAATATTTTGAAAACCATGAAACCCATATTCATTCAACTTAACAGTAATGCATTACTTTCCATCGGTATTCCAATAAAATTGTGGTTTTCACATAAGAAAATGTGCAAAGCCCAATAGTAAATGGTGTCTAAAGCCAAAGGTCGGTTGCCAAGAGCATCAAAATGTCAGATCTACAGCTGGTGTTGAGTCTAAATTCCTAGTTTGTTTGGTCATGAACGACAAACCTGATTTCTCTCAGTGAAAGTCCTGAAGATATGCTTTGAAGTTTTAACCTTTATTTATTTTGACAGCATAAGATTTTTTTGAGCTCTCCAGAAAGTCAGCTTGTGCCTGGGCAAAATGACAGGAGACTGAAGGGAGTTTGAGAACAACTTCACCATCACATGAACTGCAGATTTTCACATAACTTGGCATTCATTCCATCAGGATTATGCTAGAATGTCTATGCGAAAACATTGCAACAGTATGTGAAGTAGCACTACGCCTAGCAGACGCATTTGAGCCAATACCTGTATTGCACTGATATTTCCACCTATTGAGCACATATATTGATACAACAGAACCTAAATGAGATGTTTTTTGATGAAAGAAGAACAGGCCAGAGAACTTCTAAACAAATGCCAGAGATTAAACTGGGAGTAAAGCACTGAGGTCAAGATCACCACACTGAACAGACTTGTGAAATCTCCCTGCAAAAGAAAACCTTTCATGTTGGACTGCTATATCTTGATATGCTTAAGGAAATTGTGAAACACTTCTAAAAAAAAACAACTGAAAGCTTACAGAGGCTTGTATTTTATTAGGTATGGAAAAAGTATTTTATGTGTGTGAGCAGCTGTTACCTTACTTCACATATATTACAACGCTTACAAGAAAATTGCATAACATTCTGCACACTCAATGGAATCCATGTCAAATGGTGTTTGGTTCTTTCGCCTCTTCAAACAAAATCAAACTTACAGAATTCTTGTGCGGCGTTAAAGACATGTCTTCATCTTACCCAACACCTTTTTCACTGTAAGGTTTTCATGAATCTATATGGATGAATCTTGTCAACTAATGTCTCTTGACATTAGTTGACAAGTCAGCATACATCTGCGTTCATTTTGGGACATGAATTCCTTCAGGCTCTTACAGAACTTGTGGCTGTTAGAATGCTGGCACACTGTTTTTTTTTTTTTATCTTGCTGTCTGAACTGGTATTTGAAGAAACACACCAGTTATGTATGTCTAAACTTCAACAGAAGGAGGATATTTTCTTAGAACATCGAGTACTGTCAGGTCTTTGAAGTGTCTGAGTTAACTTTGATCTGCTCCTGTTGTAAAACATTCCATGCATACTGGAGATGAATGCTTTGGAATTCACAGTGTCCTGTTGCATTATAGTCAGGTCCCAGCTGACCACCTAGAATGCAATTTCAATGCTACTTGAGTCACCCCCAAGTAGTCAAAAATTATTACCTGAATTAATCAGACACCAACTTCTAAGTTGAGCAAAGCATCTGCCTAAAATGGGGTGAGATTAGGTGACATTATTACTGTTTATTATTACAGTAGACCCCTGGTATTCGCAGTGGTTAGGGACCACAATTGCTCACAAATACCTAAAATCTGTGAATACTTCGGACTCTTTCTAACAACACACATATGACTACCTATTTTAACAGTTCAAAAACCAAATATACCTGAAAATACCTCAATAAGCACCGTGGAAACCATTTTACTACTACAAAAGCTAATGTCTACAGTTAAAGTTTACTTGTTTAACACATTTCAGCTACAAGGCAGTTCAAGTGCTTTGTATCATAAAAATGCCATACAGTCACCAGTTGTGAAAAAGCAGTAAACTTTGCATTTTGCCATAATCAAAATCATCAAGACACTCATATGTCGATTAATGTTACATTTACTAATAATCAAAGGTAGGTGGGTTTTTAATCTTAATCAGAAGGAACTCAGTGTTTCAGCTGTTTTGAAATTTTCTTGAGGTTTATCCCAGATTTGTGGTACGTAGAAACTAAGTCTTCCTTATGTCCTCTCTTGGGAGCACAGCCAATCAGTGACAGGAAATATTAATGGCACTCTTGAATTGGCTGCTTTATAATCGCTAGCCAACAGCATATGAAGCAGCATTACTCCTAGGTCTTTTAGCTTCCTGTGCTGCATGTTCTCTCAAATATGTTAGATAAGCTCTACTAAAAGATCTTTGAATACGGTAATTGCTGTTTTCTGCCATGCAGTTTCTGTGTTACTGTGTCTGATTATGTTGGAGGCAACATAAAAATGCTACCGCAAGTGTTACTCAGTAAGTTGTTGTTCGCTTACCAAAGTGAGTGAGTTAGTTGATGCCACCCACCTTGCTTAGCTGGGCCATGAGAAGTTGAGTGCTAATGTCTTTCCTCTGTCTTCATCCCCCAGAATGTCGTGTGGTTCTGAAACAGAGTTCAATTCAATTATCTACATTCTATCCTATTCTCTATCAGATTTTCTATTGATCATATGCCTATTGCGATAGCTATTTTTATTGTGTTATCTCCCAGCTCTTGTTTTAGAACAACATAAAATATTCTTGATTCTTTTTAAAGCATTCTATTAAAACCCACTTTAGCAAAGTAATGGCCATTTTGTTCACTATATTATAATCCTATAATATAGTGAAGGTTTTAATTTACAGAGGGACCGTAAGAATAAGATCTGCTGCTTGCTATAGCAGTTACATATAAGGATGGAATAGCTTTTGTTGGACTTCCCTGTTAAAACCTTTTGAAGGGAATGAAGCAGTCCTTTTGAACTCAAAGAACTGTTTGATTCCTCGGAGGGCAAATATTCATTCACCACACAGACACAAGTTTTCCACTTACTGAGATGCCAAAACCAACAGCAAAGTAATACTCTCCCCAGTTTGGAACAACCAGTAGTCCTCCAGCTTACGCTGCAAAAACAGGAATTATTTTGTGAAAAAGTAAAAAAAAAAAAAAAATCAAACAAAAAAACAAAAAAACAAATCAAGTCCTTATTTAGTTTTTACATGTGACTGGATGTCCAAGAAAGAAAACATAAAATACAATTTAATTTATTTCAGTATCCATTTAAATTAGTATGTATTATTTCTTTAATTTGGTTTCCCAAAGTCACATTTATTCTGCTTGCGCCTTAATAGATTTCTATAAATGTTGCTTTCAATATCCATTATGCAGGAAAATGGATCCCAACACTGCACTAACTTCTGTATGAAGTTTTCTGATTACGAGAATTTTAAGCAACAAAGAAACCTGTAACACTCACTTCACTGCACTAGCACTGTCAGTTTAAAATGGAAAAATCACAGTATGTGATATATTCATACCAATAACTATAGTACATAGGGACTTTCTGCTGACAAATTAATTTACAAATATATTAGACATTTATACATTTTGCTGGCCTTATATTGATTTTGAATTTAACAATGCAAGTAAAAAAAAAAAAAAAATGAATATGTAAACCTCCCCTCCACGCTTTGGTTCATAGCACCACTGTGAACAGAAGCCACACAGAGATCAAAGCAAGTATGGGTGTAGACTCGTATTAGCCCATAAGATCCCATGCTGTTTATTATTCCAGAAGGCAAGCGAAGCATTGAAAGTCCTGTTCACAGCCCAATTCATGGTTGCATTTATCGTTGCACACAGAGCACATCTGTGGAGGTGGCGAGGTAAAGGGCAACAAGCGGCTGTTTTCCTACTAATCCTTTTAAAGGTTGGCATCACTCTTTGCAAAAATGTTTGCAACAATCTTTTTAACAGAGTAATTGTCGAGGTGTAGAGAGATGAAGGTGGTCCCACGCGCATTGTTGTTCGGGCTGCAAAGCTAATGAGGTGACACACAGATGGCCTTTCTTAACATGAGCTTATTTAGTAGGAGGGCTCATTCTTTCACTAGTTCTGTTCATAATACCACATTTATTACTCCTGATAATATGATCAAACTAATGTGTTCATTATTCATCAACCAATTCAAACATGTTCATTAATTATGTCTGAGCCTCTCTGATTTTCCCAGGCAAATAAAATGCTTAGCTGGGAAAGGCTTGTACATGTGTGTTTTCTATCCTATCCAGATTTTTCCCAACATCTAACACCAAGTGAAATGTTTCAGTTTTACGAGCCAAATGATGCAGAAAGCAAGCAGTTTTGTACATTGATTTTAGTCAACATGTCTCAGTAAAGACATTCGACATTGCACAGCAGCACTGTGTTGAGGGGGAGTAAGCATTTATGAAAGGAGCAGAAAATCATGTCAAGATTATTTGAGTTATTGTGTCTTGTATTTATTTGGTTGGTTGTACTAAAAAAAAAAAATAAAAATTGTATTTCATATTTTCAAGAGGTACACATAAATTATACCCCAGGTTACACTAGGATGAAACCACCATGATTTACATAAAACTATGTTAGTGTCCATAAATTGAAATTACTTTTTGTAAAGTGTCTTGAGAGCTTTCCACAAAGAGATTTGGGCTGATCTGTTTAGCTCTTTTAGATTCCAGATTGAACTCTTATGGAGAAATAACTAAACCTGTGTTTGAATAGGGCACTGAGAAGTCAGATTTATAATTCAGTTTTCTTTCAGAGCCACTGATAATTTTTTGTTGTTGTTGTTTTTCTTTTACATTGAGAGAAACTGTTACTGGCTTCTCTCAAATATTCACGTGGTTGCAAGAAGAAGGAAGCAGGATGTGTGGGCTTGATTTCTCATTGCCATTCCAGAAAGGAGCATGGAAATATGTGTACTTGGTTTTGGTAAAGTACTGTGTTGCTCTTGATGGGTTAAGCAATATTGAGAAATTCCAGTCCAATTTTTCCCTTTAGCCTAACAGCTGCTGGGGGCTACAAACCCCCAAGGGAGAAGTGGTCTCCATGACTCAGCTACCAGAGAAAACAGAAGGTAAGTCAGAGCAGAAAATAACATTCAATGTTCCGGGAAAACCTAGTAAAATGTATGGTTGTCCAGACACATGTTGCCTCCTTTCTTTTGATTAAGCAACATAAAGGGAGGAGCATAATACTCACAATGCTTTCCGTTTGAGATTCTAGTCAAACAAGGCCCTTTGTAAATGTTTAAACTTCTTTTGACTTGTTTACAGTAAAATGGTAGTGTGGATCAGTGTAAATACAGAAAGAATATTAACTCAGGGATGCTGTCATACAATTCTATCATATCCATATGCTATCATCCTTGCCTCTTTATGAAGAAAAGATGCTTCATTGAATGGTGATTTAAACTTTGCACAAAAAGCAAAGGAAATGGCTATGCAGTTAATTATTTTGTTGTTGAATAAAGATTCTAGGCAATAAATCTTATAATCTTGGAAAGCTTGTTTATTTCCATTTAAATGATACCACATTTCCAGGAAACACGCATCTTTGTTTTATGTTTTTCAACAGGACAACAAAGGCTATGTTCACACTGCAGGCCTTGAAGCTCAATTCCAATTTTTTGTGAATTTTGTATTGTTTTTTTGTGTGTGTGGTATTGCACATTTCTAAATATATGTGACTTCCATGGCATCTCCTGTGTGAACTGCAAACAACCTAAAATGTCATACGTATACAGCAGAGGATGCAGTAACATCATACATAGTGTTAGTTTTCAGAAGTAAACATGGAAGGTAATGGTGGAACATATCTTTAATAATTTTGCAGCTGTTGTCCAACCGAAGCCAGCACGTTAATAACTTAATCCTTATAATCGTCCGCCATGGTTGTTGTCTTTCTTCCCACTTCCGCGTACTGGGACACAGAAGAGTGACTTTTTCCAGCATTAATGATATACTGCAGTGGTGCCCAAAGTTGGTCCTCAAGAGCTGGCATCCTGTATGTTTTAGTTCTCTCCCTGGTGGTGGTAACAACCTTTTCAGCATGTCAATGTTCTTCTTAGGCCATCATTGGATCCAGCTGTGAACTAAACCAGGGAGAGAACTAAAACATTCAGGATGCCAACCCTCGAAGACCAACTTTGAGCACCACTGATACACTGGTCAGATGAATGGTACCTGGCCATCCAGACTTTTGAATAGATCAGATATACATCGGATGGAGAACCATATGACCAAATGACCTGGGTCACATCTTTAAAAATCCAATCTGCATTGTTCAGACTGTCATGTAAAGATCAGAAACAGGTAGCACAAAGGCAAAAAAAAGTTTGAATTGGATTTGGGTGACCTCAGGCTGCAGTGTGAACGTAGCCAAATAATCTGACAAAAAGGTGAAAAGGAACCTAATGGCAAGGAAGACCTATTGTGTACTGGGACAGCTGATTCATGGAAAGGGAACAAATGAGTGTTCACTGATGAGCTGCAGCTGTGAGGGGAAGAGAAAGGCTGGGAACTGGAGAAAAGCTAACCAGGAAAAAGACACAAGAGGAACATATTAGAACACCAGCAAATCACTGGCATCAACTGACAAGGTAATCCTGGTAACCTGAACAAGTTTTCTTCGGAAGGAGACATTACTAACTTGCGCAAAAGTCCAGAAGCCCAGGCTGTCTTGTGGAGGTGATGCATCTGTATTGGAGTAGTTTGGGAAGTGGGGGGGCACAGTCTTAATAGATCACTGAGGAATTATTCATCCCAAGTGGAATGTGAAAGCAGCAAAAAATGTACAACGAAAGAGTCAGTGTTTGAACACACACTGGGAAAAGACTCATGTAAAGACGCAGCAACATGAAGGCTCAGGAAGTTCCCAAGAACATTGTTTTTTCTTTTGTATTAAACAACAACCTTTAAATTTCCAGCCATAAACTTTTGTCATGAGTTAAACTAGTGAAAGTGAAACTGAAGCTGCTCCGTAGTGCTGGAACATTACATGATCTTCAGTATATTTATAATATTAAGGCAAAAAACAGTTTTATCCTAGTGGTTGCTTTTAGTCAAATTAATTTACAGACTCATCAGCATTGATTTACCATAGTTTAAATTCTTTGAGTCTGAAGCTTAGATTTAAATTAAGAAATAAATCTAAATTGTGTTTTCAAATTTTTCCAGCTCATTTGACTCGAGCGATAGCTGTGCTATTCAAATAACAAATGCCCCTGTGGGATAAAGTGAGACCAGTATAAATTAATTCAAAACCCTTTTTCACCTTTGTAGTGTTCATGGTGTGCCTAATCAAATAACATATTTCAAATGAACCCTTTAATATGCATTCGACATGCATCGTGCAGCGCGTGCATTGTCCTGGTGTTCACTGAGACACGATGGATTACCTGCGACAGACTGGCGACCTGTCCAGGGTGTACCCCGCCTCTCGCCCGGGACGCAGCTGGAGATAGACACCAGCAACCCTCCCGACCCCATTAGGGAAGAAGGGTGTAAAGAAAATGGATGGATGGATGGACGATGGATTACGAGACTTGAGCCTTGTATAGATTTTTACATTGTTTTTTATACATATAACAAATTTATAAATATTTGTCCCCATAAAATATTGCTTGTTTTTCAGTTGAATAACAGAGGACACATCGCATAAAAAGTGGAAACCATAAACATATGCCTTAACCTGATTAAGGCATATGATTAAGGCAAATACAGATTTATCTTGGTCTCAACCTGGTATTTTAACAGTGTTTATTAGACTCCTAATATTCACTGTACTTTCATGTTAGGCTTAAGAATTGGCTTACTTTGATTCTGGTGTAAACTGCTGTTCCCATCCAAACATCGGAATTTGGTCTCCACATTGTTTTTATTAGACAGAGAAAATGCCCTAATTTTATCCACACCACTCTAGTTAGAAAGCACTGTGCAGCCAGAGAAATGAAACTGCAGGCCATACCATATGTCCCTCACCGGTCGTTTGACGGCACTTTACAGCCTCAAGTTGAATTCATTGATGAATGTCTCAGAGGAACATGTCAGTTTTAGGCTACAGAACATAAAAAGCAAATTGTTTTTTTTGGTCCACAGTCTTGGTGACTCCATGATAAGCAGTACATTTACAAACTGCATATCTGTGGATCGCTATCATTCAACACCTGAGATTACAGCATAATTTCAAAACTGTTTGTGCTTTGGAGATTTTAAATAAAGGGAAGTGGGGACTCCACACTGAGGGGGCAGGGAAGTCTGATGGTTTTCATCCGTGTGGGAGCAGCATTCCAACTTGATGATAGTGCTTTTATATTCCGGTTCATATCGCTGATGGATTTCCCAGACAACCGCTGTCTGCTGAGAAACCAGCTGACAAGTAGAGTTTTTCCTCCACTCCCCCAAAGATGAATATGCTCATTAAAGTGAAACCTATTTATCTAAAAAAAAAAAAAAAGGGTAATGTTTGGTTTAAATTTGGCATTTGATAGTAGTGGTAATCTTCTAAACTGTCTTCTGGCTCCTAGGTTAAATTACGTCTTTTGTCCGAAGTGGAAAAATGTCTCAAAATGTGTGTAAGATAAAAGCAAGCACAAAGCAGCTGAAAAAGGCCGTCTAACGTTACTAAAGATTGATGATATCATGTGTGTAACATCAAACACAGGCATCAGTACAAGACAAAAGCAGTTACGCCAAAATTTAAAAGTTAAGATTTATATGCTTGTGATGAGGGAAAAATATATTTTTTAATTCAACAATTTTGAGGTTTGACAAACCAGCAACCTATTGAGGAATGTATGTGCTGTCTTAAAACACTGGATTTTAGCAGTATTCAGGTAACTGTAGCAATTTTCAGCTTCATATTTGCCCAGAAAATAACCTCATCATATGTAGAAAAACTACTTAAATGTTTAAAGACATATGAAATGTAAAAATAATAAGTAACCATAATTTCTCTGAATCAGTCTTATTAAAATAATTCAAAAGTTAGTAAAAAAAACCAAAAACTCTTGTACTTGTTCCTAAAGTTATGCAATTTTGTTTGGTTGCAAGTTGCAAGAAGATGTAAGTTATGGCCATCTTTATTTAATGACAACATGATGGAAAATGCAATTCGAAAACACATATTATTCTTGTAACTGCATCAATAAGAGACATAACTTTTTGCGGGGAGTGTATCTTTTTTTTTAATTCTCTATAAAACCTTAATGTGAACAATAAAGATCTGTTTCTCTCATGTCTTGGAGTCAGTCCAAGACAAATACAGATGCGGATTCAGAAATCCTAGTTTAAAACATTTGTTGTGACAGGAATGATCTAAACCGACGCTCAAACAGATTCAAGATGATGAATGAAGTTCTGCTGTGAAGGAAGATAAAACTGACCAACATCTTTTTTTGCAACCACTTAAATCAAAGTTTCCATCTTTCAACCTGGATGTACGTTCTTTTTTTGGAAGATCCCAAATTGACTTTATTGTTTGAAAAAGACCCAGTCACTGATTTTATTAGCAATAAATGTTCATAGGTTTGTGTCATCTTTAAGCGTTAATATACATTTTTCTTCTCAATTTTTTCTTGGACAGCTGCAGAGTAATATAGTCCAGTCATTGTGTGAGCCCAATGATGGTTTTAAAAATGAGTCATGATGGAAAGTTGTGTGATGTGTGATGTAGTTTCTAATTTTGGTCTCATCCTCAGCCTTAAATGTCAACTGGCTGCTGCTGATTCAGAGCCGTTTCTGGCAGTCAGGCAGTTTTTGGTTTTGCCCTCAAATGGCACTGCTCAAAAATTATTATGCTGTGAACAAAATGAATTGCATTTAAAAATGTGAAATGGAGGGTAAAGGCACAAGCAATGTGATTAGTCAGTTTTATTCTGCTTGAACTTGTTTAGTGTAAGTTGTGTGTCTAAAGTCAAAAAAATGGAAATTCGGAAAGGACTTTCTTGCTTTAGTTTTTAAATTAATGCTTTTGAAACCAGTGCTGTTTATAAATCAAGAAGTATCACCACCATAAATTATTGTATCATCGTAATAAGGAACACAATGCAATCTATTTTTAGCAATAATGTTACGAGCTTAAATGTTGCACTAAAGAGATTCCATCAAACCTACCAGGTAGGGCCAGAAATCAAAACACCAATACCCTCTATTTTGATTTATTTTTTACATTACAAACCCCATTTTACATGGCAAAACTTTAACTTTGAAACCTATTAGTCTAATACGGTCCAACTTGTTTAATGCCATTGTTCTGTATTTAGAAAACAATTTACTTCTGCATTGTTCTAACATGTACAGTATATGCACTAAGATAAATAGCTTAGATGTAGGCCAAATTATACAATGGTTAGAGGCTTTTACTTTTAGTTCCAGAGGCCTGTTGTTGTGCCTTAATGCTTTTTGAAATTGCATGCACTATCTTATAGAATATGTTGTCAGGGGTCCCCAAAACCTGTGAATTTTCTGATCAACAACACTCAGACCTTTTGTGATTATGACTCACCGCTAACAAAATATTCCATTAGAACAAAATAAACTGTTTTTATTTTTTTTTTATTAAAGTAATGTAACCCTGTGCAATCACAGGAAAGATGGCTGATGTGACAGTCGACCATCAATGAAATCCGTTCACCAGGAAGCAAAGGCATCAAAGGGCAAAACGAAGCTGGCTGTGTGTCGAAGACAGTATCCAAGAACATTAATGAGAATTAATAAACAGAAAAAAATGTGGTAATAAGAGGCTCAAAATGATAAGGTATGAGCTGCAACTTTGAGAGGATTGTCAACCAAAGCCCTTTCAAAGGTTTAGTGCCACTTCACAAGGCATAACCATCAAACATAGAAATACCCAGAACAGTGGCATTCTTTGTGTTAAGTCACTCCTGAACTAAGTAGAAAAAGATCTTGGCAGTTGTTCAGTGGTCCAAATGTCTCTATTAAAAGCAAAAAAATAAATTTTGCATTTCAAATGAAAATCAAGGTCCTGGTGTTTTATTGGAAGAATAGACTGGCACAAAATTCAGGCAGCTTAAGGATTGGTGTAAAGTTTCCACACTCAGTGATGATTTAGGAAGTTATGTCACTGGCTGGTTTAGGTTCACTGTATTTGATCAAGTCCAAAGTCAACACAGAACATTGTTGTGACTTTTTGAAACATTCATCCAATGCACTATTTCATTTTTCTACAAAGCCAAATTTTGCCTTTTGTATCATTTGTAAACCATCTCAATTTTACATTAATAAAGACTTGAAATACATAAATTATTCCAAATCTGAGTACATATCAATACAATATACTATTGTATTGATATGCACCTATCAGCTGTGGTGGGAAGACCTTCCAATCCTGCCATTGTGAGTCTAAGATGTTTTTAATCCATAGGATATTAAGTCATCATGTCTTGATTATGTGTGAGCTGTAATGACATCATGTGGGAGTGAGTTAGTGGTTGATGGGCCTGACCAATTTTAAGTGGTTCTCCATCCCCGGAGGCTCACATTTATCATAAAGACTGGGAATTCTTGGCTGTGGAACTTAAGGATGCAGCCAATATAAAAGCAGCAGTTACGCTGAAACAGAGGAGTGTGTTGGATACTTCTTTGGCAAACATGACTCAGATTTAGGCCACCATGTTGTCGACAACAGCCAAAACATTACAGATTCAGCCTTGAGCAGGTGTTCTGGTTTTGGTCATATCAACTGTTCACACATTGACAGTCAGTTCAGTTCTCCTCCTAATAATCATTTGTTCAATGGATGCACTGCGATATTTGCCTCGGTCCATTTACTAGAATTCAATCATTTCCCATGTCTTAGCTATTTACCAGAGGTACTTGTAGCTCTTCAGTCATGTGTTTGAATGCCAGGTTAAGGCATATGTTTATGGTTTTATTTTCTCTCACGTGTTTTATTCTGCACAGACAGGGCTTAGAATTAAAAAGCAAATCACTAAGATTGTCACGCTGTGTTGTGAGGTGGTGGTGAGACGGATGCTTGAAGACCCAGGTAAGATGAATAATGAAGGTTTTTAATTAGGAATAATCCAAGAAAACAGAGCACAACAATGATTAAACAAGTCAAAATCCCTGACAGCACTGCTGATCAGAAGCTGAGGTTCAACACAGGTAGCAACAGAGAACACAAATGGACTAACCAGACCAACGGCAGAACAGACGCCAAAAAAGACAAGGAACAAAGGACACAGGTGGGGTTAAATACACAGAGGGTAATCACGGAAACGAGACACACCTGGGAAACAGTCAAGGGGAGACAGGACAACACGGAGACTCAGAAACTCAAAATAAACAAAGAAAAACACAGATCCTGACAAAGACTAATTTGTCTTTGACTAAAAAAAGAGTACATCACTTACAAATTTATGAAAACATACTGAAAAAAGCCCTTACTCAAGGTTAGTTATTGTTGGTTGCAGCTTTAAAAGCAATTAATGTTTTTTTTCCTACTCACATGAATAAAAAAAGTCACAATATTAGAATATAAAAACTACAAATGAAAGTTTTTATACCGTCACATCACAGTTTGCAGTGCCTTTTATTTTTTGGAACTAAATCAAATGTAATCTTTGAGGGCATAATGTGTATTTATGTATAGAAATAACCTAAAATGAGGTCACTGAATGCATCAGACAAAATCTGTTGAAAGATTTTTTTTCTTTTTTGCACAGCATGTCCTTCTGATGCTCACTGACTCATTTAGTTCCATCCAGCTTGACATCAATTGTCATCAGCTCCTGTGTTCCTGCTGAAAATAAATCTCTACATCAAGAGGCTTGCTCTTTTCATGTTTTACCTGGTAGATATTGACTGATTACTAAAACAAAACCTTTTAACTGTTTGATCAAATCTACTAGGTGTAAATAACATCTATTAATACTTTCTTTCAAGATATTAAACAGCTGCCCTGTTTCAACATGGACAATAAAAATTCAATACTAACATCACCAAAAAATGTGATTACTACTCTGTAAGAAAGTGTCAATGTATTTTGTTAAACGGGAGTCACATAAGCCTATTGGAGAACGAAAGTGATTTCAAGATACTGAGCTTGGAAAGTTAAAAGCAAATTATTTCCACATGCTGCTTGGAATGCTGATTTGTGCATTTTTTTTTTTTTTACTTTGAGACAGCGTCTGCACGCAATAAATTAAGGGAAAATTATGTTACAAAACAGTTAACTAAAGGGAAGACAGCTCAAACAAGAACAAAAAATAAATTGAAGTTAGAGGCTTACAGAAGCCCAGCTCTGGTTTTAACCAATCATCAATCAAGAGTCCAGAGGAAACGCTTCTACAAAACTAATGAATGCAATTCTATGTTAAATATTATGTCTGCTTTCAGTTAAATGAGGTGGCTGTGAAAAGTCTACTTTGGCTCTTTACAAATGTTCTACACCTTTTTGAGTTGTAATTTATTAATTTATTTCAGGCTAGAAAGTTTTCTACCCCTGCTGTGATACCTTTTCTGTGCAGTCAGGCAAAGTTTGATTTAATTAGAAATGTTTAAAACCATAGCAGGACATTTTCCAATTGGTTGTTCTATCATGCCTCGGATTTTCCAAATTAAAATTTTGACGCTGATTATTTAGAAGCAACAAAGTATTTATTGATGTTGTTGGTTTCAAGAACATGTATTGTTTCCAAGTTTTTCTTTTCAGTTGTGTTCTGGCCTGTGACATTCAATTTCACTAAAACAACTTGTGACGGAAACACCAAACAGATACAAAGAAAAAGTACAGTCAAGCCCATTGAATGTTAACTAAGACTGATCTGTTTGGAACTCTGAATTCAGGCATCAGTGGATTGCAAAATATTCACCAAGACGAAAATAGTGATAGAAAAGCTTCCATTTAGAAATTGTATATCGGTTTTTCCAGTGAAGATGTCAGGAGTAATATTTTTCAAAAAGGAGTAACCTGGAGATTCAACAAACCGTCACTCTGTGGAGGAATTTAAAGGGCTTTGCAGCAACCCCAGGTAAATTGTAGTTCACCACTACACACTTGACTGCATGTGACATCAACTGTTGCTTAAAACATTGTAATTCTGGAATCATTTATGTAGACATGCTTTCTTTTTTTTTTGACAAGCACCCATTAAGGTTCTCAATCCTCTAAAAAGACACCCTGACTGATCGTTAATAGAAGCATTCCTCATCACCATCTGACGCTTCATGCATCTAAAAATCTTAGAAATCTTAGAAAGGAAAACTATTTTCCTTTCAAAATTATTCCAGTAAAAGTTTTTGCAGGAATTGCTTAGAAACAAAGGTCTCCTTGGAAAAAGTCTAATGAGATGATGTAAACTGGACTGGGATGCTTGTATTATTTGGGGTTTGGTTTCAGTTCAGCAACGGAACTGCAGAAAGATTGTTTTTCACTGATTCCCCCTTTGATGTCTAACTTTCACACGCTCTGTTGCACACACTGAAAACACATGGAATGAATTATAGCTTATCAAATGTAAAGCCCGGTGATTAAAGTACTGTTCAGTATATTCAGTATGTTCAATATTGTGTTCTGATAAAAGTAAAATTTTAACTATGACCAGCCTCCCTAATTGTATTTTGGGCAAAGCATGATGCTACCACTACAATGTTTCACCACAGGGATGATGTTTCTTCCTTCATGCTAAGCGTTTGTTGCACAAGGGATTAGGGTTGGGGTTAGGGTTTTTTGAAGGGCTGCACAATATATCAGATCATATGTATCCCTGCAAAAAAGTTTAATATTACAACTTGGAGATAATATTTGGCAAGTTACTGATTAACATTTGCCATGCAATGCTGTTTGAGGAACAATGGGTTCAATTCCAATATTTTCATGATAGTCTTTAAACTAATATCACAACTGCATGTTTTTGTAAGACCCCTTGTGTTTTCCATGTTGGTCAAAAAGTTCAGTTTATGTTATGTATGACCAGAGAACCTTTTTCCATTAGTTTTTTGTGTCCCCTACATGACTTATGGCAAACTGCTAATAGGGCTTCTTATGGCTATTTGTTGCCACTCTTCCATGAAATCACATTTTGCAAAACTAATAGTTGTCCTGTCAATAGATTCTCCCACCTGGGTTGTTAAACTCTAAGTTACCATGTGCCTCTTGGCTGCTACTGTGATTAGAAATTTTCTGCCCAAACTGTGAGATGTCCAAAATTTGGCATATTGTTCTAAAATGTTACTCTGATTTAAAATACTTGAAAACTTTCACCTTGAGCTTTATATTTTGTTTATTAATGTTCTCTAGCAAACCTAAGGCCATTGCAGAAATGCTGTATTTAATTTACATTCTAAATTACATACAGGTTGACTTTATTAATATGGGTAAATTCTGGAGGCAAACGTTTGTGATGGATTTTATGTATGGGTTTCACAATTAACAGGGCTCAATAAAAAGGCAATTCCATTTATTTAACATTTGTGTTTGCTAAAAAGTATTTCATTTTTCAAAACTATATTTTCCGTGCCCTCTCACAATCATGCACTACATTGTGCTGGTCAATCACAAGAAAATCCTGACAAAATCACATAAACATGGGTATGAATACTTTTGTAAGCCACATCCTAACTATTGCTAATTGTGATCATTAATGTTATTGCTCCAATGACATAGCTACAATACAAAAGCCAAGGTGCACTGTTGTTTTAAAATGTTGCACTCATTTATCTCTTTTCAAAATGAGCCAAAACATGAGACTATGTTGGAAGACTAAGCCAGCAGAAATCAAAAGAGAGAAGGAAAATTTTTTCCTAATGGCTTTGAACCATTATTTGAGGGAGGATTCTGGCAGGGTAATTAAGGGTGCTGTCAGTGAAAAAGTAAAACCCTTCTGCTTTTAACCATAAAGAAAGATAGAGATTACTCTTCTTACCTCAAACTGAAAGACTCGAGTCTGTGCTTGTTTGCTTTCATTTCAACAAAGAACACCACTTTATATGATTCATTTATGGAGTCAGAAAAATGTGACAGTCATTCAGTGTGAAGGTTTACTGAGTTTACGACAGGAATGTGCTAACAGTTCCACTTAAAATTTTAACATGTCAAATATTTTTATTTGTATTTTGACATATTTTTCCTCCAAGTTGTCTGCGATTATTTTCCACAGTCACTATATAGTCTATTGTATTTATTACTTGAACACTGTGTAGTTCTTGACATTGTTATGCAGTACTGGTTTCAGGCGGGACTAAAATGTAGACATCAGCTTTAAAATGCCAATTCAATGTAAAAACATGGAGTTAAACATAATGCAACCAGAGGATCCAGTAGAGAACAATGTAACCTGGAAATCTTATATACACTGAGGGAGAGGAGAGAATGGAACCAGAGCTAATTACAGGTGAGTGTGAGGAGCTGGACAGAAAGCAGGGAGATGTAAATGGGGAAATGAGAAACAGCTGGGAAGGGAAGCAGAATGGCAGCCTGAGGGAAGCAAAGAAAACAAAAGGAAAACATTAAACTAACTTAAACAGTAAACAAAAAGAAACGCTAATCTAAGGAAACGGGCACAAAGCACAAGCAATGAAAATAATGAACTCAATAAACTCAAGGAATGAACTGGAACAGAAAGCTCTAAGAAAAAGACAAAATTGAGGCTAATTTATTTCCTACCAGAGATTATTTTTTATCCTTTGCTATTATTTATCCAGAAAATATTTTAAGGTCTTACTTTCAGTTATTTCTTTCTTAATTGACAATTTAATTGCTGAAATTAGTTATTAGAAATATTCAGAAATATTTTTTCCGGTAACCCCGTTTATTTTACACAACATCTTACAAGATTGCATATAAAACACAAACTTTCAGTTTCAGACATTCAGCTGTTGGTTTGGGAAAAGTTCATGAATTTGGAGATAGACCTACTTGTTCTTTACCCCATCGATTTTGTGCAATGCACCGATAAGTCTGGCAGCCATTCTAATCCTCAGCATGATGCTGGCACCACTATTCTTAACAGATGGTACCATGTTCTTAGAGCTTGAAAGCCTAACTCTGAGTTTTGCAAACAGTCTTCATGACATTGTGGCAAAATAAAATAAAAGAATAAAAAAAAAAAAAAATAAAAAACTAAATTATTTTTCTAGAAGGTATTTGGCTCATCCACGTCAGCAGCTGCAAATTTCATTCAAGCTTGAAGGTGTCAGTTTTGGAGCAGGCACTTCCTTCTTGGACTGCAACTTCTTTGGCCATGCTGTTAAGCTTACTTTACTTTGGACAGTGACACTAATGTCAAGATGTTTTCCAGTTCATGGCTAACTTGGGGCTTGGTGGTTCCTGGGTTGTTCTTGTACATCATAACCAATTTCCTTTCATCTAATGAGGGGGCAGTTTGGATCAAAAAGTTGAACCTTGGACACAGTTAAATGTGCCAAAATGACGGAAAGAATAGACACATCATTTACTTAGGTTTGGGAGGCTGACTACCAAAATAACCAACTCAATTAAAATTTGCTTTTAGCCTTTATGGATCAGAGAAAACCAAATAGAAGAAATCTTATTTTAGTGAACCACAGAAGTTGCATGGAGTGCTATTAGTCCTTCCTGACAAAATGAAGAGTTCAAAAACATTACAATCCAGATGCAATTTCCACTGATGATGAGTGCATGTAAACATCTGACCAGCGCCATAAATTACAGGTCTTTACAGGAGCAGTTAAAATTTGAGAATCAGCACAAGGGACAGAAAAGTTGTTCTGGCTCCCGCAGTGAGAATGAGAAGCATGACCAATTTGTCTCTCCCTAAGCGCTGTTTGCCCATTAACCACAACCACAAAAGTGCCACTCAGCAACATGTGAGCCTCAGGGCAGCTGCAACATGTACTTCGGGTATAATGGCTACGGTGACCTCTGAGGTTGCACAATTGAAAAAAAGAGCAGCTCAAGCTTTGTTGGTGGCCCATTGCAATTCCACTTTGACCTTGCCGCCATATGGCCTTGTTACATGGACCACCATCAGATCCTACCAAGAAGAGTTTTCTTCTTTCTAAAAAGTAAAACTGCAAATGCAAAGCATTGAGGAAGCATAATATATACTTTTACCATCCCATTAAATTATTCGCGTAATTATCCATCATGCTAAGTAGTTTGTACTAAGATACAGAAGACACTTGGCAATATTTCTGACATTATCATCTGAAAAATCTCACCAGTAAATTACATGATCTAAACATTAACCGAGGAAAATAAATTAATAGCATCTCCTATCCTCAATATTATGAAAGATTACTGCATATTATAATTGTGGTTTTAATGTTTTCAGGACCTAAATTACAGAATGTTTCAATCAGTGAGTGGTTGCAGGCTAGCATCCAAGCATCAGATTCTGATTATCAAATCTGTCCACACATGACATCATGTATACATACAGAGTGTGGTTAGCAGTCTGCTGGCTCTCATACATCTACAGTGTCGGGGAATGTTTCTCATTATCCCCCTTACTTAAATGTCACATCCTGACTCACTCTATAATTAACATTAGAAAGGAGCTTGTAACACTGAAAATAGCACTCTAATATGTTTGAGCACAAGTTGAAGGCAAAAGCTGTTGGCTTCTGTACCCTAAGTTATGGCTTGAGGAATGTCTAGTCATGATTTCTTTAGTTTTCATAGTTTGGTCTTTAAAGGATATCTTAGAATCCATTGTGCTGAAGCCAGTGGGAAAGGTCCTACTCTGCAGGCAGTGGGAACAATAAGAGTTACTGTGTTTAGTAATCTTGGCTTGGGAAGAGGTTTTGTTTATTCTAAACTGAGATCACTGCTGTTTGATAATAAATGTCAATGACCTTGTCTCAGGCACCTCATTGATGAATTATTATAAAATAAGAGAAAACATGCAGAAAAATACACCAAGGAATGGTCATCTGATCGAGAAACAGGTTCTGTCTGATTACTGGAACCTGGATCATGCATAGAAAAATAACTTTCTTCATGAAATCTCATAAACTACTTTCACTTGACCAAAATATAATTCTATATGAATTCTTACACATGTGGTGTAATGTCCTTCCAAATTGCACAAAAATATTTAGGGCACATAATGCAGTCATGTGTGGATGTAAATGTAATATCCACTGAAGCACTTATTGTAAATTTTATATTTCTGCAGAGCTGGATAAGATGAGTGGCATTTTGTGAAAATAAAACTTTGACAAACCAATGAGAGCACGGCCTTTGTTTTCCAAAATGGGGCAGCCTTTGGCTTTTATAACTTAAAAAGGTAAAATAAAGTTGCTTTTGCTTTTTTCCTTTTTAAATTCACCACAAAACCACAATTTCCACAGTGCTGTCTTCTCAGACAGTCCGTCCCACCTCTACAGTCCCACCTGTAGAAGAAAGGAAAAGATAACTGTCTGGGATCTGTGACTCATAACATCAACAGCTGAAATGCCTTCCACGTGCTTTCATTGGTGCAGCTGTAAATCACTCTGCACATGTTTTAGTGTCATGCCACAGCTTGTCTATGAAATGCTGTACATCAACGATGCGGCTGTGAAGAAAATGATCAACAGGGATGATTCACAACGATTCCCTGAAATTAGCAACAAACAAAACGGTGAGAAACTTTTTCCATGAAAGACCGGCTATGACAGCTGTTCATTTAATAATAATTATGTAAGATATGAGAAAGCAATTTGTGGAAAAATGTACTATGTGATCTTTTACCCTCTGGCTGATAGCTTGAAGTCTAAAAACAGTAATTGATATTAACAATAAATTACAGACTTACACTATTCAAGATGTTGCTCTAAAGATAATGTATGTATGTATATTACACTGAATTATATGCAGTCATATAGTTTAGAATGCATGCTGCACATGTTCATATGACAAATTATAAACACACCAACACATAACAGGAGTGGATCTTGCTTAATCTTGAGGGTTTTATCTTTTCCAGTAGCAGATGTTACATTACTTTTGACTTATTTCTATATAAAAAGCCATCAATAAAGAAACTTAGCTGACTATGAGACAGGATAAGTAGAAACTCTCTGTGTTCACTTTCTAAGACTGTCTGAATTAACCTCTAGCAAGATTCAAGTCTTTCCTGGGGTCTCCTCCAGAACATGCAGCGAAAACCTCCACACCTTCAAGACATCTTGATTAGTTAGCTGAAACCATCTCAACTGAATCCTTTGATTTGGAAAACATTCATGAAAGGTAATTCAGTAAGAATGAATTCCTAAGCATTACTTAAAAACACCACCCTGACCCCTGTGTGTGTGTGTGTTACCACAGAGAGCTAAAACAAAGACCAAAAGTAAGGAAGAGACACCGAAGAATGAAACTAAATAAATTACCAAAACCACTGACATTAAAACAATTTTATCACTTCATGAGGTCAAAAGCATTTTCCCCAAGCTAATATCCTGCATCTGCAAGAAAATAACTATCATATTAACTGCAATAGTTAACCTGTTAATACGAGATAACAATTTGAACTTTTTAAACACTTAAATATTTGAAGTCAGACTACATGACATAAATGGAAGGTTTTTTCTCTCTATATGCCTAATATTGAGGCCTAAATGCATATCAAACTATACTCTTTTTTTCTGAAGCTAATGCAAAATGTGGATTTTGTTCAATGTGTGCCTAATAAAGATGAGATATTTGTGTTTTTTGTATTGGCCAGCACAGTCAGTACTGTCCTATGTAAATTTCATTTTCTAATTTTGAAGCAAAGCTCTTTGAGTTCAGGAAAATAAAATATATCACATTATGTCATTTAACACAAAAAATAACTATCAACATGACCACTTGAGCTATTTAATTACTTTTAAATCAGTAAATTATTTGTACCTTTATTAGAATATTTCCTTGGGTGAACAATGTGTAATAAATGCTCCAATCTTTGTTAAATTTTCCTACTAAACTTACTTATATAAGTTCACAATGGGACATTGAGACATTAGTGTTCTTGGCAGTTAGAGCTAAAATTAAATCTAGATGTCATTTGAACATAATCAAGATTTTCTTAAACATTGGAGCTTACAATAGGATCCAAGTGAATGAATTGAAAGAACATGACTAAAATGACTCAATATACCCGTTTAAAAACAGAATGTTCCCACAAAAGAAACTATAATGAAAAAGAAAATAATTAGACAATAAACAACACAGCTAAGTATATAAAATTTTATGTTATTCCAGCCATCTTCTCCCTCTTTTCAGAGACTGAAATCTACTTGATTATAAAGTTATGCTCTAGCGACTGTGGTTCTGTAAACAACTTCTAGTTAGAACGCAAAGCTTTACATTTCCATAATGTTTAGTAAAGCCTGCTGCTTTGAACTCTGAGCTGAAAGAGCAAAGCTGCATGACAGATTCTTGCAAATGTTGGAAAAAGATTTCTAACCGTTGCCACACATCCAAGCAGGCATCACAAAAACATGTAGTAGCCGAAAACCTAACAAGCACAAGTTTATGCCTTGCGGTTAGCCATAAGATTCATAAATGAAATGACGATACAGTACTGTGTAGATGCCAGGAGTGATATTCTGTTTGGACATCTTTATATGTATGCATATTTTGAGCTGTTCTCAGTTTATGTATTTTATGTTTATGATACAGCAGTAACAAAGAACACCAATGGCAGCAGGTATATTTCAGTCCTCATAAGTTAATCAGTTTTAGTGATTTTCCTATTCCACTTTCAGTTTTGAGTAAGTTTCACTTCAAACAGAACTGACTCACCTCACACTACTTTATTCAGTAATTTAGCTACTCTTTAAAAACGAACAGAACTTTAAACTAGAGATGTACAATATCCACCTTCTAAACAGGATCACAAGGGTAGCGCTGGTACCTTTCTCATGCGGTCATCTATCAAAAGGTGGGGTGTGCGCTGGACTTTTTCAATATATTGTATTGGTTTGATGGGTAAAACTCAACATTCATATCCATCTTTTTATTCATAATATTTTTTTAAAAATGAGATGATTTACTACTATAACACTAATGACAAAAACCAACGGTAAAAAGGGGGTAAGACCATAAAGACCCAAACCAGCTAAGTGTCCATAGAGATCTTTGTGTAAAGCCATAAAGTCCTACAGGGTAGAAATTAATATTAGGTCTCTCCTCTGTCTAGACACATCTGTGAACTGAAATTAAAAATTAGAACACTGGAGCTTGAGCTCCAGTGTTCTAATCAGAGTAGTAATCCTCTGTAATGGCAAAGGATTACTACTCTGCCATCATTTCATGCGAGAACAGAAGATCCGCTGATGATATCTTGACATGTGCTGCAGGACACTTACTTAGGTAAGGAGTCCATGTTTTGACAGACACAAGAGGAAGTAATGTAAAATTAGGCAGGTGGTTTTAATCTGGTGGACATTCAGCATACATTGAAAACACATCACATTGCAAAACATAAAGTCTCCCTCAATCAAATGGTTATCATTTGTCGATCTTTTGTGAGAAAATAAATTATGTTTGGCAAGCGGCTGAGTAACAGTGATAAATCAGCAGGGGGAATATATATTTTAGAGTTCGAGGAGGGATGGCGTGGGAGAGGCTAACGGGTCAGATCACAGTATGTTTTTGAGGAACTTCTCACTTACAGACTCATAACTTTTTTTACCAACTTTGAGACTTGGTGAAGAGATTAAGCAAAATTATTGATTTCAGTTGAACTAAGTTGTTCCAGTCAAGAATAAAATAATAAAAAAAGAACTGATACAATTGATTTATGACAATGTGCAAGGCACAACTATGTGAAATCCTAGAATTTGTGAAGTAAAATTAAACTAAGACCATGTGTCACGGCTAATTTGTAGAGCCTTCAGGCGTTAGCAGTATCATGGGTCCACAGCGCCTTGACTGTCACTGACCTCCTTCTCTTTCTGGTCAGGTTAAGCCTCTGGCTGTTTTTACAGCTAACTGGACACAGGCTTTCTACAAAAACCTGTTGGTAGAGGGTAAAAGTCTACTTGGAACGTGTCCATTTAGGGAAAGATGGGAGATATCAGCTGTTGCCAGAAGGGTAAGTGGAAACACATGCGCTTGACAGGAAGAAGCCTGTGAGCTGGACCAAAAGAAACTGAATCAGCTACTGCATGTAATCCTACTTTATCAAATCAAAAATTTGCATTCCTAAAATTTTACAATTAAATCAAAGCACATGTGATGTCCTGAGTCCATCCTTTGCACTCATAAATCATTTTTTCTCCCTAACTGACCGTTTTTCTGTTTTACTTTGCTTAAATATTTTTTATAGATCCCTGTGTAATTTCTCTTCTCCTTTCTAAAAGGTGTTTATATTTGGAGCACTTCTCATAACTAAAACCATAAACCTGTGGCAGGAACATGGAGGTTGTCTGATTTCAACATGACATCATCTAGCAGACACTGTACACCGTGTTAACAACAGCTGTAACTACTATTAACAGTCATCATGGCTCTGAGAATTATAGAAAAAGTTGGAGCTGCAGAAACAATTATCACTTAGTTTTTTCTCCATCATCACGGCTGGCTGTCTACTGCTACATGGGAGAAACATACTGAGTAGGATTCAAATGAACATTGCCCCACAGATCAATACATTCTGGAACCATCTTTTGTTGGTTCTACAACCTGCAAGTGTTTTGGGATGTGTTCAAACTAGCTCTGCACATCGAAATATTGAATTTTTGCAATACTTTGTAAAGAAATGGCCTATTCACAGGAAAACTGGATGGTTTAGTAATTTCTTTACTTTAGTTTGACAGATCAATATGGTTTGATCTAAATTATTTCCTTTTTCTATCTCTCTATGTTTTTTTTTCCTTATCTGGCCAAAAGGCCTTCTTTCAAATATTTGTTGTATAGCCCAACATGCCTGGTGGCAAATTTTAAATGGAACATCCAATGGCTGTACATTTATTTTATTTTTTTAAAGAGCTAATTTTCATGGGTTTATGAATAGTAATTGTCTTGTGAATATATCCTTCCAGGCGACTATGGATCTCTGCAATTTTTTTCAGAAGGTAGACATGTTTATTTTGGGATTATATTATTTGTGTAGAAAAAAAAAGCTAAATAGAGCCTCCTCATGTGGAACTTAAAAGGTGGAATAAAAACCCTATTTGGTCCCTTGTGTATTCCACAGTTAAAATGAGCGTTCACTTAACCAGATTGAATATTTGTGCAGAGACACTCTTAAACCACGCAGGACACTGCCTCCCAAAAACCCAAAGGATTGCCCACCACTGTTATAAAACAAAAAGAGAATCAAATTTACTCATCATTCCAAAAGTTAGAAGTAAACACGGCGAACCAACGTTCAGCTTTTATGCACCAAAATTCTGGAATAAGGTTTCTGTTCACTGTAAGAGCGCTTCAACATGAGTTAATTTAAAACAGAGTCAAAAACCTTTTTATTACTTTAACATGACCATGGGCTACTTTTATTTATCTTTTTACTAACTTGATTAAATTGAATCTGAATCATTTTAATCTGTTTGACATCTTTTTTTTTTTTCTCATTAGATGTTTTTAACCTCCTTGTACAAACACTTTGAATTGTCGTTGGCTGAAAGGTGCTATATAAATAAAGTTGAGTTGCCTTTCACTCCCTGTAGTTATTAAATTCCCTTTCCTTACTTTCACTTACTCAGAAACGACACAATAAAACTAAAACTTTGCTATTCTGGTCCAGAATTTTACAGTGCTCATGTTGTTATAAGTTAAATAAGCCAACCCTTTAATTTATTTGGACTGTACTTCTGGTGTAATGCATTTGAATTTGGAAGATGGAAATTTTGAGGTCCAACTCATAAAATTCAAACTGGGACAACCCTCATGGTGTGGATTCCCACCTGGGTTGCCACCTTGAAATCTAACATGACTGCTTTCTGTGTGTGAGTGGTGAGAGCTGCCATAACAAACAATTTATTTGCACTTCTCTTCATTTGTATTTCATGGAACCATTCGGACACATATGGTTATCCAATAACATGTGAGGAGAAAATCAGTCTGGCTTTAATTTGTATTCAAAGCCATATTTACTTTATTAATGTTTTGGAGGAGATTGCGTAGTCCTGTAATCTCTGGCCGTGCTTTCAAAAGCATTTGATGATCTTGATCATCAGCTGCTGGAAAATCAAGGATATTGGTTTGGGTGAGAGAGAGAGAGTTGAAGGCCAGTGCAGATTCCTGTCAGAAAATACTTGTTTTTTGAGATGAAGGTAAATCCAGTTTTAGAGGACTTTGAAAAGAGCTCCCCAAGGCTAGATTTCAGGTCAGGTTTTATTTTTCAGTTTTTAATAACAACATTTGCGATATTATGTTTGAAGTACTTTTAGGCCGTTATTAGCAGCATATTTTGTTATTGCATATCCGGTTAAATTGTTAGAAGCATCATTGTAGCTTAACTTTTACATTGGTTCATGTGATTAAAAAAAAAAAAAACATTGTTGCCAATTTTACTAATTTGCATGTTAAATACCTACAATTATATCAATTATATGTAATCAAATTTATAACCTCTCCTTTATTTGGAACCTGCTTAACAGCAAAATCACAAATACATTTGGGAACTATGGGCTTAATATGAAGCTAAAGACAAATAAAAAGCACTCTTCCTACATCTTTAATTGTCTTTAAGAGGTAGAGTCACTGCTCTTTCCAGGAAGAACAATCTGTACTTTCAGCTAATTTGTGTATGTGCTAAACCAAATATTTCCAGGAAGGGTGTTTTTTTTTCTTTTTCTTTTCATATTTCATTGTAATTGTAAACATAGTGTATGATATATATATATATATTTTTTTTTAAATAAGAAATAAAGGTAAAAAATGTTTTTATGACTTCATTTCCATAATTGATTTTTTTTTCATTTTTTTCATTTAAACTCTACTATAAAATAATCAAACAGGAGGAAAGGTAGAGTAATAAATTAGTGTTTCTCATACATGCATTTATTTTTTATTTACTGAATTGTATTATTTGAACTAAATTATGACATTTATTATTCATGAAGAGACTTGCAACATTACCTAGGAAAATAGGTCATATTGTAAGATGTAGTGTTTTAATTGATATAAATACATATGTTACACTTTATACACATTGTAAGAATAATCCAGAAGAATTTCAATGTGAATCGTATTTCCTAAACAGATCGTGCAATGTGATCAAATTTTATGAGTTACTGGTCCTTCTTGTTTTCTACAAGTAGTAAGCTTATAAATGAGTGAGGCTGTCAATAAAAAAGAGTGGGAAATATATGCACATTGGTCACAAATAAAAACAGAAACCACATTAGCTGCAAATGAACTGCAGAATAAGTTAATGCAGGTGACTGATAAGATTAATCTACTCTTTGACTTCAAAGATTTTTGTGTGTGGGGGTGAAAACTACATGAATGCTGAGTTGTGGTGGAAACGTTTGAAAGAATAAACAGAAAAAAATAAAATTATTATATAAATAAAATTATTCAACACTATTCACAAGACCGACACCTTAAAATGAGCTATCAAGAACTGTTTTCAGAAATACATGGACAGAGCCTTCAGCTCTGCCAAGAGCACATACTGTTATTTCCCCTCCTTCTTGCTCTTTGTGTTTGGGACATGGCACATGCAGGAAAATTCCCAAGTTGAAGAGAGTAAAACACCATTAAGAACCCTGTTAATGTTTTTGTAGGGTGTAGCTAAATGGGTTTCAGTCAAATTTATGTGTGATGGTTGAAAGACTCATAGCAGCATTTTTTTTTTTTACCATCTGCAGCTGAACAATAAGATGACCTACAAACCCTCACATAAAATATTTTTCTCACCAGAAAAAGGCTAGTTATTGAGAATAAACAGCTTTCACAAGGTTTTTGAAAGGAAAGGTGGTTCAGATTAGTCCATAATAATAATAATAAAAAAACAAAACTGTGTGCTCTACAACAGTTTATATTTAAAGGCTGGATCACTTCATTGCCATTTTTAGATTTAAAAGTATTACAGAATACAAGACAAAGCACAAAAGGCCTACAAAAGATCTCTTTAGAAAATTGTGAAGTAACTGTCAGGGGGGACCTAAAGTTTTAAAATGACCAACAACCTGTAAGAACAACTGAGTCATAGACTCCATTAGTGAAACTATCTCTGTTCCCATTACAAGTGTGCATAAATCTGTCCCTTTTAAAAAAAATCTAACAAGTTTCACAATAAGAAATTAAATGCTTGAAATCAAACATGAATGAGTTTCTTGACACAACTGGTCATTCAGAATCATAAATACAATACATACATCAATTCAGACGTATGTATACTGCATTTTGGGGAAATTGTAGTTGGTGATTTCAAAGAAGAGCTATGGATTCAATATGTTCAAATCACACACAATGTTTTATGAACTGTGTGATGCTGTGAGAGCTCAGGTGGAGCTACCTCAACACTGTCCAAAAAAAAAAAAAAGAAAAAAAAAAACCCCGTCATCCTCCTTCTACTTCCTGTCATCTTCTTTATTCTTTTCGCCATTCGTAGCATCCCACTGTTGAACATGTGACTCATGTGATGTGAAGAAAGTGTTTCAGTATGGCTGAAAACCTACCCCATCCCAGCAAAAAAAAAAAAAAAAAAAAAAAAAAGATTTTTTTTTAATTGCTGTGTTTTCATTAAACAAATTTATTTTAGTGATTTCAAATGGTAAAATTTAACAGTTAGGGGAAACACATTGCTGTATTATAGTTTACAGTGTAATAAACTGCAGTTTAGAACCAAGCAAAGACCACCATTTAATATCTTAAACCATATAATTAACATTGAATGTAATTTCCATTTACCTTGATGGCACAATGACTTTCTAAATAGATACCACATTTTGCAGACTCAGTTAAGTTCAGTTCATCTGGAAATCAGACACTTCATTTATCTAATATTTCTCTCTGTGTCAAAGAGTTTGTGCTCATCTCTTAACCACCACTTTAGTAAGAGCTGCTCCTCAGAGCTGATTGAAGAGAGTTTTTGCAGAGAAGGCAAAGAGTCTGGATGTGGTCCAATGTATGCTGCCAACTGGGATGAGATCAAGGTTAGAGAAACCTTGACATTCAACCAGCTTCACTCAAATACACTTCCACGTCTACACACCCACGTGCTGAGTGTGGCTAGTTCTTATGTTTTTCCTGAGTGGGCATTAGACCAGAGTCCCTGCTCACTCACTCTCCCTCACTTCTGCATCTGTCTGCATCATTACGCTCCACACACAAAAGAGATATTAAAGATGAAACTGGAGGCAAGTAGAATTATCGTATATCACTCAGATTACATGCTTAACTGAGATTCAGGAGACTGTATCCAATGGAAAAGATTTTTGTTCTGTGCTATTCATTACGAATAACTACCAAAGCAATGTAATACGGCCTTGCCATTGGTTAAGCTATTATTATAAAATGTGTTTGATTATATCTATTCTTTTTCAACATTTAAAGCTGGAATGCCTGACAAAGGACATAATAAGTGTTAAGAACCCATATGCAAAACATTATTGGAAGCAGGCTAAAGATAATAAAATTGGACACAAAGGCATTTTACTAAATAGAAGATAAAAAGATCAGCTACCCTATTTTGCTGAAATGGTTAAAAATATACACGTGACAGAAAAGAGAAATATTTAAAATCATAGCAAGGACATGTGGTAAACCTATTCAGCACTCAGAAAATAAACTACAAGAAACCTGTAGATTCTCAAAAGTGCACAATAAAAAAAACACTTTACATTACAGTTATTCTTTGAAAAGCAGGTACTTTATTTCTGAAAGATTATGATGCAAGTTTAAGAAACATTACCTGCAGGCTCAGGAAGGTCCGAGCTAAGTTCCAGGATTACAGTCCATAAGGTGGAAGAAAGTAAAGGTAATGTTAATTTGCCTTTACATTCTGGTAAAGTAACATTGCTTTACCAGAATGTAAAGTATCCTGAACCACACATGTACTTTACATTCTGGTAAAGTAATCTTTAAGTTTTGGAAAAAGAACCTTTAAGTTCCCTGGAAGGCTCATTAAACACTACAGTGTCTCAAAAATGTGTTCAGTACTCTTCCACTTCTTTACATTTTGTTGTAACCACAAATTTGACAAGACCGATAAAAAATTGAATCCCTAAATTGTGGAAAATAATCTGAAAATCTTTAAGCAAAACCTTGTAAGCACCAGATTTTTGGGAAAGGGAAGGGCTGTTGCCACTGAACGTGACAGATGACCGCAGCATATGACAATAACAACACTAAAATCTATAAACAAAGAACATAGCAAAATCGCAAATATCATGACAAGCTAAGACAAACATTTATAAGTGGCTGACCTGTTCTCCCTATCCTGAACTAGACATGTGCTGAAACATTTTTCTCAGTTTTTCTGTCATGCGGTTTATGGGATGGCTTGTATTTCCTGGAGGTTTGTTTGAGGCTTTGAGAAACACTGGAAACACCTCAACTGGATTTTAGATTAAGATGGAGCATGACTGGTAAATGTACTAGATAAGCAGAAAGTCCCGAAAACAAAATCCAAAAAGGCGGAGAAAAGGAAAGATCTTCAGGGTACATAAAAGTCATTTTTTGGTTTTTGGATTGTTCATTTTTTACAAAATGTTCTATGTGTGTTTTGAAAATTGGATTCCCATATTTTGATGACATAGCAAATACAAACCCCATAAAGTTTCTTGTGTTACACAATGCTTGTGGATGTCCTTAACATACTGTCTCATGATGCTGTGAACTGTTTGACCAAACAATAGTTCTAAAATTGTTCCCCCAAATCTTTCCTCCATATTTAGAGTTGTTGATACAAAGACAACTGATTTGTTCTGATTGCACAAAGCTCCTTTAAGGACCATTTTGAAATTGTACAAACACAAAATATAGTGTATCTTTTTAGGAATTTACAAGATAAACACAAAGCAAAACATAATCCATAATCCAAAATAAGATTAGAGAAGCTCTCAAGAAGCTCACAGTAGCAGCAGAAATGTATGTCTCAGGTGGTGAAATCTGATGCCTGGACAACTATTAGTGGTGCACTGCACAAACATAACCTTTATGATAGTTTGACAAAAAATCTAACAAACAAACAAACAAACAAAAAAACAGTTTGCCAGAAGCCGTCAAGGAACACCTCATGTAAAAGAAGATGCTCTGGCCATGTAAGATCAATATTTAACTTTTCAGCCTATATTCAATAAATAATAATATATTCAATAAACTAAAACTTGGCATCACTCTAAAGATCATCCTTATGGTGAATGTGATGGGGATAACATCATAGTTCAGGAATGTTTTGGGTTTTTATGAAAAGGGTACATTTATTTAGATGGGGTATTTTCTATTTATTAATGTGGTGCACCTAAAAATGTAAAAGTTAATAATATATTAATTCTCTTATAAGAGCATTTATTTATTTCATTTTGAGTTAAACACTCTCCGCAATCAATCATAATAAATGGCAAGCAAGCAAAAAAAAAAAAAAAAAACTTCACACATTTGTTTTCAGTGTCTGTTTATTTAGTTTCAGGTGAAATACAAGTTTGTACATTACATACAATATCAGCTTTTTTTTTTTTCCAGAACAACCTCAATGTTCTTTTTTAACTTCTATGGAAAAGATTCAGTGGCTTATTGGGGTAGTTTTCCACAAGGCAGAGAGCCAAGCAGATTTTTTTTTTTATTATGATTGAAAGTCATAAAATCCTCAAAATCTATGCTCAGGTGATTAATTTTAATATAACATTCATGATGAGGTGAGCTCAAGACAAATAGATGTCTCAGCTTGGCCTTAATGGTCCGGGAACCTGGGGATGCAAAAATGTGCGTGAGTGTCTGAAAGACTTTTTGCAGATGTGTGAGAAATATAATCCGCCTCTGGCTTTGGGCATCATGTCACTTACCACTTATCAAAACACTCTGCGCACCTCAGCAGTGTTCAGCCAGCAGTCAAGCCTGATCAAACTGTAAAATTCTGTACCATTCTTACACATTTTAGTCTGAGCCGAGCTCACTCAGTCCATGCAGCTTTTGCAGATACTGTACAGGTTGTTCCCTGCAGATTTTTGTAACAATGCAGGAACATTTACTATGTTGAATAAGAATTTTGACTGGCTTAGTTCTGTTAACGAGATATTTTTTAAACAAATGTGCGTAAAACTTGACCTCTCTCTGTAAGAAATTTCAGTCAGAAAACACTGGCTTAAAGAACAAACAACAGTAAATGGCATATTTTGCGGCGGGCTGTTAAAAGCTACAGATGTTAATCATCCTTTGCTTTTCCCTTTTCCCCTCTGGCCTTACTCTTGGTCCATTTACGTAAGATGTGTTTAGGAAAAGGAAACATTCTGGGAAATAAAGCCGAGATTTGTCAGCTTTCCTGTTCATCCTTATTTTACCAGGTTATGCCTGACGGAATCTTTCCCCCATGGATCCAAAACTAAAATACTCCTGGGGATGGTAAGAACTAACGTCTGCCTGCTTACAGCTTTAGGCAGAAATTCAGTTTCCAACCAGCGATCAGCAGAGTACACCGGCTGTTGCTCATTATCCTGGACACAGCTGCAGCGCCTGGTATCTGCACCTCAGCGGCTCTGTGTGTTGTAACTCAGCAGTCTGCAGGAATGGAAGAAGTTTCTAATTCATACCAAAAACAGCTTGAAATATTTTCTGAATTCATAAACTCCACACACTTTTATATTTGAAGTAGAACAAAACAAAATACTTTTCTTCCTCTGGAATTCCAACAAATTTTGCAAATGTCAGAACAGAGGACAATTTAAGATCAAGGTAACAGTTACTCTGAGCATTTCCTGAAACCTCAAGGATAAATAACTACAAACAGATGACTGATAACACCAGGGAGAACTCCTAATGAGATCCCACATTTAAAGTGGCATGTAATTAAGTTTCTTTTATCTGTGTTGGACATTTTGTACTTGGTGTTTGAAATACCCCTCAAGCCAAACAAAAATAGATTCCAAAGCAACTTTATTTTCAACCTTATTTAATAAGAGAATCACATTTACAGAGAAAGTGCACTTCACTACTACAAAATATTAACAGGTTTAGCAAGTGAATTAGTTTGTTTTAAAGGCATTAAAGGTCATCAAAATTATTTATTATCCTGGCAGATATAAAGTAATATTTTTATTTGACTGACATGTTTCTTCTCACTGAAAGTAATATTAATGTTCTGTAGAAGCCCAGCCAGGATCAAGAGTTGAATGTGGAGCTTGAAACTCATTGCAAGTTAAAAATAAAATGGGAAAGCAGACAAACAGCTATAAGAAATACTGCCAATAAAGATTTGTACATTAATTATTGACAATGATTTAAAATACCTTAGACAAGATAAGTGATTTTCCAAAATAATACCCTATGTACATTAGCTTAATATCTATTGGAAGATGAATGTGTAATTTCTTATAAGTAAAAACAAGTAACTCAAAATCTGCTTGGGGTACAGATAACTTTGAGCGAACCAACCCCAATCTTTAGGTGAAGAGTCAACATGTTGGGCTGTGTTCCTTCTTTCTAACACCTACAAGTTGCTCTGATATACTTCATAGCAATTCCTGGACCAAAGTCAGACTGATGGAGACTCACTATTATCTAATTAGAGTTTAAAGTTGATCACAGTGTTGAATTTGTGAGAAATAACCAGTTGTTAACCTTTTTGTTTCCTGGTGAGGGGGACAACATTTCATTGTTAATATATGTGACTCAGTTTATTTTCCCCTTTTCCTTGTGACTCATTTGGAGAGGTTGCCCTAAGAAATAATTTTGATCCCATTCATAATTCATAAAATTGCATACCTGGAAGTAAATTCACTCCTTTGGATAAAAAACACTCCAACTTATGGATTTCATCTATGTGCCTTTTTGTTGGCAACATAAGACATGAGCTGGTTGTCATCATTTCTTCTTTAGTCAAATGGATTTCCAGATGTCTTAAACAACAGAGAAGAAGTTTGATCAGAGAAGTTAACCAATCCAGTCTTCTGCAGTACATCTTTCTGCAGAGCTTCACTCTGTCTCATTTACAAATCTTTGTTCCTCTGTATGTGGACATGCATTCATCTGCTGCCGATATATTAGAAGCAATGCACTTGTGGAGAACTCCTCATGTAAAGACCGTCATCAGGTTCTAAACTTTAAACTGTGACATAAAATTATTTTTATATTAAGAAAAATATAATACAAGTTTAGAACAGGCTGGATTGTCCTTTTAAAAACATGCAGACACAACCATTCATAAGCATACTGCAAAGTGTAATGGAAATCAAGAAATAAATCCATCCATTGTCTTCTGCTGATTTGAGTTGGGTCAGTGTCCAAGGTCAGGGGTAGTATCTAATTCCTCCAGCAGATTCTGGGAGTCCTTCCACTGGGAAACCCAGAAAACCTCCTCAGGCAGGACCGATCATATTCATGAAACTCCTTAGTGTCTCCTTTGAAGTAGAGGAGTGACTTCAATTGGCAGAATTCCTAATTTCATCTCTAAAGCTGAGTCCAGCAGCCCTTCCAAAGAAGCTCTTTCAACCACTCATTTAAGATGTTATACTTTTGGTCCTGATCTTAATCTTGTGAGTAAAGGTGAGGATCACACAGTAAACAAAGAGCTTCCCTTTTTGTAACACATCAGAGTCTTTCTAAAGTGTCTCGTGATTGTTAAGTGGGCGAGACAGTGGTGGTGGAATAGGTGGCTTCAGCCTGGAGGTTCCTTGTTTAAATCTACCCTGGGATAATCAGTGGGATTCCATCAGGAAAAGCATCGGGTGTAAAACATCAGTCATGTCCATGTGCATACAGCTGTGCTGTAGCTTGGGGGGCTCCAGTACTGTGGCAACCCCATGGAGGAAGGTACTGAACGTACAACATATTGAAATAGTTGAAGATCTATGTCTTAATCACCTCAGGATGTTTGATAGACAATTAAATACTACTTTATGGGAGAAGAAATAAATGCTCAGTTTCCTGAAAGACATTAAAATTCTTTTTATTTATGGCAAAGCTTGTTCTGACAATCCGTCTTGAGGGGAGAACCTGTAATTAAACCCTTGTTGGATTTTGTTGGCCATGCATCTGGTTTGCAGCACTTGTAAAGATACCTGTAAAAATAATCAAACACAAGTTGAGGTGCTTCCATGTCTGCTTTGTGCAGCTGTAGTCAGTATAAAACCCATCCAAGTTCAAAGATGCTTTATATAAGATGTTTTGTTGTTTTACAGCCACAACTGGAACTTAAAAGAAGTAGATCTGTGGGAATGTAAACACATAAAGAAGATGCCTTCAGAGAGGGAGTCCCTCTAATCCAAAAGTTGACATGTTGCATCGTTTTTATAGCCAGTGGAATGAACGGCAGAGAGATCACAGGAAGGTCAGATCCAAGATTTGGGAAGATGCAGCTAACTGATGTTACCACACATTTTCTTCAGGATGTTTAATATGTATGCTATAAAGTATTTGGCACAGAATAAAACACTTTCAGGTTCCCTGTGTTGACAGAGATATATAAAGTGATGTTTAAACTAAGCTACATCCATGTAACATGCAGGTGTCATCCTGTCAATGGTCGAGAAACCAAACTGAACTTTTAATTAAAGCCTCCATGTAATTACTGGTTTCCTTACTTGGAATCACCAGATGATTATCACGTAGTGGGCTTTCCTGCAGAACTTTCCTTTTATTCACCCGTGTCCCCCAGCTGGGCTTCATGCATTTATTTTTGGAACCAGGCACAACGACTGGGCCCCCAGGCTTTCTTGATTGCTGGGTGCCAATCATCTAGTGAGTTTTAACAGCTTGTCCCCATGAGGATGTGGCCATCCCACAAAAAAGACTGATCTTCCCTTGCAGCTGGCAATGAGCTAGAAAAATGATTGCTGGAATGTCTGTTGATTAGAGTGTACACAACTCATGTAAATTATAATAACATGGGTTCACATCTGCACACTTATATTTGCTTACCAGTGATAGAACTGACAATTTACATATCTATATTTTCAAATGTACATGTATTGGAAATGAACTTCCTTGATTAATTGAAATATTGGGACAATCATCATAGTGGAACAATCACCTGATGAAAATAGAAGATGGATACTTTTGTTTATGTGTGCTTATTCTGATGCATTAGGTTTGTAATAATCTGTGTTTAAAACACTCTTTGTTTCTTACATGGACTGCCTGCTGTGCTGTATTTTTGCTAAATCCTTTTTTTATGACATAAACCATGTGAATTGCCTGATAAAATGTGAACTAAGCCTTGCTGAGGTACAACACCTGGAAAAAGTTGAAATCTTTCGGATTTTGTCGTGTTGACTAAACGTTTTATTTATATTGGCATTTTATGTTCATTTCAGGATTTGCATTTCCATTTGCAGTTGGTCACAAGCAATGAAGGTGGCTGCATTAAATAAATTTGGCTTTTTCTGTAGGATTAGGATTTCTGGTCTCAGGAAATCAGCTTCGGGTCAAAGATAGGAGTGCACGGGATGGTTTTTGGGGTAAAACAGAGAAATCACTTTTATTTTAAGCTGTCTTTACTGATGCAACTCATTTGGGATAATTAATTAAGGGTGCCTCTGACTTTACAAGTTGGGAATACATCATTATGGCGCATTCTTGGAGAAACACTAATTTGAAGTTAGTTAGAAAATCTGTCTTTTGAGTAGCAGTGGAGGACATCAGTGGTGTGACAGCAGTCGCTAATAGCAATGCCGCGAAAGAAATCAAGTTATGTTTTGCTTTACATGTTCCTTAATCCCAATGCTTTATGTGAGTAACAAAGATAATCTCCACTCTTTTAAATATTAACCATCATCTAAATGGCTTTTTCATAATATTTGTCATGCACAAACTGTCCTAAACAACACTCTCTCTTATTGTGCCCATTCTGCAGTTGTGAAATAAAGGGCTCTGAATTTCATGCTCCCTAAAGTTTTATGAGAACACAAGATAATGTTTCTTCTTTGGAAGCCAAACTCATCTCTTAAAATAATATGTTTCTCTTTAAAGTCTCGCCAATATTTTTTTGTTCTTCAAATACACGTCACACTGAGGGCAGCCTGAAGAAAATCTAAATATTTCTTTTTGTCTTCCGTTTTCTTTGCTGTCAAGAATAATCACTAAATTTATTTTGTACTTCAACTATTTAAAAAAGGAAATTGTCAAAGTTAAACTAAAGGACGCTGGATTTGACTTTATAAAGAAGCTTTGGTGTTAGTTTTTGCTTTTCTTGTGCCAAAAAATGTTACTATCAGGAAAAGACTTTAAACGGCTTTGGTTGTCTGGCTTTTCTTCATTGCTATTGATTCATGTTTGTTAGGCCTATAAATAAAAAATATAAGATAAGATTTCCCCTGAAAATTCATTAAATTTATTCTTAACAGGGGAAATTTAAAGCAGAAACAAAATAGCTTCTCTTAGTGAGACAGACAACATTTTCAAAAGTGTGAGTGTATTCGAGTTTGTTTCATTTTTGGGTTTAAATTAAACTATAATGCATGTTGATTTTGAAAAACATTAAAATGTGAGGTTTTTTGTCAAATATTTATTGTGGTAAGATTATGTAAGTTTTTCTTAAAGTTTGTATGTTTAGTCAAGCGTGGCACTGTCATGTTGGAATGTTCCTATGGCACATAACATAATAAGTCAGTCCTGGATAACATAAACTGGATCAAAATTGTGATAAGTGCATGTTTTTGTTTTGAATAGAAAAGCACTATATTTCATGCTATTACATAAAATTAATTTTTTGCTTTAAAGACACTGCCCAGTAAGTAGCACATGCTTCCATTCAAACACATTCTTTGGACTTTAATTACTCCATAAATCTATGTTGTTCACTCACTGCGGTAGATGAAGAAAGTATGGTTCTTTTGGTTTGTTTTCTTTTGCTTATTTGTGGGCTGATTAATGGCTTACCCACATGCTTTCAAAGGAAATGCCACATGAAATTAATGTGTTTGTCACAAAGGAGAGGTTTTTGCACAGCAGTAGTACTGAAAAGGCATATTCCACCAAGAAAACCCAGGTCTTAGCTAATTGTCACTGGCTTAAAGTCAGTTTTAGGACTGATTTTAAACTTTTGCCTGCCTTTAAACTTTTACATAGTATTGCATTGTTATGTTTATGTCACTTGCGCTGCTTTTATAGTTCAGCAAGAATCCTCCAATCAATCTTCCAGTTCTTTTCATATGCTCCAAGATTTTATTTTATCATTTTAAAAAATGATAAAGCTTTTTTTGTAGCTGTACCAGAACTATGTACTACTTTGCTTTGCCACTCAGTACAAAAGGATGGCTGAGACTGCTTGGTTCGTTAATACAAAGCCTAAAGCAGATGCAGCAGGTATAAAAAAAAAAAAAGGAGAAAATTTCAATGGAGCTGATTTTCTAGTCTAGAAAGTGCTCAAGTGAATGGAAATGGTCTACAAGACTACAAAAATTGTCATGGTTTGTGGTGAGGTGGATGCGGTGGACCCAGGTTGTAGTAAATAATGGTTGTTTAAAAGTGAAAACGAGGAGTACAGAAAGTCCAGGCAGCACAGGTGAACACAAAGCTGGGAACTCAAACACTGGTAGCTCTGGTTAACAAACAATGTGAGACAACTAGACAGTATAGACAATGACAAGGATCGGACAAGAAGCAGGGAACACAGCAGGGAGCAATCAAGGACAGACAACTAAACTGACACACAGAAAAAATAAATCCTTAAAAATATATAATAATCTTCATTCAACAAAATAACATGCAGGGTTAAATTAGTTAAAATGGAAAGGTATTTTCAGTAGCTTGCAAAAATGAACAATATTTATTCATTTAATCTGTCAACAGCTAACTCTGAATAAGAATCAAAATGTGAAAAATGAAAAATGAACATATTACCGACAACAGGTTTAACTTTATTGAAGCTTAACTTCTGAGAATCAGAAAATGTTACAAGACAGGAGATGCTTTCTTACCCCCGTGGTTTCCCTCAAATAACTTCATGGACCCGATGTATGATTTGTTTGATTTTTAGTTTTTTGCCTATCTTCTTTCCCTAAAGATTGTCTGAAAAGACTGAAATTCCTGACCAAATATCTCAACTAAAGCATGTGAGCATCACAACCTTTCACCATAAATGTGTTTGTCTGTCTGAGGTTTGTTTTACCTGAGTTATACTTCCTCTTGGGCAGAACGATCTTGCTGTGGTGTCATGTCATTTGTAGCAGACTTTACTTTTTATTGTTTCAATACTTTTAAATGTATGGTTTGTTTTATATTATTTGATTTGTAAAGCACTTTGGTCAACTTTACTTGTTTTTAATGCGCTTTAGAAATATTCTGACACTGATATTTACAAAATCAGTAAAATTAAAGAGACTGATTATTTGTTTCAGCCTAATGATTCAGCTCAAACTTAAAAATCATTGAACCTACTTTTGCTACTCTCTTTAAAAAGGACATTGTTTAACATGATCTCATTTTCTGTCTTTTGGCCATATGTACACTTTTTGTATGAATCCTATGTAAATGAGAACCCTGATTTTTTAAAGATTTTATGAATAAAAAATATCTTGAAGTTGTATTAGAACACTGTCAAAGTTCACATTTTGTTCATTGCTTACACAGTATAAGCAAAATTGCATTGCCAATATTATGAATGGTGAATTTGCCAAATACTCATGGGGCTTGTTTACACAGCAGATCTCATTTCACAAAGGCTTATACATTCAATAGGGCCTCATGCCATATTGCATCAAATAGATTGTTCTGCATATGTTCCTCTCTTGCCCAAGCATCTAAGAGGGTTTTAAAAGCACAAAAGCAGACAAAATATAGAAAAAAAAATTATGTATCTGCACTTCCCAAATAGTATTTACTGAATAAATGAGGTGATGTGTACCGATGGTCAGATGCTTTTTAAACAGTCTCATCTGGATGACTAAAAACAACATGACCTCATGACAACTGAAGTCAAAAGAAGACATATACCAATCATTACTGGAACATTTCTGAAGTTAATAAACAGATTAAATTACAAACAATTTAAATATTTGAGGGCAAAGTAATAGATGAAAGTTTCAAGACGCTGTTTCAAGAATTAAATTCAAAACCAACTGGCTATGTTTGGTTGGCTATGCTGAATTGAGACGCTGGAAAGAGGAGCTCAGAAACTGAGCTCCAAATGTGAAGGTGTAACACATTAAAAGCTGAGTCTCTGCAACTATCTTGGGGATTTGAAACTCAATTATTTGATAATAATAACAACATTATATTTTAAAGCATGTTTCCTTTTGTGACTGTCACACTTACAAATCTGACAATGGATCACCCACACAGAACACACAGCAAAACTGAATTGAAACAGTTAAAATCTTTCTTCTTACAGATGATTAAAGAAACACAAAGCAGCTTCTTTTGTCACAGAGAAAAAAGTTAACTTTTTTAAAACCTGCATGTCAAAAAGTGAAAGACGTAATCTCGAACTTTGCAATTGATCTGCTTTGTTATTTAAGAAAACAAGCTGCAGAGATTAGAATGTTTTGACATTCTTGATTAAAAACACATTAGGACTAATTATGTCCACCATGTCGTCAGAAGGGCTCTTTTACTCTTTTCTCTTCATCTAATGTCATGTTCCAAGGCACATTACTCTTAAAATGTTCTTCTAATGTTAGTAGTATAGAACAGTGGAACCTACAGTCATGGATTACCAAACAGAAGGATTTAATGTAAATAGGTTTAGGTTTCTTATGAAACTGAAATGAAAGCAGCTATAGCAAAAGGGAACTGGATGATTAAACTTGTAATAAGTAACCTGCGGAGTATACTGTGCCATGAAAAAGTATCCACATCTCTTGATCTCTGTAAAATGTTGTTTAAAAATTTTGGCAACTTTCAAAAGAGAAGCAAAACCCTGATCTGTTTAGTTTGTTACTTTACCATTGCTCACCCATCAACAGCTGTGAGTGATGGGCAATAAATATTTGACCTTGGAATTATTTTATTGTCCTCTCATAAAGATTCCCCTGAGTCACTTTTTTATTATCCCGAAACAATAAAGATTTTCATGGTGAGACTAGATTTTCACATCTGGCCTCACCATGAAAATTTCTTTGTGTCTGCAAAATATGAAATGAAAAACTTTTTCTTCCTGTTATGTTTTATTTCTAATTTGAAAAGGAAATTCTTTTAATAAGATGTCAGTCACTAAAGGTCTAAAGCTTAAGATTAAAACTCAGACATTTTAGAGCTCCTGGAAGTTTTACAAATACTTTTTAAATTATGGATTTGGTCTGCTGTCAAGGGCTGTCCTCTCTCACTTGCTTGTTGCCAAGTCTAAGTGGCAAGAAAACAGTGAAGTGTGATGAACCAAACAAGAGCTTTCAATGGCAGATGTCATCTCAGCAGTTTAAAATATTTGACTGTTCATTTGACATTACAATGTCACCAGGTGACTATGAACCCTTTCAAGCACTGAGCACAAGCGTAGTACAAATCAATGCATGGATGTGCTATAAACTTTCTTCCTATGAACAAAAACAAAAGTAAATGAATATTTTTTTTACTTAGAGAGTCACCACACAGCTTGAATTATTACAGGTAGAAACTACTGATCAGGGTGAAGTTATGGACTCAGACCTGAACGTTCAGAGACAAGGCCTTGCTCTCAAATGCTGCTCTGATTTACTGCAGTGAAACATCACTTATTTTATATAATAACTCTTAAATCTTCCCTTTGTAGAACACAGATTTTTGTGGCAAACTCCAGGCACATTTGATGAGAGGCATCTAAATGTCAGGACATACCTTTCAAATGTGCTTTCATCTGCATATTCTGCAAGGCTACATGACCAAGTCACCAGTTACAAACATGATCATTTTCAATAGTACTGAGCAAAAAATTGTTGGGCCATCGTGTTGTTCTCTTGTGAAAAATAGATGAGAAATGCTGCAAACACTGTTGGGTACACCAAGGAGAAGGCTAAGCATCAGCCATCAGATTAGGTTCTGACGGTGGTCATATTATAATCTGGATAGGTGGGCCTAGTTGCCCAATAACCTATGCCATCCGGATGGCAAGAGTTACAGCAGTGGAGGAGAAGACGGATACGTATGAATTCTTGTACTTGAATACAATCATCTTGTATTCAAGTACAAGATGATTGTACTTGAATAACATCAGTAATATGCAAGTCTGAATGTCTGAACTCAGGCCTGATTTCACCCTCATGCAAGACAAAGCTCCTGCCCACTGTCGCGACATGAACAGGGGAGGGAAGCTGAAAGCTGGGATACCTCAAATAAAGTGTCCTGTTGTATCTCTAGGCCAGGAACCAGTAGAAAACATATGGGACCAATCAACTCATTTTGCAGAGTGTTGTAACCTAAGACTGTGGAACTTCAATGGCCTGTGTGCAGTCCTTGAGGAGGAGTGGCAAGCCATGCCTTAGCAGTCAATAACTCAACTTGTCATGAGCAAGAGGAGTTGTTGTCAAGCTGTTATTGATGCTCTGGGACACATGACAAGCCACTGAGTGATTCACAAGTTTTATTTTAATATTTGTTGGAGATAAAGATATTGCCACAACACACATCTACTGAATGTCCAATCTGATTTGACTGTAGCACGAACTTTTAAGAATTCTCATACATTTTAAATGAAGGAACAGTTACAGTGAATCTCATCTTAAATGCAACTGCTTTGTGAATGTAAAAACCAAATAATATCACAAAAGCCAAGGAAAACCAAACAGGCCAGTCTAAAGTAAGGTTAAAATGTATAGCTTAAGCTTCTCACACTTCGTAATTCACTGTTCCAACTATTATACTAAAGGAAAGAGTATTGAACTGTTAGAATAATATCAAGACAATGCTATCTACCTTAGCTAAAAATCAGAAAAGTAACCACGATGCCAATGGAAACTCTAGGAGTTGCAGAAATCCACAGAACAGTTAGGATAATCCAGTTATTAGGTTGGCTACTAGTTGTGTACTCTATGATTTTATTGTTCATGAAAGAATAGCAAGAAAAACAAACATTGTTGAAGAAAAAAAAATCAAAAATAACAAAAAGTTTTAAGCAAAGGATTACACATGAGCCTGGGCTCACCAATCACATGGCAACACCCAGTGGAGGCAGTTTTATGTTGTGGGGATGATTTCCTTCTGTGGGGACAGGAAAGCCGGTCAGCTTTGATGATTGAAGCTGAATTAAAGAAGAGACTTAAAGAAAACCTATTAGAGGCTGAGATGAGGAGGACTGAGATTCAGGTTTCAGCAGAACAATGACCCTAAAGATTCAGCCTGAGCTGCAATTATATTGTTTAGATATAAACTTACTTTAGAATGGACCAGTTGAAGTCCAGACTTTAATACAAATAAGAATTTGTGGCAAGACTTAAAAATTTATTTTCACAACATTCTTCATTCAGCTTGGACAAGCTAGAACATGTTTGTCAAATAAATATGGCAAAAAGTAAAAAAAAAAAAAATACTTTCTAGATGTACAAAGGTAGAAGAACTATTGCCCAATAGACTCCTGGGTGTACAGCTGCTTTATCAAGTGTTAATGTATAGGGGATGAATAAAAACAGATCTCATACTTTTGAGTTTTCTATTTTTAAAAAAAACTTTCAGAATCAAGGAAAATCATTGGCATCTGTGGTTGCAACCTGACAAAATATAAAATGGTTCAATAGCATGAATACCGTTGAAAGGCTTTGTACATGCATTACATAAACACCATAAGGAAAGGCTACATCAGCCCTTGTGGTAATGACCAAGATGCATTATAATAGCATAAATTTTCAAATTTATATACTAAGGAGCTTCACAGCAGCCCAACATAGCTCATTTTTATAGTTACTGTTAAACGCTTTTTGCGTGAAACCAAGTTCAACTTTTATGTGGAAGGTTGTGTCTATGGCAGCCGAACCCACTGTGTCAAAAAGGCCTGGAAAATATCTTTCCACAAGCCAAACCTCATGTAGAGTCCAAATTCCCTGGTTCCAGTGGAAGTTATCCAATGTAGATACCCAGGATTAACTTACATCAGCTTGGTCTAAACCACAACTCTGATGAATGAACAAGCACAAAATATCCAAGACCAGTCTGAAGGAACAACTTCTTCCTGTAAGATAAATGTACAGAAGATTCATAATGTTATTTTACAACGAGGCCACATGAAATCTGTTCCACTGCCATGCCAGCATCTGTAACTGCTAACAGAACTGCCAGGCAGACAGAAAAAAAGGCGTATATAGTGCAAATTTTAGGGTTCATCTTTGCTCTGTGGATGTGGCATTTCTTGAAACCCCTTCCACTGCCACAACTGAGAGTGGAAAGGCCACAGATCCCCTTTGAATGGTTGCTTGTATAGACTGATGTCCCCTATATAGAAACACAGAGGAGGGGTTTCCCTTGGGCCATCATTATACAGTTTAGTAAACAACACGACATCAAAATGAAAGCCCCAGGACTCGTGTTAAGTTACTGTATCATAGGTCAGTTTTGAGCGACTATGTTTGGTTTGTTTTATTCAACAGTGATGCCCAGTAAAAAATAAAAAGAAAAAAAGAAAAATAGTCCTCTTACAACTGGGTTTTGTTTCTTTTCTTGAAGGATGAGCTGCAACAAATTAGATTTTTTTTATATTACACATACACAGGGAGACAACAAATATAAGCTTCTGGAAAAAAATCTTAAAGATAAAACATTTGATCATTTAATTACATTCTTACGGCCTGGATGCCCATTTGATCTTGTTTAGCTTGAGTAATTAAAGTTTTTCATCTTGTTTACCATCCAAAGAGTAGTGAAAACATCTGGGAGCACTATAGCAGTGTTCCAGCTCATCCAAATAAAATCCCTGCTGTAGCTGCTAGGAAGCATAAAGTTACCCACCATTTTCCATTCATGTTTAAACACGCCTTCTCAAAACTTGATGACATACTCATTAACCCCAAGGAAATGGGGCAAAGGAGCTATAAGACAAAAGGATGGATTGTTCATCCCATTTTATGGGATGAACTAACACAAAGTGTGTAAATGTGCAAACTATCTTTGGCATTTACATAGTCATTTTTTCACCATGTTTCCTTGCATAATTGCTCCACGGATGATCTGAATCAGAAAGATCTAAACTTTGGACGAACCATTCCTACACATTACTGTGCTTAATTTGGGTCTAACTATTCCATTGTAGCTTTAACTGTATTCTTAAGAAAGTTGTCTTTTTCAAACTCTAATGAACTTTTTTGTTAGAGCCTACTCCATCCACGTTCCAACAACTCTGAGCAGCTCTACTGTCCCAGCTAAAGAAAAGCTTCCCCACAGCATGACGCTGCATTCACCATATTTCACTGCATAGATAGCATGTTCAGGGTGTTAGTTTTTTCTCTACACCTAAAGTTTTGCATGTATTCAAAAAATGTGTATGTTGGTCTCATCTGACCAGAACACTTACTTCCGCTATTTTAATGTATTCCCATAAGTCTTTGGACAAACTTTAAATGAAACTTCCTACGGTCTAAGATGGTCTTTGTGTTGATCACATACAATTTAGAAGAAAGTGTATTGAATTTGTGGTCGTGTAGTGAAAAAATTAAAAAGTTCTATAGGTGTGAATACTTCATACTTTTTAGAATATGTAATTTCCAAATGTTTTTTTTATCATTGAGAATTTATAGATGTTTGGATTCTTTATTGAAAGGGGACCAAATATGTTTTGTTGGAAGAGTTAGGATAGGTCATAAAATGTTTCCGGTTACTGGTGTTTTTTCAGTATTTGAACCATTTCTATAAGCAGTAAAGACCCAAATGGGAGTATACAAAATGAAAGAAAACTTTGTATTATAGGTCCCCATTACATTAATTTGAATTAGGAAAAATTACAACACTTTTGGGTATACATATGACTGAGATAAAGAAAGAATGCAAATTTTTTCCTTAGGTTTTGGAACCTGTAGATTCTAACACATAAGCTGTATGAGAGGTATGGGAGGCTGCTTGTGCATAAATGTGCACATCTGAGTTTATCCTGCAACTTCCAGATGCCCCAGATGTGTGCTGCGAATACTCAGCTTCATGTGGCATGTGGTTTTGGAGCTTACAGGGTGAAGATGACATTCAAATGTCCACCCACATTTTACACAACACACCGTGAAACCTCACAACACATGAGACTTAGGAACTTTTTTTTTTGTTTACCTAAGGACACAGAAACACAGAAGCAGCTTGAAGTGTTGCAGAGTGAGATCAAGGAAATGTGTGACTAAAACATTTTCATATGCACCGCCGGAAAGGCTCCCCTGCCAGGCATCCAAAATAATGATGAAAATGAGTCATCTCAAACCTGAGGTGATCCCATCTGGAAGTCTGCTTCAGAGCGGCAGTCTTTCCAAATTAAACCACAATCATCATTTAAGATCTAATGGTTTCATAAGACATAAAAAGGAAATCTGTGAGCATTTGTGTAAACTTAGTCTCAGCAGTTAGCTATTAAAGGGGCGTTCCCCACTGACTCACTGATCTATCTTTTTGATAACCCTCCTCACTCAGTCTGGTAGCAAGGTAAGTGTACACAAAATCCCAAAAGTTTGATTTCTTTAGTTATTCTTTTGAATCTGATTAACATTCCATGCATAATTATAGGCTATTGCCTTGAAAATTATTTAGTTCATTTTACTGGAATTTTTATATGATTGACCACCTCAGAGTAGCGCTTAACTGTAAGGTGAAAGAAAAACAATTAACATCTTTAATAAATAAAAGTCGGAACAATATAATGTACATATGTATTCAGTAGATCTTTCAATTTGACACTAAGCAAGGAAATCCACCACCGTCAACTAATTTAATCTTCAGCTCTTCTGTAAAAGCTTTGGAAGTTTGTCAGAGAATAACATTGAAGAGCTTCAGCAAGATTTATAAAGTCAAATAAAATACAAGCATTGAATCTATTAGAGAGTGCAAATGTCTGAGGAATGTCCAAGGGTTATAAATATAGTGTATTTCTAAGACACTGTTATATCTGCAGTATGTAACTTTTACTAAACATATTCCTCCATGTCCTCCCTGTACTGCTATGGCTGTCTGAAGAAATGCAAAAACAAAAACACTGCTAAATATGCTAATGGTGGTGAAACAACTCAGACTTGCTCAAAAACCATTTATCCACAGTTATTGGTGACCGTGCTAACCAGCTTTAGCATTCACAATAAGTTCTGCTAACGGGGAGAAGCTGCAGTACAGCAGGTATCAAAGGAGGGAGAACAAGAACGTTGGGTAAACAGAGCACACACAGGCATGATTGATAGACCTATGACCCTCCTCCTGGCTCTGATTGGTTGCTTCTAGTTAAGACTGTGAGAAGGAAGAGTCATTTTTTTCATAGATTACCTGTCTCCTACTATCCTGTCATGACAAAGCAACAGTTTCAACAAATATGTAAAAAAAAAAAATAAATAAAAAATAAAAAATAAAAATAAAAATTACAAGTTACATACTGCGGCTTTAACATGTTGCCTGAAAATAATTTAGCTCCACATGTGTAATTTTTACGAGGACATTTTAAAGTAGTGTAGTCTGCAGCACTTGGCTAAGTGGCTCATGTGAATTTAATTTTATTGTGTCGAGAAAAGCTAAAATCTAAATGAAACGATATGGTGGAATCAATAACAGCTGGAGTATTTTTTCCCAGTTTTCCAGGCAACATTCAGGAATTAAATGAAAAATTTATAAAATAGAATACAAAAAGCAAATCTAAGTTTATGCATCTTTAACCATAGTTTGACTTATCTTTAAGCAGAACATAGACTCTCTTGTTCAACAACATCAAAGTCAGCCTGCAGCTCAGTCTGAGGAATGGACAGCTTTCACCTCTTACATGTTCACCCAGATGTATGTGGTAGTCTGAGATTAGGTGTCAAGATCTCTGTAATTGTAAATTCAGCTCTGGCAGCTCAACACTTACCAGCAACTTAGACGTAATTTAACATTCCAGCAAGGAGGATGAACCTCCTATCCCGTCTGTCTTAAATATCTACACCTACGCTTTCCAAGCTATCTGTTCTCTTTCCACCAACTTAAAACTGCACACTATTCAAGAAGGTGCTGATACAAGATGAAATGTTGGACAGTTAAAAGGCAGAATGACGAATACTGTCATCACAGATCAGAAACAGCCTCTTAGCAAACCTACATCTGTTTAGACCCCACAAAAAAAAAACATATATATATATATAACTGTTGAAGGAATGTATTGTGCAGTCTTGTCACATGTCATTTGTCACAAGCACCGATTTTAGAGATGTGATATTCTATCAGTACATTAGACTTTATCTGAGCCAAGCTCTGAACTTTTTCTTGACAAACTGCAGCCATACAGCAAAGACGAGCAGTAGATGAACAATGACACCTACTGGCCAAATTAGTGGACCCTGACTTTCAACATCATCCTTCAATAAAACTTCTGTACATTTATTCCCCTGATCAAGAATGTCACACCTTTGCTGAAAACGATTTTAGAAGTATATCGCTCCCTAAAATTGTGAGGTTTTGTTGGAGGAGCAAGATTAAACTGATGCACCAGCTGCCCTTGCAACCCACAAGAATAATCGTGTTGGATAATGGATGGATTTTGTAGAACCTCATACATAAGATTGCAGTAAATCGAAACTTAATCCAAGTTTCTCTTAGTTTAAGAAAATTAGACTTTTCAGTCCTCTGAGAATCCAGAAAGGACAACCAAAAACCCATCATGCTGTTAAACTTATTCATTTATGTTTTTTCAGGGTAGGATTTATTTTAAAAATATAGCGCTGAAGCCCAGTGAAAAGAAGATTGGTAAGCCAACTCTGAACTTCTACTTACAATACTTGTACCTAGACAAGATTTACTCAGAAATTTATCTCATGTTTGTTCAAATGACATTTACCAGCCATAAAACCATTTAACTCCAGCCACACTTCATCGTTTACCATGATCTAACCTCAGTTTTATTGTTCCATCTATCCATCGATGCACTGACTAGTCTGGCTGCCCGCCGGATCTTTTCTCATGACATCATCCCTCACCACTCTGGCTCCCATTACTACTTTCTGCTCTTCTCTTCTTCCCACGAGGAGTCTGTGATGTCTCTTCTTCTCCCTCGGCATAATCAGGAGCCTACATCGCTCATCCCAGGCAGTCCCTTTGACCCTTGATCCCTTTAAAGGCTCAAGAAGCCAAAAAAATAAATAAACGAAAGCCTTACAAGTACAGCTTTACTCTGCATGGGGTGTCAGTACTACCACATGGTGAACAGTCAGGGTGATTTTTTTTCATATTTTGTCTGACTTTATCATTTACACTTTTAAAACATTTCAGAGCAAATTCAATAATAAGAGATTTAAAATTTGCTGCCAATTGCATCACCATAGAAGATGTTGGGGAATATCACACAGTGTAAGGCTTTGAATAATTGTGATTTATTTGATGTTTTTGTTCACATTACTCAGTGAACTTTACTGTGCAGCTGTAGCAAAATTGCTAGGCTATATGTAAAAAAAAGTAATGTTTAAAGTAAAATTTATCCCAAAATTCTTGATTGTGTATTTAGCATAGGTAGCTAAATCAGCTGGATTTTCCATAAGCAGAGGAGTATTTTTGTCTGGAAAACCTATATAAAAATGAAATCTCTCTAAAATGGCTTAAAATGTGCAAATAAGGTAGTATGCACAACCAGAACAATAATACTGAACTTTGAGGTACACAACAGGTGAGCCTTCAATGGGCTGACAAACATGCTTTCAAATCAATGAAAACCTTCAGTTTGGAATATAATACCAGTTTGTGCCAGTTTTTTCTGAAGGAGATATTCTTCTTATGCTTGCTTCAGCATTTAAAACACCCATCAGAATCCATTGTAGCTGGAACAACTGGATCTTCATCATGTTCTTCTGCCCAAGTCAGAGTCTAATGCCTAATTTCCACTGAGTGGTAAGGCACAGGTTGGGGTTCAGTATGCTACTTTATTGTTTGACATATTCTGGAGAATGGTTCAACCACAAGTTGTGACTCTCACTGGGCAGTTGTGGTTAAACCTAAATGCCTAACGTGGAGTCATACAAGTGCAAAGGCAATCGTGACAGGGTGGTATGTCTCGTGCTTGTTGCAAGTTGTGATGTATGTGATGTCAGTAGCTTGTCCCTCCCTGTACCGGTGGGATGTATTGGCCATTTTAACTATAGAAACAGACAAAATAGTGAACAAACCACACACCAGTACTAATCATTGGAAATGTGGCATGAAATACTTTCTGAATCTGACAATTTGCTTGTTCAGCAGAACAAGTTACAAAAACGTTTGTTTAACTGTTTTTGTAATACTTCTTGCTTGACTGAAGTATTACAGTGCTGCAAAGTTACTACATATTTATTTGCATGTACTATAAGGCAGATGCTTGAAGTCAGATCACTCAGGACAGATTTTAATGCCATGTGTAGAGAGATGATGGCTCTTATGAAGCCCATCTACTTACCTCCTGATCAGCCAGGATACAATACCAGGTTTTAAGAGGGGCTTTCTGTCAGTCCCTGTAAATTACATCTCATGCTGATTCTTATGTGCCATGATATTTAGTTGTTTGCAATGCAGATTTTTTTTTTTTTTTTTTATCTGCCTGTTTTTGCTAAATCCCTCATCAGAAAATGAATAAATACTTTATCATGGCCTAATTTACTCAAGTTACCTCACTGAAGAGTCTTTAGTAAAGACTATCATATTTTGTGTCAACTTAAATGGAAAGCAAAAGTTTAGCAGATAAAGTCTCTCCAAGTAGGCAGACTGTGGCTCTGATCGCAGCTTGCACTAATCTCCCACAGCTAAAATTATGGTTAACACGCTTTCTGATTCAAACGTGGTGATTGCTTTTTTTTGTTCATTTACAAGAGCTCTGGTGAAGAAGCTGTGATGCATTACCAACAAGGACTTACCACGAGGTTAAGCCATCCACTCTCACATTTCGCTCTTTAAAAAAAGAGCTGAATAAATACTTGAGAACTCTGAGCTCTGACACAATAAAATGTGCAGAACTCTTTAGCATTGAGAGAGGGTGCGGGGCACAGAGGGAGTTACATTTGGAAGTTTGAGGAGGTCCTGTGAGACTGAAACCAGTGCTTAATGTTTAGAAAATTTAAATTTGTCTCATATCCAGACCATGACTGTGTAGTTTTATGACCTCACAATCCACCTCTGGCATGTCTAAGACCTACTATTGAGATTACATGCTGTGAGGCTTGGAATAAAGTAGTAGATCATTAATGGGACAGTAGCAGTAACTATTTAAAAAACATGTTCTAGCAACTTCTGTTGGCCAGATGCTTTTTGTCTACAATTAACCCTGAAAAACCATTTTATGACCTACTAAAAATGGCTTAAGCTCCATTCCAGTGACGTACTTCTACTATTGCTGCCTCAAGGAAAGAATGATGTCATGCCTTTAAGAAATGATCTGTCCTTTTTCTTACCCTTCTTTACTTCATATAAAATATTTAAAAAGATTACAGCCAATAAAGGACAAATTACGGTAAATGCATAATAACATTAAATGCAATAAAAAAGTGAAGGAACGCAATTATGACCTAAGTTATGTTGTTAAAGATCTGCAGAGCAGGCATGCTTGATCAGCCTTGGAAGGTTGTTGTCAACTTTGAATGTGCTGCTATTAAAACTTGTTCTGCCAAACACTGTAAACTAGAACCAGCAACAACCAAAGTCAAAAGAACAGAGGAGTGCAGAGCTCTAAAGACAAACAAAGGAATTTTAAAAGCAATCCAGGCTTCAACTGGAAGCTAGAGAATTGATGATATCTCTACTTTTCTGCTTCCAGTTAGCATTCTGGTTGCAGAACCCTGAGCCAGCTGCAGACAGGGACAACAGACACTGGCGTGCCAAAATAAAGATAGTTGCGATAATATAATCTTGAGGAGATTAATAGTGTGGTGACTGTTTTACTGTCATCCAATTCATTCTGTTTGAATTGTCTTTTGTCTGCACTTCATTTTGATCTCTCTTCTTTCTTTCTTGACTCACGCCTGTTTCACATCAGCTGATTACTCCACTGTGTCTGGCTAATCAGCACACCTGCTTGCAATCAGCATTGATTCCTTTGTCTATGTACACACACACACACACACACATATATATATATATATATATATATATATATATATATAGCCCTGCGACAGACTGGCGACCTGTCCAGGGTGAACCCCGCCTCTCGCCCGGGACGCAGCTGGAGATAGGCACCAGCAACCCTCCCGACCCCATTAGGGACGAAGGGTGTTCAGCAAATGGATGGATATATATATGTATGTATGTATTGGATATCCTCTTGTCTTGATGTTTAAAATGTATTCTCTTCCTTTTTAGGTATGTATTGTTGCAATTGATAACCATGGGAGCCTATATTTGCATATATAAATAAACAGGCAAATAATAAATCTTAAATTTGTCTGAAAGATTCAATCTTTTCTATTAACTTTTCATCACTCTTTTTAATAATGCAGGGGGATTCTATTTATTTAACTGATTACAATTTATTTACAAGCAGCCTTTAATCACATAAATTACACTTAAGCAAGGTTTGTGCTTATTATGAATCTCACTTAGATCTATATCCAAATGATTTAAAAAAATCACACACACACACACACACACGTACGCACACCCCCCCACACACACACGCAAGATAAAAGAAAGATGCAAGCACTAATTCTTTATTAAAAATAAATAATTTTGGACCAGCCAGTTAAGATTATTACGTTTGCTGTTTGGGATTTGCCTGGCTTTGATCTTGGTTTGTGAAAATGTCTCATGCAACAGATTCTATGAGACATGCTGTCGTACACCACAGTTATGATGTGACTGTTTTGTCACAGTATGTATAATTAAAATGATAATTTCAAGAATATTAAAATTTATTGAATTGTTCTGTATTAACAACAGGGACACTAACATTTATTTTTGCCTCAAGCAGAAGAGACTTCCTTTTGTCTTCTACTTTAATGCTTTGCTTCCCTCTAACTTTCTTTATTGAGCATTAAGATTATTTTCTGGTTTTGATTTAGGAAAGTAACATGATGACCACAGGGATTTGTTGCTTTAAATTGAAGCGTGAAATTTCCTTTTTGATATGTAGGAAACTCAGTTTAGTAGCTAAAAAAAAAAATCACTTTTAAAATTCAATTTTGTATAAAAAGCACAAAGACAGAAATTATCAGATGACCTTGTTTGGGAAGACTAATTGATCCCATTACTTTAGAAAATATTATTCAGTCACTTCACCTGTCTATGGTATTGCTATCATCACCTTCTTCTTATCCTTGTTAAACATGTGTTAAATAAGGAATGAACTCACTCTTTAGACAGAGGGATTGTGTCAGAAATAAATACTGTTAATGGGTTCTACTCTGTGGGGCTACACTGAAGTCATGACTTCATGGCATTTTTCTCCCCACACATTTTCCAGTGAGAGGAAAATACTGTCGCCTGTTAAAGTCATTGTCAGATCAGAGTCATCAAGGCACATTCAGTGATATGAAGCTGGGATCATTCATAGCAGATTTAGCCCCTTAACAACTTGTCCTTCATATTATTTCTGGCACATTAACAACATCCTAGAGAGGCAAGAAATAAACAAATACAATTTTCTGAAATACATTAAGACCAAGCAATGCTGCACACTGATAATTGGTGTTAACTAACAAAACCTCAATTGAGACTCACACCTGATTTCTGCTTTTATCTGTCTTAGTTTACTAGCCTAATGTGCAGCCATTTGCTTCAGAAGAATACACTGAAAGAAATGCACAAGAAGTTTGGTAGGATATTTTAAAAGTGACGAGTAATTAATAAGTAATTTCACAAGTAAATGTTTGCTACCACAACATTTTCTCAATCATTCTGTATCCAGACTGTTCATGGTAAATGACTGATGTTTACTTGCCTAAGTTAGGCAAGTAAACATTCCCTTTATTTGTAATTTCAGTTTGATGTACCAAACATTCAGGCCATACAGCATAGGCACTGCTGAGACAAGAGTGTAAGAGAAGGCACCAGTCTTTACGTTGTTGTTATGGAGCTTTTTAAAAATGCATTAATTTACAATATTTATTAACTGCAATTCCTGAGTGTTCACTAAGTGATGTTCACTTGGGAATCTGCAAACAGATATAAATTGTTGTAGCTGAAACAATTGCAAACATTATGATCCAAACATCCTGTTACAGTCTGTTTAGTCTGGCCTCTTTAATTCGCTCTGTAAAGCCTGACAGCATGCAACTGTGGACTCAAAGTAAAAATGAAATGGCATGTGTATTTGAAAATTAGTGTTGAACTTTATTTGTTTTATATAATAGTAATAGCACCATTCCATGTGAAGTTAAAAGCATCACACGGGAAATCCTAACTTCAACCGCAAATGCAGCCTTTAGTGTCCCCATTTGGCAGCAAAAAGAAGATAATGGGTACTTTAATATAATTCCCTGAGAGATTACAGTGTAAGAAATGTACCACAGTGCAAGATATCTTAAGATAAAATGAAGTCATACATGGTCAGAAAAAGAACTGCTGTCCATCCACTCCAGGGATTTCCATCTGATGCTAAAATCCTTACACAATTATGAGATCAGCGCTGATGTGTGGAATGATTCTGCTGACAGAGATGGATAGAAATTTGGACAAGTGGAAATCCTTCCACTTTGGTGCATCTGTCCAATAGCTCAAAACTGGAAGTTGGTGAGTGAATGTGGTCGTTGACCTTTTTTAAGGCCTTTTATAAGTTTTATGCAAGAAACAGAAACATATACTGCAGGGTGTGTTTTCTATGTACAGAAAGAAAACAGTAGTAGTGGAGAAAGACTTTCTATATAAGTACAAAACGTTAATCTCTTGGGAGGCCATAAGGATTTAAGAGAAGTCCGTTTGTAAAACTACCTCCCTAGCTGAGCACTGTTCCCCAAGAACATTAATTCTTATTTATCTTATATCAGCTTTAATGGGGTTGTAACTTTTAAATACTTCTCCCTTTCCATTCAAAATTATCAGAAAAACCTTCACTTCAGTCTAGTGGGATCTCGTGTGTGTTGATTATCACACCATTTAACACTGAAATGGCATAATGGCTTGGCCAGGAACACTTGGGCGTTCAGCAGAAAGGTTAGTGCTGATGTTGAGATTAGATGGAAGGTAGTAAATCAGTTTCATCCAACAGCCATTAAAAAAAACTATGTTGAGAACTTGTCAACCCCAACACTGGCTATCGAAGTTGAGTGAAGAACAACCAAAGAGTCTCCTGGATGATGTGAATGAAGAACCAAGTAGAATCCCTTCTGAGACCATCACAGAAACAGTGATGATTGAGATGCTTAGCCAAAATAACTCTACTGGACACCATAATGGACAACATCCACCATGAAAGACAAGAAAACTATTTTAAAGAATAAAAGTTAGGCTTTAATACCTAAGAACAAAGCAAAGTTGCTGTACCATCATCATGAGCGTCTGTTTCTCTCTTATTGGTGCGTCACTCAAAGTGGATGGAATAATAAATTATAAATATATGAATGAATGAATGAATGAATGAATGAATGAATATGTGATCAACATCATGTTGCATTCTGTTAAATGATTATTATTTCACTTTCTATAAGTGTTTAGATATACTGTTAAGAAGCCCATCTAGGGACAAGTGCTGCTAATTAGCTTTAGCTATAATCATCGTGATACAATCATCGGACTGCTGTTCTGTTCAGTTTGTCTACGTCGATGTGTGTCTGTTAGGATCAAATAAATTATGAAGCTTGTTCATTTGCCACAAAACTAGGATTTCTCTGTGACTTGTTCAGTAACCTTTAAATATTGAGAGTGTCAGTGTTTCAAACCATAGGAAAAACTTTAAATCTTTGAGAATTAGAGAAATTTCACATGAAACTTGAACTTTAGTACTCATTGTATACCTTTAACATAAATTGAGGGTGTTTGTTTAATTCCACCACAACAAAACAATTATTTTTAATGCATCATTAAAAGCACAAGAAACTAATATGACCTTTCTATTCATGATGAAAATATGAAAAATTCGATTAACTTTGTGTGAATGGTCAAACACTAAAACAAGTACAAATCGCTAATGGCCAGAAAGAGATGGAGAAACATTCATAAGATGCAGCACAATCTCTCCCACTACAACACTTCAACACACTTTTGCCCCCACCTCCCCCTTCCAGCTGCAAAACCAACATACCATGTGAGCCCAACATAGTATGTGAGCCCTGTGGTCAGAAGGGGAAAAATGGAAAAATGGCACAAGCAGGAAAACGTATGCACACGTACCTCTTCGCATTTTCTGGTTTATGTTCCCATCAGTGCTTGTCATCAGAGAAGGAAAATAAGGTTGGAGGCAAAAAAAAACAAAAAAGAACTGCGGGAATGAGGCTATCAAATGAAGCAATTACAAGCTTTGGGGCCTGAATTTTCCATGAGTTCATCTCAGCAGCTTCTGGTCTTCAACATGAAGGCTCTGCAGGATCTCCTGGAGAGAGAGATTGTGTCAGACGGATAGATGTGCTCTTTTGCTTTTCCAGGGTTGTACAGCAGTGGAAGAATCCTTAAAGCTTCCCGCTACCCTGAAATCTTCCAGTAATTATCAGTTTTCAGTCTCAATCTTCTAAATCTGGTTTCTGTCTCTTTTATTCTTTCATCTGTGTTTTTGTTTTCCTTTAAATGTCATTATTATTTATTGCTGTAGTCATTTGTTTTTCTTATAGTTAACCCCCAGTGAAACCAGTCTTCACCTGAAAAATGGGGACTTGACCTTAGCTCCAACTGTACAAACTGTCTGGGCATGGTTATGTAATACTTTCACAGCTCCCACCTGCTTTCCACATGCTACAGCTTGCATGGCACTGAGTGTAAAACAACTGTACCTCATTCCAGACAATGTAAGGGAAGGAGAAAGGTAATGCTGGGTGCTGATCATATCTTCTTGATGGTTTCTGCATATGTCTGGTCCCTGGGCTCAGACGGAGTGACTGTTAAATCTATTTAGGTCAAAGTGATTAAGTTTCAGCCCTTGTTTCTTTACGCTAGTAATTTAGTGTGGTTGTTGGTGACAGAACTTCATCCTCTAGACGTTTCTACCTCATGTACGGAACATAATAAAGCAATACTTTCCAAATGTTGGTTTGCACAGTAATACTTTAAAGTAAATCTTTACAAAGTGGAACCTGGGAAGCATTTATTTGCAAGCCTGAGTCATTTAAGGAGGTCAGCTTAGCATTTATGTATATTTTATTTCAACATTTTTTTAAGTGTTGTTTTAGTAAGTGTTGTTTTGAAAGAACATTGGTATCAAATCTGAGTTTATAGGAAAAGAGCTATTATTTTCTCTTTTATCTGATACTAGAGGCCAGAGCTTGGTGTACCTTAAAAATACGTCAAAGTCAAATTTATTGTCAGAGACTGAAATATGTACAAGACATACACAGGACTGAAATTACCTTACCCCCACCCCATGGTACAATAAACATCCAAATAAACAATAATAAGAAAACTGTAATTAGAAAATAGAGATTTAAGGTAATAATTATGAATGTCTGTAATAACTCAGGAGGAGGATAGCAGGATGTAACCTCATCACATCTGTTTCAGATGCAATGAACTGATGTTTTAAAGAGGAAACCAGCATTATTTTCCTCTTTAAAATATCAGCTTATGTGCCACAAGTCCCCATTTTAGATATGCATGGAAAAAGGAAAATAACAATGGAAGCTATGTTTGGAAATGAAAATATTCTAAAGTAAAGCTTAGGCATGGTGAAAGTATTCCTATCCACTGAACTTTTTTATACTCTAAGTTAAAAACTTCATTATGTTTTCTTCAAAGTTTATATGACTCTTCTTGTAATTATAGCTACAGCTTTGACTAAATGTCCCTGATTTTAAAAAGCAGTCGATTGAACTGGATTTTTTTCATGTGATGTTTGGATCAGAATGAGTTGAATGCATATGCATTGCATGTTTTTCAGATTGTATCTGTACAAAAAATTCACAATTTGCATTGTTATGTCACATCAACTTAAACTATGTCAAATCAACAGAAACAACCATAAACATAGACTAGGTATGATCTGGCTATAAATTTCAAAGAACATTTGCTCCATTTTTGGCAACTAGCATAAGCTAGCATTTAGAGATTTTTTTACAGCCTTTGGAACATGTCACTTCAATATGTAGCGGCCTTACCTTTGGTTCCAAGTGGCCATACATATTCAGTGGAAGGGAAGCAAAAATGGCCTTTCTGGTCTTTGCTTTTTTAGACAAACACGCTTTTTAGTTATAAACTATAACTGTTGTATGCTGACAGTTTCTCCATTTGAAGTATGAATGGAAAAACATGCATGCTTATTGAATTTCTCAACGTCTGACAACTGCCTGTGGCCAAAGTGAGTTTATCATTCATGTGTGCAATAAATAAGAAAACGGGTCATACATACTCTGTTTCAGGTCTCAAAGGCTGCCACGTACCAAATGTTCCTTCTGAACAGGACAAACCCAGTGACCCTACCTCACCGTTATGCTTGGAACAGAGGAAATTACTGTTTGCTTCTGTAGTTGTTGGTTGGCTGTAATTAATCACTTGAAGCTCATTAATTTTAAAGCTGGTGTTTAATCCCTGTCTTCCCAATTCAATCCATGGAAATACATTTTAGTAAGAAGTATAAAGCATCTTATTTTCCCCATTTGTCAGTTGTTCCTGAAGAGACTAGAATTGTGCGTGATTTAAAAATGTCTTCCTCTTTTGCATTACTAAGTACATTTCTGTGCAATAAAAGTGGAGGAGATTAAGTTAGTGCTAATTTTTTTATGTATGTCATTGCAAGTTGAGTTTCATTTTGAAAGTGCATGCATTTTCAATTGTTTGTGCAAGTTCAATGAGTATTATACATTTCTGAGTGTAGGCTATTGAACTGTTTTTAGTTGGTCTAAATCCCCAGGTATGTCAAACCTTACCTGTACTGTTAGTTATTGGACATTTATTGGTGGTGTGATTATTAAGAACATTTCCACTGTACAATTGATTTGGGGTTTTTTTTGTGTGTGTGTGTTTTTTCTACCGCTAAAGTAGAAGTTTGTAAGAATAATCTTTTATTTTATTTAAGTGTAAATAGAATTGTATAAATTAGGCAGAGCAGTTTTTGTTTCCATGTTGTTCTGGTTTACATATTGATCACAAACGGAAGGACATTGCAATGTAAAACCTTAGCAAACAACCCAATTAAATGAAATAATAAGGGAAATGTTTGGCTTTTTTGTGTTCAGTAAATAAATTCCAGAATAAATAAACTATTACTCAATAGTTAAGTAACAGTTGAGTAACCCAAATATTTATTTATTTATTTTTATCTGCACAAATTGGAAGTAGGTTGGGATAAAATTGGAACATGTAGGCATAAAATGGGGATATGAATGAGTGAATGAGCACGTTAGACTCCAGGAAGTTAATAATAAACTAAAGTTTAAAATATTGTCCTAAAAATAACGACTGCAAATGTTTGATATTTTCCAACATGTCTCATTGTTATTCATCGCAAAAATCTATATGAACCCATCCAAAGTCTAATCCACCTTATCTTTGTATGACTGTGTGGAGGCCTGTGTCTATAGCTAGCAACTATTGGGCAAAAATGGGGGAAAAACTGGACAAGATGTCACACAGGACAAGTAACATGTACACACACACATTCATGCCAAAGGTCAGTTTTAGAAAACCTAAACAATCGTGTGTTTGGACTTTGGAAAACCCAGTCAAACATGGGGAGAACATGCAAACTCCATGCAGAAAGAGCCAAAACCAGGATTCAAACTCACAATCCACATACTTACTCATTTTTTTTATTATAAATGTACAGAATCACACTTATTCAATATGACTTTCTGCCATCCACAGCTGTGATTTATATGTCATTTAAAGATCAACCAGATGTAATAAAGAACTGTCAGCTGTCAGCTGTTCAGGTTTCATCGTGTCCTACAAATATTTCACATAGTGACACACCTGTGACGTGTAGAAAGGCCCCCTCAAATTGAAGTAAGACCTTCTGCGTACTCTGTGTCCAAAAGGATATTTATTACTGCACATTTCTTATGCTAGTTGAACAGTAGCACATTCCAGACAGTAAATCATAACTCAGATGGTAATTTTGAATAGAACACATTGCTTTTCCCATAAACAGGTCAAAGGGATATATTTGTTTCATAAGTCAGATTACCCTTCACCTCTTTTCAAGATTATTGTAAAAGTTTTATCCTTAAATATTAATAGTTTACATCTTTCTTTCTCAGACAAACATGCTTTCAGGGTGTCCATTGTGTATTTATGCAATGTCCATGAATCATGGGCATTACATCAATGTGTGTGAATAACAGACTGGCTGTGTTTGGAGTTACAGTTCATACTGTAGCTTTAGGCAGCTGCTGAGGAAGAGCTCTGGCAGATGACCGCTTGGCCTCATGTGCACCTCAGATGTTTAAAGCAGCCAGAAACGGAGAATTCCAAAGAGTACAGGCAATAAATCATCAACAGCAGACACTGAAGAAGTCTGACAAGGTCAGTAGAGAAGAGGAACAAGCAGTTATTTAGAGGAAGCAACTTTTAGATGTATCTCTACTTCAACACACCTGAGTCAAATAATGAGGTCATTAGCAGGACTCTGGAGAACCTGACTGTTGTTAGGAAGTGATTCAGCTGTTGGATTCAAGCGTGTTGGACCAGTGAGACATCTAAGAGTTGCAGAACTCCGGCACTGGAGGACTAGGATTGCCCACCCTTGGGTTAGAGTCCTACTGCAAAACGAGGACCATCTATCCTGGAAACAGAGATGGTTTCAATTTAAACATTGGGGTCTCCGTCTCAGAACAACACAGGTTCAGATTGGGAGTTTGAGTACACTATGAACCTCTGTTTTTAAACTTAACACCCTGAGGCAAGGGATTCTAAATCCTGGCCCAGGGGTCATTTGCCGATTCGGGACTGATTTTGTGTGGCCGCTGACTGCAAATTAAGAATGATAGAAAACTGTTCCATCACCTGGGTTGGTTGGTCGATGTAGATTGATGTTCTCAAATTGCAATCCACAAGGGCCAGATATGTAAACTTTTAGATTTACATATCTCTTTCTCTCAAATATTTGAATATTTTTGTGTTGAAATTACAAAATTATATGCATAGTATATGCTTATTCTTTCAGAGTTTATCTTTATATCAGACCATTTTTGGGGGAATGCCTCAAGTGTTACAAAGCTGCTGTAACACTGCAAGCACACAAGTCCACAGGTGGACCCTTCTGAAGGCACTTGATTAGGCTAATTAGTTAATTGGGCTGAATGCATATGCACATCACAGTTTTAAGAAAATTGGGATTTTTTTTTAATTCTCAGTGGGTTTTTCACAAGTTATGCACTACTGTATGTTTTACAGTTAGTGGATGATAAACATTTTTCAAGACTGGAAAGATCTTTTAAAGTCACATCTAACTTGCAGGAACAGATTCTAAGATTTTTGTTTTGGCCATTTAATTGCTAAGTTCCCTTCCTTATCCACTTCCACATATGTAATCCTAATAAAAGTTCCTTGTCTATGACAGAGAGGAGTGAACTTGTCTCTAAGGATCCAGGATGGTCAACAGGAGCTATATGTATAGTTGAGAATGAAAATAATGGAAAAATTGTGTGTGCATATGTTTCCATTTAGGCATTTGCTGGCTTCCCCATTAGCGGAGTGCTTTTTCTCTTATTCATACTTTTGAATACAGTGGTTAGACACACAGCTGACAGCCCAAAGCAATGCCACACCTTCAAAAAATAATATAATTATTGGGTGAGATTTGCCTGTGTCAGTATGACTGTATGGGTGTGTGACTGCTTGTATTGTTTGCGTTGCACAACTAGGGCTTGATGGCGACTGCACACACAGGGAGAAAGAAAAAAAAATACCTCAGGGATAACAAACATGAATTTGCATCATTTTACCCATAAGCTAATAACAAAAGCATCCTCACAAAGGATTTGGGATTTCATGAACAGGCATATTTGGCAAATAAATGGTCCAGAAATTCTGCTTCCACCAATAAATACACTTTAATGTGACGTAGGAGATGAGGAAATGACTGTCAAATTCATTCCAAGCCCCATTAAGTTCTAAGAGGAATCTGAAAAGATATTTAGGTTCTCAGTGCCAGAAAAAATATTTTCTTGAGATCTCATCTTAACTTTCTGTTGCTCTTGTAGAGTCATTAAGGTTACGATGAAAATGTTATGTCCATGTTTAGATGTAACCAGGACACACAAAGTTCATAATCATCTGGATTTATGACATGCCACTCAGAATCACACATCTGAAAGCTACTGCTGAAAACTGATTTTGTAAGACGTGATTCTAATACTATTCCATACTCATTTTCTAGCAATCAAAGCACATCTCTTAATTTTGAGTTATGTCTACATTAAGGTCATTCTCAGTAAATTACAATGTTATCAAAATGTTAGATTAAATCAGTTATTTATTGAAGAAATAAAACTCTCCTGCATGAACAGTAGGCAAAAGATGGGTGGCATTGCAGCAGTCTGAATAACTGAAACATTTAGTTAAATTACAATTAAATTCTTATGAGCTGTCTAATGAGCTATTATTTACTTAGCTCCTCTGTCTGACAGACATTTACTAGATGTCAAATACTGGTTACTCATTGCTGCTCTACTAAAACCCAAAAGTCCAAATGAATACTGTAAGGGAGGGATCTCTGAAGACGTCCACAGCGCTCCTTTTCTGAGCTGAGGATCTAGAGTGGAAAAAAAGTGGTATTTCTTATTTATACGCTAATGTGCATTAAAGGTGTATATTGAATTGAGTTAAAGGAAGATGCAAAAATCCAATTAAAGTCATCCAGTGAGGGATACTTCGAATTTATATTTTTTTAAAAAGATGCAATAAATGAAGACGTGCCAGACTAAACACAAAAGTCCCCCATCTGATTCACCATTACCTGTTTTAGCAGTGACTCAGATGTTCCCAACATTTCTTCGGAGCATTTCAACTGGTCATAGTCATTGAAGTATCTGTCTGTGGAAGCACACATTTAGTCCATTTATTTTCCTAGCTTTCTCCATTCATCAAACCCCTGCTACTGTATAAGCTGCTGTAGTCACACCCGATTGGCTAAGGGATGAGTGGCCCCTGGGTTTTCTCCTCATAGACTCTTCAGAGCTGCTGATCTCACTAGGTGACTCAGACAGTGTTTTGGTCCTAATCAGACTGCAGGAACTTCCCCTCTCTCTGCGGTTCAGACACAAAATAATTCTCTGTCAGTCACATATGTCTGTACAAGCACATGTGCAGCTGTCACAAGTCTTCTGTATACATAAACCTTCTTGGTTACGGTTCGCCCTGTCTTATGTCTCCATATACACTCTTGCACAAGTGTGTAGGAGAGGAGGAATAAAGTTATTTAATCCGGTTTCTGCTCACTGCGATTGGTCATGCAGCTTGAGGAAATGTTAAACAGCTGAATCCATAGTGACAAAACTGACCCAGATGAAAAATGAGTGGAAAACCAGAAGAGAGTAATGTAATGGCATTTAGAGTAAGAGTTTCCTGTATTTTCTCTGTGAAAGACAGCATAAGTTCAGTCTTATACTCTTCATAAAGACTGAAGTGAATCTCAGAGCCATGCAAAACCACCGAGTGATTCCAGAAAGTGAGATAGGATGAAAACAAAAATCAAAAATCACATAAGCGATGAGTCAAGAGGTCCTTCTAATCCAGGCTGAACCAATCAATCACACTCGAGGAGCGTTCCAATTCCAGCACTTTCAACATCATGAAAATAGCTTTGTCTCGTTTACGTGACAAAGCTATGGTGTAAAAGGAAGTGAAGCAGTCATTTACTCAAACACCAGAAAATGTACACCATAAGCCAATAATATGGTAATGAAATGAAAGTGAGTCTGTACTTTGTGGTCTTTTAGAATATGTCTCTACCAGTTTTGCAAAGCTCTGGACAGATTTCCTGCAGTTTTAAAAGCTATTTGGAAAATAAAACTTAGATGGAGAGAGTTTGTGAACATTAATTTTTAGGTTTTGCAACCAGTTCTCATTAACAGCCTTTACCAGAATTTTCCTGTTTTTAGTTTAAGGCTGAACAAAGGTTGCATGAGTAAATAGTGATTTGGGGCCCCTCCTGTTCAGAACATCACCACCAATAACAGCATTTTAAATACAGAATTGGTGAAATCTGTGAAAGATGGACAAGCTTTGTTGCTCTTTAAAGCAATTGTGAATAATTGGTTGGTAATGGCTAAGATGTAAGTGTGCACAAACTTAAGATGTAAGTTGTTATAATTTTATATGTTAAATTATAATTTATTATACACAATGAATGAAAACAATGAATATAAACAATGAATGAACATTCTGATGCTGTTCTACAGTCTAAAATATTGACATTTTTAACCTCATGGTTGCATTACAAAAAACATCTGGGAATAGTAGAATTTATTACCAGAGAACTAAAGCTATCCGTCCCAAATTAATTTGCAGAACCATGGAGTGGACTTGGGGAAATTTTGCAGAACATGTCAACTTAGTAGTGGTTCAGGAGAATTTACTATCTGGGAAACACTGATGTCTGCACAAAATGGCAATCTTTCAAGTCTGAGTTTAGATGTTTCAATTAGAGCCAGTATTGACAGGCAGATTGAGGCGTTTTAGATCATTCTGGCCAAAAACGTAAGAATAGAGCAGCATTTCACTCAGAAAAGACTGAATCATCTCTGTTTTTCAACATTTTATTTAAAAAAAGTTTAATATTCAGACAAATGGTTTTAACATGATTCTCGACTTTTTTGAGCACTGTTGTTTGAAATGTTCAAACTGCAGCGATGGCTTTCCTTTAGGAGCCGTTAAAGTTTCTCCTAATGGAGTTGTGGGGCCTATCAATACTTAGCATTTTGTCTGTTGTACATAGTAATCAGAGGAAACTCAGTTTGGAGAATCGATACAACCTCTGACTTGTCAATTGATGCAAAAGTTGGCCTCAGTAGCAGAAAGTCAAGTCAAAAAAGGACTATGTATGTTTTGTGCAACAAACCAGTTGTAGGACTTAAAAAAGTAGATGAGAGTCAGCAATAATTTTCCAATTAAAAGAATCCAAAAGTGAGACACATGATTTAAATTGGAAACATTTGCTCATCCAACAACTAAGCCTGCCAAATAATGTTTTGAAAGTATGTGTACAGAAACTTCCCACACGGATTTTATGCATGGTGCTAATGTCGATGCTGCACCGCTCAGTTTTTTGTCCTACATTGATGGTGTCCATTCTGAATGTTCCCAGCTGTGCAGGATATCTTCTTATGATTTATGAACCGCTGAAGGGAGTGCAGAGGCAGCTCATCTTGATGGGTTTACGATAAAAATGTTTTGTGAGAGAAGCTATTAGACATTGTCTTGTCATGCAGTGCAAAATGTTCCTTTAAATATTTTACTCAAAAGGTTTTTTAATTGTGGTCTAAACTGTTATTAGTTGTTGCACTTGCTCTGTGTAGTCAGAGCCTGGAGTCCCCAATAAGACATTTTCCCCGAATCTTTAACTCAAATTGCTTTGACTCCTGTCAAGATTAAGTGATATACTGACTAATAATACATCACCACCACCCAACTTCAAATAAAAGCGTAATATCTCTTTAATTAGGGGTGATTCAGGGCTGTCTTTGCAGACAGAGTTAAGTGTTGATAAATAGTGGCTGACACTCCAACAGACAGTGAATCACAGAAGATAGCGTTCACCTGTGCACGCACACAGACACCAAAATAAAATATTTTGGGTTGATAAACCATATCTCATCTCTTCACGGAGAACCCATCATAGTGATTAAACAGAAAATCTGAAGGACAGATAGCATAGCAGGGGGCAGTTTGTCTGGGGTCCCCTCTGACAACCAGAGTTTTTTCTGTCTGGCCAGGCAGACCTGAGGTCACATGGAGGTTGTGTAAATATACACTCCCTCTTGGTGGGATGCAAGCTTAAACAGATTTTTCCATGACTCACCCCAGTGAATGAAGCATGCCTTGCCAAAATAAACTCATAACACTGGTCCAAATCGACACAGGGAGTTGTTTAGGTAGCATAGCAGGGGACAGAAAAAGTTTTCTGTCGATTGATCTTTGTCACTGTTGATGCTCAATGATTCCAAGAGAAGAAGGTTTCCATTGGATGTGCTCAGTGGTTCTTTCCTTCTGATGTAATAAGCACCAGGCCCTGAGGAGCCATTTTGTAATTCCTATTTTTGTTTTAAATTCGTCCTTTCATCCTTTTTTCCATCTAAGCGAGCATATTAACAGGTTCTACCTGAACTGATTTAGGTAAATAGGTCACTGAAACGAAGCAGCATACTTGCCAATGTGACTTCTTTATCAAACAAAATAGCCTTAAGAAAATAAAAACACAATCTGAACACTTATGAGATAATGACTTGGAAAAATATTCCTGCCCTTTTTTTTTTTCTTTTTTTTTTTTAAACGTTTTTTTAATTGTGAAAGGAAGAAAAAAGTTTTTGTAGCAAATTTCACAAATTATTTGTCAGTGAGGCATGTTTATTGATGCTGGTTGCTAAGTAATATCTCCTTATAAAACATCTGAGACCTTCACAAAATTTATAAATAAATTAAATTGCACAATGAGGGACACTGTTTAGTTGAAGGCATAGGATTTTGTCAGGGGTTTGGGAGTAAAAGAAAAGCAAAGGCATCTCTTGCTGTTGTCTTATTTTTCTTAATCTTCACAATTGTGGTTGACTCTGTGTTGGTGTTTCATATAAAATCTCAATAGAACACATTGAAACCGGTGGCTGTAACGTGATATAAGGTGGAATAGTTCAAAGAGATGTCCAGAAATGGCAGATAAATTATCAAGGGGTAAAAAATTTCAGTCCTCATAAACCTTGAATATATTCATGCTTTTGATCCAAACTTTGTGTCAGTTTGAGTTATATTAGACTGTTTTCAAATCTGCTATTTTACACAGGAAGTTAATAACATCGTTACCTATGAATGTCATTGATTGTCTACTTTCCTAGCCTGACCCACAGCATGGCTCAGGTCATTTGTGGTGACCTCTGTGTGGATTTGCAGTGACCCCGCTTGAAGACAAATTCAGAAAAGTCAGACATATGTTCACAAGTTTGCACAAGAGTTCTTATTTGGACATTATGCTCATGAGGTTTCTCTCAAGGCAGACTGAGTTTAGTCTTAAAGTCACCTCACCTCGAATCTGATCTGGTTTTAACTTTAACAGACTCTGTAAACAGAAACCATTTGAACCATGATTTAAACCGTTACTAACAAACAAGTCCCAACATGCAGCAAAACCCCCAAAAAGGTGTAAAAAGAACACAAATGTTTTTACATGAATAATGTTATTGCAGCATGTGAGAAGAACTTTAACATTTTTATAGTCTTTTGGGGTATATGATGTAGATATGTACTATGCATCCACCAGCTGTGCAAATCTAGAGACTGAAAATGTAGCAATTTAAGATGTTTTTCTTGGCAAATCATATTTGTTGAAGTTTGTAGCACCTTTCCAAAGGGATGGAGTGTGCAAACATCAATTTCAAAGCTCTGCAACCAGTTGGATTTCTGTCTAGACTTTAACTGGGTCATTCTAACCCATTAGTGTTTTTTGTGTTAAACCATTCACTTGCAGCTCTGCATGTTTAGGTTTGTTGTCCTGCTAAAAGTTTAACCTCCAGAGCCAACAACCATTAGCAAATGGCTTGAGTGAACACAATGGAGAAGCACTGTTGTAATGACGTACATTAGAGGGAGTATCGCAATGTGTAGGGTAAAAGAAACAGAGGCCAATTTGAAGGTGTCAGATGCTGTTGTGATGCAACATCAAATTTCTTTTAAGTTGTTTGTGATATATATCTCTACCATAGTAACTTGATTATGGTATAAAGTGTCCCGGAAAATATATAACACTCTTTAAGTCTTTTGAATCTATCTCTTATAAATTCTTCAAAAGAAAATGATCCTATATTCAACTCAGTTCATGTCTTTTCTGAACAGCTTCCATACCCTGGCATCGCTGCACTATGATGTTACCGCTACCATGTTTCGTCAAAGGGATAGTGTATTCAGGGAGATATGCTGTGCTAGACTTGTACCTTAGTACTTGCATGTAGGTACCAAGGTAAACTTTACATTTTAGTCTCACCTTCTCATTCCTTACATGGATTCAAATGAAGACCTTTTTCATGCCACTTCTGCCTGTTGGTTAGTTAGAAGGCCACGTTTTTGAATATTTCCAGAGTAATACTGTTTCTTTCTTCGTATAATGACTTGAACAATGCTGCAGGAGATGTTCAAGGCTTGGGATTTTTTTTTTTATAACCTATCTCCGCTTTACATGCCACAACTTTATCCCTGAATGTTCTCATATGTCCCTACTTTTACACATCTGTGAATTAAAATAGTGATGTGAAGAAAGCAAATGATTTAGTAAGTTTTTATATGTTGCTTTTTTTTGGGGTGGGGGTTTAACTCACACTATGTATAAAATGTGCTGTGCATTTTCAAGTAATTCCATCAGTTGTTGCCATCTAAGTTTTCCCATCTAAACTTTGAATCTATTCCTACTCTGATGGTAAGTTTGCCATCTAGTGTTCGTAAATGCTGAACTGCAGCACTAAGGTCTTTTGTATGAACATAAAAGTATAGCCTATGGGAAGCTGCCAAGCACTGCTTCCATTCTGCTGTAAATTCCTGTTAAGCTTCTGTTTTGCAGAAAAATTTGTAGCAAAAAGATTTTTTAACCAAAAGTCATCCAGCAATTTATATAGACACTTAAGAGAAAAAAGACTATAAAATATTCATCAATATGTGAAATTAAGCCTGGTAAGAACCAACTTCCAAAGACACACTGACGTTACTCTAACTATTTAAGTGTTAAGTAAGAAAATCTTTTAGTCTTCTAAGCAGAAAAGTAATTCCCCCATAAACCTATAATTTACCCAAAACAGAAAAGGCATGACATCAGAAGAACAAAAACCTTTTAGAAAGAAATTTTACATAATTTAACCTCCGATTGGCTAAAGCTTTCACATTTTACAAGTGATGTGAAACCTGCTTCCAATCTGCAGATGACTTCCATGTGTGTATACCCTCTGCATACTTCAGTAGGTCATGCATTCTTTCAGCTCACAAAAAAATGTATCAAGCCAGATTAGGCTTCATCTAATTTCAGTTCATTTCGAATGGCCGATTTTCCTTTTTGCTGCATTTACAGAGTCACACAGTTGTGTCTGCTTCACTCATAAAAGCCTATATATTTATTCTAGTAAAAACATTAAACTCACCTCAGTCATTAAATGGAACGCAGGTTTTTTTCAATAATCATTTTTCAGTCTTTATATCTCCTAAGACAGTTTGATATATATGGATGTTCTGCTAGAAAACTGACAGCAAGACACACATGGAACTTGGAAAAAAAATGTCTTTCATGTGCGCTTTGGCCATCCACACATATGTTCTTTATTATGTGCTCTACGACAGTTGATACATGGAAACTCGTATAGAAAAACAGACTAAAACAATGAATGAAAACTAAAAAAAATAGAGATTTTTATGCTTGATAATGTAATAAGGTGAAAGAGGAGTCGGTTTTACATGAATTTAGTCACAGATATCCTTTAAAAATTGCAACAGAGATTGTGAACACTAGAGGGCGCAAGTGCACTCAGAAAAACATCAGTATGCTAGTCCTCTATTACAATCAATTAATTATTTGCATGATTTAAACATGCAGACATGCATGTCATTGTTTATCTTTCTAGACTGAAACAAGGAAAACAATGAGTCCAGCACACAGGAAAGCTAAGCTGAAGGACATAGCACTTCTTGAATGATGGGAAGTCACAGCAATGGTGATTCCAGGTCTACAGTTGTCACAGTTTTCACCACAGAAAGAGCAGGCATCTGTGGTGTGAAGACCATCTGTGTTGTATGTTCTTGTTGTTTTCCTTGCTAAAAACATACAAAAAAAAAATGACATGACAGATATACTAGATACTGGAATCAACACTAAAATGGGAAACTATATGTGTAACATGACATTTATTTCCAGTTATACTCACTCGGTTCATAGTAGTCGTAAACCTGCAGCACAGCATCCTTGACATGGGCTACTTTAAAAGTTCTTACGAGAGGAAGTGTGACACAAATGTCTGACTTGGTGACCTGAAAATGATAAAAGAAGATCAGTTCTTCAAGTTATTATGCAGATGAGGCATAACAACGTGACCACTTGTAGGTGAAGCACATATGATGATCTCTCCAGGAAAAAAAAGGGCCAGACTAGTGGTCATAATGTTATGCCTCACAGGTGAGTAATAAAGAAACTAACAAGGCATCAGGGCAGACCCGATAATGAAAGTTGCTTTTTTTTTTTTTTTTTTTAATCAGGGATATATATTTTTTTACTCTATAAAAGTTGTAGTTGAGGACATACTGAAATACTCTTCATGATACCTGTCCTGCGACTACAAAAGGGTGCCCTCTGCTGATTTTTATTTTACATAATTCAATTGCATTCTTTTTTCATGAACTATAAATATTATGTAGCCATCCAAGCAGATGAAAAAAAGAACTTAAGAACTTACCGAAGTCAGGTACAAGCTGACTCTTTCAGGCCCTATGTCCACTCTCCTGACAAAATCCGCCTGGACTGCAGCTCCAGAGAAAAGACTGACACCACTGAGCATCCCCACTTCCAGTATAGCCATACCTGTGTGAGCTATTTCATGATTATCCTTTAATCTACAGAAAATAAAATAAAATGTAAAAGTTTTACAAAGAAAAAATATAGAAATTCTAAAAGCATTCAGCATTATAGAGATTACCTTGTACATACAGACAACATTATGTGATTGGAGTCATTGTAAGTAAGATCAGCGTTTAATATGAATGCATCCTTGTCTGTGGTGGGCTCCATGTCCTGTGTGCTCTTTGTGTTGTAAAAGATGTTCACCTGGATGGATTCATAAAATTATTTTAAAATGGAAGCAATGAATTCAGACAAAGAAAAGTACAGATGATAGCTTTAAGTGCTCCCTCTAATTTGGATTTAGCACAAGCTGACAGCTAAAACCTGCAGTCCAGATGTTAACTGATGAGCGACGGTTATCATATCTACATTTACATTTGTTGTTTTTAATCCACTCTTCTAATCTGAGACATGCTGGGGCATTTATCATGCACAGCTGCTGCTATTAATTTATTCTGATCATGTTCCTGTGGTTAACCAATCTGTCAGCAGTTTGTAGAACCAGACATAAAGGAAGAAGAACAACATTACTGCTCTGCAAGGGTTTAAACTAGAAATCAGAAAATGATTACTGCAACAAATGCTTCTTTCAAAATAAACTTTACCTGAAATATGGCAAATCCTATTCCTTCCATGGAAATATTTATAGGTAAATCTTTGTCAGCATTAATCTGATAACACAAAATTGAATCAAGAATAAATACAAGTTCAGTTTTTTAGATGAATACAACAATCAGAGGTATCCATACAATCTTTATCGGCATAGATATTATTTTAATAATTTGATGATGCAATGATTCTTCAATAATTTTTAAACAGAAATGTTATGCACTGGTTTTATTCTAGTTTCTTCTTTTCAAATACACACAAGATTAAAATGTGCGGAGTGTGTAGCTGTACACAAATAGTGTACAGCTACACACTTTTTGTAGCTGTAAGCAAACTTTTTGCATGTGGCTGAATGTTTGACCACTCTTCTTGTCAGAAACAAAGCCCAACACCGTGCGGCTGCCACTACCATGCTTGACAGTACAATATTCTTAAGTTTGAAATTCTTCCCTTTGACTCCTCCAAACATATTGCTTGTCAGAAAGGAATATAAGGTACCAGAATAATCAATATATAGGTAACATCAACATAATCTTGCACACTTTTCTAAGTATTCTACATTTGAAATAATAGTTATGAATATAAACATAAATGATTGATTTCCTGAGATTTGTTATTTGTTACCTCTCTGCTTTGATAAACTCGATAGTTGGTTGAATTGATGTGAAACAGCGATTCAGTTGAAGACAGGCTGGAAGATATATCAACCGTAAGATTGATGGCATTTGCACCACTGAATGCAGCGTAATAAGACAGAATCTGGAGAGCAACTATAGTGTCCTGCAAAAAATAGAAGCGAAACCCCCTATGATTATCTCACTATTTACACTGTAAAACTTTGTACCAGACAAAGAAGGTAATTCATGAACCTTCTCAAGCCTGGTCTCACCTGAGTTGTTCCAAAGCCACCTAGATAGCTTCTCTGGGTACTCAACCACTTCATGAGTGGAATACTTTCAAGGAAGCTGCCACGCAGAAATAGAACCAGCAGCACATAGGAGGCCATTTCAATCTCTGTTGAATGTTGCTGCTGACTGTTAGATCTCAGGCCTCCAGAAATTGTCCACATCATGACATCATCTTGGGAGGAGAGAAAAGACAAACCATGAGAAAGTATGCACAGGCTACTTCAGCTGCTTCGTTAAAGCATGTCCATGTGCCAAAATATGTTTGTTATTTTACGAAATGAAAGTTTATTCTGACACAATTTCTAATGAGTGTGGACTGATTTGATCAAGATTTCATCAGTCACAGTTTTGCAGGTTATTTTGCATTTTTTATGTCGTAAAATGCATTCTGACTCACCTCTGTAATCAGCTCTTGTAGTGAGCTCTGTGATCACTCTCTCCAGTATGCTACTTTTGCCTAGAGCTAGAGCATAAGCCACCAGACACAGGGTGTAGTTGCTAACAATACCACTGGACACTTTGCGTTCCAGGTATCTCAAGCTCAAAGACACACGGTCAGCATACATCTCCTATGCCCAAAGTAAATGCAAGCAAGTTATATTATTGCTGAAAATCAATACATTACAAGAAACATCACAATACATGAAATGGACAGATCTTTTTGACTTACGGAGTAAGTATCGTCCTCCAGAAATGCCAGAAGTACATAAGCAGTAAGAGCAACGGGGCTATCATTTTGACCTCCCCGCATTTCTGTGTGGATAAGCGTGCCGACCTCAGTAAACTCCCCTTTGGAATCTTGGTGTTTCAAGAGCCAGGCTGTGGCTTTTGTTAAGACTGTCTGATCTATCTGCATGTACGGCTGAGCCTGGAGGAAGTATCGCAGCACAAGGGCTGTCAGCCTAGTTCATAAAAATAGAGCAAAGATAAAGAGATAAGAAGAAATGATGAAAAAGAAAAACAATCAATTTCATCAAAATGCAACCAAATTATGACGTACCAAGTGCTACCAGAGGTGTCACTTTGTCCAAAAGCACTAAAGGAACCATCATCTCTTTGGTAAGAAAGTTGTTTCTCATAACCTATAGTAAAAAAAGGGTAAAATACATGTTTGTAATTAAACATTTAAGTGGTAGAACATTTACAAGAAATCCCAAGACATTAAAAAATTTACTTTGACGAAACACTGTTTGATGTCCAAACCTTTTGCTGTCATCCAATGGGAACTCCTTATGAGCCAAATGGAATCTTTTCTTTTTAATAAAGAGGCTAAAATAATTTTGTTATTATTTTTTTCTAAATTAATCAATTATTTAAATAAAATTCATCATTTACGTAAAATAACGGCAATATTTTAACAACATGAACCCACAAGTAACCCACATTTTATCAAACAGATCAGTAAATCATGACAGAAAAAGTTTGTTTGCTGCGCTCAACAACAAGAACAGGATGTGTCACGGAAAGCAGTTATTGTATTATTACAAACATTTATATCATAAAATTTATATAAAATTTTTAAAAAATAAAGAAAGAAAAATAGCTTGTTCTGAACCGTTTACAAAAAGATTTTTAATTGTCAGTTATAATTCTACCATGTAATATTTATACTAATTTTGAATTATTGTATTGCACATAGGCATTCAGAGGGACTTAAGTTGCCCTAGGTCACACTTTGGACACCCCTGTTCTCTCAGAATGACTACACATCACAGGATAACAGAGACACACAGGACACATCTAGTCATTAACAGCAAATAGCTTTGTGAATTTCTCCAACGTTATTTGTAGTTTATGACTGAAATTAGTGTTGCACTCCAACTTACCTTGCATCAAGGAGCGAAGAGCTTTGTTTCTGATCCCTTCATCATCCTGGCCTGATTTTTCCAGGTACTGGAGCACAAAGATACTCGGAGCAAAGTGAACCATGTTCTGCTCTCCACACCCAGTAGGCAGCTGAACCAGTGAATCCAAATTTTCAATTGACAAAGCCAATATGTCACCTGTTAGACAAAGTTAAAGACAGGACAATTTAGCAGTTTTGTATTATGTTCGATATCAGGATACAACAGTAAATGACCCAGTACATATAATTTTTTAATGTATAGGATAATTATATTTGTGAAAAAGCCAGAAAACCCTAGTATACTGTAAGCAAGGAAAAAATAGAACTCCTATCTGTCTTTGTTAAGTGAGCCAAGTTAATATTATTAATTTATTAATTGAAGAATGAAAATATTGGAACATAATAAAATGAGCCAGACAACATTAAGGTATCTCTGATTATAAGTGTAAGAAACATTTCTAATTGCAAACTGACACAAAGCAAATGATGAACATACCAACAAGTGCTACATGGGCCCTCTGGCTTCCTGGTACCAGATTTGGAGGAAAAGAAAAGTTCACAGACTCGGAAGGGTCCTGTTTCTCTGGTGTCATTTCCAAGAACAAGGTGTGAGAGAAGGTCTGTTCAACTCCTTCAGGCTAAATAAATATATAAGTAGTATTTGCATTATCAGATTGATGGAATCCCATATTGAATTTGCTTCAAGTTAAAAAAAAATATATATGTATATATATATATTTTTTGCAAACTTGGTATGTCTACTCCTATCTCCTCATACGTCTTACCTTCACCCAGATTTTTTTAATAAGTCCATCTGAGGCTGCTGCAGACACAGCATCCACAGATATTTCCATCTCACCAAGAGCCAAAGGCCTGATAGGGAATAAGGCTGAAGCAGACTCATGACTCCCTAAGGTTATTTTCTGAGCAGTTATAGTAGATGCACCCCTTCGGTCCATTAAGACAAACTCAAAGCCATCTCCCTGGTTTACCAACACGATCACCTACAAGAGTTAGACCAAAAATAAAACATATAAAACACAAACAAAAGGAGCTATTGGACTGACTCTAAGTTACTTGAATTTCTGTTTAAAAAGAAAAGAAAGTATATGTCCTATCCAAAGATGTATTCAATTAACCTCAGTTTCTTGATCTAAATGGTTGATGACATTGACTTCCAGAATAACTTCCTCCCCTTTGATGAGGTGTGACGGGACAACAAGAGACAAGGAGAAGTCTTTGAATATGGTCAGCTATTAGTGCAAAGAAAGAAGACACAATAATAAGTTGGGCAACAGTTTATAAGTAACAGTTAATAAGTTTATATTGAATCACTAGTAGAGGCAAGCATTATAATTTCATTACCATTTGTGGTAGAGGAGTGAAACCCAAACCCAGGTTCTCAGACACTGACACTGCTACAGCTCCTAAGCAGGTAACACCATTAGGTACTGTTATTTTCCCACTGGTCCAGTTCTTATCACTGAAAGACATAACGAGATAAAAAGACGTTTTGGACCATCGCTTTAGCACCACCCTCTGTTCAGAGGATTAGCTTTAATGTCTTACCTAACGCTTATATCCAACAATAGCAGAGATTCAGCAGTCTCCATCCAGTTGTTCCAGTATCGCTCTAAAATGGACCTATCAAATTTATCTTCCTCTTCACGTAATTGTCACAGAAAGAAGAAATCACATCATGTACCATGTATGAGGAAGAATTCCAAATGTGGAATGAAGTGTATGTTGTAAATGATTTTAAGATGATTTCATCATTATATATCAACTCTTACCATTTCCAGATCCATCTTCTTGGTTTTTCAAATAAAATCTTGCGTTGGTCATCATCTTAAGGTTATATTTCTGCATAAAACAACACATCTTACTACACTTACTTCTTGAATTTATTTACAACTATTTACAAGAAAAATAATAGCCTACTTGTATTGTTTTCATTGTCAACAAGATTCTAAATTAAGTAAACATTGTTCTATTGAAAACTGTATATACAACAGACATACATTTACTCTCACACTTACAGACACTCAACACAGAACACTACAGGGCATTACATTGCCCTGTAGATGCCTGCTGGAAAATTCATTTATGACTTAAGTTCTGTAAAAATCAAAAATTTACTTCCTTTTGTTCCATAAAGTCTACATACAAACAGTTTTATGTATGATGGGGTATAAAAAAGCATTCACTCAACAAGGAAGGTGCATTTTGAGTTTGAATTGTTTTAAATGGCAGGAATGTGTTTTTTAATTGCCTCTGCTCTGAGCAGCTTGACCTAAAAGCAGACATTCCCTTTGAGAGTTTTGGACTAAATACAGACTCACTGAATTGGAGGCATGGATGTTATTTTGACAACAGTCTCGGGAACAAAGTCACCTAAACGATCTCAAATGTTTTAAATAATTGATTCTTCACACAATACAGGCCACCAGATACTTTTGTTTCCTTCATATACTGTCATCAATCACCCTTGGGCTCTGTTCCCAAAATGCTGTACACGGTAGTTCCCCACTGGTAGAACAACAAGTTCTCTCCAAACAAAGCAGACAGGTATGTCACATCATGATCCCCCCACAATGTCCTAGAGAAACAGCAGTGCTTAGATAACTGGAGATATCCCTTTGTAATCAAAACAACAAAGGACGCATGAAGCAAAGACAGCTCTGTCCAAAGAAGCAACTTTCTCAGAAATTTTAAAAGGTCACATTTCAGAATTTTGTTTATTTATTTATTTATTTTATTTTATTTTATTTATTTATTTTTTTTGCATCTTTCAACATGGCCCAAATGTCACTTCTAGGATTAATCCCAGCATGAACGCTTTTAATGTTTTATTGACAAAAGTCGATCTTAGACCTTTATTCCAATCCAAAGTGTTCTACTACCTGTCCAACTCTGTAGTCCAGGTCAGACTGCAGGGCATCATTTTGCATCGGTGTGACTGTGATTCCAACTTGAAACCTGGATTCACTGCCAGCCACAGTGAGCGACACCTCCTCACCGGGCTGGGCCCTCTCACTGCTCCAGTTTAGAGTTACCTGAAAAGAGCAGATAAACATTCATCCAGAAGGATGTGCCAGTAGTACATGTTTCTGTTAGAAAAAACAGTATTTAAGGTGGTTTTGTTGACGAAAAAATGATAAAGCAACATATTTTCACACATGGTTGTACTGGTGGATAGAAATGTAGGCTGTGTCACTGGTAATTTCCCCATCAGAATGGATGTAGTAGACAGTGACGCAGGCCGTAGGGTACCAGGACAGCTCTGGTGTGAGAGTGACTGAAGATGAGAAGTTCTTTGTCCCGGCGGCCACCACCTGACCTTTAGAGCTTATCTATAATTACAGCAACACAAAAGAGGCATCATATTTATAGCATATCTTGTATCCACTCCCAATTAAAGTATTCATACCCTTTGAATATTTTCACATTGTGTCACTTTCCAACCGCAACCTTCAGTGTATTTTATTGGGATAATTGTCCAACACAAAGTATCAGAGAAATAAGATTGAAAAATAAAAAGTAAGTTGTTGTTTTTTTTTATCATTTTTACTAAATAAATAAGTGCAGAGGGCATTTACATCCTGCCCCCTTATTATGATATCCCTAAGCAGGATCCAGTGCAACCAATTATCTTCAGAAATCAGCTCATCAGCAAACAGAGTAAGACATTTGAAAACATGAATGAACAAACAACATCATGAAAACCAAGAAACACAGAAGAAAGATCAGGGATAAAAAAAAAAAAAGTAGTGATGTTTCCGTAGTTATTTTGTAAGATAACAATCCATTGAAAAGAGCATTAATCAGAAGAAAGACTAATTAGGTTCATGTTAACTCAGGAGGAGCTACAGCTCACCTTCATAGGGGGGACACAAAAGTGAAAAAAAGTGGTTTATCTACTAGTCCATGCAATAACTGACACATTTTAACTAGCATACCACAAAGTGAAGCCTCTCTGGTTTGATGGTGCTCTCCACATTAAGTTGAAGTGGAAGTCCAATCTGAGAGTTAATGAGATGAACCACAGAATCTTGTGTTATTTCCACATGCAGTTAAAAGCAAAATAGGTCAGAATGTGTTTAAAATTTACCTCTGCAGGCAATGTGTTGATTGGGCCGATCTGAATATATGAGCCAGTAGGAGAGGAGTAGTTAGTGTACACCTTCAGGGTCTCCTCACTGATCTGGAATCTCGCCTGCAGTTAAAAGTAACATGAAGAGTGTGAAATTGTTTGCTCTGTCAGATACACATCTTTGATTCCAGGAATTGTGTACTGTACTGAAGCCACTTATATCAGATGCACCAAAACTCAGAATGGTACTTTTCCTGCAGATCTACTTCTGTGAGCTATGATTCATAATACTCACCTGTATGAATAGCATCTCTACTTGATCTTGTAATTTAAACTGTATGAGGACATTGCCATTCTCAGGCACGGGGAGAGTAAGACTCATAGATGTTGAGTTTATCAAAGAGGATCTCTGAGTGACTTGGACCACAACAGAGTGCTTCAAATCCAGTGAGCTGAGAGACTTTTTGTCATATCTAACGATCCTGAGCTGTGAAATGCAAGAGCAGAATGATATATATTTTTGTAGGAGTTCAATACATTAATAATCTTGCAATTTTGAAATGACTCAACTTACATTTGTTGAGAAGTTTAAGGATGGCTTCAGAGTCGATGGGAAGTTAAGGAACATGAGCTGGAATTTGTTTCTCAACACATGAACTTCAACAGTTTTATTCACAGTAAACCCTGGAGACACAGCAACAGAAACAAAATGTTGTGGTAAAGTGTTGAGATACTGATGCCGTTGTTTAAATGAAACATACCTGTGGAGTCACTTTTAAACTGGGCAGCAATGTGTAGAACGTGACTGTTGCTAGTTGACAAGGAGTACAGAGCCTGAAGTTGGTCTCTGCTGAATAAAAACTGGGCTGACCCATAGATCTGAAAGAGGTAGGTCTATTCTTGACTATTCTTGCTTTAATTTACTTTTTATTTAAAATAGGTAAGAGTCAGTCATTAAATCTCACCTGTTTGGTTTTGGTTTGCAGAGATGAAGAGTTTCTGTTGTTTATCAAAGGCTTTAAGGTGACATCTAAAGTCCCATGTGCAGGTTGTCCATGGGAATAACTGGAAGTAAAATTATTTGTAGAGAAAATAGCATTTCAAAGCACTTTACATCATAAAAACATAAAAATACAAAATCATAGAACACAGTCAACAGTATCTACTTCATTAAAAATGTAGATGAAGATTGCTTATTCAAAAATCCTTGTCGAGTGCAACCACGATATTTCCATTGCGGATGTGAAGCTGACAAATCTGCAAAAACTGCATGATGCTGTGGATCAAAGGCTTTAAGAAATATTTCTGAGACTTTGTTGAATTTATACCTTACAAAATTAAATCAAAAGGGGGAGGATCTAACCCAAAAAAGACAATAGATATATAAGGCTGTGACCACTGACAGAAAGCAGTGCAAGGAACAGCAAAGACACTGCAAACTTTAAGCTTTGTTTCAGGTTACACTGGAAACAAAGCTTAAAGGACAAACACTGACATAACTGTAGCACAGTTAAACTTACAGTACTCTCACTGATCCTGAGATGTCGTCTCCAAAAAGCACTTCAGAAGATGTTTGGACCATCACAACAAAAGGAGAAGCTTCTTCATCTGTCAAACATGAAAATATGAGAAAAATAAATATTCTATTGCGTTTGCTGAGGTTCTGCTCACCTGGATTTGCTGTGAATCAAGTAAAGTTCAGTGACGTCCGGTATACTAAAAATATATTTTGTTACGTTTCCATCTACAACACTGAAAGTTCTGGAAATTGTGACATTGTCATAATCTGTATAATATTTGGGCTACAGTTTCATCTGTGATTCCTGTTTTGACATTTTGTTGTTTATTTATTTTTTTATTAATTATTTCAGTCCTCTGTGTGTGTTGCTGCTTGGTTTACTATAATTTGAGTATCAGGTTACTCTGGGCTAAGTTCATATTCTTTGATGTGACCCAACTACTTTAAAAAAAAAAAAAAAAATGGTAATTATATAATTGCTATCTGTAGAATCATTACCTTGATGTTCCACAATGAAGGATTTTTCTTTAGTTACACCCTGTCAAAATTAAAGAAAAGTATTTTTTTATTATTATTTTTGAGAAAAATTCTTTAACACAACATGATAAAGCACAAAAGGGAGTCTTTCTATCTTACGTTCGCTGTTGCAGTGATCATCCATTGTCCAGGGCGAGACATCAGGGATAAACTGAACTCTTTCAAGGCAATCCCTAGATTTCCTGTGGAGTTCCGGCTTTCAACAGGTTTCCCACTGGGATCCTGTGTGTTAAAGGCACATTAGTCAAGCTTTTCACCTAATTATACCAGGGATTTTCTCTGGTTTAGCTGCCTGCCTGAAAGCCTGCCTTACCAGCAGTGAAATGTCCACCCTGCCTTTGTATGGTTTGTTATCCAGTTGAAAAGTCACAACTCTGACGTTGATGGTGTCACCCGGTTTGTAGGTTGATCTGTCCGTTTGTATGAATAATGAAACCGTCCAGAGGTTGCAGGTGAGGGATGTGGTGTTTGTGAAAAGGAGGCGATTCTCGCTGTAGCCCCTCACAGTTAAGCTTAGTAGTGAGTTTTGTGATAAAGAGCCAGGAAACTGGGAAGATGTTCAGAACATAATATCAAACCTAGATATAAACCTTCAGACAATTTCAGTAAAATTTTACTTGGGATTAAGATAAATCAAAAATAAACCTCACAGGTGGAAGACTGAGGATGGTTGTAACACCTTTAAAAAGAGAGAATTTTAGTATTCACTACCCATTTCAAATGTTAGCAAGGAAATCACACTTGAATTTGTGAAACTGCATCACCTCCTTGAAATTGCTGTTTTTGCATGACTTTAGTGCTGCCTTGTGCCACCTCAGCTGTTAAATTACCATGGAAGTCAGCAAAAACAGTGATCGCGATAGTAGTGGGAGAACCAGCATTGAGCACCTCTGGAGCCGAGATCAGAAACAATGTTGTACTTTAACAAAACAAAGAAAGAGACATTAACCATGCAAACTGGTTAAGTTGGTCTTCGGGAAGAATAAAAACTGTCACTTCATTCAGAATAAACAACACTGCTTACTTGGGTGAATCTTGTGTCAAGCCAGAAGCAGCAAAAGACAGAACGAGGGTCCACATTCTGTTCATGTTGTCCATCTGCGATCTCGCTTAAAAGTGAAACTTTAGTTCCACATCCAAAACTTGACGTGAAAAAATCCGTCTGACCATTTGAGAGAAAACACTCTAACTGCTGTCCCAAAACCAACTACAAGTTTTACCTAAATGTTGTCACACAAATTCTTTGACAAAGATGAAGGGCGGAAGAGGACTTTCTCATATTCTTAGTCCCTTCGGCCAGAGGGACAGGTTTCATGTTTCTTACCATTCACAATGTTGTCTAAGCCTTATTGTATGCATAATCTGTGTCAAACATCTTGAATGTCTGAAAGCATATAAGCTTCTGTGGAATATTTGATGCAAACACTCTGCAGGCTTTAAACATTTTGTCAAATTGCAGCCACAAACTCCCGTGTATTTTAGAGACTTTACATGATGCAAAGAAGCACATAAGTGTAAAGAAAATATTCATGAATTTTCAATATTAAAAAAGTGTGAATTTCTCCCCAGTCTGCTCTATTTTTAGCTGTATTTTAACTCTAATCTGTCTCTGAAGATGAACATCATCTCCACAGCATGAAGCTTTCACCAATATTTTTCCAAAATATATTTTGACCTAATTCATTCCAAGAGGGCTCTGGCAGCATATTTATGGTGTCTGCATCCTCACTGTGTGATACTGCCAGGACCATGTTTCACAGTGAGAACTGTGTGCTCAGTACAATGTGCAGCTTTGCTTTTTGATTTTGCAGATAGGCAAATTGTTTGATTTAGGTCTCCTCTGACAACATCACTTGTAGTCCCCTTCTTAGGAAGCTGCAAACTGGCCTCTGGCTTCAGTCAACAATTGCCGTTCTTCTTTCCTCTCATCCGTAACTGGCAAATTTGTGGAGTGCTCTGCTGTAGACGTTATTTTTCCATCTGAGTGTTACCAAATCTATCCATGGCCTCTTGACTGCTATTGATGGTTGACTAGGTTGACGTCAATGTTTTTTATTACGTTTCTACTTTCCATTTTTAGATGACAAATTGAGCTTTGATATTTGAGGTGTCAAACGCTTGGGATATTGTTTTATAACCCAAACCTGAAGATGACTCTACTTTAAATCGCTTCACAACTGACCTGTCAGCTGTGCCATCATGTTGCCTTTTGTTCACAAATTTTCTCTAACAAATCTCTGAAGATTTCAAGGAATAGTTGTATTTATAATTAAAGTTAAGCAAACTCAATTGCTCTTTAGCTGACTACTGAAGGTAAATAGGTTAGCCTAATCTTATTTAAAGGTAGCAGACTAAGGAAATGGATAGAAATGCACTCCAAAAGTTTGTAGTTTTAACATTAAAAAATTGAAAAATTCAGGGGATACGAGTATTTTTGTAAGTTATTGCAGCTTTTATTAGAATAAATTATGCTTTATAAATCTCCATTGAATAAATGTGCTGATTGTCACAAATATAAGCACGTAGGATAAGAGTTTACACTAAGGGCTTAATCACCAGTGATTAAATGTTTCAGAGGGAATCCTCAAGTTCGCATGCATTACCTTGTTTTTACCAGTAGGTGGTGCTAAAGCCTTTCAAATCACACGCTCCTCTCAGCTCCTAATGGGGGAAAGTCTCACTTTGAAACTAGACCCCATAAATGGATAATTTCTACATTCTTGTCACAGTAACTGTTGTTAAATGGCATCACACAATTACACAATACTCACATTAATATTTTAACACTTTATTGCTTTGGAATAAGCTGTTCACACTAGTTACATATTGACATTATTTTATAGTGGAACATCCAAAATATGGCACATAAATCTTTGGCAACAAACCTAGCTTACACATGTAGCAACAACAGCAGTTATGAATTAATGAGGAAGCAGAAAGAAGTGTGATGGTGTTGAAACTGGATTTAAAAGCTTGCATAAGCAAGTATTAGTCTTTGTCATGTTAGTAATTTTGCAATTCAGATCCCAGAGTACCCAATCGACACTGGCAGACTAAAAGGGTTTTCAGGTTGCATGTGGTCATAATCATCAATTTAAACCTGACAAGACCCTTGCTTCAGTCAGAGTCATTCAGTACTAATCTCTACTATGTAATCTGAAGGCACTTTAAATGACAGACAGATACAATTCATTTGTAGCAATCTCTCATCCTGAGCAAGCATGTGTTAATAGTGGAAAGGAATGACTCCCTTTTAACAGGAAGAAGTCTCAAGGCTCTAAAAGAACCCAGATATGTAATGTAGAGCAATGGCATCTCCAAAGTGCACATCCGCAGAGTACCATGGCATCCAGTAAATATTGCATTTTTGCACATATAAAAGCAAAAGGCAAAAAACATATAGACAATTAAAACCATACGTAGAGGGAAAACTGTCTACAGAGTTCTTTTAGTATACAGTACCAGTGTGGAGACACGTACAGTAACTTAGCATCCTCCACAAAAGAATGCTTGGAAAAAAAAAAAGCTATTAAATGCTTTTGAACATTGAAGGGCATGTTTCAACATGTATCAGTGCCGGAAACCCATAAATCCTATTAATAAATATAAAAAGTCGCAATCTGCATTTCCACAGTTTTCCAAAGCACTGTGGATTTAATTTATAATTTAAATAGTTTTATTATTCAGTATCTCATGCAGTCATGAAAAAATTTCAAAAGCAAAATTTTTGACACATTTAGAGCCTTTAGATTAATCTTAATCGGAGGCTAAACTCTTCTGCAGACTTCCTCATCACTGTTCTCTTCTTGGTCGATAATTCTGTTCTGCACTGTCCAACAGATGACTTTATCATTCTTCAACTTATTTTTGGACTGCCTTCTGTTTGCTTTCAGTTTTTTTTAGGGAACTAGACATAAAAAAATATGTTATTTGAATATCTTTTGGAAAGAAAATTTGAAAGTTTCTAAAAGTCATGAAATATGACCTTAGTTAATCATCCTCATCTTAAAAGATAAATATCTAAGAAATTGCTAAATGTAAGTCATTTTTGGATCCTCTGTTTGTCTCCAACTATTGGTCAGATATTTTGCATAGTGCACTTCCTTGACTTTATTACATGAGCCACCAGCTGTTAAAGCACACAATGCAGGTTATACATCCTTGTTTTGACCTTTTTCAGAATAATTATATCTGGACCAAAATGCCAAGTTGCCTATTAACTATCAACTATTGCCACCATTTGGCAGAACTGGTGGAAGTTAGAAAAATGTGTACATTCCTCAAAATATTCCCCCTGTATTTCCTCAGTATCTCATGCGCTCACATCTCAAAGTGACGGTAGATGCTCTCCACATAACCCAGCACTCTTTGCCAGTCAGGTCCACCAGCTCGCAGCATGTCATCTGCTGTCTGTTGGAGAAATATTTCAGATACATTTACCAGCTTGAAGACAAACCAAATGTACGTTGTGCATGGAATTAAAGAAGTGACCTTTACCAGTGATGGGGAAATCCCCACAGTCTCTCCTGTTTTGAATGCCAGGCTGAGATTTTCTCGCTAAAAAAGGGGCAAGTTGTTAAGTTGAACATGAACAATAGCTTGATCTTATTCACAATACCAACAATGTGTGCATTTTGTACCTTGTTCTCAGGACTAAGGCTGCTGTAAGGGACGTGTGAAGGGAGGTAGGTGTGATAGACAGCACAGAATGCAAGGCCGTCTGCCCAGCTGCTGCTGAAGTTTGTGATTTCAATATTCTGAATGAAGAGGAAAGGTTCATTTAACCTAGAGATGTCACTCAACTCAGACACTAAAGAATCTTTCCATATTTTACAATCGTATTGTTTCAAATCAATACAGGATAGGATTAGTCCTAGAACTGGAAGACATTCTTTAGTTCAGTGTTTCCCAACCCTGGTCCTCAAGGCACACTGTCCTGCATGTTTTAGGTATTTCCTTGCTTCAGTACAGTTGATTCCAATTGATGACTGATTAACAGGCATTTGTTGAACTGCAATCAGTTGAATCAGGCACATTAAGGCAGAGAAACCTCTAAAACATGTAGGACAATGTGCCTTGAGGACCAGGGTTGAGAAACACTATTTTAGTTATTACTTGAAATGTGGAAAGCCGAAAGTACAGTAATCTAGCTGTACTTTAACCTCTAGAACCCGACGGACCCACCGGTGGAACCTCTAGGGTTCTGGAGGTTAAAGCATTTATTGATTAAAATATACTAACAGTGTTTTCAACCTGTGAAAACTGGACCATGTGTTTACCACATTTGGAATCCACAAAACACTAAACTGATTCTTGAGTCACCTTGTATCCTTGGGTTCTGCTCTGACACCAGCGGAGCAGTGAGTTTCTCTTTGAGCCTCCATGGCGACGTAGCAATAGGTTGAAACCATCCTGGGACCTGACAGCAAGATAAAGAAAAAAGATCTATGAGCTGAGCTTTTTGGTTTTCTTGTCTTTGTACAGCATTTTAAAAAAAGCAAATTTCAATAAAACGTCATTTGCAGCAGGGGGCGTTTGTTGTCCTTACAATGGAGACTTCACCAGACAAATTGGATCAAAAGAAACAAAACAACTTTAACAGGATCTGGCAATTCCAATGGAATTGATGTCAGAGGAGAATGTGGCTAAGTGTGTAGACTCACTTTGTGGGTGGCAGCTCGGTGAGGGCTGAGTTGTACTTATTTAGAGACTCTTCACGTTTTCCTGCAAAGAAAGCAACAGGATTTATTTCTCATCAACAGTAACCATTTTTTAAAATATGCTATAAAATATAACACTTTCATTAGGTGATCTGATCAAGTGGTCCTCAAAACAGCTGGAAAATAATTTACCCACACAGAAAAATAGATCCCATTGATCAATTTATCTGTAAAACCTTAAAGAACATTATGTCAACCTTCTAAAATATCACATGATGTAAAGTAAAGCATGTATTGACAAGACAAAATTTGCTTTCAAATACATAACACACACAAAGGTATTATTTCCAATAGTTATTATACCATTTTGGGGGAACTCAAACTTTACTTTTTATCTCATGATGGCAAAAGTAACTGTGTCCTGAAGAAAGTCAACATTGTAAACTGACAGTCTCTTTCCAAATTCATACACACTGTACTATTACAAATAATTTTTTTTCCTCCTAACTCTTGATGGTGTCAATATAGGCCAGCAACAGCCTAATTGTGCATCGCCAATCATAAAATTGAAAGTAAATGGGCTTGAAAAAGTCGAAATCAGTAAATGTCTTCTGATTTGAATTTTCACCTGTAAAATTGTGCAAGCACATTGTTAACCAATAGTAACCAGCCATTTTGCTTAGTAATCTCCAAACAGAGTCCTCCTATAAATAATCAAAGCATTTTCTAATTGAGACAGTTACCACCTCCCACAGTAAAATGTGGATCAATGTTTTGATCCACAACTTTGGCCAGTTTCTCTGTCCTAACTGAATAAAAAGCATCACTACAGCACAATGCTGCCATTACTCCAAATTATGCAGGCCACAGAATGCACCAAATTTTACTTAAAGTTATCAAAGCAAATGGATAATTAAAATGCTCACTGCACTTTAAAGTTGTTTATTTCCAAAACTGTTCTAAAGTATATTTCTTTTTGCTTCTGATTTACGATTATGCACTGCTTTGTACTGATGTATCACAAAACACTCCCTATAACTGAACTTTGTGGTTGAAAAGGGACACAATGTTCAAGGGGTTTAAAAAACTTGCAATGAAAAGACAAAAGCTACTCTGAACAAAGATGAAGAGCAAAACCCCACTAACCATAATCCGTGTGTGCAGAAATTTTATAGAGAAACTAACCAGCATCACTGGAAAACTTGCCATCTTGCCAATCTAGACTTTTTCTTCCTCTTAGTTGCCCCAAGTTCTAGAAAACAAAACTTGTTTTAACTGACAGCATTGATAAGGGTTAACTGATCATTAAATATTAAGTAATTAAAGTGATTTTTTTTTTTTTTTTTGTGCCCAGAGCTTGTATCTCACCCTGCTGGTTGACCCCAGTGTTGAAGTGGAGCTAATCTGGAAGGTTCCATTCTGGTTGGCAGCATTGTCTGAAGAAGCAGGCAACCTAGACAGGCTTCTAACACATAATAACAACAGACTTTAACAGACATTACACAATTTTTTACTGGACAGTCGTTTCTCTCAGATCCAGCTTTAAATTAATCTGATGAGGCTGTCCTCATGTGGTCCCACAGATTTCCGTGCAAACAAATTCAGAGGAAACCACAGCAGCATTCCACCTCAACATGATAATTGTTATCCTTTTTTGTATGCCAAAGATAATAATTGCATAAGACACAACAATTTTGTCCAGAAAAGTCTATCAAACTGCACACAATAATTGCACCAAGTGCAAATATATTTCCAGATTTTGGTCATTTTAAAGAGAGCAGTGGGATTAAGAGTTTGTCTCACCTTGACCTCTCTGAAGTTGTTACCCTTCGTGAATTAATGGACTGAACATCTGGTCCGTCCTGATCCTCATTGGTCACATTTCTCAGGGAACTTCTAGTAAGACCTTTACAGTCTATTATTGAATCGTCCTCAACAGCTTTCTTCACAATGAGATTCTGACTCTTACTTTCCATCCTTTCTCCCCCAAGCCTGCACAATCCCCTCACCCTGCCCCGATTGGTCCCCTCTTTACTTTCAGAGACATTGGATTCTCCATTGGATCTCTTTAGCTCCTGTCGTGCGTGAACTTCAGTTTTGTCTTGAACCTCGGTAAAAACAGACAGTTTTTGCCTGGTTTCCTTTAGTTCTCTTTGTAGAGTGACAAGCTGATTTTCAGCCTCTTTCTGTCTCTGCTGAGCAGCAGTCAGCTCCATCTCAATTTCCTTGTGGGCGGTTCTTAACACCATAAGCTCCTCTTCTGCCTCGGCTTTCAGGCGGTCAGCCACTGACACGGCCACCTGAAAGTCTGCCTGGAACTGCAGCCATTCCCCACGCTCTGTCTGAAAGGAAATAGTTGTTATTTAAAAAGTAACATTTCACCTAATTTTAAAAACATGACAGAGATTTAATGCACTAGTGATCTATAATTAATAAAAATATCCCAAATTTCTCCCCCCAAAAAGATCAACTTTTTTAATGTCAGTGATCAGCCAGACAAATTTAATAGCTGCACCTCAAGGGATTTCCTTGCTTCAGCACATGTGATTTCAATTGATGGCTGATAAACAAACTTTTGCTGAAATACAATCATCTGAACCCAATATGTTAAAGCAGGGAAACATCTAAAACCTGCAGGCCAGTGCCTTGAGGACCAGGGTTGGGAAACACTGAATTGGAGGATGAAAGGAGGTGGCTGCTGGTTGTTCTTCATATGAATATAAGGTCTACACAGTATCTTTATCCTTCTGTGTTCGTTGTGTTTTCTCATGTGCTTTTTAGACTTTGCTAATGCTTTCTTTGTTCTACCTCTTAATGTTACCGTCTATATCTCATCCTTTGTAATTAGTCCGGGAGTCCACAATGTATATCTCTGACAAACATTACTTGAACCAATAGCTACTTTCCTTCCTGAGGAATTAACAGTGCAACACTCTTCAGTGTAGCAATTGCTATTGAGTAAGGGAGACTTAGCTTCATCCACCACGACTCAGCTGTTTAAAAATGAAGGAAACAGAGGAAACAAAAAGAGCTTCAGAAGCTTCTCGAAAGAAGACTGGGTGGTCTCATCTAGTAGAAGCCAAATATGTCAGATACCAGGAAGCTAAGTATATTGGAGAAAATGTGTTTCATTTGTTAAAAACTACATTTCTGTCAGAGATTGTTGGTAGTACAGATTTCAGCTTTTATGTAAGAGTCAGTTTATTTCCTACATAAACTACATCCTTGTGTATCGTCTGTTATGAAGCAGGCATATTTATATCAAATTAAGTTGTGAAAAGGAGCAATCAAATATCCATTTGGCCCACACAAGTTAAACCAAACTAAACAGCAAGTCTCAGCATGTTGGGAGGAGTGGAGCTCCAAGTCACTTCTAAAGAAGCATAACTAAATGGGTCAGAAGTATTGAACTTTTTCTTTTTCACACCAGTCTTGTATTATGAAACTGCATTCTGTCTCAACTTCTTGGGCTGTGATCCAAAGATGTTCTTTTGTTTTTTACATATGACCAATACAGTTTCTGAGTAAGATTCTCATCAAACTGACTCTGTTTCGCAACTTCAAGGATGACAGAAAAAAGGTTTGTGCACATCTGAGGCTAGCATACTGAAATAAAGGGGGAAAGGCAAACATCAAACAAACAGGGATCAAAAGAGGAAATCTGAACCAGCAAAGCCAAGAGGTAACCGATAACAGACTATTGTGAAAGTCAAGGCAATGATTACTGTAAGACGAAACGCTAAAGGATATGGGGAGGGAAAGCAAAAATAAAAGTGTTTTAAATCACACACATGTTTAAAGCCGAGCTACGTGAGCCAGGGAATTGAGACTGAGAAGCAGAGGAGTTGGGAAGGTTGGGGAATTAGATGAAGAATGAATGGAGATGTGAGGAGGAGGGGAAGTCTGAGCCAACATGTTCCCTCATCTGACCAGTGACTCCAGACCGCAGCTGGACTTGATTACACTGAAGGCGTGCACGCCCCCCCACACACACACACACACACACACACACACACACACGCACACATACATAATATTATATTCCTTTTCCTCACTCCCACACATACACCCCTCTTTTTGTTCCACCTCAACATCAAACCTTACTGTTAACTTTACTGAAAACATTAAATGAAAAGAAACATGGTGTTTCCTGTTTGAAACTGTGCAAGTTCTGAATTAAGAAAATCCTAACCCCCACCACTGTTTTTCAACGCTTGTGTCTGTGCAGAGTATTTCTTATCTGAATGTGGATGCGCCAACTAGAGCATGTCTGTTTAAGGAAACAGGAAGAGGTGCTCCTCAGTTCATACTGAGATAACAGTGTGGATTTACACACAAACTGACCCAGTTCCAAAAGGCCTGAACTCGTGGTCCCCTGCAAGACCAGATGAGGTATCCAACCTAGACAGGGACAAATGTACATCTATGCCTGTCTCCAGGCACAGCTGAAATCCTGACTGATCCTGGGAAAGGTCCAGCACACTTGGAAATGTCCTCTGAGAATGTTCCACCCATCTATCCCTTGTTCACCTCCACACCCAGTTTCTAGAAAACCTTCTTGAGGAAACTATCCCAACTGCGTAATGTTTCTTTTCTTCCATTTTCTACTTTTCCACAGCCTGTAATGTGAATTCAGAGAGTGTTTGGAAAGCTCTTGAGATGTAGCGCCCGACAATCGGAAGATATCTTTTAAAAATTTTTGTCACAGTAGATTAAGAAGAAAAACACATGTTTTGTGTCTATTTCCCTACAGTTGTTTTAAAATCACTTTTTAAAGAGTTTAAGTAGGAAAATGTATTGAGCTATGCTCCCAGCTGATTATTTCCTATTTAGTGCACATTTGCTACTTCCAACTCAGAGAGATAGAGAGAGAGAGAAATAAATCATACATTTAAAAGATTTTGCCGCCGTGTTGAAAATGTTATCAAGTATTTTCCTCGGTTTTGGTATTGAGTTTTAAATCTCAGTATCGCAACAGCACTTTAATCTCTACTTTGAATCATGGTGGTGGCAGCATTATGCTGAGGAGATGGTTTTCTTCAGTAAAAACAAGAAAGTTGGTCAGAGTGGCTGCAGAATATTTGGGACTGAAGCAGTGGTTTACTTTCCAGCAGGACAACGATCCCAAACATACAGCCAGAGAATAATTTAAATCAAACCTTATTCATATGTCATCAAAGTCAATTGATTGAAAATATGTGGCAAGATTGTCAACTAATTCTCACTCTCCATCCAATCTTCTTTGCTCAGAAGATGGAATAGTTAGTGTTTCTTGACACTCAAAGTTGTTCAGAGTCTGACTCCCAAAAGACCTCCACTTTAAATGGCAATTGACACACTGTGGTGAATCACACTGACATGCTGTATTATATTTTGAAAGACAAATACACTTTTTATTTATGTACTAATATATACATTTATACAAACAACTCAACTTGAGGGGAGCCAAGGTCTGCAGATGCAATCACCAGTGAGCAACACTACAAATCTAGCAGAGAATGAACACAAAAATCCTAGCTGGTGCACAGTCTTCTTTCAACACGTGACTAGCCTGCATGACTTCCATGTGCAGGGGCCCTTTTTAAGGCTTGTTTGCAGGAGCAGTGTAGCGAGCAGAGAAAGGAGAACCAGCAGATCATTTCTGAAAATCTCCAGCAGCGTTCACCTGGAACTGATTCCGAAGCACGGCTTTGAGAAGGTCTGACGGGAACACAAATTCATCCAGCCACCCACGCAGTAACACACATACATGTAATGAATAAGCTGATTTCGCTTTTGCTAGTTAAGACAACTGAAAAACATAAGCACAGACGGTGCTCTGCTGCTAGAAGTGCATAGGGAAAGCATTCTGACTCTCAGATAAACAGAGCATGACAGGAAGATTTTTGAAAGTGGCAAAGAGAAAGCACATAGAATAACCTTGCTGTGAAAAGAAGAATAGTAGGGTACTTAAACTGAATAGAAAAAGGGTTAATCAATCTGGCCAGATATGGTGAAGAAAAATTCAAAGTTGAACTCAGATAAAAGGATAAAATGAATGAGGGGAGAAGGTGAGACAATATAGAAGAAAGGAGAGGAAGCCTTATTTAAACAAGTGTTCATGCCCAGAGATCTTTTTTCCCCATTTTGTCACTTTACAACCACAAACTTTAATATGTTTTATTCAAATTGAGCTTCGCAGCATCTCCAGAGTCATTGTGAGTCTCTGAATAAAGTGCTCCTTGTGGGATTAGTCAGTTTACTACTGGTATTGTCACACCATGCACTGCTCTGTGTTTGTCTACTAAATATGCCAAATAAAAAAACAGTGACATTTGTGATGTCACTGTTTGGCAATGAAGTTCAATGCACTATAGACACAAAAACCTTGTGCCATGAAAGGGCACAAGTGTTTTTTTCTTTTTTTCCCCAGAGGAAATAAGAATTCCAAAACAATTTTTAAAAAAGGGGGGAAAAAATTTGCTTTGTACAAATCTGCATAAATTTTCCTATGGGACACAAACAACAACATATACTCAGTCAGTTACACTGCAGAGCGCAACCCCCTCCACCTCACAGCAGAGCACAGAACAAAACAGGTTTTGTCTCCTAAACAACTGAATGTGAACCCCCACTCTCTACATAGCAGTTCCATTTTCCACAAAAAGAGAATCCCAGGCCTTCAGAGAAGAGCGGGAGGGTTTAATAAGAGGAGCTCTGCTTGCTCATATCGCTCTGCTGAGGGCTCATGTAAACACAAGTGCTGAGCTGCCCCATTTCCACGACACGTTGGCCCCCTCTCAGTGCTGTATTACAGTTTTTCTAAGGTTTCCTGACTTGTGTGAGTCTGATATTACTAAGACCCTTATTAGAATGTGGGAAAGTTTACAAGAGATTGAAGAAATGATAGAGAAACTTGGAGTGAATAAACTGTTCACATCAGTGAGGATTGGACTACAGGAGAAACAATCTATACATGTAGACTGTGTCAGACTTTTAATTACAGATGATGGAAAAACATCATCTGCGGCAGATGAAGCACTTTAGGTCATATCCAGATGTTCTAATCTGAGGCAGATCTAGAGGAAACTAAGAGCATCTGCCCACAGAGCTCATAAGGGAGGGAAAGGCATTAGAATTGAGTGACTGACAGGAAATTACCAAAGAATATCATTATCCTCATGAAAACACAGAAAGCTTTAGCAGTAGAATAGAAGAATTCTCAAAAGAATTCAATTTTATTATCATTGTACTCAGGTTATTCAGGTTGGGCTTGTTATTAAAATAGTTGAGTGTTTGGGAGGAAAGGTAACTTTGAAGTTGAGACTTTTAACTTCTTTCATCAAAGTGGGGCACAACTGCCAACATTATCTCATGTAAGGTGATTTCAGATTATTTCTGTCTCCTTCTATCTCTCTCTTTCTATCTCTCTCTCTGGCCTCTGAGGACAAGCAGAGGACAGGAAATTTTAATGAACAAGGCTGCAGCTCCCAGCAGGCAGAGCGGGGCTCATTCCAAAGTCTATTGTGGTTTGGGAGCTGGGAAGTGACAGAATGTGTGTGTCAGTGTTATCTCACAGCTGAAGGGTTATAGCAACCAACCTGGCTTTTGGATAACTTCCTGTTTACATAAGAAAAGTAATTTATCAAATGTGCTGGGGGAAACAAGATTACTGATATCAAGCATGTATCTGGAGGTCTAAAAACATAACATCTCACTGCATTACACAAAACTTTATTTATAGACTGAATTGCTTTTATTTTGTAAGTGTTGAATGAAAATTTAGTGGGACTTCCATGTTAACAGAAATATTAGAAATGCATTTACTATCAAAACTGCAATTTTACCTGCTGTAAAGGTGAACTTTAATTCTTGAATGACTGAAATATATGTCAGCGCAGCCCTAATATGACTATTCATGATTAGTCACCACTCACAGTTCAGTAAGCACATAGCTCAAAACTCACAAGGAAAGCTATTGCTTACCTGCAAAGAAGTCTTTAAACTTTTCACTTCAGTAAGCAGTTGCTTTAGCATCTCTGAGGGGGGTGAAAACAAAAATTATGAGAAAGAACATGCAAATCAATGTGTCAAAGAAAACTTCTGCAGCTCAAAATGACTTTGTATTAACTACGGGATGAGAAGCTTTGACCAACTGAGACGATTCTTGCCTGTTGTGTTTGTGGTCCCATCCTGTCTGTCTGTAACACCCAGTGTAGTCCGGCACTCCTCCAGCAGTTTTGCTAGTTCTTTGCTTTGTTTGTCTTTGTCTTCATTACTTGGCAGGAGAGACTCACTAAGACTACTGTTTCTTTCTTTCTTGCTCTGCTCCACAGAGCTGGTGGCAGGTGGCGCGTTGCACACAGACGAAGTACTCTTTATAGGACTAACTGCCACACTCTTCACTCGGGAGCCTGAAGTCCTGGATGTAGGGGTCGGTAGGCCGCCATTTCTCCCTGAAGAGGCTTGCCCCTTGCCTGTCATAATACTGCCAGTTTTCTTGAGAACAGGGCTCAATGCAGGATTGACTGCAGAGCTGCTTGGGACACCTGGTGGAGGAGGCTTCCAGTCGGGAGGGGGGATAGGGCTCCTTGGAGAGCATTGGTGTGGTTTCTTCCCACTTAAAGTGATGGTTGCAGCTGGTAATGGGGATAAAGTAGGTGATGTGATAGGAAGTGGAAGTTGGGGAATGCTGCTCTGAGGAGATGAAGGTGGAGTGTGGAAACTCTCCAAAGGTGCTCCTAAGAATAAAAATTAATTAATGAAAAGAGACCAGTTCTAAGTTCAATTGAGAATCTGTACCATGAATTGGTATTGTTGTCAGAGCTGCCAACTATGGAGTCTGATAACACTTGAGTTGTTCTGCAAAGAACAGGAAAGGTTTTCAGCACAAACATATCTGGTGGTGACATAACCTCAAATATCTTCAGCTGTAATTATAGCAAAAGAGAAAAGCATGTACAGTTTTCATGCTACTTCACAATATGGTGGTTGTTAACACAAAAAAAATTTGAGAAATGTTCCAAGTGGCATATATCCTAAAACAGTATTTTAAAACAATTGAATGTGGAAAAGCCTAAAAGCATCATATTTTATGATCCGCAGCTGCAAGACAAAACAAAATCAACAAAAATTGCTGAATTGAAGCCAGAGTTAAGAAAATAAGCATTTAGTCCTCACTAGTCTTGCTTGTTGACACTGAAAACAATATTCAGTGGGATGGCTCTTGCAAAACACCCAGGCTATAATCATGAAGTCAAATGCTGGAACGTTCATTTCCCACATTAAATAACACAGGAGGTGACATTTTGAGCATTGCAACACTGGGCTTCCAATAAATTATCAGGTTAGGCACAAAAGTAGACTTTATTTCCTCTTTCTGGGTTCAGCAATAAATATACCTTAACCAATAATAGGAAAAGGGGAGAACAGTGTTTTCTTCTCTTTCTTTCCCATGTTTGGTCAGACTCTGCTTGACTAGCAAAGGGATGTTTTTTTCTAAAGTGATGTAAGAGCTGCATTTGAACATTTGTAAAGTTATGCACCACCTGCTGCAAGGAAAAACTCATTCATGAAGAATGACAGGATTGTCTAATAAAGATCTAACACTTTTTATATTCCATTCCAGCACTAAATAGGTTCTCTCACTCGTGTATGGGTGGTAAAGTGACTGAAAAAGGTAGGATCTGAGTTATTTTAACAAAGTTTGTTGCCGTGTGTGTGTGCGAGGGTGGGCATGTGTGTGTGTGTGCATAGGCGTGCACGGGCATGTGTGTGTGTCAGACAGTATTAGGCCTTCTATGATTAATCCGCTGCCCTTGCAGTGAGCAGGGGAATTCTGCCAATTCATCACAGCTGGCTCGGCAGGCCCAGGACGAATCACACAGGGACGCAAGGAGAATGACCACTCACTGAGCAACACGAAGGAAGGCTGCCAAGATTCCTGCAGCCACACACATACAGCCTTTGCCTTTCCTTTCATTTTGTTGCCTTCAGTTTCACAATCACGACAAAGCCACGTTTTGGGAAAATGTGTGTAGTTGTTCTTCTCTTCTCCATTTCCTTATTAGATACATTTTACTTTCTATATTACAGAAATGTTTTAAACATGATAGAAAAAAATGGTTGAGGTGTAAATGAATCATCATTTACACCTCTCCAAAATGAACCACTTTCCAAAAAAGGAGCTAGAGTTCAGTTTACCATTTGTTTTAATGCACCAGTTTCCGACAGTTCAATTTTTACTTTAAGTAGAAAAGTTAGGATTTTTGTTTCTTTTTTTTTTCATTTACCGATATTCACACACAGGCTGCCTATTTGCAATACAATATTCATGATGATTCCACAAAAATATATTTTTCTGTGGAACATAACTCTATTTTTTGTAGAGCACATTATTCAAAAGAAATTGCAGCTTAGGAATCTGAAATATGCAAGTAATGTCACTTGCACTTCTAAATTGCAATAAAGCCAATTTACAGTGCCATTATTTTCTTTGATGATGACTGGCCCTTCCCTCAATAGTAAAATATAAGGGACAGATAGTAACTTCTGCAGTAGTACTGACAGTTTCTATTGTGCATATTCAGTTAAGGTATTTATTTTGAACTATCAAAATAAAAAAGTGCTCTTAGAGGGGGTAACTTCGCAGATATTTGCTATTCACATTCAGCTTCCTAACCCCTGCAATTACCAGAGATCTACTATCTATCTCTCCAGCTAAAAAAAACAACAACAAAAAAAACAAAAACCATGAGTTACACTAAACAGGCAAATTGATTTTAGTTCCGAGTATCTCTAGCTTGTGTTTTTGAGGACAGAGAAATAGTATGGGTTACCTAGTGGGGGGAAGGGGGACAGCAAGTGGATGCCCAGGGCACCAATCTTGCCAGAACTGCCCCGGCTGAAAGCTGCATTTGGTGTGCTGACCTACCTGTGTTCCCATGGTTGTCCTTGGTGGAAAAGTTGCCCATCTTGCATTAACAGAGATTGGGCCGGGGAAGCGGCCTTGCAGGTACTTTATTGCTCTTCGTCCAGACCAGCGCTTAGGTGACCTGCACACATCCAGTAATTTGTCAGGTGAGGTCATGCAGCAGCAAACAGGCTCCTAAAAGTGTGTTTACATGGCGTTAATAACGGACATTCGCCTGTTAAGAAAATCACAATGTTTACATAAGGAAGCCAAATTATAGTAGCTGCTTGGGTGAAGTCCCGAATTGAACTTAGACTGTCTAGTTTAGTCTAGTCTAGAGAGATCAAAACAGAAAACAAAATAAGCCGATATGAGCTTCAAATTTCGGCAGAAGAAATGCGCATAACAAGCAAACGCACCAATCCGAGCCACTGTGCTTTTCCGAGCTGTGAATAAAGCAAACATTTTAATTCTAAAAACCTCTTCTCTCAGCTTAGAATGTTTTCCCCCAATCGCAAAAAGTTTGTTCCTCCAAATTAAAGCTGCTAATTATAACATGAAACTAGATACAAACCTTTAAAAGTGAAATAAGTAGTTCCAAGAATCTTCAGATCTGCTTAATAAGTCGTCCTTGTGGTTCTTTTGCTCCTTCCCGCTTTACTTTGTGTGTCTGAAGCGCTGCCCAACCAGAGGCGCTTCTTCTGCTGCTTTCTTCAGTGTAGAGACGCAAAGGCGGCTGCACTGATCTAGCCGCGGCTTTTGCCGTTCAAACTCAAACACCACCAAGACGTTCCCTTCTAAGTGTCGCCATGAGAGTAAACATTATATAAAAGAAGAAAAAAAAAAAAAAACAGGCGGGGGGTAAGGGGGAGAAAAATAAAAAGTTTCTATCCACGACACACTAAAAATATTTGTAAACTACATCACCTAAAAACAAGTCCACATGTCTGTCCACTGGAGGGCACAGTTAGGCTGTGCTAGTGGGGGAAAAAAAGACAACCCTCTGGGAAGTTATGACCCGCCCTCATTTGTTCCTAGACCTGATGAAGCAGATGACCTACTGACCCACTGCACCACAGAGCTTCTGCTTTTATTATTTAAAGATTTATTATTTGAAAATTCTTTACAAACAAAATTTTGAAATATGGTTTTGAAAATTCTTTACAAACAATTTTTTTAAATATGGTTTTGAAAATTCTTTACAAACAGAACTCTGAACACTTGTGGCTTTTGATTTTAGAGCCCCTGAGATTTTAAAACTTTTTTTTTGCCAAATAATATCACTGGAAGTTTTTTAAACATATACAATTTTTGTATTTAGTCCATGACTACTATTTGTCCTGGTAACAGATTCTTAGACCTATTAATAAATGATAATAACAAAAAAAAATATCTGCACCAGCATTAAGTTGAGCTCCAAACACATTGTTGTTGTTTTAATCAGTGATTGATTGCTCAATCAGTTACTGATTGAATCACTGATTGATTGATTGAGCAATCAATCAATCAGAATTGTGGAATTTTGTATTAGAGTATCTACTGTGCAGTTTACTTATTTTAGTATTTATTTTAAAAAACAAATTAGTGCATAATTGTGAAATTAAGAAAAGGGATATAGGGCTTTCAAAACAACAAAACTCATGTCTTCTATCACCCTCATCAGAGGGAGAGAAGCATTCAGAGTTGAGGTTAAATACAGGATTACCCTGTAAGAGGACCTATTAGAGGCCTTGAAAATTTTGAAGCGGGGTGTTGGTTCAGTTTTTAGCAGGACAAAGCCCCTAAACATTCAGCCACATCTAAAATGCAACAGTTTATTTCAAAGCATTTGCATGTGTCTCAACAGCCTAGTTCAAGTCTAAACCTCAATCCAATTTAGATTTTTTATTCTGACAAAAAACTGAATTATCCAATGTGTTTTGTCAGGTCACTGCAGATTATTTTCAAGAAGCATTTAGACTTTCCTCCCAAATTATAACAAAAAACTATGAAAAAACCATGATAGTTATTTTCAAAGTTTTGCTCCAACTTTTCCTTAATATTCAATTTAGATGTTGTAGGCTTTTGATATTATTGTGATAAGTGAATATAGGTGCAGAAATTGCCAATTTTAATGACAAAATGAATACAAAGTACTTCTAGTTATCTTTCAATTCAGTTTTAAATTAATTCCTATATTTATATAGTATGTGAATATACACAACTCATGGTAGCTTTATAACATGCAAACAGGTTCAACTTGTAAAAATAGTTTATATTTCCATCTATTTTATGACTTAAAATGTGATTTCTTTTTTGTAAAACTGTTTGTTGTTGACTACAAAATGTAAACATTTGCATTTCTCCTCAACAATGTTGCCATATCTTTCCAACAATGAACAATTTTAACACATTAGAAATATTCTCTTGCTTCCCAGGGTCCCATCAAACCAATACAACATGAATTGTAATTTAACTAAAAACATTTATTTCTTTATACAAAAAAATAGAAAAAACCCACAAGTGTTTGCAAAGGCTGTTCGCCTAACATTTGTGACTAAAGTGCAACAGCAGAAGTGATCTTGTGCAACATGAATTTATTAAGTATGAACTTCTACAGACAACATCTCTCCTTTATTTAACAGAGCTGAACTACAGTTCACTTATAACTAAATGAGCACTGGTTTGTGACACACAGTAAGCTGACAGGATGAATATGATGCCTTCAATCATCCCCTGCATTTTTAATCCACTACAACACAATATGTCAGTATTCTGCAATAAGGTGCAGAAAACTGAGAGAAGCTTTGCTGCGGTGGGGAGAGGAGCTTCCTCTCTTGCTCTGAGATCAATACGTTTCCAGAGGGCTCGGTGTGCAACACTGCAGCATAGTGAGGATTTATCAAAGCCAGTCAGGTGCATTGCAAAGCCTTCAGTCTTCAGCCCATGACCACAACGATTTCACAAATCCTTGGAGTGCAAAGCTTGAACATGGCACCCAAGTTTTGCTACGTTTTATCTTATAACTGGTAAAAAATGATTCGTCATACATGTTACTGGTGGATTTTTCAAAATTTGTAACCATTATAATCACATTATGTAACTGTTAAAAGTTGCTGTCCAGGGCAATTATTCAGCATCTGATGCCAGTTGGAGCTGTCGGTGTCCCCTGCTGAGCGGATTATGACCGTTTTGGTGGAAACCTGCTGCACTATTCTGGAGAAGCACCGCTGGGACTTTAAGACACTTGCAACCTGTTGCAACTCGCCACTCATCAAATTTGGTAGACAGACGAGGCTGGCTCTTCAGATGGATTAAAAAAGACTGGTCAGATATTCAACTTTCTCACCATCAGTTCTTTTCAAAATTTATTTGTGTTCTCAAAAGTTCCTCTGCACCTCTTGCCGAGACAGTGTAACCCTGTGCAACCAATAAGGCACAGCACACGTTCTCAACCACACTCAGTGCCTCGACAAATCTCAGGTCCCCTTTTCCCTTTATGTCTACACAATTAAAAACACCAACATTAATATATATTTTTCTTAACTCTGCTTATGACTCAGAGAAATGGTGGACACTGCAGGGTGAACGGCACATTGTTTGGTCACATAGGAACTGCTTGAGTTCCTCAGGTCTTTGTCTCTCTAATTCCAGATTAGGATAATGAGCGTGCGTTGATTTTCCACCAAGGTTAATCCCAGTAGGACAGTTTATCCTGAAGGAATCACCACTCTGCTTTGCCTGACTGCCAGCACCAAGGTCTCAGACACAAAACCCTGCAATCATAATCCTGCACATTGTAACTGTGCATGCATAGTTTACATTCTTGGATGTCATATTTTGAAACTGTTGTATCATTTGTCCTTCAGTCACACTCTCCATTGACAATATAGTCTGTGTTGCATGGACTACACCTGATCCATGTCAGAGAAAATACCATTGAAGTCATGGGCATCAATGTGCTGCTAAAGCACTTACAAGTAGCTGTCTGCTTTGTAAGACTCAAAGAAAGAGGGGCAATGCCAAACATGATGCTTTTTAATACCACACCTTTAGAATAGGGAAAATATTTCCAAATTAAACAATCTGACTCACTAAGTGAAACTCAACAGGAGTCTGGGAAGTTCCAGCATCTGTAATATATTCATCCAGTCACTCTTACTAACAAGTGTCCTGTCAGTGCCTTAAAGTTTTAGTTATGGTTACATCTATTGCACTACATAAGGAATTCCATGTCATTATGGTTTTTATTTAGGTTAAGTCAGGTATCTACACTTACTCATCCTTAGAGAGCACATGGGCCTCACTGCAGCTGCAACGGGCCAGCATAGCTACAATCTCAGATCTGAGGAAGTGTAGCTACAGGAACTTCACCTTCAATGCTTTATATTCTAACTTTATGACATAGTAGCTGTTTTTTAGGGAAATTTTTGGCCCACAAAGGACGGAGGTGGGATCTCCTGGGAGGTGGGAGCTCGGCGGGTTACATCCAGGACACAGGTCCTATGTGTCGCAGCGCCAGGACCGCCGGGGTCGGTGTGCGTGCCAACCCAGTGCAGCACACGAGTGGAGGGCCTGTGGTGAAGGGCCAACTGCCTGGAGCTGTAGCCGCACATCCCGATCCCCACGGCCCCCAGCAGCATAGCCATACCAGGCATGGTCCTCTCAGCCGGAGGTGTCACAGGCATGTTATGGAACGCCTGGGTCTGATGGGAAAGAAAAAGCGACAGGTATCAGTTCTCCAGACCTCCCACCAATCCTTTTCATTCTTTGCTAAACTGTGATTTTTCTCTTTAGACAAAGAAAAGACTTGTCATTAGACACAAACAGTTTCATCTATGCCGTTTTATGGGACACAAAGATGAGCAAATCATAAAAACGTAATCCTTTCCATAGCTGCTGTGTCACAGGCAGTTAGGAGGCAATTCCTGTGTTCACTCATCCACTGCTCATATCTGTGTACAATCCAATGGACTGTCACCACCCGGGTTTCTCAGTTGTTTGAGACATAAACAACCACCACAGTGCAAAAATAAAAGCCGTTCTACAATTACAGGCACAGCAGCTTGGAAATATCTCCTAATTGTGGATCATGAGTGTATATTAAGATAGCGCTGTGTTTCATCATCTTGTCACAGCGGAATTTATTGAGGCAATAGAGTGAAATAAATGTCAGCATTATGACACCATATGGCTTAGGGGAAATCACTTTGTCAAAGCTAGTGCAGAAACAACTCCTGGGAATTTTCTTAAAACCAGGATCAAGTTCAGTCGCTAAAGCTTTCTCTTTTGTCTATTGTGTATTAACAAACTTTGCTTCTCATGCAAAACATTAGATTATTTGCAAACAAGATTCCTCAAGTAGTTAGCTATGAACCTAGAACATACAAATTGAGATTTTGCTTATGTAAACGTTGAAAGAAAAGTTGTAGTTTCCTCACCTGCAGCAGTCTAATGTAACCGGGAGTGAGTGTTGGGAGTCTGAAAAACATCTTGGAGCCTTCCACCGGGGACTTCTTTCAAAATCCAATGAAAATCAAAGTTAAAGGCCGGATCACCTGGGCTCTATTTTCTGAAGCTCCTCTCCCTGGACTCCCTGGATGGGATCCCCCACTGACAGATGGGCGGCCCTGGGTGTATGTGCTCACTGTCCAACCTATGCTCTGTGGTCTGACATGAGACAGCCTGGTTAGCCCTTATACCGACTCCTTCCACTGTTTGCATAACAGGAAGGCTTCAGGAGGTGAGACTAAGGAGATTAAAGGAGCTGGGAGACATGAACTAAGAGCTCAGTGCAAACAGAAACATTTGGAGATGTTTTCTAGATGATGCATTGACATTAAAAATAAGATTAAGGGGGATTATATTGTAAAAGTGCATGACAGTGCTCAAAAATGTTATATTATGGTCAAAAGAATGTTTTGGAATAGACTCTAGAGGATTAATACCCCCTGAACCTGATTTTACCATAATATAATTACAGATTTCAGTGTCTCTTCCTATTAGGATTTAATGTGAATGGCTACCATAAAGTGGTGCACATGTGCAGAGGATGGGAAATTATTATTATTATTTTACTTTTTATGAATGAAAAAATAAAAAGGAGGTATTATATGCTTAACTCTGAAACCTCTAAAAAATCAGCCAGTCAGCTTTTAGTAACCCAACTGATTAATTGTGTTTTAATCTTAGTATGAGTTCTGCAAAAGCTAGTTCATGTCGTGAACTCAAGCTACCCTGAGTTCACGACATGAAACATAACAGCATCATGTTGTTCTTCACCTGGGACCGAGAAGATGGTCTCACTTGATGTGGAGAGTGAAATACAAGGCAATTGTAGAAGCTGTAAAAACCTTAAGAGCGGGGTGGAGATTCACCTTCTAGCAGAAGCAGAATCTTACAAATTAAGCCTGGGAATGTCTAGATGAAAAGATCAAAGGATATTCATTTTTGAATGGCTCACTCAAGTATAAGTACAGCACATTAGCATCATATGCAACATCTTCTCCAACTACTGCAAAAGTCATTTGAAGTAAAATAACACCAGATTGTGTCATCTGAATTATGTTCATTCTGTTGATGTCCACCATGGCCTCTTTTGCAATTTCAGCTGTTTTTATTTCAGATTTAATATCTCTTGTGACCGCCTGGACCGCAGGGTTCTCGGTTCCAAATCTAATAATGAGGAAGAATTGCTGTGCTGAGTCGTGGTCAAGTGAAATAGTCTCCAGCATGAGAATCCTACAGTAACCCTCTCTCTAATCAATGATAATAAATCTGGCTCCTAATTCATGTATCCATAAACAGTGTCAAAGTCTGACAATAATAGGCCTTTTGATGCCAGGATTTCTTTTTTGTTTGCACAAAACAGATGCATATAAAAGTGCTAAACAAGATAAATCTGATCCAAAAGGCTGTTATGTAGCAGTGCGTAAGCCAGGAGATTTCTCCCCCAAAGCCACAAATTTGAATATAATGATCAGAAAACAGATTTGTTGCCTGGAAAACTGAAATATCTACTAACTATAAGACAAGTTAATAGGGGAAACTGGGAGAGAAAAAGAAAAATAGGACCAAGGCATGTTGGGTTTACTTGGCCAAGATCTTATGTAGCAGAGATTCTTTAATGAATGACAAAATCTAAATAATTGAGCAGTGGCTAGCACCCAAAAATGCTAATCTGGAAATTTACTGCACCAATTAATATTCTCAGAGAAATTCTTGATACTTAGTGCTGCGGTGCATTTGCAATTTCCTGAGACAAGGGAAAAAAATGTAAAATATATTTATGCAACCACAAACAACTATAACTACTTACTACCACTTAAAATATAAAAGTACAGCTCTAATAAAATGTACAATGTAAAAGTAGACTAACTTGATGTATACTTCAAACTGAATTTCTTATTTATGACAAAAACAGTAAAAGTATGCAGATGTACAGCTTTTAAAATAAAACAGGTTATTCAATAGATAATGTACATATTCTGTACAAAAATGTGAGGATTATCTAAACTTGACACTTATAAACTCGTTGTTGTTGGGAAGATAATTAAGCAGTTGATCCAGCACTGAAAGGGCTCGAGCTATTAAGCTAATCTAAAATCGGTCCATTAATCTGCAAATGATCACCCCTGTTTGATCTCACATAATCTCACAACGTCTGCCCTTATTTTCTCCTCTGGCTAATATCATAACAATGAGAATCTGAGCTCCCATCAGGTGCAGCACCTGGTCTCCATTCATCCACAAACACAGGCCACAGATGGCTGCCTTCTCTTAAAATACCCAGTCATCGCCCACACATCTCAGTGTTGTGAGTCGTAACCTGTTGCTCTCCACTGGTGTGTGCTTTATCCAGAACAACACTTCCACTGAAGGCGATAAGTCACAAGCAGCTTTGGCTAAGGCCACCGAACTGTCACCGTCCAGCTGAGATAATTATTTGGCCTTTCTCTGAACTCTTTGCTGGGCTGTAAGCTGTAGGAAACCGTTTTAAAATAGCTGCAGACAGGCATGCTATGGAAATCACGTTAAATCCCCATGTGGTATAGTTTTAAACTGTTTACCAACAAGAGTGTATTACCATTTAGAGCACAAAACTGGAGACATAAAACGCTCAATACACACTCAGTGCATGGACTGGGTTCCTTTAGCATAAATTACTGCATCAGTGCAGTGCAATATGGACACAATCAACCTGCAGCTCTGTTCAAATGTAATGGAAGCCCAGTTTACTTTAATAGAGGCCTTCTGGTTGTCTCCACTGTGGTCTGGTGTCACACCTCCCGAGCTTTTAGGTAGGATGATTTTGCTGGTTAATCAAGCAGTGACACCATAGTCATTAAGCCTGGTATTTTTATTGGCAGTGTGGTACACTAGATTTTCTTGGTAGATGGCAGTAACTTTGTACTTAATAATATGCAGAGGCTTGTGAAGTGACTCCCTAAATCATCACTGACTCATTCTACAACCTCTTTCAGACTTTTACATAGATTAACTTAATCTGAAAGGACTTTGGCTCACAATGCTGTTCCTTTTCTTCTTTGACTACATGAGGTACTTCTGGCATTGTATCAGATTCAGGAGCAGCGTAGCCCAAGGACAGTGACAAAATGATGCCCAAACTTTGGATACATTTCTGGGGCCTCCTACAGAACCAACTCCAGCCAAACCCCATGCCTTGCAACACCAGACTTTCCATTAGTACGTTTTGATAAAGCACTCATAGCGATGTCTGATGTCAGTCACTGTCATAGCCCTAACAGTGGATAAAGAATCTTGAGTTGGTCTGGTGTAAATGTAACTCTTGAAAAAATGTTTCAAGTGTAATGAAACTCTAGAACCAGATTTTGCTTACTTTTTAAAATAAACTACGGTACTTAATGCAATCTGTTTATGTAGATGCTCCAGAGCATAATTAAATGACAGGAAAGTTAAGGAGGTTACCTAACTTTTAAAAGACATAATTAAATGTCAAGAATCCCCTGGTGGTTAATGGAGGTTCACTGACTTCATTATTCCTTTGAGGCATTGATGTTCCTTGGCATCGAGACAAGCATCTGTTAGTGTAAGCCAAATGTTTGTGGTGGGTACAGCGTGCCCGCTGTTATAGCATGCTGGACCTTAGCAGGACACCTGCTGGCTAATCGTGTTGAAAAGGTGTGAGGTCTCAAAATTGCAGAAGCAAAACTGCAGCAAACCCATCGTTATGGGTTTCTTTACACATCAAATTAATATGCTTAAGAAAAGCATAACAAAGGAAGCATTTTACACAGTTGATCATTTCTTTTTGACAGGATTTGTGAACTACAAATTATAGCTACGTCAAAATAAGTCTGTTAAATTATTCAAGTTTTTTTCAACTTCAAGAAAACTCATACAGAAATGAAATGTGTCCTGTTCGCATGAATAAGGACAGAAAAATCATTGACACAGCAATCCTTAAATTAAATCTTTTTTTATTTATAAAAAAATAACCACTTTCATTAGAGATCGAGCAATTTCCCAAACAGTACAAATAACCCCTCTGTACAGTGTCTGGTTATTAGGTGCAGAAGGTATTATTGCTGTGTGGTTGGAAGTCTGGTCTCCTTGTCTCTCCGCATAGGCAGAATCTCTGTGATCCAGTATCTGAACAGGGAAACAACAGCATTGGCTTCCTCTGAAACACAAAAAGGACAGACAGAAACTCTTTGGTTACTGCTGACAACACAATACCACATGAACAATTATGGTTCATGACTGGTTTTTCTCACCAAAAATGTGTCGACACATCATTTGAAAATGTGCTTCCCACACATTTTTTTAGAGACATCCTCCATCCAAAGGACGTGGAATACCTTTTTTTAATTTCTTTTGAAAGTTTGAGCTCAGGACTAACTTGTGCAAAAAGTAAAAACAAATGGCACTAGGAAGGTTTGTTGAGATAGCATTATTTACGGAAAGACTCTCAGGGTGAACCCAAACATGCTTAAAGGAAATCTGCTTTAAATCTGATTTTGAAGTCAATTAATTGCCATCCCTGGGGGGTAGATGGAATAAGAAGAGCTTTGGAAACTTTATTTGAGGAGCTTTAAAAGCACGCATGCACCTGGATTAGCTCCTGCCTGCCAGTGAATCTGGGTTACACTAAAGCACAAGATACTGCTTGAATAAGGTGGATGGTGTTTGAAATGCTGAATAAATCCTAAACATGTTCATTTCAGTGATTCAGAATGATGATGTCAAATTTAGTAGAGATATGAAATGTTTTCTTATTCATACCCCTGATGGATTTAAATATAGAATTATTTTCATTGAACCAAGAAGTTTCTTTGGTTTAGGAAATAACATACAATAGATGTAAGAGTGTGCCATTAATTTAGGATCAGTTATATTCAATTTTAATCAATAATTCTTAATAAATGTATTTCTCGTTTTAATTTACAGCTAGCTTTTTGCATGTTTCCACTGGTACTGTGTTGATTTACCTTTTGTGACTAATTGTTGGGAGCCTTGCAAATCCTAAAACTCCACATCAGAATCAAGTTGTTGATGTGGTTGGATCAATTCAAACCTTTAATATAACTTCCAGTCAGAACTAAACACCTTTATCAAACTAAAAAATTACTTTAAACATAAATCTGTCAGGGCTGTGAATGATTCTGGCCTTGGCAGTAAACATCAGCAGTCCAGAAAGAAAACAGAATTATGACATGATATAATATAATAAAAAACACAATGAAGATTATCACATGTTAAGACCCAAGGGGTATGAATACTTTTACAAGGCACTTAATAAAGCTATGCATCATCTAACCCAGTTAATCTGGTGCTGAATTTTACTTGGATAAACTACCTTTTGCTATAGAAATAAGATGCCTCATGTGATTGAATAAAAAATAAAAAAACAGTCTATATCTGTGAATAGAAGCATGACTCATACAGTAGGAAGACAGCTGCAGTGCTAGGGAGTTTAAAAAGCTTAAAAGTAAAACAGGTGGGTGGAGAGGATTCTTTTGCAAAGCAGAAAACCAGTCATTTTGATGACACCTGAATCCTCTGGTTGAACTTTCTTCAAGCTCATTCAACGTCTGTGCTCATCCTATTCCTACAACACAATCTGCTTGCCCTCCTACCCAACTTCTCAGAAAAGGTCAGAATGAAATAGAGACACGAGGTGTCTGGGGATAAAAGAAAGGTTTTGACTGGTGATGGCCTTGAGGCAAGACAAAACATGTTTGCTAAACCAGGGGAGTTGCAATATGGGCAAGATCACCTCTAGTATTAACGAAACAGAGACAAGTAGGTGCGGGTTTAGGCTGAAATAGGCAAGTGAGGGCATGTATAATCAGCTGAGCAGTAAATATTAATAGGAGGCAAACAAAAGCAGAGTGAGGCAAGTATTAACCTGCAAGGACGTGTTTGAGAAGTGCCAGGGGCAAGCTCTAGCAACAACCATGGAGCATCATTTAACAAAAACTTCTTACTGACCTATTTCCATCACACTTGCTATGATAATTTGACCCACCTTCAGACATATAGGCGTCGTTGTTGAGCTCAGCGAGTGCCGTTTCTAGACTGTCAACTTGATTGTGTTGAATTAATTTTTTAAGACTGTACAGCTTGTTGAGAACAGAGTTTGGGTTAGATCCTGTTTCTAGACACCTTAGAAGACCATCCACTGTAGCAGAAAGATGAGGAATCTTGACTCCACGAGGAGAGGCTGAAAATACAGTAAATTAAAAGTGGTTTGATATACAAGGCATTGATGTAAAGTTTAAAATCTTATAAAGGACTAATATTAGAACATCTTCAATCTACCTATCTGTATGGAAAACGTTTGAGACAACATGGATAACACAAAGTGCTTTGAACACAATAAAAACAGGAGGGGGCTTCAGAAATATGTGTGACCAACCTGTCAGATTCAGTTGCAAAAAATGTTTGTTTGCATCATAAGCAACATTATATTATCTAACTTTTGTGAAGCTGTGCAAGATTTAAGTTTTTCCTCCAATATGACTTCCCAGTCCAGCTAACAGATCTGAGTGCGGTAACTGTGTGGACAAAGGTCTTGCTGGTAAGACAGCAGCCCAATAACAGACCACAGTGTGGCTCTTAATTCTTCATTTCTTCTGGTGCTGGAAGCTTCAGGTGGTTTAGAGACATACATTTTTTCACCCTTTTCTTAAAGTACAAGGATGGTGAAAATTAGAATCAAAATTAGTACTATTGTTATACTGAAAACGTAATAAAACTTGATAATTGTTAGATATTTCATCTTTTAACATTAAAATTCAAGTCACGAGAGTTGAGTGTGCGACAGAGAACTATTGAGCGAGATTGAGATTTAAATGCACACAAATTAAATGATTGTGTTTACATTGATATGTGCGGTCAGATCAGTGCCCCTCCACAAAAAGGCATAAATATCACAACACACAGAAAAGGCTAGGGCAGCAAAATACATTTGAATACACCCCCAAGCCAATCAGCGGGTAGCAGTTTTCAGCCTAACTTAGCTCTCTTGAAGTGGGGCTGATGCCACGTAACCATTACTGGTGGAAAACTCTTCGAATAGAGCAAAGTGGATTAGAGCCACATCATTTGTTTGGTTACGTCTTTCTTTGGATCAGTAAATATGTTTTGACTAGGTTGACTCATTTCCTGTTAATTCTCTTTCAATCACATATTCAAGTGTTGCTTTAAATGACGATGCTAAGTCTTAATCCAAAGAAATATACAGTGATCTTTTTGGTTCATTTATTGGAGCATTAAATAGATGGTAAATGGAATTAAGTTATGTAGCGCTTTTGCAGTCATACTGACTGGGCCACATTCACCCATTCACACACACACATATTTATACACCATTAGGAAACTTGGGGTTAAGTGTGTTGCCCAGGAAACTGGAATTGAACCTATAACCTTTCGATTGCAAAACAACTACTCTACCTACTAAGTCACAGTCATCCATCCTGCAGGGAAATAATCCATTCTACAGACTGAGAGCTGCTTTAACAAATGGTACAGGCCTCAGTGCAGAGACAATGATCAATGTCTACAACGGCTTGCAGTGGAGGTGCCAATACTTACAGTCTGACAAATAGATTTCCAGTGTTGTCTTCAGGAACTCTGACACCTCAGCAGCTTTTCTCTGGCTATCTTCCTCCTCCTCTTCGTCTCTACTGTAAGTGAACTCCAGAGCAGCAGCACGGGGCATCAGTCCTAAGGACAGCAACTTCTCTTTGTGCCTCTTTTTCTTCAGCTTTCTCTTCTTGTTCCTGCTAATGTGCTCACTTTCTTTGTCCACTGCCACCTGACTCTGACCTGCCCCTTCGTCTTTCCCAGAGTCTCGAGAAGGGCCTGGCTTCTTCTTTTTTCTTCTTCTTCTCCTTTTCTGGTCTTCCGCCTCCTTTTCTTCATCTTCCTCTTCATTGCCCCTATGCACACTGTCCTCTGTAGAGGTGAGGGTATACTGCTCATTAGTGAATGCTTGAAACTATTGTTTCAAAAGCTCAAGACATTTTCCAGATAGCTCTCCTCATTTTAGTTTGTAAGAGGATATATTCAAAGTCACCCATTTAGATTTCGTTCCATAAACCCTCTCGCAATATTTTGAAGACTTGCAAAATCTTACTTATGCATGCAGTTTTGATGTGTTGTTTTCACAGTTTAGAGTAAGAGAAAAATCCTATTATTTCTTGATGTCCTTTGGATTTAATTTCAAATTATTTTGCATTTTCTGTACATCAAAATTAACAAGGTTAAAGCTTTGTTCTGCTTTGCACTAACCAAATCACCAAGTACACATTTCAGTTAACATAGGTGATAATATTCAAAGAATTACAGTATAAAAATACACATACTTTGTCAATTTTGATTTATGCAGCACCTAAAAAAATTAATTGTTGGCTATCGATGGCTGAGCTGAAGAATGGAAAAAAGTAAGGATTCAGTTGTAAGTAGTTTTTCCAGGTTATTTGTGTGTGTATTTATAACATAAGATGAGATACATATCTGTAACCGATTAACTTATCAGTTTGCCATCTGAGCAAATTATTTTGAAGAGAAACAAATATTTATTTAACTCAAATACATTATTTTTATATTTATTATGCTTCTGGCTGGTTAATATTCTTCCTTTTCATGTAAAAATGGATGCAAACTTGGACAGGATTAGTCAACTGTGCTATATGATCAAGCTGCTTCAGACAAGCAAGTCTCAGAAAATAAAATACAGCCCTATAAAGTGATATACAAATATATTCACCCAAGATCAACCATCAGTTGCACTTCAATAAACTTAATCTCAGCTTAAAAAAAAAGATCATGCTTAATTTTTACTGGTACTTCCAGTATTTCCCTGCATTGGAGCTATAAAGACAATCAAAATGAATGACTTCAATGCCTGGGAGAGCAAACTTAGTGAAAGCCCATATCATAAATCTCTGTAAACTAAATGGTGCATGGCGAAGTCCATAAATGTTAAGACTATGGCTGTCTTACCAGCAGGGCCTTCTTCACGGTTTACGCTTTCAAACTGGAAGAGTGTGACAGATTTCTCTGCATGTACATTATAGCCTTGAGGAGGAGGTAGGACTGTGTACATCCGGAGGCTTTGACTGGCTGCATTTTGTGGCTTCTCTGCATCTCCTGATTCAAAAGTGATAAAAAAAAATCATATAAATGTAATATAAAACAAGAGCAAGGATATGGCAAGGTGTGAGCTTACCAAATGCATTTTCTTCTCTGCATTTTCTTTTCACATGAGTTGTTCTGTCCTGATCTTCTGAAATGGCTGATAAGTTTTGTTCCTTTCCCTTTGTGGTAATTGCAGGATAGAGCTTCTGGAGAACTTTTGATTTAAACACTGTAGAAACAACACAGTAATATCTCTTAAATTGTTTTTTCGTCTTCTTTTTTTTAAACAAATCTCATTCCTTCGAGACTAGGAAGGGTTTATTACATACAGCCCTGCTGAATCAAATGCTGCATCATTTGCCTCTAATGAACCGTCAAACTAAAACAAAAAACAAAATCAAGCAAAAACGAAGCATGTAAGATTCTGTGTCTTGCAAACATATTCAAATTCTTGAACTTGTTCATTTTTTACATGTTACAGTCACAAAAATATTTTAAAGAGATTCTTTAAAGTATCTCCTTTCAAAGTATATTTTAAAAAGATATATGCAACACTAATATATAGCATAACTGATGAAAGAAAGCAACACATTGTTTTAGAAAATTAGAAGATTAATTTGCGGGAGGGCATGTCACCCTGCCAGTTGCACTCGTGAAACATTTTTAATCTTGCTATGAATAATCTTTCACTTTACCAGCACGGTTTGTGTTGCTTTTTCACATACAATTAAAAAGACTGTATTGTAACAAACTGTGTAAAACTCGAAGAATATGTATTCTTCTGTAAGATTGCATCATCATCTCAAACGTGATGTCCTAACCACCAATATTAGAAAACATTATTCTCGGTTTTTTAAATATTCGTTGTCATACTAAAGGAATAATAAAACTGCGAGGTGCCTTCACAAAAACCTTCATGTACACAATGAAGGATAAATTGATTAAAACATTACATTTAGCTACGCAATGGAGGAGGAAAGAATGAGACACGTGCATTTGTTTACAACACGGCTAGTTAGCAACTTAGCACAAGACCAAACCAGCAAGCTGCATTATCGAGACATATTTTAGACATATGTTGTAGATATTGTATATGACAAGCACAACAGTTAGGTGACACAACAGTTATCAGCTCACCTTCTTTTCTGTGTGCCATATAAACCTTGCCAGCGTTCTCGAAACGAGGAAGACACAAATGTTTTAGCAGAATGCTAAGCAATTTAGCGAGCTAACTATGCTACCAACATTCTAGCTTCTGCTAATCCAACATTAGTTATCCGGTACCTCGCGTAGTTATTTACACGCTAAAGCTGATCCACAATTATCCAACTGATTATTTAACTACGCATTGACTAGACTAACGTTTGAAACTCGTTTCTTCCGAATCCTCACTAACATTCACCGCCCACCCATTTGAAGGTGGAAACAAACAAGATTGCAAGGGTTCAACCACAGAGCAAAACTCTGTTCACTTTCCTACACATTTTCAGTAAATTTACTTTTCTACATAAATAGCTTTTTTATTACGAGGGTTCAATACAGCGAACGGACGATTTTAACTCACTCTTCAAATCGGCAAAAGAATTGTGCTTGTTTTACACAATGCCAAAAGGTACATGATATTAATATAACTGAAGAATAGTTTAAGTAGACGATTACGGGAATAATCGTTGACATTAAATAGGTAATAAGCAAATAAAATCTAATTATACACAGGACGAATTAATTTCGAGACCAAGGCTTTTAGAATAGCCCACATGCATTTATTATGACGTCAATCAAGATAATTAAAGTTTATTAAATATCATAATTTATTAAATGGATAACTTTTTTTCTCCTAAAAAGTGATAAATCAGACTAGAGCTCCCCGTGTGTTTGACTCCTGTAACAACAACGACTTGGGGCGTGCGCACACCAAACCTCGCTGTAGGACGGGATGGAAGCGAGATGAGAATACTAAGCAGGTACCTCATGGCTCAGTGTCAGCACGGGATGAGTTGAGATTTGCGCACCCATCAAACTTGGCTTGGGACCTCAGCATGTGAGCGCACTTTTGCAGAAGGAGGATCCGCCCAGGATGTCAGCTCTGAAGAAGGTAAACCCCTCCACCCGCCCCACTCTAATAATGCAGCACACATTTAATAATGTTACAGTAAATCATAAGATGTATCGCATGTATGGCAGAGAAATTGGTATGTATTTAATCTGGGCTGGCTGTGAGATTTTTAGTTATTGTGCAGGGTATTTGGATGATGCATTATCTACATGATTTACACTTATCCACAATGTAGTTTGTTGTTTTTTTCTTTTCGTTCTTTAGTATGCACATAATCTGTCTACAACTACCCTTTAAAGTTGCTTTCATTCCATAGAAAAGCTTGTCTGAGGAGAGGTTAATGCCAGAACAGTCCCTATTGTCTTAGATTAACTTCTAACATTAATTATATATCATGTTTAATCCACCTAACACATCCTTTTAGTTTGCAGTCACATAATACTGAAAGTGCTGTGCTGACTGTAGTTTCTGTGGGTGGATGAGCTTCACTGACTGTCTAACAGCACCATGAGCAGTGCTGGCAGTCGTGAATGAAAGTGGTGGTTCTTGCAATTGAACATATACAAAACTACAGAAATTTGAGGTAATGTGTTACATAACACATTGCAGGGAAGATTTCAAGAGCCTATGCAGCATTCAGATTGAGTACTGGCTTGTACTCACATGACTGATATGAGGAAAACAGTTGCTGTTAGGGAACACTTAAGCTACAATAAATTGTGTCAGCTGTAAAACAATGACAAATTGTGTTGTTAAATATTCAGAGCAGTTGTAAGTGGTGATGGCTGGACTCCAGCTGATTCTCATGATTGAGTGACACAAGAAGGAAGTTGGATAGATTGCCTGCTTCAGCAGGTGAATTCAGAGCAAATGCACAGCACTCAGTACGCACCGTGAGTGACAAAGTGCTTGCTGGCAGCACTCACATAGTCAGACATCATAATCAAAGAGGCACTAAAAATAGAAGACCATATTCGTTGCAACTCTTCAGAAGCTGTGTGGAGTTGCTGCTTCTTCACCCAAGCGGATCAGAAATTTACTTGAGTAGTCCTCGATGTTGTACTCTCGACCTGCTTAGTAACACTGAAGCTTTTATTTTAGACATCAATGGCGGGGCAGCACTTTATCAATGGACTTGGATAAACTATGCATTGAAAATCAGTCAATGGAAAACATGTCTGTATGTTTACTAAAGACTTGTGGTTGTCGTAGTGAACAATGACAATTATTAGTTGTAATTATCCAACATCACATTAACAGAATCATGATGTTTTTCTGTGAACACACTGCTGGTCTGCTCAGTATGTAATGTACGGATTATTGTTATTCGCAATAAATAAAATGAACTGTGAAAATGCTAAAAGAAAATGAATACATAACTTAACTTTTTGGTGGATAGGTGCTGCTCACCAATCCACATCTTTGATTAAAGTAAAATCTCCTCACATGTGAGCTTCCTCTGCTGAACCAGGCAACTGCTCACACTTCCACTAAAAAGTAGATGATTCATATGAAGATTTTCTTTTACTCATAATTCTCACAATTATGCTCCTCTGAAAAGAAGACAGCCTAATTAAAAGACACCACTTGGAGTGGATAGATAAAAGACTAAAACACCTAAGACTGCCTTTTTTCAAAAGATTTCCATGGCTGTGAAAGCTTCCGCAGACGTACGCTCTCACACAAACAAAGAGGTTGCCTGGACTTTGTCTGCTGGGAGGTGGCGAGATGAAGCTCTTTTAGTCTATTTGACGATGCATGGCTTTCTGGAAACTTTAATTACAGTGCCTCACAAAAGTATGAATACTACTTATCATTTTTACATTTTGTCAAATCACACGAAACTCAGTGAACTTTATAATCTTATGCGAGAACAACTCAGAGTAGTACATAAATGTGAAATGCAAGAAAAATGAAGCGTGATTTTCCAATTTTTTTTAAAGAGGTTGTAGGAACATAATGCCATTTGATACCACAGTCAGAAAACAATGTTACTTTCTGTTGTTATAAAACTACCACATATATCAAACATGAGTTAAAAGAAAATTTGACTTCATAATTTGATACTTTGAAATTGATTCTCTGTCTCTTTAAGAAGCGCATACTCTCCACGACAATCCGCCTTCAGTACGTCATCACAACAATTCTTCTCAATATGCAATCAACATTCATTCTTCAGAGCATTGGACTGAGAAGTAGCTTGTGTATTAAGCAGATGTGAGGTGTTTGCTAATTGCTGCTGTCGCCAGTCTGGTAGAGAGGAGTGGGGAAGAAACTCAGGGGAGCTCAGTGGAAGCTTGGCTGGAGACAGCAGCTCCGAGCAGGAACTTTGTAGAAATAGGTGGCTTTTTGTGGAAACAAGCATTTAAGCATCCCAGGGGAATTTCAAGGATTTCTCAAACATGCATGAAAGAATCAAAGCAATACTAAAGGTATGTTTTCAATGAGAGAATAACATAACACAATATAAAGCTCAGAAAATTTGACTTTACCCTTTACAAAATAAACTTCAAAAACTTTGTCTAATTATTGGAATTCTATGGTTCTCCGATGTTAGTGGTAGCACTTGTTTCAAGCTGCGTAAAAAATGTTTTCATAATAAGGAGGTTTTGTTTTGGTCAAGTCATTGAGAAACTACAACTAAGTTGCTTAATTTCTAAAATCGTAGATATTGCCTTTTTGAGAAGGAAATGTTTGTTTTGATTTCCTCTGAAAAACTGAGTATCAGAAAAGGAAAGATCATGCAGCAGCTCCTTAAATCCTCCATAGATGATGAACTGATTGCAGTCAGGTGTATATACTATAATCAGGCCAACCATGTCCCCAGGAGGAATCCTCTGCCAGAGGGAGAGACTCACAAGCACAGCCACACACATAGGATTCTTACATATTGTGCTTTTATGTGAGGAAACCACTTCAAAGTTGCACACAATTGTGAAATGGACAAAAAATTAAGTTTTCAAAATTCTTCGTAAATTAAAACTTTAAAACCACAGATTGCATTTTCATAGAACCACCTTTCTCTGCAATTGTAAATGTAACCAGCTTTGCACATTTATGTTTATGCATGGTCAGTCTATCACATTACACTTTTTGGTATTAACCAGACTAAATACCCCCAAAAATTCAGTGGTTATCATTACTCTTGATAGGCACTTTTTAAAACGTGTGAAGAATATTCTTAGCACCACAAAACAAAACAAAACAAAAAAAAAAAACACTGTAGTGAATGCAGACAGGACTGCTTTAGAAGTAAATTGTCAAACACTTAAGGTGGGATCATTTCTTATTCATTCATTCACTGAAAACAGATGTGCTACTTTCCATGCGCTGAGTCTCTGTTTTTCCCTTTAACCTTCATGTTTACGCTTTTGTCTTTATTCCCTTTTTATTTACACCAGGCACTCATTTTTTTCTCCCCTTTTTGTGGTTCTCCATTATTCCTTTTATGCCTCTCTTTATTCACTGAAAGGTGTCCCTGCACATCTGCTGTAGTTTGGCTTCAGCAGAGGGAGCTGAGGATTGATGGGTCTTCCGCTTCATGGATCAAATGACAGCCAAGTGTGTGTACCTGTAAAGGAATCTAAGTGTTCATGTGTGTCTTGTCTGTGTAGATGGGCTGCCTTAGTGCGAATGGTAGTCACAAGTCTTTCATGTAGGTGGGTCTCAGTGTGTTTTGCCACAGTTGCTGTTAGTGCCGTGTTTCTCACATATGTCTCAGCTGAATGCAACTCTTTGCAGGATTAACTAAACCAAGCGAAGTTGTTCTCATAAAGCATAATACATATGCTGAACATAAAAATAAATTACACTTATTAGAAAGTATCCGAAATAAATGCAGTGATGTCATAATTTTGGGTTTGTTTAAGGTTTGTACGTTTTGGATATTTCCTTTTGTTTAGTTCTTTCTTCTTAGTTCATTCTGTCTTCAGTTTAGTTTATCTTTGCTTTTGCTTCTATCTGTGATTCCCCTGGCTCCATGTTCATTAGTAATTAATTACAAGCACTTTTCAGCCAAAATTTTGAAATCAGGGAACACTAAAGTGATCAGAAGTGTGAATGAGGCATTTTGTCAAACACTTATGATCCCATAGGCACTTGTTTCAGTGGGAGCAGCCTGCACTTCTTCTACGCCAGTGGTTCAGCTTCCCCAGTCTGTGATATGTAAGGGTCACAGACTGCAACAACTCTAAAGCCTTCATAACTCTTTAACATGCCGTTATCTCCCAGATAAAGAGATGTGTTGAGCATAAGTTTTATGGGCAAGTATTATGACCTGTGCGACCCCACATAAAAATGGAACAGAGACCAACATAAAAAAATAATTTGAAACATATAGACCACTCTAGCATAGAACCATGAGGCGCACAAATTGACTACACACACTGAAACACCTCCAGAATGTATCCATTTAACAGAGCTAGGACTCCATGAATCAGTCGAACAAAATGTTGTTGAAAAACCCACAACAACTGAAAGCCTCCACGGCACATGTTCAAAGCTGTTAAGAAACATAAAATCAGACTAAAAAGTACCAGACTAAAAAGTATATATATATATATATATATATATATATATATATATATATATATATATATAAAATTTCGCCCATTTCGTTTTCATTGTGTTAAATACTTAATATTTGTTGCATATTATTGTCCATCTTATTAGACCAGATTGTACTTGGCGGCGGGGGGGGGAGCAAACTAATTTTCGGAGCAGCTGTCCTTTGATAGTTTGCACAAAGATAAGTGACCACGTGTCTCATCCACTGCAGGCCTTTGAAAACCTCTTACTGAAGACAAAAAGAAATCATCCTGTGTTCTGCTTTTAATACTTTTTTTAAAATTACTGCTGTGATTCAGTTGATAACACATATGTCTTGTAAAACGATACTGCTTGAAAAAACATTTTGTAGTCAAGATCCTTTTAAAGTGCATGGGTTTGATCTGAAACTGAAGGAGACCACATATACAATAAGCAACCAAAAAGCAAGATTTTTGAGAAGGGCAAGTAGGAAAAATAATTTAGCTCCATTGAATTGTCTGCTCTTTTAATTACCTTATTGTGGACAGGCTGTTAAATACTGTATATCTCCTTGAGAGCATATAAACAAGTCAACGCTGGAAGCATTATATATATAATATCCCTACAATACTTCACAATGTGGTCTCAAAATACTTAGTGATTAGAAAGAAACCTCTACCTCAGTTTCTGTTCAAAAAATTAACAATACAATTTTTTTGTAAATAAATAAATAAATAAATAAACTTCCTGATTTAATAGTTAGTTTTTCAGCAAGAAAATAATTGAAACGGACTGGAAAAAAAACTAAATATATGGGGTGGCTGACCTTTTTTCATTCAGTTTGGTGTATTATTTTTGTCAGCCTTCTGAAGGACTCTGTGGCTGCTTTCCTCTCCCCAGTTTTTAAAATCCAAAAATCTTGCCTTCATGAGAGGCAGGCAGTTCCTGCAGCTTCATCTCTTTGTGTTCCACTCTTGCATTTGAAATGTGAAGATAGTGCAGTTCTGTTCCACTTGTAGTTTTGGCCATTGTCCATGTTTCTTAACACATCTTGGTATAAACCAATGTAGCCTCTGTCCACCTCGAGGGCCTTGCACCATTTATTTGTTAGTACTTTAAACTGCTGGGTTAAAGTATTTGCCCCTTGATAGATTTAATATGTTTTTGTTTTTTGTCAAACAACACAGAAGTCTTCAACTCCAGTCCTCAAGGGCCGGTGTCCTACAACTTTTAGATGTGTCTCTGGTCCAACACACCTGAATCAAGTGGCTGAATTGCTGCTTCAGTATACAATCACATTCTCAAAGTCATATGACTTAATTAATTGACTCAGGTGTGTGGATGTAGAGACAGATCTTAAAGTTGCAGGACACTGGCCCTGCAACTTTAAGGGTAGAAGTTGACGACCCTGGGCACTTAAGTGTTTCAGTTCATCAAACAAGCACTAATATCAGTTTTAACTTCTTAATAAGTGTATGAGGTAGTTTTCAAATTATGTTTAAAGCTAACCTAACCTAACCATGTGCAAAACAGTAACCACCCTTTCTGTTAAATAACAAATTAATTAAACTATGTTCTCAAAACATTGCAATAATACTGAATATTGAAGGTCAGAGTGCTGTTTCCCCTGCAACACTGGAAACATGCTAATGCAGTAAAATGGACCAGGTCATGATGAGGCAGATGTACAAATAGAACTCTACAAAAAATAATTACGTTGTGTCCCCTTCAGTCAGACAGATTATAACACAGGTATAACCTTTTTTGTCCACCTTAATTCATGAAATTGCACCATGCCAACATACTTTTAAATCTTCCTTCCACCATGACGTATTTATGAAGAAAAATTAAAATTTAACTGTCAGACAAGCTAAAAATATAATGTTATTTTAGAAGCTACTTATAAATTGTGCTTCATCTGACTTTTTAACGCCTATTGAAAATGTTCCACTAAGACTCTTCCCTCTTAATCATGTACTCATTCTTACCATGTTGCAGCATCTTGCAGCAAATCAAAGTCAAATCTAACTCAGTGGTCATTACCTAGTTTTTGCGCTAGTCTAATTATTATGAGGCCTTCTAGCAGTACTTTCATTGTTATTCTAATTTTCTATAAGAAAGGAAGTGGCTTCATGTAAGTGCTGAAGTAATCTAAGGCTAAGCTAACCATACAGCTTTTCTCAAAGAGATGCAAGTGCAAGCCCCTAAAAATAAGCTGATTTAATTCTCTGAATGATATTATTTTTAATCTTCATTGTATAAACCCTTCTTTAGCTATGATTTAGCTTTTTTTAACATGTATTTATAAATTCCCTGCGTACACTATGATGCATGAAGGTATTTGTATTGCACACATTATTGAAGGGAACTCGATGAGGCCTGAGTTTGCTGTGTCATTAACAGACACAGCATTGAAGGCTGCATTGAAAGGTTGAATGTTCGCCAAATTCCTTGTTATGTCAAGTATAAAAATAGTACGATAGTGAGCAAAATAATTTTTATATGCTCAGTAACTACAGTGAGTGCACTGGGATTTTTAAGAAGCAGCATGTCTTGGCAGCCAACCATCAGCGTGCTGATGGTTGCACTCTACTCCTCAACAGTAGGCAGCAAGATATCCTATTATGCGTGTGCCACTCGTGGTAATTGCCTGTATGCTGCAGATGCAGTGTGGAAATTAGAAGCGAGTCACTCTACTCGTGTATGCACTAGTGTCAGTGTTATCTGGCCCCCATACTAACTCTTAGTATCTGCAAAGGGGAGCTAGTTTTGAAGAAATGCATTTGATTTTGTAGTCATCATACTTTTCTGCTTTTATTCTTAATCTTTAGACTAGTTCTGTTTATTCCCTGTTTTCTCCCTGTTTTTACATCTGTGTTTATTATCCATCTCCCCAATCCCAGCTTCCACCCCCACAGCTGTTCTACATTATGTTAATTACACTCTCAGGTTCCTCACTTTAGCAATCAATTCCCCACAGTATTTACGCTCCCTGTTGAACGTCTTGGTTTGCTGAATTTATCTGCTGTATGCTGTTCCAATCGTGTTTTCCAAATGTTTCTGTTTGTGATTTCTGGATTAATTTTTTGTTTTTTTTACCAGCAGCATTTGGGTCCTGTAAAATTACAAATCTTGACTCACTGACTGCTCAAGAAATTCAAAAAAATATTTAGCCAATAAAATCACTGTGCCTCTCTTCCAACTAATCCAGAAAATATGTTATGAGCTGTAAATGTTGTTCTGTCTTCACGTTAAATTAAACTACTCGGTTAAAATTGGTGACTCAGATCAGCAGATGTTAAAATTTAAGTTTGTACAAATGTCCATGTCCCAGTTAAATGTGTCCACATGTCTATTATTAATGTGTTCATAAAAGAAAATTAAGCTCACAACAAATACTCTTTTGTGCAAATCTCCAGTCGTAAAATAACAAACAGATGTCCTACGAGGTTATGCATGCAAAATTCAAAGCATTCTTTCCAGACTCCAATCTTTTCAAAGCGTAAATGAGAGGCAAGTAGTAGCATTGTTTCTGACAGCTTGTTTTCCACACTTGTCCAATACAAATGTGCAAACCAGTCAGCAGCATTAGTTCTATCTGACTGTCATGGGTTTGTGTTTTCATGCCTCTTTTAAGCTTTCTGATCTGTAACCTTTTTTGCAGGCAGTGCATTACAGTTTCTGTCCATCCTGTGTGTGATTTAAATTGCAGATTTCATATTTCAGTTTAACCACATTAGATCTCTTAACACTTACTATAAATACATACTAAACTTTAGAATCTATGCAATATTACCTTTGTCATAAGAAGAGTTTAAATGTTGTATGGAAAGGTTTTATCCTTTCTTCTTTTTTGCATGTTTTTCCCACTTGGGGTATCAAACAAGTGTTCCAAAGAAAACCTAAGGTAAACAAATATTTCAAAATAATACTTTTAGACATCTTAGTCTGGTGCTATGTGAAAAACCAACCACCATAGTTGTAGTTATCATCTAACTATAACTATACTTTTTTTATAGAAAGTTGAGATACATGTTTTATTTTATTACTAATTACTGGCAGACCTCTGTGTTTAAGATAATACTTAAATTGAATATAGCTGATTAGATTAAATAAAATAAAAGAGCTCAGAAAAGCAGTGCATTATTTCTCAATTTGAAGAAATTCAGGAACAGATTAGAAATAAAGTAATTGAAAAGTCTGGAAGGGGTTACACAGTGATAAGTCTTTGTGACTCCAGTGAACCAAAATGAGAGTTATTATCTAAATAGAGAATAGAAGGAATGGTGGCGAATCGTCCAGTAGAGACTGGTCAACCAAAATTACTCCAAGAGCAGATTAATGATCCATGAGGTCACAAAAAAGCCTAGAACAATATTCATAGCTCTGCAGGCCTCACCTGCATCCATTGACGTCAGTGTTTGTTTCACCAATAAAAAAGATAAAAAATATATAAAGTGGCATTCATGGGGAATATCAAAGGTGAAAACCAGTGCTGACCTAAAACAACACAAAGATCAGTCTAAGGTTTGCTATACAACATGTTGACATGTTGCCATACAAAAAAAATGTATAAACTCCATGGTACATTTTTAATGAGTATTGTGTGAAAGAAACAAAAGTAGAATAATCTTGAAATACTTTTCACACCACTGCATATAAATATATTTTCATACTGAAGTTGTATGTACATCCTCAATTCTCATAAGCAGTTCCCATGCTGACAAGATAGAGTTTGCCATTTCTCTTTCATTGGACTGAAAAATCTGCGGCAAGTCAGAGCGTTAAGTACTAAAAGCAAACTAACCATGTACAAATTCCTCTGAATTTTATCCAATGAAAGGTGGTATATTTCTAGATCTTTCTGAAAAGGTCCTTGCTCTGCTATTGGAGCCCAAATGTTATTTTTGTGCTCAACATCTATAAAGGAATTTGATCTCTTTTGTTTAGTTTCCTCAGTCTTTTACGCTGTCATTGGCTTGTGTCTAAACACCATCTGTTAAGAGCTTGATTCCCCAAATTAACTGGAAATGAGCAAAGAAAGCAAAGAAAGAGTGGTGGGTGTCTCGGATGTGAACACATCACCACACCACTCTAAAGACCTGTGAGACAGACAGGGAAATAAAGAACCCAAGAATCTATAGTTTAATTGTTGTTAGGAACAGTTTGATTAATATTTGCCCTTCCTACTAATTAATTTCTATTAATCCAATTAAACTCAAATAACATCTATAAAAGCTTATTTGTTAATTTTTTTTAAATTATTGTGGGCATTTTGCAGTTCAATTTTGGACTCATTTGATAATTGTAATTCATAAATTAACCTCTGCTGTTCTCTATCTTTTAAATTGAAACTATATATTTTTAAATATATTTTGAATTTATTTCAAAACATTTGAAATAAATTTCCAATAAAATTTGAAATAAATAAAATACATTTATTTCAAATGAATAGATTTGAAATAAATAAAATACATTTATTTCAAATAAATAAATTTGAAATAAATAAATAAAATCCTGTTATGACTAAATACAAAGAATATAAACAGCAAAAAATATGCAGGTACCAAATATATCCAGGTTATCATCTTCATTTTTTTTTTTTCTCAGAAAATGCATCTGCCTCCAAACAAATTTTTATTACATAACATATTTCTGATGTTCATCATAGTTTCTTGAAAAACATGTAATTTAAAGCTTTTTCTAAATATTATTAGTATAAAGTTATTGTTGGCATATAAAAGTGTATGTGCTTAAGACCTTTCATTTGATAATTTCATCATTGTCCATTTGAATTAATTTCTGTTTTTAAATATCTTTTCTCTCTCTTTGGGAGAAGGACTGTCATGTTCTACCCTCTTTAATTAAAATGAAGGCTTATCTGATGTTTCTTATTGAATCCCTGAGAGAAACAAAATTAGTTTGTCAGTCGGTAGAGCCTGAGATAACCATTTAAGTGTGTATGTAAATTAATAATGAACAGAAGAGTAGGACAAAAAGTAAGAGTGCCTGTCTATATTAAATCTCTACAGTGGTTACAGACTGTGATGGAGTTGTCAGTCAGCTGCAAGGACAAAGAGGTATTGTTAGCCCTTTTAAAACCACATCTTTCTTTGTCTTTGTTCTTATCATTTTCCGCTTGTGGAAATCCTAGACAATAGCGATAATATTCCACGTCACAACAAAGCTTACTGAAACCATTATCATGGAAATAAAATAGATTGCAAGTTCAGCTTTCAATCTTGGGAAAGAAATGTAGGGGGAATAATGATTCAAAATGTCTGAAGCTCAAATTTAAGTTCAGATTGGTTAAAGATTTAGTGAACTCACGGGATATGCTGTAAGCATGCATTATTGATTAGTGTGACCACCTCCGGCATGTGAGTAGTGCAATTATGTTTGCAGCCACAATTCCCTGGAATAACAAAACTGGTGAATCAAAAGAAGGCTTGCGATTTTACCACCCTGTTTTTCTAATGTTATTTTAATGATGGAGGATTTTAGATTTTTATTCATATTCACATGCCATTTCACCCACTTTTGACTGTATGTGGACGGAATTTGAAATAGGGAGTTTATAAAAGCATCTTCCATGTACATACCCACGCTGCAACTATCATTTTGTGCTGCTCTGCTATGATCAGTGTGCACGAGAAAAGTCTTAGAGAACTGTGGAGGCTTCTGCTTTGATTCTAATGGTGTCAGAATTGGGTATCTGTTTCTGCTCTGTAAATGAGGATCCCAGCATGTGTCAGTGTGTCTCCTCAGAACTCCAACTTGTTTATGTGCTTTGAGCTTCTGTGATATTAATGTCTTTTTTTTCTCCCTTCTTTTCTCCCTTCTGTCACAACCCCCCTCTGTGCAACCCCCATTCCCATGTTGTTTCCTGGAAGGTGTTACCAGGCATTCTGCAGAAACATTGCTGTATCTTACCTGACAAGAAAACAGGTAAGGACTGAGCAGAGGGTCCCCTCTCTTCTAAACCCTCAGCACCAGGATAAAAGTAGAGTCACTCGTGATTTTAATGCGTGTGTGGTCATGCTGAGGTATGGACAGTCAGATGAGGAGGGGAGGTTGTGATCCAGGGGGGTGAACATTTGTCTGTTCTTGTCTGTGTTGTGTTCCTCTACAGCTTGATGGTAATATATCTCACACAAATTGTATCTTTCTTGTTCCTCTCTGTCCAAATGAAACTGATGTCAGTTTATGATTGTAATTTCCTCTTCAGCGTTCTGTAATTATCGTTAAACTACTAACTAACTAACTGGCAAAGTTACTAAATTTTGACATAGTCCTAAAAAACATCATGGTTTTGAGAGATGCACAGATAATTCAGCATCTGAACAATTTCAAGCTAGATTGGCCCTTAGAATCAGTTTTTGAAATAAAGGCTGTTCTGACAAGGACACTTCCACGTGAATGCCATTACTGAGTGGAAAGAGATTGAAGTTGACTATTTTCAGTATGGTATTTAAAAAAAAAAAAAAAAAAACGTTATGAAGTTTCTCTTACTATTTTTTTGTCTGTGGCTAACTTAATGTCTTTGTTGGTATATACTGTAAGTTTTCAGATTACCAGCAACTATTTTTCAAAAAAGGGACTAGCAACAGGTTTTTCACCTTTTTTCTGGTGAATCTAATGTAAAGCCATGAATCATTTTCATTCTTCTCGAGTGCAGTGGTTGCTCCCCTTCTGAAGCACTCACAGGGTGTAAAGTCCTAACTCAGCAGTCCCTTCCAGCTGTAGTCAGAGCTCCTCCCTAGCTACTTGTCCACCCTGCTAATCAATCGTGCATATGCAAACCCTCCACTGGCTGATCCTCTTATAGTCAGAGCAGAATGTAAACAGAAAATTATTGTTTTCTAAAATAGACAATTTCTGTTGACTTTTTGGGTCAACAGTTAATTTGGCTCATATACAGAAAAAGTCAAAAAGCTTCTCTTTCCCTGTCACTTGCAGGGTTTAAATGGATCAGAGCCAAATTGGACTTTAGCAAAAGTAGACTTAAAAAATAAATTGAATGAATAATTTTAAAATGGTTAAAAGGACAGGGGAGGTAAGAATGGAAGAGATTATAAAGGACAGAGACAATGAGACACTTTTAATCTGTGTATTATAAAATACGCTGGATTTAGAAACATTTGCAACATTTTGGAAAGTAATGTCTTAAAATATATTCAAAAAGGAGTTTAGAAATGGTAGCTACTCTACACTAATTACTCTTATCACATGCTAAACTCTAATAATTTTGTGTTTCATTTACAATAATCATACTAACAAGCTGTACAGCACATAGTGGGAATTTTCTTGTTTCTATTATAAATAATAAGTGCTTGTAGCATAAAGAAAATAATAAAATATTTGAACTTCATTTTAGCTATTAAAAGAAAATTACATTTCAGTAAATTATCAGCGATTCAAAACCTTTTAGAATGTGCAGATTGTAAATAGGCCACAAGTTGATGCATTTCTAATTACTTTGGTTTGTTTGTCAAATTTAATTGACAAAGGGAGGGACACATTTGGGAGCAGTTACTGTGACTTGTGATGATGATGGGCTTCTTCACATCATTTCAGGTATGAAGAGGTTGCTGATGAAATTGAAGAGCAGGGAAATATATTCAGGTACATGACCACTGTTCTGACCGTAATGACTACCTTTGTACCTATTTATGGGCTCTCCTTTGGCAGCTCAACCTCCCAAGGCCCTCAATTGCAATGAGACTGCATGCAAATGGGTTCACACTCCATTCATTTCATTACCAAAGCTTCAGATGCTGCTCGGGGTGCAGGGGGATTGTTTTATTTTTTTTAAGGCTCATGTCAATTTTGTTATGGTAATAATGCAACTTTGATTATGACCTTGGTCTTCTGTTTGGCATTTTGTTTTTTTTTTCTTTTTTCTTTTTTTAGTTGCTACTACAGCGCATTGTTCTGATGTGACAGACAGAATCACAAAAAGGGTGGAGTTGCAACCTTGAGTGTAATTAAATACACTGAAGCTTGCTACTGGGCACATGTAACAACTGTAAGCTATTTCCATGTGTGAAATTAATATTTTACATACTGCCAAAGGCACTGTACTTGCATCCAAATAGTTTAATCTTTTTCACTGAGAATTTGGGGCAAAGTTGTGTTGGATAGAGCTAACCTTGCTTTCACTTTAGGGTTTCTGCATATGTATTAAGTTATGTGCAGGCATGTGAATGCAATCGTGGTATCAAAATTAATTTGGCTGTATCAGCTTGAAGCCTCAGTTAAGGTTGTGAAGAGCAGTTCACCTCTCTGAAAATGATGCTTTTATGACTGAATGCATTTGTTAGAAAAGCACACAGCACATCACTTAGAAGAAAAAAAACCTGCTCCATTAAAGTTTATTGATCACTGCTGAGCTGAATGAAACCAGGACTGCTGCAAAGTAGCATTTACTTTGGCATCTTGTTGCCATAGAAACGAGGCTTGTAGATTCCAGCTTTGTGTTCAGTGCATTTGTTAGAAGCATTACTCATTTGCATTGTTGTCAGATCTCGAATTTAAAGGTGATGACCAGTTGCTTTAAGTAAACACATCTTTTGGTTATGCTAATTAGAAAATACATTATAGTTCTAATCTGATCTGAGGACACTTATTGCTGTAAAATGTTGAAGTGGAGTGAGGATATTTTTTAAGCATAACTTTAAGATCAAACAACAGAAAATGGATTTAATCTGCTGGTGATGGTGACTGTATGCTGCATTCTGTGTTTTTATGTTTATGTGCCCTGTTGTGCTCCGTTATATTGAATTATGGCGCCCTCTTCTGACCACCATCTCAGATCTCATAGTTTGCACTAAGTTCTCCCATCTGTTCTCAAATTCTTCTCTGTGCTTTGACAGCATTTGCATAAAAAACTGAAGGGAAGAGTCTTATCCTTCACTCTGCCTGTCACTGGCATCCCCCCTTCTACTCCTAATGGACTCCATGCCTTTTCTGTTTATACACATGAATTAATGTGTGATGATTTGACTATTTTTGGTGCCTCTTCTCATGTTTGTGCTGAAAGTTCTTGCATCCTGCCATTATGGTCTTCCTGTGGCTTTGTCAAAGCCAAATTCTTGCGTCTTAGTGATCACATGTTCAGAGCCACTGAAGGAGGATACGAGGGATTTTGCTTCACATAACCAGTAGAATTTAGTGAATGTTTCACAGAATCTGATGCCTTTATTTAGGTGTCATGTCATTACAATAGCTGGAACTACACAATTAAAAACTTACATTATCTTTTAATGTATTGGGAACGTTCCATTTAACATGTTCTTATTCTTGGAGATTTTATTTAGTTTCTCTTTTAGTTGTTAAGTTTTATTATCACATGCAATTGCCAAATTTATCTCTGATGCTCCCTCCTTGTTTACATTCCTCTTGTTCATCGTGGAACTTAGCATTATTGTGATGCATATTTTAAAACTAGGATGTAGCTGTGGCTGGGCCTGTGTAATACTTACTAACAGCATGCTAACACTTTCAATTGCATGAGTAGAGCATTCAAAGTAATGGCTTTGCATGTTGCCTAACTAAAAAAGTTGTCACTTTTTTGTTCTGGATGTAGCGGCATAAAACCTTTCAAAAAGGTCCACTTTTTCAGGCATTCGTCAGAATCAAAAATGACTAAACCTGCAACAGACTTTAGCGTTGAACATTATGCTTTACTTGCTAATAAATTCAAAACATGATTTCAAGGATATTACATTAAAACACAACAAATCATGTAGGAAACAGTTTTGTGACACAAACTGTTTTTACATAATAAGATGAATATTTTGCTATTTTATGTTTGTTTAGACTAATCAGCTGTCCCAGTTTTTTCCTTGTACATTTATCTCCGAAGTACGTATTTGTGGTTGTCAGTGCAGCTCATAACATTTTGTTTTATAAGGGTTCCTCTGAAACAAACAAACAAAAAAATCAATAGCCAGATAGTATATTTCCCCTGCAGTATCCACAGTACCTGCTTATCCTGGTGGTGGGGCTGGTACCTATCTTTAGCTGTCATTGGGTGAGAGGAGAGGTAATTCCAGGGCAGATCATCAATCAGTCAGGACAAACAACCATGCACACACTCATACCTAAGACAACTTGGAGATACCAATTAACCTGACAGTCATGTCTTTGGACTGTGGGAGGAAGCCAGAAAACCAAGAGAGAATAAATAAATAAATAAATATATATATATATATATATATATATATATATATATATATATATATATATATATATATATATATATATATATATATATATATATATATATATAGTATTGCAATCTTCAGTATTGCAATACTGGGAATACAATACTGGATTGTGGATACTGCAGGGGAAATATACTAACTGGCTATTGATTTTTTTTTTTTTTTTTTTTTTTTTTTTTTTTTTAGAGAGAGAGCAAGATTAGGACTAAAACACCCCTTTAGATGTAGATTTGTGATATTTTACAAAGGAATTTTAAAACAAAAAACAAAAATACATTTTACATATATATGTATTTTTGTTTTAAAATTCCTTTGGAAAATCTCACAAATCTACATGTAAGGGGGTGTTTTAGTCCTAATCTTACTTGATCCTACATATCTCGGCAGTCTAAAATGTTTTCTATTTGTCCTGCTTCAGAAACAGCAAAGTCCCTGAGCTACAACAGTTTTAATGGCTCTTGTGCCTTATGGAGCCTCTGTCTGGAGTCACAACATGTCCATCTTAATGCTTCACATGTCTTGTCTGAACTTCTTCTCCCCACTGTGAATCTTTCTGACATGAGAATGAAACAGCAGCTGCTCTATTAGTTCGCATAATTAACGGGCGGGCTGTCTCTTTCCTCTGTGGTGTTGTAGAGAACACTCTCGCCGTACATCCTTCCCCACATTTCAGACACTTTGCTTTGGATATACAAAGAATATTCAGAACTTATGTAAACTTGACTTGCAGGGAGAAGAGCAAATTGAAGAGAGCTGGCAGTCTAATTCTTTCCTAATTCCTGCAGTGAGTGTTTACCCTTGACAACCAGCTCATCAACTCTCTCTTTTTCTCGGCACTCCCTCCAGCACCATGAAGGCAGACTCACTGAACTGTTAAGAGTGGGTAGCTTTGCACAAGACTTTTTTCTTCCCCTCTGGAACATTTCCTCTAAATATACAGACAACCGAAGTTTCAAGTTATTAGTATACACAAAGATCCAGTTATACTGCATTAGAAAGAAACTTATAATTTACCGTCCCTGATTCTTTTGATCAGCAACAAAGTAAAAAACATTTCATATAGAAATCATTTTATTGGCCTAAGGGATGCATCTTCTTTCAGTTGATTATCTCCTGCATGATTATTTTTCAGCTCCTCAGTAAGCTGAAAATCTTGTCACCTTAGTAATAAGACTCTTTATGTTTGCCAAACGTTGTCATTATTATTAAAACTTTATTTTTGCAACAGTGCTGGTGTAGAAGTTCCTAAAGTTCTTAAAAATGTAACAATTGAAACTGATGCTCTGTGTTTCTTGACTGCTGTCTGTGGACTGGCTTATCCTTTGAGATAATAGGTTTTCATTTAAGTATGAATGGTTCAAATATACCTCACAGTTAAGTTCAACCAGACAGTCCAGTACAGATTCATTTTGAAAAGAACCACTTGGTTTTGCTTTATTATTATTATTTATTTTTTTTCAATAACTGGCGTGACAATTTGATAAAAATGAATAGCCTCTGTTTTTTGGAATTATGAAAATCAGAGAGCCTGCTGATATCCCATAATTTAAATATGTATTTTTTTGTGCTTGTCCCTCTGGAGACTTCTTATTGAAGTTAGTCAGGAGGACACCTGGCCTCAGTAGGCTGCATATCTCAACCTTCCTGACATAATGAGTAAACTGGAGAGGAAGATTTGATTCAACATGGAGTCTGTAAGTCGTTTAGGTCGCTTATCAACAGATGAATGACGATGTCATCGAGTTCAGCAAGAAAGACAATCTGTTGCTGTTGCTCTGCTAAAAAGCTTTTCATTTTCTCCTCGTCTCCTTGCTTCCCTCCTCATCGGCTCTCTGATTACTTCAACACATTGTGTTTCTGTGCTCATCAATCAACAATCAGTTCACAACCTGTACCATCTACATGACTAGAGCTGTAGTTTTCACTGTTGCAGCAGTAAAAAAACAATAGCTTACTCCTTCTATGTTATGTTTGTCAAAACAGAATGACAATCCTTTGCAAAAATATTACATTTCACTTTCTGTTTTTATCCCCCTCTAATTTTCACATTACAACCACATATAAAAACTTATTTTGTTGGGATTTTAAGTGACTAACATAATGTGGTGTTTATAAAAAAGAAAGCATGATATATAAAAATCTGCACATCATGAGGTGTGTATATATATATATATATATATATATATATATATATATATATATATATATATATATATATATTACTTGATGGTCTACATGCAAAGCATTAAGTGTGCCATGCAGCACGTTGCAGTGTGGATTCTTGTCTTCAGCAGAAACATGGAAACTGGTCAAAGTTGATCAGAAGCTAAATTTATATGCAATGGTAGAAAGCTACAAAAAAATAAATCTTGTGATTGCAGCTGAGGCTCACGTATAGTCACCAAATGCACACTCATACCACACTTTCCACATTTTATTTCTAAATTATTTATCCATTTCCTTCTCATAACCAATTATACGCTGCTTTTTCTTGGCTTATTATCAAAACCCAGAAAAATAAATGGATGTGTGTGGTTGTAATGTGACATAATCTGATAACTGTTAGGGGTTTGATTGCTTTTCAAGGTCACTCCAGTGTTAATGAGAGATGTTTATGTTGCGATAATGAAAGTGCAATTAATGATACATCTTTCTTGCTTAAAATGGGATTATGCAACAATAGACATATATTTATTGTATGCTGAATTTATTGTAAAAATATAATTTCTTGGCTCAAAGGAAAGTGGCTTTCCTCAAGCTTCCTCTCGGCATTCTCTGAGGAAACCCAAGATGAAACTGCATCATGCTACCTGCATGTTAATACCTCCTATTTTCATGGGACAGCTTGATAGAATTGGGGTTGCAAGGTGAAGTAAGCAGGTGATTGTAAAAGCTTGTCTGTAGTCTGCAGCATGGCTGATCACTTAGATTGCTTTCTGAAGTACAAAGTTTCCTGAAAATGTATCTGTAGATACAAAAAATAATAGCCTGTGGTGATACTGAATAGAAATGCTTCACAATTAGTTTCTATAGATAATAAAATCTATTTCACATGAACAATAGAGCACTAAAACTTTAAAATTATTTCAGCATGTGTTTAAAAAGTATAATAAGAATTAATAGGCTTTTTTAAATTGCACATACATGTTGTCCCAAATATAGGTGTGTTCTTTCTTTCATATGTTTCTGTTGCTGTTGTTGCTTTCTCCTCTGTCTTCACATTAAATTGATTTTCTTTAAGTTCAGCTTTTGCTAATTTTCACGAAAGGAAGCATTGATAACTTGTGCAAAATTGCTTGTATTAATCTTTTGAATGAAGGATTAAGGATGCTACTGAGTAACATGCCGATATTTTAGATGAGTAATGGAAAAAACAAACCTGCTCTATAAATACCAACCCCGGAAATTCAAAATAGTTTTTTGCACCCTTGTCTGCCCAAAATGAAAAATAAAAGATTATATCCACTCACTCATTTCAGGCTTCTTCGTTTTGGAAGAATGGAATGTGTTTAAATTACACACCATACAGTTGTCTCCTGACATTGTTAAGCCCTTCTGAAGCAGTCCAACAAGCCATTTAACTTGCTGTTACATTTGTTTCTTAAATTCTATCAATTAAAAAAAAATCTAATGATCTGTGGAAAAAATATAGAGATGAAACTGATTTCCAAACTCAGAATTTCTAAGAAAAAAACCTGGCGGTGTAGAATTGAGCTCTTTCCAGTTTCCATTTGGCAGATCAGGACCAGTTATCCATAAAATCTCCCAATTCCGGTTCAATTTCTCAGTGGCTTTAAAATCAGTGACAAGCTAAATAACAAATGTAGATAGATATAGAAGATATGAAGGGACTTTTCTTCTATGAATTATATTTATAGAAGAAAATATTGTTGAACAGCCTCAGTGATAGACCAAAAGAGAGGAATATGAGGCTTTCCTAAAATGATGTGATCCAAAAATTGCCTGTCAAACCTCAAACTGTGTAAAATTGCAGAGATTTCATGTTTATGACAGTCCAGCTCAGATTACAACACAGTTAATAATTTTGGCCGTGTTGGATACCCAAACATTTTCCTCTTTGACATCATGCAGTTGTTCTCTTTTCACCTTCTTTTATCCTGCTACTTTCCCTGAAGCCTATGTTGTTGTTGTTGTTGTTGTACTCAATGTTCTGAACATGTTTCTCCCACTGCTGCAATTACACTGAAACAACGCTACTTATCCCAGTTCTCATTATTAACACGGCAGCAGTTGTGAATAGATGGTACTCGTTTAGTAGCCTGAAGCTCTCTGACACCTGACAAGGAGAGTTGTTTCAAATAATATCAAATACATAGTATCTCTTTATGTGTTATTGCATGGGAACCAATGTGCCCCCACAGTTCCACTGCTGTTTAAAGAGAACTGAATTATAAAAATGAAAACGGCAGTTTCATTGGCTACATTTGTCCTACTTTTTTCTCCTGTCAGGTGTGCAAGTCCCGAGAAATGGGTGATAACTCATACTATCACCTTTAACAAAAAGAAACATTTTCTCCGCCTGTCAGCCTGCATTTTTGTCTGTGTGGTATTTACAGAGGCTCAGATTTAGTTTTGGTGCTATGATAGTAACAAATAACAGCAGCCATGCCTGTTTCCGACATCCGTTTGGTTTTAGAGGAAAGGACATTAACTGTGGAGGAGCTGCAGCCAGTGGCCCAGCAATTGGCTGCTTGGAGAAGCTAACTGTAATGTGATTTTTTTCCTTTTTTCTTTCAGGATCAAACCAAACATGAGAGAAAAAACTCAAATTGTTGTTCTGCTCTGATATTTTTCTCTTGAACATGTATTGTTGGTATTTGTGTGTAGATACAAATATTCCCAGTAAAAAGACAATATTTTGGCTATAATTTTTGTGTTTGTTGTTTTTACTCATGTGTAAACATTATATAATCCCTTCAAAGAAGTCCCATTAAATATCATCTGACACGAAATAAAAATGCAATGTTGCAAATATTGAGGGAAAATGGCTGTAACACATAGGTGATAAAAGCATTAATAAAGTTGAAAATGTATCACCTTGTAAAATAATTGGGTGCATATGCAAAAGTTTTGAAATAACTTGTAACTAAGTAGGAATAAATAATAATCATTTACACATACACACCCTCAATTTCAATCTAAAAATTAAAACGGGGTTTTTGTTTACCTACGATCATTTCTTTTTTCTTTAAAGTCACTTTTTCTTGTTTCTGCAACTTGGATACCAACAGCTTTTAGCAGGTGGTATTTTTTTTGTGCATTCCATGGTCTGATCTGGGAGAATTCTATTTACTGTGGTTGTGGCTGGGTGTGGCTGACATGGCTACACACATGTGGGTAAAGCTACCCCATTTTGGATCACTAGGGCCTCAATTCAGAATTGGCAAACTTTTTCAGGTCATAAAGAGTCTATTTGCTTTTATATTTCTTTATTATTTTGAGCAAGAGTTGACACTGAAAAGAAGATTTGTCTGACTTCACAATTTTTTTTCAATTTTTGTTTTGCATTCTGTTGACAAAATTCCTACAAGACATAGTAAAATCACAAGTAAAAATCATCTAAGAACTTGTGACACTGTGTGGTATTTTTATTGCACAAAATGACCTCCAGCTCATCTGTCTATAATCATTTGAGGTCTGCAGTAGAGCAATGTTGGGAATAACTGGCAAAGACATCACTGCTTCTGCAATGATGTCCTGCCTGCTTGAGTGCACCTCTTATGGTCAGAACCATGCATCTGACCATAAGATGCGTCTGACTGGTCAGACGATGAAAGATGACCAGTGTCAGATTCATTTCGCAGCTCATCAGGACAATGCAGGCCTAACGAGCAGAGAGGATTTGGGTGACTAAAAAGAAATACAAAGCTATAAAATAAAACAAGCTGTAGAATGGTTCTCTATTAATCTTATTAAATATATTTGATAAAAAAAAATTAAAGACATTTGGGATTATACCAGTGGTATTATTTTTGATATACATTTAATTTTGTTTAGGGATTCATAAAGTATTTTGGAGTTGAATTGAACTGAAAACATTGAGAAAATCGGCATATAAATCATATAGTTTATTTATTCAGTTATATTTTATCAGTCAGCACATACCTTTGTATTTCTGTGATGTGTTTTTTAAGATGTATAATCTGTATCCTAATATCCTGAAGATTATATTGCATGACCATAAATAAATATATATATCTGTTTTAATGCAAAAGCAAATCCAAATGATATCTAAATATTTCAAGCTAATGCCAAAAATTAGAGTAGGAGTATAACATGCAACGTACAATGACCCTCTTAAAATGTTGGTTGGAATTATCATTAATAAAGACATGCAAATACTTTGAGGAAGCTCATTTCTACACTCCCATTTTGTTGAAAACTTAGTTTTTGTGTTATAAAATTCTGGAAAACCTAGAAATTTGAGTCAGGAGAAATATTGAGTTTTGAAATGGGTAATGACTGTGGGTCAAAGTTAACAGAATCATAAAACAATGACAACTTTATCTGCTTTCAAGATGGATCCCACACATTTTCTGTCAAGAATTGAACTCTGCTTTGCAGAAACTGGCCTTATGCTCCAACACGCTGTCACCTATCAATGAAGAAGTGTCTCAACACAGCAAAAAGAAATAGACTCAGTTGATCAGAAAACATGATCCAGTTACTAACACTTACCCTTAAACTCAAAATAGACTAAGACTGATCAGACATAAAATAGACATAGACTTTTCTAATATATTTACTGTATGCTGTGGATATTTAGACCAGAGTACTCATCATGTTTTTGCAAAGAGTTTGTATTTCTTTAATTAGACAGATTTCTGTAATTCATTTTTGACACCCTCAGACATGGAAAACAACACAGTAACTCTCATTTGTATGGCTGCAGAAACCAATTTTGCTACTCATGGCCAAAAAAAGGAAACACTCCAAGAAGCCACTCCACCCAAATGAACAGACAGACAGTTATGAAGACACATGGCTGTTATCTTGTCCATCCATCTAGTGTGCCTGACAGCACAGACCTAAATGAGAGCCTTTTGGGACCACCACAGGGGGAACCGGGGTCTTATTAGGACAGCAGTGATAGTGTTCTTCCCTTCACTGTCTAGCATCAGCAGAGAACATCAGGGATTAATGATAAGGACACGCAAAGCTGCCTTGAACTTATAAATTGAATTCTACATTATCAGTGGAAGTGGAAGTAAACCCAACCATCACTATTTTAAAGTTAACCGTATTGAGAGATTACAGGAGATTAGTGAGTAAAAAGTAAGTAAAAAAAAAAATCAGTGTCTGATTGAGATTTATGTGATTGCCCAACACATATGTGTAGGTGATAGGATGGAAAATTATGTGGGTTTTCAAAATTCAAATACACATATTTTACAAAAGTTTGTTGTGTATTTATATTAAGATGCTCTGAGACAATATTTTGTTGAACTTTTTGTTGATCATTTTAGAGTATGTCTTTTTACATATTTTGGGAAATATATTTGTCTCACTGAACTTAATCTCTGACCTGTCTAGGTTTTTCATAGGTTTTCTTTCTACTTTGTAACTTTGTTTGACTCTGACATACAATCCTTGTAAACCTTATGGTTGTACATTGACATGTGAAAAGCTTTAGAGGTATGGTCCTTTAGCAAGGTGCTTACACATAAGGTTTTATGTAAATGTTCACATTTGCTCTTCTACTTTTTCACCTTGTAAACGTTTTGTTCATTTGGAAAGAATCCAGTGCCTGTGAATAGATACAATCATACTTTTGAAATTCTTATGACTTCCGGGAAGGAAATGTAATCTGATTAAAAATGATCTAATAAAATTTGTGTTTTATAGTAGCAGAACATAATCATCTGAAGTGTTTTGGAACTCTTAAAGGGCTGCTGAATAGTAATAGTTGGAACTACGATTTTGAAATTACAGATGAATTTCTTAGATACGCCATGAGATGGTGCTATGTGTCTAAAATAGGAGCTTTACTTTTGGTTGGATAATTACTTTATTGTGTACAGAAACATTGCTCATGTCTATGTAGAGGAGTGCTGATTAATGGCTTTTAGCTTATTAATTTAAATGTTATTTCTGCTGGTTAGGCATAGATGGTTTGTTTCTGGAGGTGAAGGGCTGTGCAAGGACACAGGAAGCTGTAGCTCCAAAGCTCTTTTAGCCACTTTTTCACTCCCCAGCCTCGTAATAAGATTCACCCGCATTGCTTAGCATTCACCTGTCATGGACTATGAGTCAGCTTATCTTCAGTCGACAAGACTGAGAGCCTGAATCTCAGTGAACGGGCCTTTGCTATAGATTTTTACATCACTTTCACGGTACAGATTGCCTGCGAGGAAACGGTGCTGGAATTTGGGCTATGAGAACAGACCAGGGACCCGTGAAGAATTTTCTTTGCTCTGTGGCATCAGGATGCATCAGCTCAGCGAGTTTGTTCTGCTTGCAGCTACACATGTGAACAACAATTTAATAAGGTTTTAAAAACCTGCTAAAATAATCAGACTTCAATTCAAGTAGGGAGGGGGGGGTTAATTGAACATCATAGTAGTTCTGTACGCAGGCTTGGAGGATAATTGAAACGTAACTGGAGATTGATGATCAATAATTATCTCTGATTTTTTCCTAACTGCTTCTAATCTGTTCCCATATGTTTTGTTGTGATCAGTATTCCCATATAATATTCACTGTTCCCCATTTATTATTCATAGTATTTTGACCACACATTAAAATTTTCACTGTTGGTGCAGTTGAATCACTTGCAAAATTGAGGCAATTAATCAAGATTGGAACACCCATTATTACCATTAAGCTCTGCCAGGAAGTGATCTGAGTCAGCATATATCGACAAGAGTCCATTTAAATACTTTAATTATTAATAAGCTGTCCTGCATAGCTGGGGATTTACTCAACAAAAACCAGAGTCCAAATGCTAATTCTGATGAGATTCAAGTAATGTAAAGGTATAGGCAGAAAAATATACACCACTTTGCAAAACCACATACACCCCTTAAATGTACTTTGTGAAATAAACTGCTGACGTTTTTACAAAGTGAGGTATAATTAAGTACAATGAAAAGGATTTCCAAGCTTTTGAAATAAATTAAACATGTTTTCCATGCATTTATGTTTGTTGAATCACTTTCAATTGCAATTACAGCTGCTGGTTTTTAGTTTATGATTTTACCAGTTTTGCCAATTTTTCTCTGTAAAGCAGCTCAATTCAAGGCTAACATCTTTCCACAGATTCTTGGCTGAATTTAGGTTTGTACCAATATAATGTATGTAAGTTTTTTTGTTCACAGTAAATCCCACTAAGCTAAACAACAGTTTGTGGTTTAAACATAACAAAATGTTAAGGAGTTCATGCAATGCGAGGCAATGTGTGGTACCTTTCTTTTGGCTCTCATTGATTTAATCATTTTTATCCTAAAAGCTAAAGCAAAAACAAAGAAACTTATTTTGTTCTGTTACTGATCAAAAGAATCCAAACACATTCTGATGTAGCACTCCAGGAGTCAACAGCTAGAAGTTCTGTTGCCTGCCATCGGTGTGGGAATTTGGGAGATTGCTGATGTGTGAAGAGTTATTTGAGGAAGTGTACTCTGCAGACATGGACTCACACATCATGCCCTGTCCAGTCTTTGTAATGGAGCAAGCCACCATGCAGACGGAACATGAAGGCCAAAGCTGCCATTCATCCATGCTGGCCAGAGGCCCAGAAAGGAAGGAGGAACACCGATAAAAGGTTGCTTGAGTTTGTGTCCCTTTCTTTCTATCTATTCTCCCTATGAGGGAAAAGAAACAAAACTGTATGTCATCACTTGGTGCTACGTTTTCTTTTTTTCCTTTGGGGTAAAAGTCCTGAAAAAATTCATACCTTTCACAGAGAGATGCACTTCAGTATAGTGCTCTGACCGAACCCGTTTCCAAATCATTTTTCTTTCCCCACTCTAACCTTCATCTTATCTATCTGTTCCTGTCCTTTACTCACCTTCATTTCCTATGGTGGCCCAGAGGTGCAAAACACTACATTAACGAAACACAATCACAAATTACAAAAGCACTACAACATGAACAAAGCACAATTACAAATTACAAAAGCACTACAACATTAACAAAACCAAAAGGGTATGTCCCAGTTGAAGACCTGAGAGATCGCTGATTGAATGACAGTGCTTTTGATGTAATTATTGTGCCCCAAAACAATTAAATAATCACATCAAAAAGTTCAAAACGTTGTCCTTTTTTTTCATTCCTATATATAATAATCTGTGAGAGATAGTGTCAGTGGCATTCATTAACTTGAAATACTTTGCAGAATGGCACTTTATGAAGTTCGGTCCATTTACTTGTATTAGCTTGCTGGTAGATAAGCCACTTTCAATATGGCGGATGCTGTAACGTACCGAAACAACGGGCCGACCCGCTCAAGCGATAACTTCTGGTTCAAAAGCACTGTCATCCATCAGGTCTCCAACTGGGACATACCCTTTCCGTTTTAATATTGTAGTGCTTTCCTCAATGTTGTAGTGGTTTCATTAATGTTGTGGTGCTTTTGTAATTTGTAATTGTGCTTTGTTAATGTTGTAGTGGTTTGCACCTCATGGCCACCATATTTTCCCCATCCTTGAATGACTTCAACATATTCTACCACTCTCACTGTCCTTTTTCTACAGAGCTAGTTCTACTATATTTTCTTACACATGCTACAAGGAAGGAAGGGGAAAAGGAAGATTCATGCTTGACAGGTCTTCTTAATTCTTTTTTGTCTTTAAACTTTCTGTTCCACGCATGCCCCTAATGTTATATTTGTTTTTTTCTTGTGGGGATGGTTAGGGTGACCCATCTTTTATTCCTGGTCACGTAAAAACGCTGCTGCTTAATGTGCCGTACAGCTGGGCACATTTATTCTCATATATTACCTCTGACCTCTGAAGTGAAATCTTAATTACAGGAGTGTGATCTTTTGACCGTGTGTCTTATTTTTTTTTACGTTTTATTTTTTTGACAGTGCCAGCAGTCTATTGCAGATAGAGTGCCTCTGTTATCACACCTGGCTAAAATATAAAATTGAAGGATTATACTAAACCCTAGCTGGGTGACTGTTCTTGTCACCTCTGTCACATGGATTTTAGCATGTCTCTGACTTCTTCTGGAGCAAGAAAATTGTTTTATTCAGTGTACAAATAACATTTACATAGTACTGTTTCATGCATTCAACGCACACAGTAAATTTATGTAGAGATTTATTTGCTGTGTTTTAATGTTGGTGGCATTGTCTTGTCTGGTTTGCTGTTATACCTGGGCTGTGAGAGAAATAGATGGATTAAGAATGAAGGAAATACAAATCTAGACGGAGAGAAAAAGAGAAAGTGGTAGAATAAGGAGAAGTGGTAATGACGGACTGTGTGGGGGAAGCTAGGCTTCTTGAGCACAAGAAAAATTGGCGGAGATACTGTAGCAGTGGGGCATTATTGAAATTGAACAGTCTTGCAAAAATACTTACGTTATTTGAACTTTTTTTTTTTTACATTTTGTAGCAGTACAAACAGAAACCTAAATACATTTTGTTGGAGTTTTCGCTGATAAACCAACCCAAAGTACTGCTTAAAATTATGTGGAAGAACATAAAAACAGTTCTGGCATAGGTTTGCATGCTGCCTCACCCTCTCAAATAGTACAAAATAAAATACAGTTCAACCATTTGCCATCAGAAGAACTTAATTCACAAAGAGTCAGTGTGTGCGAAACTTCATATCACTAGGAAATTATTTGAGAAGGTCTCAGAGATTTGTTAGAAAACATCAGTGAACAGACAGGATCACAGAGACTTTACAGAAGGTTGTGCAGGTCTTTAAAGCAGGGTTAAGTTATAAAATACATACCCAGCTTTAAAGACCTCACTGTGAAAGAGTTGCACAAACTCTTTTCAGAAAGAAAGAAGTTTGACTTGATCACAAGGTTTCTTAGAGATACCACAAGCTGTAATGGAATGCTTTAGATTAAACTATGCTTATAAAAATGACATAAACAATATATGACGCTTTACTAGAACATTCAAAGATGCTTTACAATTAAATCAGTCATTCTCATTCACACATGCATTCTCACACATTCTCACACTAAGCTATTGGATTGGCAAGTTACATTCATATTTATGATCTTTTAAAACCATGCATCATTTTCCTTAAACTACCCAATTATGCAATCGTTTTGTGTTGTTGTTTGCACATATTTGATGAAAGTGAGAAAATAAAGATTCCTTTATCAGTTTTTCTGTCTACATTTTCACACTTTCAGTATAGTTTGTGCATGATTTATGCACCATCTTCCTGACAGGACATAAAAAATTCAAAACAACATTGCAGTTGTTTTTGCTGTTAAAAGTTTTACATTTTTCATTTTTCAGAGTGCTTTCAATATAGAGAAACTTCACATTTCACCAGGGATTTTTTTTTTTACACTGAACAATTAAACTGGCCTTTTTTTTTATTATTATTTGTGAATTACACTTGTCTTAATTTGCAGTATGTGATGCACACAAACAGTTGGAGGATTATTAAGTCTGATAATCCAGTGCTAGACAAAGAAAACACTGCAGATTCTAAACAAGAGATTAATAATGTTGTAGCATTTAGTGGCCACAATGCATTTTAAAAAGCTTATTTCTGACAGTATTCAGCTGCTAGCTTTAAAAAAAATATCTGGAACAGCTCTGTCTGGTTCTAAGGTGGATTGTGGCTGGATATGGCTGTCCTTTAGCCTTTGGCTGTGTCTACATGATGTTATAATTTGTACCTGCAGGGCTTTGTGAACTGACCACTACATCACCAAATTTAACATGCACAGTCATTGTGCACACACAATTGCTGCTTACGGTTGTTGTTTGCACCCATTAAAAGCTAATTTGCACAGCTGTAATTGTGACAACCGGAGCACATACGTGGTCGTAATCACTGTGCCACCCATCCAACAGCTTAATTACAGCAGTCATAAGCAGAACCAAATCCATAGCTGGTGGTGTAGATTAAATTTGTTATTTAAATTTTTTTTTGTTAAAATTAAATGAAAAGCTCAAGGGAATAGCTCTTCAGCAAACTCAAATATAGAATAACTATTTTCTGGTACCCCATGCCGACAATAAAAAACACATTGTCAATTGGAAGTTGTAGTTTATTATTTTCTGCCTTCCTGATAAGGTTATTTTTTTCTCCCTTCTGCAGACAAATGTTTATTTATTCTCGCCTGTATTTAGCACATTGAATGTTTATTTATAGACAAATAGGGCATTTTTTAAATGTAGCAGTAAATTACACTTATGTTTTAGCACTATCTTGATAATTAATAAATTTAACTTGAAGATAAGAAAATGTTATAGTTTGAACAGACACTTCTTTGAATTATTCATTTTTTTTGTGCACATACACAACCGCTTTGCTTTGTGTACAAAAGCAGACTGTACAAAGTCAAATCAAGCATATCATCTTCATTACCAACCATGGCTTTCTTTTCTTCTATTTCACTTCACATGGATCTTTTCACTTCCACTTCTAAAGGCAAATTTGGGTTTCTATAACAAGAGATTCGATAAAATCTCCCTTCAGGTGCAGTCTCTGGGAAAATTCACGCAAGTTTGAAATAGAATTTATCAACAGTTATTTATCTGTATAAATACAGTCAGTGGTATTTCACTCAGTACATCATTGTGTATACATTCACATGTTGGTTGCTCAGATTTGGTCTGAATGGTGCAGACATCAGTGATTAGTACATCTTGTGTTTTTGACTCTTGCCTGGGTTTAAGATGTTCCCAAACAAATGAACTGAAGGGACCTTTTAGTTTCTTAAATGCTGCCACTCCTGTTCTTCTTCCCATAGTATTTTCATTTAAGCTGACTCTTCAAAGCATAACCACCCTTCTAAGCACCCAAGTTCAGGCAGTGAAAGAGGCGGAAGGATGCATCAGTCAGCAGTCAAACATAATTGCAAAGCGGAGAATGGCTGACTAATTAAAAATAGAATGCTCTCATACAAAGTGAGTGCTTTAAACTTGACAAGCTTAATCTTATTTCAGATAAAGATGAGAAGCAGTTCTTGAGTTGTCTGGTCATATCATTAGAGTCAGCTAATAAATAGTGCAAGGTGGACTGACCAATAATACGAACTGCATGCAAACAATGTAAACACTATTATGTCACCCATTGTTCCTGTCGTTTTGCTACCTTCCTCTCTGCTCAAGACATGTAGATTTTTTAGTCATGGTTCATAAAAGAAAACGCTCTATAATTATCCTGATCTCCTATCAGCAGTTTGGTCCTACATCAAACCCACGAAACATAACACTTTAAGTGTTTCAAGTTAATGAACAACTGAATTTATCATAAAGTACATTTTGAAGCTGTAGATGTCATACTGTAGTAGCTTGTTCCTGGTCTTTAGCAAAGTAAAACAATACACAACACACTAAATTGCCATTAGCTTTTAATACAACCTGTATTTTTGGGTAAAAATATGGTGAGGAGAACAGCACCTCTATTTCAGCGTATTTGAACAGCCATGAGGCCCTGCAGTCTGTCAGATCAGATAACCGGCTATTATACCACTGTGATCCTTTTGTCAGTTTTTGCTGCGCTGCTGGTAATATCCAATAAGCAGGCAAATATACACAAGATTTAGTAAGATGAGGGAAGTTTTAAGATGCTGTAGTAAAAGATTATGTTGTTGCACCATGAAGTAGAAAGACAGTTTTGGAGGTTCTAAACTCTGCTGGAGGATAAGGAAATCAGTGATGAGCTTACAATCCTTATTTTTGTGAAAAGCAAATCTTAAGATAATAGAGGGAATTTTGTTTTAAATTAATTAATTTGTGCAATTAATTAATTTAAATTAATTGCACAAATTCAGCAGAAACAATTTTCCTCTTCAAACTAAATGAAGCATGTTAGTTGTTTGCCATAAATTAATTTGTTGTTTTTGCCTTTCACATTACAGTTCATTGGCCTGACTGTCAATGAACCTATGGTGGAACACGAGTTCACAGTCTGCTCACTGTATTTTGATTCTTTTTTTTCAGTAAACGTCAACTGTGACCCCTAATTGGTCTTTGTGTAGCAAACACCAGATGCAGAGTTCAACATATGCAGACAGAATTTTCTACAAGAGCACCTATGAAATTAGTTGAAATTGCAAGTTAATGATCAGTTAATTGGTGCTTCGAGCAAGTTTAAAACTAATCATAATAAGGAAAGGCATTTCTATTTGTTCATCATGAGCATCATGAAGATAAATGTCTCTGTAGCCCTAATTTTGTCTGCTACATAATGTTCAATTTTAATATAGACCTGAATGCCCTTATTCTTTTAACTAGTGCAATGTAACACTCTGACATAATTTAGGACATTTTTAGGAGACTAAACTAAGTATTTTACATCTGACACTTTTTATCATCAAGCAGTTTGTCTTAACAGACATTTGTGAAGCACCCTGAAAAACCAGAAACAAGTTGCCAGGGCAGAAACTGATACAAAAGATAAAAAACACAGTTTTCTGAGAAAGTGGTGACTTTGTTTTATTTTTTAAGTATGCTTGTTGAAATCATGAAGAAACCACCCCAGGATTTAAATATGTGTGAAGGCTTTTATTGACAAATAAAAAATTTGGGTGATATTTAAGTGAAGGTTCAGTTCCTATTTTGTATGATTCATTTCATTACTTGTGTCAATCCCTTTTCACTCAGTTCATCTCACCTGGTCTTGAGGGCCAGTGTGGGAATTAATCAAACCTATGATCGTAGGATCCAGTAAGGTATAATCTCCCTGATTTACTCCTCATTGAGCTCACAAGACATTTTCTCAAATCTGAATGAGGTCACCCTCCTTACAGTACGTGCAGTGATATGCTGAAGCTCATCTCATGAACATAAAGCTGTATTATATTTCAGGGCAAGCACTATTTGTCTGCATCAAGTGCCTTCTTTTCATTAGTTCTCTGACCCTAGAAATGCTTCCCTCTCTGGGATGTATCTAGCAATGATGTTAGATACATCATTGCTCCTGTATCTAATGCATATAGTTTTCTTTTACAGAAATATACCAGTCCTCCTCACATAGCTTTCCTTTTATAAGGTTTTAACCAATTTAAGCAGGTGCAGTTGGTGCCACAGCATCCTGAAAAAGTTTCATCTTAATCTTCCGAATTTAACATTAATTATACTTGTTAGAAATTATAAAGTTCTTTTATGAAAGTTTTTGTCATAATACTGATTTTTAACGAGGACCCATGAACAGGAAGAAAGATTGGATTCTTTCTTTAATAATGAAACTAATGCAAACTTACAATGACAACCAACAGGGACCAGGGAAGGTATCTGGAAAGCAACAGAAGGAGCCAGTTGAGAACAGAGAAAGCAAAGTAGTTCATACAGTATATACAGGGGAACAAGTGGAAATGACACAGAAACTAATTGAAGGTAACAAGTTGTAAATGGGGAAGTGAGTGAATGAGACTAATGAGATGACGATGAAAATAAGAAATCAAAACAGGAAATAACTTTACATACATACCAAGTATACTATCTGGCAACTGCAGAAAAGAGAAAATCATTTTTAACAGGGTGACACCTTTAGAATAACCCAAAGAATATAAAAGTGGACGAACTTCAGTCTAGCTGACTGGAAGTACACATAGTTTGTGTGGCAGCATTTTGTGTACCTGGTCAAAAATAATAATAATAATAAAAAAAAAAAACATTCTTAGTGTTTCCCAACATATATTTGAAATGAGAATTTGAGATGAATGCATCATTACTCCTTCAGCACAGCTCTTCATGGTTCAGAAGTATAAGAAAAAGTAAACACATCAACACGTCTTGTATTGCAAAGAAAGGTCAAAAGTTATTAATGGCTCATATCATACCTATATATCATCCGTATCTTCCAATTTCTGAAAGCGATGTTAAAGTAATCTTAAGCAGATATGAACATTTAATTTAAGGGCATAAGGAGTAATTGTAAGATTGCTGAAATGGAAATTGGGAATACTGTGATTGAGAATACTGCACACTCTTGATCCTGTTTTTGATCATGCACCTTGCTGGAGTAAGCACACCCTCGATTTACACCTGGCTATAAATATTCATGCTTCACCACAGTGTGTTACAGGATTGATGCCTGAGATAAATTAGAAACAAACTGCTGATGGTCTCCAAACTGTTTCCACGGTGAAAGTCACAATCTGAGCCTTTAAATAAAAAATCTGTGATCAAAAGCTGACCTAGAAGTAGATCTCAAAACAAAGGCTGTAAAATATTTTCCCCAAAATATGCTTAAGGAAATGTTTTGGTTAAAATAGATTCAAGAAATTGATAGAAATGGAAACTCCAAGAAGAAATGTCAATTGTTACTGTTTTCACAATATGGTACAAACTGGTTCAAATGTCATCTGTCAGAGGGAAGATACAACACTGTATAAAAAATTAAGGGGAAGCTGACATAAGTGAATGAAACAGAAATAGTCCCATTTTTATAGTGCTTTTCTTTCTTGCTGGGCACTCAAAGTGCAAGGCTCTTGCACTCAGACAAACAGAGCATCTTTGTCTATTTTTTATGGGCGACACAATGTTAGTTTTTCTTTCATACATACAATTGTAAGTCAGTGAATTTATCAAAGTGAGATTCATTGTGTTGCTGAAGACCTATCTGGCAGCAAAAATAAGACTGAACAATATTCTGACTGGCATATAATTTGTATTTGTTTTGATACACTTCTAAAAAACCAAATAAAACTGTATTATTATCTACCGCTCCCGTCCAACCTTGTGAATTATTTCCTTTTACAAATCATTAACACACCCCTCATATCTGGTTATGTGCCTGACTCAGTTTAACTCAATTCAATAATCCCCTAGATCAGGGGTTTTCAAAGTATGAAAGGGTGAGCCCCCCTCCAAGGAGCCCAATGCCTGCTGCGCCTCCCCCCCCCTCCCCCCCCCCCCCGCGGAGGGGGGGTGGAGTTGTAAAAACTCCGCCTTCAGCCCCCGCTCTGGCCAAAACCAGTGATGGCATAGTTACTTTGAAAAAGTAACTTTAATCGGACTACTGATTACTCCTTGAAAAAGTAACTTAGTTATATTACTGATTACTTGACTTGGAAAGTAACTAAGTTACACTAAAAGTAACTTTTTAGTTACTTTCAGCAGCTGCTAACAACAACGCTCTGCCTCCTGTGAAAATCACATTGATCTTTGCTAATACTTAATTGGAAGTTATTTTATAATGATAACATTAACAATGTGTCTCCACTGATAAGGTTGAACTGAAGAGGAGATTGTACAAAAAACAGTACAAAAATAAAAAACATGAGTAATTTGTGTGGTCCACTGTTGTCTGAAAAACTCAAAGAAGGATTTTAAAGCCCCCCGCCCCAGCCTCCAGATTCTGCGTTACGCCCCTGAGTTTGATGTCATGGCGCACATCTCCTCCTGCAGCTCCACAGCTCAGATGGCTGCGACACTTACCGTAATATTAATAATTATAACGGTGCTAACTTGCCATTATAACTATTGCCAACTACGGACACGTTTATTCGTGGCTGTTTTCACGTTTATTGCGCTGTTCATATTAGTCTCGATGTTTGCAGTTTTCTGGAGCGCAACGCCTGGCTCGGCGTCATTCAGAGGTAATAAATTAACTTGACATTAACAAAGACACAGCGGGCGGATCATCCGGAAATGATGAACAGGGAGAGACTGACTAAAACTACCTTAATGACGGACAAATTCTGGGATTTATTGAGTCTGCTTATTTCCAAGCCCAAATGAGCAACTTCACGTTCAAAAACGAGCCCAAAAAGGCGCAACCCGCCGCTCATTAAACTTGCAAGCGACTTTTAAAAGATGAAGCCCAAAGCCGCTTATAATAATCGGACTTGGCGACAGAAACTCAAAATAGTTCCAGTTTTTCCACCAACAAAATGCGCATCTCCCTCCATTGTTTACATTTCTGTTGCATAGAGACGTCGGTCACTCGACAAGACGAGTAGAGGAAATACGATTAAATAACAAAAGAAGATAGTAACACAGTAACACAAAATTATTTTGATAAGTAACTGTAGTCTGACTACTGGATTTGAAATAGCAACGCGTTAGATTACTGGTTACTGAAGAAAGTGGTCCGACGTCAGTAACGTTACTGACATCACTGGCCAAAACATCCTCTAAGGTGGGAAACATTTCCACTGATCCCCGCTCCACACGCGCACCCCACAGTACCAACTTTCTCCTAAATCCACAGAGTTGATCGTGTGCGTAAAAGACGTTTCTCTCACATCAGTAGACAGCAAGCAGATAGCTTTTCCGGTTTACTTTTTCCCTCGCACCGCGCCTCCCCTAAAGTGCTCTGGCGCCCCCCAGGGGAGGCGCGCCTCACACTTTGAAAACCGCCGCCCTAGATAAAAAGAGCTGAGTTGATCCAGACATGTCAAACTTACTCTTCCCTTTTTAATCTAAAATCCCACATTGTACTGTTACCATGCAACTCAAATCACAATTTACAAAATGTCTGAACTCAAACAATCCAGGTTTTATTTACAAAGCAACACTGAAATAGCCCCCCTTAAAATTACAATTTAGATTCTTATGTCTTCTAACTCCGAATCATCTGCCTCGATGTTATTACACTCACCTAAACCAACGATTTGACCTTTTCATTGGCTTCTCTTTCCGCCATTGTGCTTCCCAAGATTCTGTGCTTAACCCTGAATTTAGTAAGGAAAATTGACCACATCTTTCTACATTTCATTGTCTACTACAGACTCCATTTTCATTATTACACTGTTGACACCCACGACTATCTTTTGCAAAATCCCTCTGCTGGTCTTGACAACTGTTTTCTTTGACTCAAATACAGTAAATCTTCCAAATTAATAGACCAAAATCTTGTACCATATCTTCTCACAACTTTTGCCTCTTCTGCAGCAACGCCTTATGGACAGCAAAGTCAGAACAAAGATCCTATGAGGCAGATACTATGCCGTTTCCAAACTGTACTCCACTCCTCTGCTTACAATCATTAAATTTTAACCTCCTATATCTTCCTCTCAACACTAATGTAAACGTAGGGAGCCAGAACCATCTCCAATTGTAGTGCCTTCACTTTGAAACTTTCTTCCATAATTTACCAGGGACTGCAAAAAATATCACTTCTCAAAACTCATATTTCTAAAAGTCTGGTAAGAACAAATGTCCAGATGGTTGAATCTGCAAACTAGAGGGGAAAAAAACAACATAAGAAATACATACTTAAGACTAGCATTTTCAACTACATTTTGTGATAACTAGTTAAGGCTATGAATGTGAGAGAGATTCTCCAAGCCCTCATATTTTAAATCTGCTGTGAATGATTTGGCCACCTCATCACTAGTGTACACTAGTCCTTCTCTGTGTGCAACAAACAGCTGAGGCGTGGATCGATGCTGCACTCTGTAATCTCGACGTATTAGCAGCTTGTGAGGTTTGTCCATATTAGGTAGCTCCTTTAAATCCTGCAGGCGACATCACCTTGAAAGACTACAGTACAACAGTGGATGTGCTTGTTTCATAACAAACAAGCACACACACCCTTTGCACAAACAAAATAAAACAGTAAATGAAATCAGAAAGAGCAGATAGATGCAGAGAGCCATTATTCTGCAAGCAGGCCCAGATATGCCAGGAATACAGGCACAGAATCAAATTAACTCTGGATTTGATTTGTCTGATAGACCTAGAGGTTTCCTCTTGGATCCATTTAATGTCACAGTGATTTTGCTGTTTGACATCGTGCAGCTGATAACAGAGGTTTTGATGTCTGTCAGGTCAAACCTTTTGGGATTTCTTTACCTAGTTGCTAAGCAGGTTTTTGTATAATTCTAAATAAAGTGTTCTTATTTTAAATACTTTAAAACATATTGGAAGCTATAAGCTGCATTTTGCTATAAATCAGTTTAACTGTAGAGCAACATGTGATCAGTGTTTATGAGCTTTGCTGTTTTGTTGTACATCACTATTAAAAACCAGTCCCTTGTCCTTCACTATTTGTGTCATACAGATGGTCTGGGCTCTTGGCTGTTGAGAAACAATTGCCTCCTGGAGGAGTGGACTGTGTTGAAATTTTAAATTTCATTCAATTGCTAACATTTGCCCGTTACATATGTAAAGCACCAATTCTATGCTAAGAAAATGAACAGAAATTGCCTGCGCTGTAAACAGTCGTCCTCCACTGCAAAGAGAGAAGTGCCGATCCAAACAAGGCCACTGTTAATGTCAATTAAGAATTTGGAAGTGTAGCCAAAACGTACTGAACAACTTTGTTCACTTCGTCCGCTGCCATTGCTAAAACTACTGGCAGAATACAACTCTAAAACAGCACAGAAATCACTGCCATTGTTCACGTCTTCTGTTTGCTGATTGGCCCAGTAAAAACGTCTATTGGAGACAATACAAGTCAAGGGGAGAAAGCCCAGATTGTGATGTAAACAATTTTTTTTTTCAGCAGACTTGCACAGAAATGCAATGGCCAGGCTACATCACTATTTAATAAAGGTAAAATGTAGCTTTCCAAAAATAAGCTTCTAGGTGCACATGCCTAAGATGACTTGACGTAGAGTTTTTGTAGATAATTTTTTAAATCTCCAACTATTTTTTCAGCAAAACTGAGGCTTCAAGTGTTACTTCCTCTAAAAATGAAAACCAGAGACATAGGATTATAATACAGATATTACTTCCAGATAGCCTCGCTATGCATGTCTAATACAGCTATGCCTTTACCAACTTTCCTATCAACACCAGAAGGTAGAAGTGGTTAAAAAAAATCTCATCATTCTGAAGTTAGACTGAGGGAAGAGTTTGAGCAAGCTGAAGGAGTTTTGATGTCAGACCTCATGTAGTGCTGTGAAGCTACTTATTCAAAACAGAAAAAAACTGTCAAAGGAGCATAAACTCCCAACGTAGAAAAAACTTTAACAGCAGAACACAGTCTATTGACTTTTGCTTTGTCACAAGAGATTGGCAAAATTCAGTGACTTCCTCTCACACAATTGCTTTAGCCCATCCATCCATTGCCTATACCCACTTACTTGTGCAGGGCAATAGGGAGACTCAGACCTGTAACCTATAACTGGAATCTCTAGTTGTCGTTGGGCAAAAGGAAGTGTACTGGACTAGTTGTCAGTCCTTCAACACTTGGGAGACACATAGGATGACACATAACTAAGGGAGTTTTAGAGAAAACAATTGAAACTATCATGATTTTGGACTGTACATAGAGAGAACCCGGTCACTAGTACATCTCAACCAATCACAACTAATAATTTTTCTATGCACTTCGCCAGTGCACAACATAATGGCCACCAAAGGCAATGGCAGTGATAGCACAGTCTACTTAAGTTATTTAAGTTCATAAAATATAGCTTTATTTGGAGATTTATCTGATAATGAGTCCCAATCAGGAAAAATGCTTGAGAGGACTAGCATAGACAACTAACAAACTGCCTACATAAAATGGGATTTAGAAGCACATAGTCTGCAAGTAATTCTCAGAAGAGGTGATTGACAACTTGTGACACAAACTATTAGAAACACAAAAATTCTGGCAACTTTCAGCTGTTCCATTAGTGACTGTCACAAGAATAATGTATATTAGGGAGACATGTAAAAATAATGTAAGTCTCACTTTTCTACACATATCCAATCTGTGTTTTGTGAAAACATTTCTAGTATGCCGTCTTTGATGCCATTCAAACTCTGGAAGTTGGTCTGTGGTTAGACATATCACTTAAAAATGCTGTTTTCCCAAAAAAGTAACTTCATTTGATAAAAGTGAAAATACTCAGATTCAGCAATGAATCATTCTCTTCTTTGTGTGCCTCATTTGGCAAAAAAAAAAAAAGCAATAATGATTACCAACTTTTTATAAGCAGTCTTCCTTAGGACTTTGTTCAAGCTGTTGTATTTAATGACATCTTGACATTAAATACAATGTCAACCATCCTGAAGATCTAAGGTTCTTCAGGATGGTATCATATCAGATGTCATCAACCATAAATGGAGGTGACTTTCCATTTTCAAATGTGTATTATGAAAGTGTCTTTACTTCAGAAAAGTTGATTGTTCAATTGTGATTTATTAATTTACTTTAAAATGTTTAAGTTTCTTGTCTTCCAATTTTGAAGATATATCCCTTTTAACATTTACACAGCTGTCTGAGCGTAAATTTGAGAGAACATGTATAATGTTCTATGAAACTTCAGTACACTTTCCCTCTTCTAATTTTGTTCTCCATTAACCATTCCCTCAGCACTCAGTGGCCTTCATAGTGTTTGGCAAGTATGTCATTTAATGCTGACAACCTGCCCAGAGCACATCAGCCAAATGCAACAAGACAGATGAGACATGCCCCTTTTGCACATCATTTAGCAAAAGTCATTCGACAGCACCGATAAGGCCTGTCAGTGAATGACCAGAATGAATAGTTAGCAGTGGCTTCAACCTCATTACAAGGACAAACTGCATACAGTAGAGCCTTGATAAGTCTGGCATGCCCACACCCCTCTCCCCCCCTTTGCTGTTCTCTGTTTGAATATGAAAGGGAATAACGCTTAATGCTTTTTCCTTCGTGGATGGTGGCTTGTATGGGACAGCGACCCGTGAAATTAATATTTTGTGAGATGAGATTTGCGTTACTGACACACACACGCACACGCACGCACACACACGTGCACACCCAAGGAGTGCCTAATTTTCTAGCCGACTGAAAAACCTCCCAACACAGGAGAGCAGAGACAGGTATGGGATGTGTAGAGCTTTGAGAATGACAATACATGAGCAAAATGCAGAATAAGGATGGAAAAAGTAAATTGTAATATGAGGTGCAGAACCTACTTCTCAAAAGTTGATAAAAATATTCCAACATCAACAAATATTTTTTCCAGCAATGACCAGTTCCACACGACTCTTAAAATAATAGATCAGAATAATAATATTTCAAAAAGTTAATAAAAGTTAATCACAACGTCTCGTGACATAATATGAGACAGATAATCTGTGAAAAAAATGAGTTCCTCTGCCTCCTCTCTCTGGTCCTGCTTCCATTTGCATCTTCAAAGTGGGCGACACAACAGAACATACATGGCAGTGGATAGAATGAACCATCTGTTTATGCATCTGTCATTGGTTTTATATTAAACCAATAAAGGGTTGCCAGCAAAACTATTTGGTAAGTCCAAGTTTCATTGAAGTTGTAGAGACAGATATTTTTATTTTATGGATGTTGTAGAAATACAGAATTTATCTTATATAGCAGTCACTGATTGATCAGAAGCAACTTAGTTTGGAATTATACATAACTGAAAGCTTGAAAAGATAGAGCTTTTCTTTGCCATTATTCTGAGCAAACAGCTGTCCTGTATGGTAAATTTCAGTATTTTTTAATTAAGAATTTTTAAGAAGTAGAAATCATCCAACGATGTTTTTTTTAGAAATGGAGAGATGTTCAGATTTTTTATTTTTTTTTTAATTTATTGATTTTTTTACTTTTTGTATCAAGAGGTTTTCTAAGATTAAACCAGGGAAACTCAGATGAAGCCTCTTCAAAGGAAAGCGTATTTTCTATGACATGCTGAGTCATATTAGTGCTTCATTCAGGCTGCAAAAGAGCCAGACTTTTGGAAGATAACAGAAAGGCTGAGCCCTGTATAGCAAAGTGGGTTTGTCTGATCCAATTTAGCTTTCAATCTCTGTCAGTTTTAGAAATGTTTCTTTTGTCTTCTTAGAAATTAGTAAAATCCATTAAAGGGGGTGCTGTGGTGGCGTAGGGGCAAAAGCATGACCCATGTATTGAGGCCTTAATCCTCATGGCGGTGGTCGCAGGTTCGATTCCCTGCCTGGCGACATTTGCTGCATGTCTTCCCCCCTCTCTCATTACCCTGTTTCCTGTCATACTACTTTCAAATAGAGGTCACTAGAGCCACAAAAACCTTAAAAAAAAAAAAAAAAGAAAAAAAAAAAAATCAATTTAAAACTACATATGGTCTCCCACGTACATAGCATGTAATCTGTTCTTGTAATGTAAATAATCAATGATTGCTCAGAAAAAAAAAATACTCTGAATGCTGTTCTTGTATGTTGTTATTATTATATACAGTTATCTGCTAATCTTAAGGTCAAAACATAAATTGTTAGCAGTGCATGTTTGTTTTTTGTAAGAAGAAAAATTAAGCAAAGTGCCATGAAAATAAAAATTCTACAGGTGTCAATCGGATAAGCCTTCTGATCTGAGATGAGCTATAGTCTTGTCGAGAGCCCTGACAGCCCGTTTCTTTCATTGTCTTCCCTGGCTGTCTTCAATTTTTCTCATCTCATTGAGGGTGGAAACAATATCAGCATTATATATGCACCAAACTTTCTGCTGAAGGGCAATGAATTTTTCCTGCAGGCTTATAAATTACCACTTTACCTGGCTGTGCACTGTAAGAATGCTGGATGCTTAGCCAGCCAGCTTCATTCCTCAAGGCTACATATTTGGATTGACAGCCTGTCTGTCCTGTATGCCTCTGTTTGTCACCGAAGCTTTTGGGTTGCCGGGAAAAGACTCTGCCAAGTGACCTTGAGCCCTGCTGAGGCCGAAGGACTCCAGCTAAAAGCCTGTTCCCCTGTTGCAGCAGGCAACATATGTTTCAGCCAAATACGCTATAAGAGGGATTGATTGCTAGCTAAATGTGCCACATTGTTGAAGTGTATTCATTGTCAAACAAGTAGGCTTTGATTCTGCATCGTATTCATACTCCTTCAAGTACATGATTTGATCACGTAGAGAAACAAGTCAGAAGTTTTCGTATAGTTTTCAATGGCATAAATTTGAATTTAATTTGGAGCTTTTAAGTATGCACTTGAAGTTTTTTTCCCCAGAGTATAGTTATGATTCAAAATTCAGATTCCAATTATTTTAAAAATAAGATTTGGAAATTAAATGTGGATGTTGCTCTTCTATATGCAGGGTCACATATAGACTCAAATATATATATACCACTCCAATGACTTTAACCTTAAATCAAATCAAAATCAAATTTTATTTGTATAGCACATTTCAGCAAAAAGAAACAACTCAAGAACCACCAACATTAAAGCCTATCATAAACTGCATGCTATTGGACAGTAAGTGTCTGAGTACAGTGATGTCTACACCTTCGAGGGTGTCAACTATGAAAGAAGCATTGCTAAAAAATAATAAGCACTTTCAAGAAGGACTGAAATTTATAGTTGCTAGATAAGACAAGCTTAATCCTTCAGGGAGAGTTTTCTGGTAAAATTTGAAATATTAAGCTGCTTTTTCACCACACAGGCAACAATGCTTGGACAAGACCAGGCATTCAAACCTATCAGTCTTTACCACTTGTCAAGCATTTTAGTGTTAGCATCATGCCATTGGACTACCGGACTTACCTGACAGTGATACTGACACATTGCACAATGTGGGTGGAAAAAAGGAAGTTGAGACTACATTCAAGTTCTTCAATTTCTAATTGGAAAATGACCCCCCAAAATTTAGTTAATCCTCTGGAATAACTCTAGTTGAACCACATGGAAAATTTGTGAAATATGTTTAAAAGGCCACCAAAGCAGGAAACCAATAAGTTTAAATGAACTCTTCCAGTTCTCCCTCTTTCTAAGAGACGTTTACCTGAATAACAGAGGCTAATAATACATTTTACGTTCCTGTTGTTAAAATTTTAACAGAATCCTTTGGTAAACTAGCTGTACCAGTTTGAGACAGATTGGTTTAAGCAAATCTAATCTACTATTATCCGACACTTTGATTGCTCTGATTTAAGGGGATAAAGCAGATGAGATTAACTATGATTTCCAAAAACGAAAAAAAGAAATTAAATGATCTATGCGGTTTGTCTTCAAGCAGCGGAAAGGTGCATAGACCCTGCAGTCACAGTGATGTAGCCTATAATTTATTGAATGATAACCGATAAAGAAAAACCTACTTTGAAATATATATTTCAGGACTGTCAGCGTTAATGCACTAATACATGATCTGATTAATGATCTGAAAAGTTTAACTCATTAATGTTCCTTCCACTGAAGCACCAATTTACTGTTAACAAAACGACTCATTTTATACCGACTTCAATAAAACTCATAGAAAACTGGCATGAGACAACAAAATGATTTCTATAGCCGTTTAACGGATCGCTACTTACGTTAACCTGCTAGCTTACAGCGAGTAGCGCCGTTCCAGAGTGGACTTTTACATCACTTCCTATGACTTCAAATATTTTGATTTTCTGTTAAAAGGTCGCTGATTGGAGATGGAAATATTAACTGAAGGGTTGTTGTTTACTATACTACCACAGTGTGAGTCACATATTCTGTAATGATTAATAATAATGGATAACTGTTTGTCTATTCTTATACTAAAAGTTCTATGAAGTGTAAAAACTAATTCATTGGGTATTTCTGTCATCTCTTTTAATAAACTGATCAAGTTTTTCTCATTGGACATCGAAAACAATGTCACTGTTGTATCTATCTATCTATCTATCCATATACTGTATATATATATATAGACTGGTGACCTATCCAGGGTGTACCCTGCCTCTTGCCCAGAACGTTACCTGGAGAAAGGCACCAGCACATCCTGACCCCTCTAAGGGACAAGGGTGGATGGATGGATGGATGGATGGATGGATGGATGGATGGATGGATGGCTCCTAACATCAGCTGAGTAGTATTTTCAACAACCATTTCCAGGCAAGGAAAGGAAAACTACAATAGTGGCAGGAGAAAAAATAAGCCTCTCACTATCTTGGTCTATTCATCTCCTTTGTTTGTCCTCCCATTGTCTCCATTAGTCTTCATTTGTTCGGGTAGAAGCTCAATAAAGCAGAAATACGAGGATCCAGACTCCAGTCCCAGATTTTTGCTCCTGCCGAGCTCGTGGAACTAGGAGCAGTAAATGCCTGTTTTTCTAGTCTCTCTCCTCTCTTCTCTCTCTCTTCCTCTCTCCTCATTCTGCTGCACGCTGCTCAGCTCTGCTGCAGTGGATGGTCCTCACGGTGCGCTCGCAACTCGTCTCAGTGGAGGAAGGAGACCTGAGAATCTCTCCTTCACTTCCCCAAAAGGCAGTATTTCCCTTTTAGGCAATCATCTTTCCACCATCCACATGCCTGTAATCAGAATGCCTGGATGAATGTGGTGGTTGCAGTCATAGGATAGATGAGAGAAGAAGACTTTTCCATGTATGATCTTCTGCTATCTGCGGAGCACCGAGAACCCCTGCACTCATAGATGCTTCCTGGTTGTAGAATAGGTGTAAGGTAAGTTCTCCAGCTTGAAGTTGTTATTTTAATGCAAAGTGCCTGTTTCACCCTTTTTTTAAAAGAGTCAACATGCTCTAATGAGGACGTATTTGTTGAGGTTAGGTGCAAACAAGTTCAGAATAAGGTGTGGGTCGCATCTGACATGAATGCATTTGTAGTGTATCCTTGGGGGTCTGCAATGCTGAGCTTTTTGTTAGTTGAGCTTCTATCACATGCCAAAGACCTCTGCAATAAATCCTTTTTGACTGCACCAAATTAAAATTGTTAACTCTTTCACTCATCTGTGCTTATGGGTTTGGACATGGTTTGCATGTTCCACACATTTTCATTGGTGATCCAACTGAATTTGACAGTGGTGAATGATATGTCCGGAAGATGCAGAAAATTAAGAACTATGCTTTTTTTAAATTATTATTATTCCAGGGGAAACCCTTAAGCGGTACCTCACACTTAGAGTAATTCACGAGAGATGAGCTGTGAGGTTCTGTGACAGCTGTGTGCATCGGGGGCACCACTCTATGCGTGTAGGGGTGTGTGTGTGAAAGAGTGCGCAGTGTTAGTGTGGGCGTTTGCATGCGTCTCATGAAAAGTGGAATAGGTGAACTCGTGCGTGGGCAGCCTTTGCACTGTTTTGTGAATGAAGTGCTTTTAGTCTGCACTCAAGGAGAAATTGGCATGTTTACATTTCTGTACGTGTTTTCCCTTTTAACATATCAACTGTCGCTCATCTGTTGTCTCAATTTGCGAGCATACATGTCAGCAGCAAAAACCCTCTTCTGGGAAATACCTGAGTGCAGCACAGTGCCAGCTCTATCAGGTACTGGCTGCCGTTTTATTGGAAATGGTCACTCTCACAACCTAGGTTCCACGCTTTCCCAGGCTGCTTGGTGAAGCAAAGAGGCGCTGCGATCAGTCAGAGGAGATGTTTGAACATTCATGTTCACTGCTGCACTGCAGGCAGACTCTCTCCCTCCAAATTTGCAAAGAGGCCAAGCTTTCCTTTGGCACAGACAGAAGAGGCTTGATTTGAGAGGCTCTTCATTGTTAGTTCACACTTGTAATCCAAAGCAACTTCCACAAGTCTGTTGGGTGTATTTCCAGGTGATGGGTACTCATTATTTTGGAATTAGCTGTACATGAACAATTGCGTGGCTAATGCCACATTTATGCGAATGCCTCAATAAACACGATGTGTCTATGTGAGGAAGGGAACCCCAACTAGTTACTGTGGATCTCATTATTCAAGATGGCCAGAATTTTAATTGGCTATTTCTCATTTAACAATTTTTTAAATTAAAAGCTCTCTGCATTTATAAAAAAAAATCTGACCTGCTGAAATACTAAAGCTCTGAATACGTAGACTGAAATTAATCCTTTATGACTCAATAAAGGAAACAAAATTGAACAATCAGTGCATAAAAAGTTTCATAAACAGTGAATCTGATAGAAATGGACATATACATGGGACAGCCATGTTTGAAATCTTCTTTGATTGTGATGAATCTAGGATGTTTTCAATTTGTATTTTTTAATTCCTCAAATTGTATTAAGTTTTCAAAAACCTTTCAGCTTATAAACAATATAAACAACTTCAACTTGAGTCCAGCAGATTTTGATAAGAGTTTTAAGAGAATCACCGGAAATCATTTAAGCTGTTCCCAGTGGTGTCAGCATGGTTTTCCAAATGTGAATGTTTTTGACAGATCATGGGCTCAGTAGAAAATTACAACATAATGACAATAAAAGCAACCATATGGTCTCCAGTTTCATTGCCACAGGCACCCGCAAATGTAACGGCACTCTGAAATGTTAGATATTTGTATTCTGTAGTTGTGTGTATTCCCAACACACACAAGCATTTGCATCGATTTATGTAGAGTGAAACTGGTGGTTGCATTTCTAGAAATTGACTACTACCAATCAAGAGGCTTTGCTTCAGTGTTGACTTATAACTCATGCCTTCACCAATTAATAAATAGCTTTTTAGAAATTATATTTTTATACTTGAAAGCTTGTAAGTTCTGGTTCAATAGGCCAAAAAGCTTAAGTACATTAGTAACTGCTTAGAATTGTTTAATTCAAAACAAGACTTGCAGTTCTATCAGTAGAAATTAAAGGCTACATTGAATATCAATGTAAATTTTAAAAACATTAAAGATGTTTTAAATTGTAAGGTAAAAACGTCATTTTTGTACAGTAGCTCAAATTCATTCAGATTTGACCTTTTTTTTTTTTTCTACTCAAGCTAAAGATTATGAGTTGGGTTTGAAACATAAATATGCTTTTCTTTTAACAATTTGATTTTAACTCTAACTGTATTTGAGTTTTTTCATGTGCTCAAGCATTTTTTGCAGCCTGTAGTTAGTTGTCTTCTGTGAGATACTAAGAACTTGAAATGTGGTTTTATAACTTACCCTGCTTTAAACGTCCTTCATCCCTGACATGCCTGCTCACTCCTTGTTCTTCATTGTGCTGGTTGTTCACTAATCTTCTCCAACAAACTTATAGGGAAATCAAGAAAAGAATGCAATTGAGGTTTATGACTTTATGAATTTTGACAAAGTGTGAAAGGGTTCAAAGAGTTGAATCATTTTCAAGGTATCATAAATTGTAATGTGTACACTTTAATTTCCAGTATTTTAATGTTAAGCTAAATTAACAGAGCTTACATTTTAAAATTCTGGAAAAATAATATTTCTCCTTTGAGGAGAGTCCCATTTATCCCAAAGACACAGAGCTGTAATCTAAAATGATTTACACAGGGACAGACTAGTGACCCCCATTTATTTTTCTGTCATACCTGAAGTATTGCCCTCTCTGTCCATTGGCAGGTGTGGCATTTTAAACCCAGAGTCTACATTAACTTTGCTGACAGAGACAGTTCAGGAGTGTCTTGTCAGAAACCTACTCCTTTGGGTTTGTTTCTTTGTGCCTCAGCGCCTAGTGTCAGAATATACTTTCCCTGTTGATTCTATTCATGGTCCACATTTTTTGTTTGAGTCCTTTCTACATGCATTACTTCTGACTTATGCACTGCACATGTAAAGAGTGAGAAATGGACTAAAAGAGCTTCAGCTAAAGCATGGATGAAATTTCCATTGATTGTGTTCTTGGTGGCTCACCTTGACATTTAGGTATTGCCTTGATGTTAATCTTCACTGAAGCTCAAATGGTGAAAGAGAAAAGAAAACCATTTTTAAGTTGTAAACTAAGGACAAGTACCAGTAATGTAAGAACTCTAGTGAGTATGATCTCTCTTGGTATGCACTAGTAGCAAAAAGTGACACACTCTTACTCATAGGGCTCTTTAGAGAGGCCATTTTGCTAATTTTTGGAACGGGATAGGGAGAAAGATTACCTCTGGCCTTGATTCAAACCAGGGGTTGAATCAAGGCTTGTAAGCCAGTTTAACCACTGCATAACCATATAGTGGACATACTATGAAGCTTGCCCGTGTATGCTCAGTATGTACACTTAATACTTTGTGAGCAGAAGCTAAATCCTGCTGGCCATTTGAAATTAGCATCTCAATGAAGTTTCTCAGTAGAGGGAAGCATGATTGGATATAGAATTCCCTGTTAGATGGCTGGACTGACTTTAGTCCTGATAAAAACACAATGGACTAAAACAATAAATGTGAAACTGAAATTGGATTTTCAGAAGTTGGAAGCCACAATCCTCAAATCATATCAATGTGTGTATTAAATCTACATAAAGCAGACACTTTACTTTTTAAATGAGGTTGTTGAAATAACTTTAATGTATTTAGATGCACTTCTTAATGAAATGGATAAATTAAATCTACCAGCAGGAAATTGTTCCAATTTTCATGATAATAATTATGCAGTCCTCCAGAGGAACGGGTGGGAAATTTATGTTACAAATTATGTCCAAATAAGCCTGTTTAATGTTCTAAACTAAGATGAGACTTTCCACCTGCTGTGGTTGACCCACTGCTGTTTTCAATTGAGATTAGTTATGTCTGTTGGATGTGTTTGAGCTTGCATGAGGCTTGAGTAAGAATTAGTTGTCAATCTGTCTGCTGGTGTAACAATTTTGACTTCATGCTGCATCCAAATGACTCTTTCAGTCCCTCTCTTTTTTTGGAGAGCTCACACAGAGGCGTGCACACACCAGCAGTAAACATACTCTGTGTCACTGAGGCTCCAAACAGCTGACTCTTCAGAGGAGAGCTCTCTCCTGATGGGAATCTCGAACCAAACCCAAAGACAAGAGAAGAAAGCTTTCCCTTTTTCTGTAGAGGCAGCATCCATCTGCCCTTTCCTCATTTTCAGTCTGTCACTCACCAACACTCGCTTTCTCTCTTTTCTCTCTCTTCCCCGGTAGTGAATAAGTTGCAATGCATTCTCAGCCACTGCCAAACCTGAACTTCTAAGCTACAGGTAAAAGCTTAAAGCCAAATGACTTTTCGGCTGAAACAGAACTACCTTTTTGCCACTTGAAAGCGCCACTCAGTCCTCCTTCTTAACAGTTGCACTTGAATAAGCTGTGATGCTTTTTCCTTCCTTTAACTCCAACAGCAGTTTGCTGACACACCGTCATTCCTCTGGAATACAGTCAAAGGATGATAAACTGTTGACTACTCTGCTATGCTGCCTCTGCTTCCCTGGCTGGCGATGCAAAGAGCACTGCAGAGGGTAAGAGGGAACACAAATAAGGCTGATGCTGCAATTAAAATGAAAATGTTAAATGCATACTGCGATAAGACATATAGAGGTTGTTTTTGTGCTGAACACATTAATATTGAAACAACTGAGACACCTGAAAACTTTTGAAACTGTGCTGATAATGTTAGTCTATAGGCTTAAATGGCCTAGATAATCTTTGTAGCAAAAGTGCCAAGTTTATCCTTATTCTATGTCATTAAAAATCAGCTACATCTATTTTACCTACTCCCATTACCAGTTTGTTGTGTTAAAATTTAAGACTCTCTTCAAGGCTCCATGGTTATACATTTTCATCCATGTACAAAATTGCAAATGTGGTTTTGAGAACATGACTGAAACTACTTTTTTGTTTCAAAACAGTGTGTTGAAATTGAGTTTTTCCTTTGGGATAACAATTTTAAACACTTATTGTGATTTATTTGTTTGATACATTAAACATTCTTAGGTTTTCTGACTTAAAAAAATATGTTTGGTTTGTGATGTAAACTCAGGCATCCTTATTTGAGAAGACACATTCCTTTCTTGGATTGATTGGCAAAATTCTAATCTGGACATACTAGTATGAATTAGTTTTAAATTTACGTGTTCCTTCAACAAGCGCATCCACCTGCAGGACCACACACCCTAGATTTGCTACCCATCTTCACTTGTGATATGTAGTTATTACAACCACAGCCACATAAATATGTCATTGTTGGGAAGGAAGAAAATCGTAGAAAACTGAATGTTCTGTGTTGTATACAGTAGTAGGACTCCTACAGCCTATTATTTTGATTAGCTTAAAATCCTGTTAGTTTGACACTACAACACAGGACCCATCTCCCTTAGTTGCCATGGAGACAACATTAGGCAGTGGTGCCTCAATGTTTTTTGTGTTTCTTTACATAGCCCCATGCCAAGCCATCCTGCTTGTTGGGGGCTCACCCGTGCCAACTGCGTATGTGGGTGGATAGATGGGTGCATCCGCATGTTTTACTGACTCTGAGTGAGTGGGAGAGAAAGGAATGGAATATATCAAAACAATATGGGGAGGGATCGTGATAATGAACCAAAACAAAAAATCTAGGGGAAAGAGTGACATCAAGATAAATTAATGATGAGTATGTGTGGGACAACTGCACTATGATCAGACCTACATTACGTGCGCACACAGAATTTCCAGCAGAGGATGATGACAGTACGCACATGTGAGTGAGCAGGGTAAGTGTGTGGGTGGAGGGATGCCGCAACAGTGCAGCTTATTCTGCCTTTGGTTTGATCTCTGCAACTCTCTCACAGGGGTTCTCACTGCATTACTTCACAGTGGTTCACACAGCTTGATGCCAAATACAGACTGCCTCTCATTATTTCATGGCATGACAGTCTGTAATTGACATCATGGATTTTGAATTCTGGAAACAATCTTTATTTCTCAGCAATATGAGCATTAGACTGGTTTCAAAACTAAAGTAGTCACTCACTGCATATACATTTTGGCATGCACTATTTTTTTATTCTTCCTTTGTGACAATATTCTAATTACTGTTACCAAATTAATGACACATTTATGTATGATTATAAATTACTAGAAACACAGTCATTATTCTTCCTTCAATGTATTGTTACCTCTGGTCTGAAGGTGTCACTGTTGGATTTGTAGAATAATCTGTGTTGTTCAAGTTCCCTCTCAAACTCCTGCCACTTAATTGTGCATTTACCTCTCATTTCAATTAGTCTTTGGGAATTTCAGTTGCATTAGCATCGCTTCTTTTATAGACCATGATCTCCACTACTGCAGAATCAGCACAACTGGAACTTATATATAATTGGAAGAACCTGATAATAACATTGTTTTAGTTCTTGTAAGCCACACAAATGCTTCACTCACCTCAGGTTGCTGGATGCCTAAAACTTAAGTCGTAACTTGAATCCTCACTTATCGGATTAATTTGGTTCATTATTGTCAAAAAACAATTGCAAGCTCTCAGAGTACTGCATTTTCTTCCAAAAATGGTTAGTTGAGCCTCTAAATTTACCAAAAATGAAACTAGGGACATTAGGATCATTTCCCAACCAGTCCTCCAGTTTTTCTACATTTCTACTTCCCCCTCAGTGAGTTAATCAGTGAGTTTTACCCCTCCTCCAGTGTTTTGGATCTTTATTATTAATCCACTTTTGCTTTGCAAACTTAACTATAGATTGATTTATCGTTATGTCAGCCTTACATTTTCTGCTATTTAGTGCATACATAGACAATTAATTGTTGTATTTAATTTAGGCATGACTGTTTTTGATATATTATCCTGTATTTTGCACAAATAGCAGTGATTGATCAGTCTAGTGATGATTCTCATGATGTAAGCATGATGGAAAATTGATTACTGTTTAGACCAAGGTTATTTTTTTTAATAGAAAAATGTATGTCTCTCTGTGTTTTATGCAAATTTTGCTGGATCTTTATTTTATAATGTTTACCGTAATATTCTTTAGCACTGGGACTGCTGTACAAATTCTATTGTTAAACAAGTTTTGGCCTCAGGCTGCACCAGAACTCCAGAATCTGTTACTGATGGACATAAACTTTGATGAGCAATGGTCATATAGTGGTACCTACATGTTCAACTGGAAAACAATGTTTCAAAGGGAAAACTATATTGTCTCTGGGAGACAGGGTAATCACTGCTGAAACTGCAAAGTGAAGATGAAATTGAAGAAGTAATAGGAGTGTAGAGGGTTACTGTTTGCATCGTTCAAGCATAACCAAGGGTCAGGTAGGAGGTCTTTCCATGGATATGATCCTCTGAACATGATTTAGTTGGCATTTCTTACAGCTGTTTCAGGCTAACAGAATATTCACACAGCAATATGCTTCATTGTGGACAAATATGAAGCTATCACCGATTAAGCTTCATTTTAATAGATCTCTAAATTTAAATCAATATACAATTTGAGCTTTTTTTTTTTTTTTACATGTCATTGTTTCTAGAACCCAAAGACAGTTTTTTATCTGAATGTTAAATAATCACCACAGGGATTATCTGGAAGCTGTATCGGACCACCAGTTTACTCTGCACCCATTTTCCTTTCTGTCTCTTTTCAATATATTTCCTTTCCTCTCACTCAACATTAAAACATCAAATTTCTTATTGCTGTCCAGAGTTTCCACTTTTTGTGTTTAGTCAGTGTTTTTTTCTTTTTCTGCAATACAAACATAAGCAATATTTGCTTTTGTTGTGGACATCTTGAAAGGATCTTGAGAGGAATCAGCAAAATTTCTCTGAGTGGCTCCCTCAGTACACAGATCTTACTGCATCATGGCCCAAATCACACAAACAAATCACATAAATCCCTTTAGACATATGTAACTATTATTTTACAAATTTTGCACATCCCTTCCTGTATATCCTATTACTTACCCCAGCTTTAAGAAAATATTCAGTGCATTGAAAAGTGGGTGATTATTGCTAGAAACACTAGACTGTATTGCTTTCTCTGTTGAGATGTGGCATGCAAAATAAACATGCTATTACACATGCACGATGTTTTGGACTCATCTGTCCTAGGTAGAGGGGTAGGAGAAAAAAATAAGATATCAATAAGGAAGATGTTTAAAAAAAATAAAAATGCTATGCTCTTTATATACTCAACTCAGGGATAAACCACAAATAGGATCAGTCTGTTGCTACTGTGCATAATTGGAGCACCTGCTTGTCATTGAATTAGTATTAAGTCATAGACTGCTGGTGAGAAGTTTACAGGAACTCATCATAAGCTTGAATATTCTATTAGTTTTGGGGTTTTAATGATGCATTTAACCAGGCATGGATAATCTTTGATTGGTAATACACCATATAACTCCAAGCAGGGCCAAAATTCTGCATACAAAGTTAGCTATATTCACACATCTCAAATAATAATAGTTTAAAACTTTAATGCATGTTTGAGAACATTGCCTTGTTGAATAATAAATTGTTTTATTTTTTTCAAAATGTGACATTTGAGGTCAGATATGACAACAAATATTAAAATGAAATGAGCATTATCAAGATACTGAAGATCATACAAAAATAAGACCCTATTTATTGATTTGGCTTGTCTCCTTGCCAAATACAAGCCTTATTTATTAAATCCAAACATGCAACTGGGACAGCACAATGAGGTAAAACTGTCCTGTCAGTGTGGGCAATCTGGCTTCTCTATGTGGCATGCCTGAAATGCTGTAACATCACATGTGAAAAGTAGCAATTAAACTCAGATAAATCACAAAACCATTATGACATTCACGGTATTGATGAGTATTAATACCAGATGTGTTTTCCCAACAAACGTCCCTCTATTGAGTCATATGATGGAGCCACTAAGTTAAATGAAACAGGCAGTCCTGTTTGTAATGAACATCCACTATCCAAACTGAAAGGCACTATTTTAATAGGAGTCTTTGCAGAAAATGTTCTTCATCATAAATATGAAATGGTGTGATGAAACAGTTTGAAATAAAAATTATTTTATTCATTCAGATGAACACTATTGGTGCATATTTCAGTGATCTGAATCTAAAATACTTTCAGAGAATTAAAATTCATTTGATGTTCTTTTTTTAAGTACTTCGCTTGTGTTTCACCGTACTTTTTTTTGTTGACCAAATTAGTTGGTAAGATGATTCCCAACGTTTGCTTTATTTCAAGTCAAACCATGATGTTAACGGAAAAATAGTAGACAGGCCTTTTGGTCATCTCTCTAGACATGACATACAACGAAAGGAATTTAATGTCCAGCATATGTTTTATTTTTAGATTTGTGAAATTTTTTTCAGACTTTCATGAGTAGCTGGTGACTTTCTCTGTTGAAAGAGGTTAAAGCAGCAGCAAGCATATTTGCAGGCCAATGAAAATAAGCAAACAGTTTCAGGGTGGATCATTGAAAGAAACAGGAAATTTCCTTGTGGGCCAAAGGCATTAGCATTAAAATTAAGTCAGTGCACAAGTTAAAATAAAGAAGGCAGACTGGGCTGTTTGCACTCACTGGGACAAACATTGGTCACTGTGAAACTGGCAGTGGAATAGGCCATGTGACCCTTATGGTCCTGTAAGGCAGGGGCTGACTGCCAGTTACCACAAGAGCACCAAGCTGTTGTGGACCTTTTTTAGTTATCAAGCTGCTACATGTCTCTGGAACATGAGAGACTAGATAGTTAGTAGAAAAAGTAAAGTTTGTGCCACAAAGAATAGAATAATAATAATAATAATAATAATTAAAAAAACTACAGGGATACTGGAAAATCACATCATAGTCTCTCTTTCCTCATGCTCTTCCGACCTGAGAGGTGAAGTAACAGTAAAAGTTTCCTTAAAGTCACCAAATAGCCTCCAAGGTGCTATTTTCTAAAAGACAATGTGAGTTCTTCTGATGTTGTCTACTATTGCACACCACTTTACACAGTTAATGATCACAAAATACCAATTTGCCCACAGCACCTCTTATTAGGCTGAACCTGGTAAGCTTCCAGCCAATGACCACAGAGTGAGAATCACTGCTAAATTAAAGTGAACAATGCTTTGTTAATTGTTTAGGGAAATTATATTTTACAGTACAAATTGCAGAGGAATAATTAAAAAATAACCAGCTGAAAGTAGGAAGTGAGAGGTAGGTTTAAAATACTGCAGAATGTGACAAAAAGCACTTTGCTGTTTATTGTTAGGACTGTACTGTACAGCAGGACCAATTTCCACATTAACACCCTCTCTGTTTTAGCGCTGTAGAAATGGGGCGCCACTGTGATGATGGTGTGGCTATCTAAGTTCATTTTAAGATTGGTGTCTGTATGGGGGATAAACACATCTTCAGACATTAGTCTACCTCCCACATTCTTCCTCTATCTCCTCTCACATACCTGATCTGCAGCATATTGAGCCAGAGACCTGCTGACTTGTAAGAGATGGGGTCATTAGGCCAAACATGCGCTGCTGTGAAACCCACTGTGTACCACATGTCTGGTATTATCACCTACAGACATGACAATAGATGAGCACATTTGGATCATTAATCGTTGTTGAAGTAGAGCACAATCAGGGTTTCAATCTGTTTTCATTCAGGTCACACAGAGTCCCTAAAATAAGATGTCTTCACCGTGGATTGTGTGTATAGAAACCTCGTCTCCTAGTTTCTCCTAAATTTAAGCACTGACCTCCCTTTACCTGCCCAAATCCCTGCAACTCTTTAATATGAAGCAGAGCTGTTGCAGGAGTTTGATTGAATGACTTGTAGTTGTCAGTCAACAACAGCATGCCAAAGAGTAAACCCAATTTGTAAATTAGAGTGAGGATTGTGGGTGATATCAGCGAACAGATGCACAGTGCAGATGGGTTGGTTTTCTTTCTCTTTTTTTAGTAAGCATACAAAGCCAAATCTCAATGTGTCCACAGGGCTTTCAGAGGGCTTGCATTTGTAATATCATTCAGGCTGGCAAGCAGAGCGTTTAAAGTGTTGGAGATGCTTTGGGACCCATATTGAACCATTTTAAATTATAATGTTTGCTGCTGCATACCAAAGAATTAGGATGAAGACTTCAAGTACCCATATATTGAAGGTAGGTCTCTCAAAAGACATCAGTCCAGATTTTCCTAATGAATAGGAGGGACACAAGATTGAATTTCATTACCATGTGCCGGTCTGAATAATTTGTGTATCCGTGAGGTTGTGATCTCATCACTAGGATGTCATTTTATCTTGTCAATCTATCACTTTGTCTAAATGGTTAGCTAGAGGGTTATAAAATGCAATACTCCTGGACCATCAAGGATATTGTATAATTCATTCTTTTTTTTATTATTTTTTGTGAGATCTGAAAAATAACAATGTTTGAGTTGGAGCTGATTAAAACAGTCACAGTGTAGAGGTTCTACATCAGTCCCAAGTGCTTATATAGAAGGCAACTGAACTTCTCTTATGTCTTGAAGATGTTTCAGTTTTCATCCAAAAGGTTTCTTCAGTATAGAAGACAAGGCTCATACATTGCAGTCCAAACTATCACAGCAACAAGGCTAAACTCTAATGAGTCTTTGACCCTATCCTTCACTTTACTGTTTAGGTCGTTTTCATTTCACTCAAACATGTCACCTGAGGCTGGCAACATTTGAGTTGCTTTCATCACCTGTCCGAGGTGATGTCCAGATTGATGAAGCCTTTTGGATGAGAAAGGAAATGTCTTCAAAAACAAGAAAATAAGTTCAATTTCCTTTTGTTTAATGTCTAAGAATGTCTGTTTATACCAACATGTAGATTATTTGGGGCAGAGCCAAAGGAAAAACATTGTGTCCCATCATTGCTATTTAGAGGTACGACTTATGAATCCAATGAAGATTGCAGGACTTGGACAATTATCCCCATGTATCTATCAAAGCAGAGGTGGATAAGCGTTGTGAGTACATACTGTTTGTTATTTATGGACTAGAAATGGTGGGAGTTTTTCTCTTTAGTGCATTTGCTGAAGAGCAGAACAAAAAATTAGACATTTTCAGTATTTGACCTGCTGATAACTAATTAGAACTAAATGGGGAAATTATGTGATTGCACTTTCTGGAAGATGGATTAGTGCGTCTCTGAGAGAAAAAAAAAAGAACCATATCTTTCTTCAAATATTATATTGAAAAGCAAGAACAAACATTTTACTTCTTCATAATAAAAAAAAAATCAAAGCAAAAAATATTTGTGAAATACTTTTATTCCCTTCTCGATCAAGTGTTTGTGGACAACTCCATTGTCCTTTCAAAAACCACTCCTTAAAGATTAACAACTGTTTCTTTTCAACTCATACCCCCAAGATTTTCCCCTGCCTTTCCCTTCTCTATATATTATTTAAACTCACATTTAAGGTGTTTCATTATTCATGTTTAAGTCATTCCACTGAACGTATTACCAAAACGCAATTCAATTTATATGATAAAAACATTCTCAGCAATCACAAAACATAAATAATTTCCCAGCAGTGAACACACTTTGTTCCTGCCCATGTAGTTGCTGCTGCCGCCAGGCCGATTAGAGCCAGTGCCTCTCGGCCATTACAACATTGATTGGAATCATATTTTGTTGCAGAGGCGGCAGATACTGATCGACAGACAAACTCCTAGGCAGGTTCCACATATGGGAGATGATGTGCTTGCTATTAATTAAATCAGTCTGGACCAGAAACCAAGAGTGAATGATGGCTTGTATTTAACTGAAATAAATAACCGTCTTTGAGGGGGAAAATGTAAATGACGTCTGTCCCCTTGAGTGTCCCATCCCCCCAAAACAGCTACACAGCACAGCTCTGTCTTTATGATTTAGACTTTTTGGCTGGTATGTAACAGTCTTCATATGTTTTTTTGTTGTTTTTTTTATGACAGAAACCACAAATACATTCTGATCCCACAAACAACTTGCATGATGAAACATGGAACAGTCTTGTTTTTTTCACATAATTAAACTCCAAAACATGTGATATTTTTTATCTCCCATAACCCTACCCATTTCTTGTAAAGTCAATAATTTGTCCCAGGGTTGCTTTGGAAACTGGATGATGCATCATCACATGTTTTTGACCCTCAACCAACAAATCGTGACTTGACTTTTATCCTGATAGGCTGATTCTGACAAAGACAGACGGATCCCATAAGTTCCAGCTGTTTATTCTTGCTGGGCCATAAATCTCTTGCTGCTGTCTCCATACAGACAGACTAATGGAGATGCGACTTTCTTTCTTTTATCTCTTTCTCGCTGTGAAATTGATGTGTGAGCAGCTAAATGTAGACTCTAAAGGAAACCATCTGTGAAATGTTGATGCAAGCATTTAAAAAAATAGAAGAAGTTTTTCTACCTGGAGTTTTAAGTCTTTAATCATGTCACAGGAGCTCTATGTATACAGCTCTTATTTTTAATTTAATTCCTTTTGCATGTAGAGGCAAATGATGAAATATGCTTAAATAGTTGCCTTTCAACATCATCATTTGATTTTATACATGAAATAACAAAAAATGAGAGCAAGCATTTTGTGTGTGTGTATATCACCAGCCTTCATGAAGCACAAGTTATATAAAAGATTTGACTTGCAAATTTGACCATATTTAAATTTTCCCACTGATAAATAATTGAGTATAATGAATGAACAATTTTAATGTTAACATTTTTTTTAACATTTTATTTAGTTTAAAATATTTTGATTAAAAAAATTTTATTCAGAATTTTTTTTTCAGTGCCTTGTAAAAGTATCCGTTGTTCTTGAACTTGTCCATTATTTGTCAGGGTTGTGTATTGGGATTTAATCTTATAGACCAGTGTGATGAGCAGCATTATTGTCAAATGAATGCAATTTTACATCATGTAAAAATAACACGTTTTGTCATTTGTGCTTTTCATTCACTGGTGAACTTTGCAGAAGTATGAAGAAATTTCTTCCTTTTCCTTATTTGTTTTTTTTTTCAATCTAAGATATTCAAAGTTTCTACAGATTAGCATATTTTTTAGCTGCCATCTTGAAGAGGTAGTTTTCATATTCAAAGAAGTTGAACACTGTAATGAAGGTTTTCATTACTTGTATAAAAACACTTAAAAGGGGTTGAATGATGACACAAATACAAATTGAAGTATTTTATTGTTTGTGTTTTGTGCAGTGGTACCTCAGCTGGAACTGATGGTGTCCTGTTAAAATAAAACAAACAAATGGATGGGTTTTGTAACTGTCTGAAATACACTTAAATGGTTGTGGAAATGGCTTACCTCTGTCTCTTCCTCTGCAGGGTGTTCAGGCTAAAAGATTCCCTGGGGGCCTGAACACCTTATAAAGGTTCCGGAAGAGACCAAGTGCAGATGGAAGAGGGGGAGCGATGAAACTGTGTATTTTAGAAGTTTAATGATTGGATTTATATTTATATAAAGGTATTTTAGAGGTGAAATGGTGGCTTAAAAATGAAGAGTGTTATTATTATGTTGAAGATTTAGTTGTTTTGTCAAGATTGTCTGTGTATAGGTATTTTGTCCTACCCTGTTTCTTGGTGGGGTTGTTAATGGGAGCAGCCAGGGACTATAAAAACCTGTATGTTGGCCACATTGCAGGTTAGTAGGTGTGGCTGCTGCTGAGACCCATGGCCATTGTAAGCAGGATTGTCTCTATGTTAAATGTTGGAGAATAAACACCTGGTTGGTCTGCACTATTTCTCTGCCTCAAGACTCCTCTGTAAACCAGCCGCTAAGGGCCATCCTAACAAACACAAAGAAATCTGCTTCTTTTTCAAAACCTTTTACTCTAAATGGACTGAACTTATATAGCACTTTTCCAGTCATTTTGACCACTCAAAGCGCTTTACACTAGAGTCACATTCACCCATTCGCACTCACAAACATTTATACACCAATACACAGATCGGTAGGCAATTTGGGGTTAAGTGCCTTGCCAAGAGGCACATCAACATGTGGCAGGAGGAAGTTGGAATCAAACCTACAACCTTCCGATCGTAACACGACTACTGTACCATACAGCCACAGTCGCCCTCAATAGCCCTAAATAAATTCCATTCCAACCAGTTACCTTCATAAGTCTCTCAAGTAGTAAGTCCATATGTGTGTAATGTCATTTTAGCATAAATACAGCCAATATTCCCCATGGTGGTGGCAGTGTCATGCTGTTGAGATCCTTTACATGGAATCTTTTTTAGTTGGTGCTTTGGCTGTGTTCATTATATTAAACGCAGCTTCTTTTCTGCTCACTTTCTACAAGATCAAGTGCAAAATGTGAGGTTAAACTTTGCCCAAATTATAGATATAAACCATTGTTTATAGTTCTCTGTTTCCTTCCCCATCTGCCTCATGGCCATTCACTATTGGGTTGTAGGCAAACATGGAAGTGACATTTAAAAATAAAAGCAGAGTTGTGTGAAAACACCTTCAGGTGGTCACAGCTGCCAGCGCTTCCACCCACAACAGCCATACCAGGCCATTTGCTGCTTCAGATGAACTGCTAACTGTTCTGGTGAATGTGCCCTAGTATTTGAATGAGCATGACTCATTTCATTATACAAAGGAGAAATGTGTGGAGAGACTCAACTCTCTCCATCACATAAATATCACATTATAAACACCATGTTAACCTTTTTTTCTTTTACTTAAATGAGCATCTCAACAAGTTAGAATATCATTAGAAAGTAAATATGTGTCAGTAGTTCTAATCATTACACACACACCAGGTATTGTAGTGTTTAAATATTTGCATTTGAAAACAATGACATATGACCAAGTAAAAAATATGATTTTACTGTTTGTTTATATTTGTAATTAATGTTATTTCAGGGACATACTATGATACACAGTCTTTGGGGGGGCAGATAACTTGTTATTGAGTATACTGTTGTTGAAACCATCCACTAGGATGGTAATCAACAGAAGGTCAATCTGCTCAGAGTGTTGTATTCAAGCAAAATAATGGGAAGTTGAGTGCCAGATATTAGTGTGATGGAAAAGGCGTGCAAGCAGCGGGGTTAACTTCAGCCTTGTGAGTATTGTGAAAGTTTGGGTTGAAATTTACAAAAGGTGGACGTCATCTGGATTCAACAACACCAGACAAATCTAGTATATGGGTTAAAACTGTGCAATTTGTAGTGTTAAGCAACATCTGAAACAGAGACAATGTTGGCCTCTTTATACTGATGCTAAAAAGTAAAAGAAGTGAACTGTTGGATTCTGTTTTTTGAATTTTTTTGAATTCTGCTTTTCAGATTAATGTTAATATCATTAAGAGACCAAGAATCCCAGAGTGGAGCAATACAGCATTCAAGTTGGGTCTGATCTCTCTCGGTGTCACTTGGCAATATTTCAGAGATTCTCCACTTGGTTTAGTTCAGATAAGCTTATTGGCCAATCAAGTCCAATGATAACATGGTATTTAATCCAGGTAATGGGATCTTTGGCTGTGTGAGCAGATGCCAAGTCCTGCTAGAAAATGAAATCAATGTCTTTGTAAAAGCTTGTCAGCAGGGTTATCCATAAAGTGCTCCAACATTTTTGAATAGATGGCCTCAAAATCCTCTCAAGACTATCTTTGCTTCCATTTTTCTTTTGCTGGTTTGCCTTGATTCGTTTACCCCACTTTTTCCTTGCGCTCAACTTTCTGCTAAGGTGCTTCAACATAGCTCCTTGGGAAGTAATTTTCTTTACTAATTATGTTTTGTGGCTCACCAATGACTGCAGAATGATTGTCGAGTTAGCGCTTGTTAAGCCAGGCCATGTTATGGCATTCTGATTTATTGAAATTTCACCTGTAACTTGTACTATGCCTGAGAATTTAATTGCCTCCCTTTTGTGAGTAATATTCAGTGTCTGTCATGTGAGCTGTGCAGAGCACCTTTTCAAATTTGCCCTATCTACAGCCAGTTACCACTTAGTCATGGCTACTTAAAGACATCTTTGATGGACTTTGTTGCTGTCACACTGCTAGTTACAGCTTGTTAACTCAGACACTTTGAATACAAGGTCAGGTTTAATATACCCCATAAGCTCATTCAGAGTCTCTCATTCTATTAAGGGATCCATTCAAATATATGCTTACATATAATAAGGGAACACTGTTTTATGTTGTATATTTATGTCTGAATTAACACAGGTGTGTCCTGTATTGTTCATGCTGGTATAAGTGCACGTTGTGAGTGGGGCTCATCTGCTAACACTCGGCTCTTTGCATACCACTACCCATCTATTCGCAGCACCTTTTAGTCAGCGCTCAACCACATAGCAGTGGGAACTTTGGGAAATGTTATGAAGCAGACTGTCAGCACCAGCATGCTCTTTCCGCATTCATCACTCGTCTACCTTTCCTCAGAATAAGCCTACATTTTGTTCGAATCAAACAGATTAAGGTGAATAAATGGTGGCATGAATAACTGAATGATTTTATCTCTCCAGCGTTCCCACCATCAGAGTATGAATGAAATAACACGCTGTGATAGATGGTTAGAGCTGTGCACTTATAAAGAGAACATAAAAGAGGCCCTTTATGTAATATATATTGGATTTGCAAATATAGTCTTGCTACGACGGCCGGACTCATAAGCATATCCATAGGAAATGACCTCTCATCATGCAATATTCATCTCACTGTCAAAGAAAAATCCTTTCCCTGGGGTCCAACCTCTGACTCCAAGCATAATCAACGGACCCTGTAGTGGGACAAGTAGAGGGAGGGAAAGAGCGTTCTGCCTCTGCATCCGTCTTCCTTTCTCGGCTGGAAGTGGGCCACAGTAAATCAGCCTTGCTTGAGACTGCGGATTAGCTTTATGCTTATGCATCTGCTCTACGCAAGAGCTTGCAAGGGAAAACACATTGCACACAGGAAGGCAAAACTGTAAACACCTCACCCCTTCTCTTTTTTTTCTCCCTCCTTGTTCATTGCCATGGCAACGGGACAAGAGACTTGGTCTTCCCTGTTTGTAGACACTTTGTAGCCCCATTGGTTTTCTTTCTAAGTGTATAATCAATGTCCATAAAGGTACCCAATATTTGTCCGTTGCAATTATGGAACACTGGATGTTAGTTTTGATTCTCCCTGTTTACCTCTTTGGTCTCACTTTAAGTCCTTTAAGCTCTCTGGTTTGTCTATTAGGTGGAATTTCTCATGTTTCAGGTTTCTAATGCTGTTTGCCTTTCTTCTCATTCCTGGAAGGAGTGGCATATCTTTTCTCTGTAACATCTGGCTCTGCAGAGCAACATGTACTATTCTGTTGCCAGGCTACAGAGACAGATAAAACATTGTGAAGAATTTCTTCATAATGAATGGTCACATTGAATAGCCTTTGGCATTAAGGAAGTTTTGAAATTATCCCCTTGGAATGTACTTGTGGCCCTGGTCCATATCTACTGCTGTTGGTTGTTATTCCACTCAGTGTGTCTATGTTTTCAGAGCAGATCCAAATGACTGGGACCTGGCCTTTTTGAGCTCTTTGTAACCTTTTGGTTTTCGCAGCACAAGCATTTGCCCCTGGGAGGTTTCCCTTTAGGAACAGAAGCATTTATGCTGCAAGAAGCCATAGTTCCATATCGCCTTTCCATCAAGCTGCTAACACAGATTCATGCTTAGTAGACAGAGAGGGCCATAAGGGAGAAAAGTGCACACAACCATTGCAATGATAGAATGTCAGCAGAGGCAACAACACGCTGTACTGAAAGCCCAGCGAACTGAGTAGTGTTTACATTTATTCAGCAAGCATCAATGCGTGGAAACAGCTTCATATGTGCAATATAGTCAAAGCTAACAGAGTTTCTTTGGATTGTGATTTGTATCTGTGGGTGTGAGGTTCCCAGACGTACTTCCTTATTTAGTCTTCCTCGCTGCCAAAAGCAATCAGCAAGATTGTATTGATCTAACGTTCTATTGCAGACTCTTTCTAAAGGTCTATTGTTGCAGGCAAAACTATTACTTTGAATTGTTACTGAAATGATACTCATAGGTCCTCCGCCCTTTTTTATAAAACTACTTGAAAAGAAAACTCTTAGATGTTTCTTGGCTCCAGCATAATTTTTCATCCCTGAAAAATCTTATTAGCTTTCTTGATTCTAAAAGGTTGTAACTGGCTGAACAAAAGACATGTTTTGACACTTTTTTGATGCCTGAGTTCTAAGTCTCTTAATGATGATTACAGCTTAAACCTAAAACTGATGTATTCAGACTTATGTGTGAAAATTTGAGTGGAAGAGAAAACTGTGGTGGAAGAGGATGCACAAGCAATAGCGATGCCTGTGCCAGACAAATCCCATTTCAGAGTTTAGGGTAAATTCAAAATGTATTTCATTTACCCGTTCCATTTCTTGTCTTGCCACTCCTGCTGAGCCATTGACAAGCAGAAGTGTGTTACCTGAGCTAAGTAAAAAAAAAAAAGAACTGCAGCACTTTTTTTCAAATTAGTCCTCCATATACCTTGCTTACATCACCACTCTACTCCCCAACAAAGTGAACTGTGTAGTAAAGTACCCATTGAGATTGTTTATACTCCGTCCGCACTGCTGCATGAAACACCGCCTTGCTCAGCAGTGTGGGCACACTGACATCCATCAAAATTGGAATCCATCTTGTTTTTGCCGGCTCTCGCATTTCCCACACTATCTCCTTGGGATTTCCAGCAGAGCGGAGCCGCACATAGTGTAAATCAGGATGATCAGGAACATTATCTGCTCCGCAGCACACTTCTCTAGGGGATCAGGGATGTATGCAGTCTTAATTTTGGGGTAAACTTTATATTTCATTTAGAAGGCTTAAGGGAAAGTGGGGAGAGACGGAATCTAAGTTGGTTGAGGTTCAGTGATGATTCAAGGAGTGATGTCTTCTGCTCTGTTTAGCTTTGAGTCAGTATGTCCATCTACAGGGGTTATTTTAGAGCAATTCAAGCTTCCTCCAGCTTTATGGAGATTTTGATTAAATTTTCCAGGAGGACATGGTACCTGCTGCTTACACTGAACAATCAATACCTGCTTTAAAGACCATGATGTTATTTATTAGTAGTTTTATTTTATTTTTTTATTAAATCTTTGAAATAAACAAACTTCAGCAATTTACATGCTTGCATTGGCCCTTATCATTGTTAAAACAAAAAAAAAAGAAACATTTTCTGTTGTAGTCTGGACACAAGTCATGAGAACGTTTTATTTTTCTAATACACTATATAGAGAGAAAATAAAATCTTGTCCAGCGGCTTGAGAAATTGTGTTAATCTAAATACCTCTTAGCTTCTAGGCAATTTCAATCAGTTTTATATCTTTAAATATAATTCATTTTGAGTCTTTAAGCTTTGGCATTGAGAGATAAAAGAACATTTCTATGAAGTCCTTTGTGGCTCCAGAAGGAGACATGGGGTACTTGATAAACAGACAGTGGAGGATATAATTTGCGTCATCATTCATAGATGAAAAGACTGATAAAGTATCTCAAATTTTTAAATTAAAGCAAGCAGAATGCTAGCTTTATACAGATAGATAGATAGATAGATAGATAGATAGATAGATAGATAGATAGATAGATAGATAGATAGATAGATAGATAGATAGATAGATAGATAGATAGATAGATAGATAGATAGATAGATAGATAGATAGATAGATAGATAGATAGATAGATAGATAGATAGATAGATAGATAGATAGATAGATAGATAGATAGATAGATAGATAGATAGATAGATAGATAGATAGATAGATAGATAGATAGATAGATAGATAGATAGATAGATAGATAGATAGATAGATAGATAGATAGATAGATAGATAGATAGATAGATAGATAGATAGAATGAATGTAGGATGGTCATTTGGTGGTCAGTATGCACAATAAGAACATCTATGGCTCTCATTCTGCTCCTGTGGCTTTCTTGTAGAATGCTTTGGGTTTTTTCCTCAAGATGAATTTACCAGTTAACAAAGACACAGAGTGACAAGGCACAGCTCCAACATGGCCACCTAGTGACATGACTGACCAGGTGTTAGACACATCCCATGCAGCCTCTGGGCTTGCTTCATCTGCTTGCTCCTCACGGCCCATTAAGTTCATTCCGGGAGATGGAGCATAATGCGATACCCTGGACAGTAGTTGTTAAGCAAACATGCACACAGAAATATCTACACACTACATCTGCTGCACAAATATTCCCCAGACATAGCAGCCGGAGCCAGAGACAGCAGGTGTGTAGTTGCTCAAATATGTTTTGCCGCCATGCTGGTGCCAATCTCCCACAAGACCACAAAAGGTAAATCACGTGTAACAACGGTACGACATGATGGCAGGAAAATGAGAGAGACAGCAGGAGTTTGGAGGACATGGAAGAAGAGGACGGTGTTTGAAATCTGTGCCAAAATTTTGGTTGCATCTGCATCCCACACAGGAAGAACTTGTTTGAAACTCTTCACTTTTATTTAATATTTTTAACACATGTTGGGGATTTTTGAAAAAGCATTAAAAACATGATTAGTTTAATTAAGAAACTTGAATGATTCTTAATTCATAAAATGACATTTGTTGTGAAAAAGAAAAATTGGTTTAAAGGTTTGTTTTCCCTATTATAGAGCTTTAAGAAGCTTCTTTGCAGTGCCAACATATTATCAAAAAATGAACACATATTCACACAGTTTGATATCTGATGCTGCTGAGAGTGCTGATAGCCAAAAGTTTTCTTTAGAGTGAACAGTCAGGCGTCGTTATTTATCAGTGAAAGCCTCCCTCCCCATCTCTCCATCCATTCCCCTCACTGCCCAGCTCCTTCCCTCTGCCCCCTTCATGTCCCTTGGAGTAAAATATGAGCACAGTTGCTCTATAAATCTGTGCTGAAGATAATGAGAGTTGGTCCTCTTAGTACAGTGGGCCTCCAGCCAAGCTTGGTGCCTGTGACATCATGCTTTGGGGAAGTGAGAAGATTGATGTGTGCTGCAACACTATACCTTTGCTTCCTAGGCAAGCGCACAAAGTGCCCAAATGTAGGTGTGCTTGTACATGTGTGGTGTCACATTGCTGTTGTGACCTCACATTAAACTAGAGGTTTGAGTTTGTCTGGATTCAGAAGCATTTTAATTTGTCTGATCTTTCACTAGTTTCCAAATATCCTCTTAGTTAAACTCATCACATTAAAGCTAGAATTTGGCTCATTTTTATTTAAAAAAAAATAAAAAAGTGTAAAAAAAGGTGTGACATGAAATACATCCATCGTGTTTGTATGCACCAATAAGAAACAGTAGCAAATGTTTTTGTTTTGTCCAGAATCAAAAGGCAATACTACAATAAAGTCCAAACACCTAACAAAGATTTGTAGACAAACAGTGATTTCATATAACAGAAATTGTTTAATATTTGCACCTGGTTAGTTTACATGTGTTTCTTAATAAATGTAAAATTATTTTATAGAAGTTAATTTATGTCAATCACTTAATATAATTGAGTAGAACTCAACCTTTATCAATAGACTGTCCAAGTTATTAGAAAAATCATTCTGTTGGTTATGGTTCACTCCAAATGCAATTGGTCAAAAAAAAAAAAATTTTTTGTAAGACCAGTAAAAAATTAGTTTTGAAATGTTACATATGGCTAGGCATTTGTAAAGAAGGCAGCTGAGTTCACAGTTGTCATTGAACCCCTTTACAAAGAAGATAAGCCCCAAAAGGTCAGTGCTGGCTGTTTGCAGATTGCTGTATATTAATGGAAATTTGAGTACAAGAAAAACCTGTGGCAGAAAAAAAGTGCACAAGCAAAAGGGTTAACCGCAGCCTCAGGAGGATTGTAAAGCAAGGCCTGTTCAAGAATTTTGGAAAGGCTCACAAAGAGTGGACTGCAGCTGGAATCAGTGCTTCAAGAGCCACCAGATGTAACCACGATATGAGCAACAACTTTAGCAAAATTCAACTGGATTGTTGCTCAGTGGACCAAAGTCTTCTTTTCAGATGAAAGTCTATTTCACATTTCATTTGGAAAGAAAATTCACAAAGTCTGGAGGAGGAGTGAAAAGGCTCAAAATGTGAGTTGCCTGAGGTCCATTGTGATATTTCCAGTCAGCGATGAGCCAAAGAGCTATGTCATCTGCCTAACAAAATCCAACGTCAACACAGTGGTAACCAGGACTTTTTTCTTTGCAGCACTTCCTCCTTTTCCCTGCTGACAAGTTTTATGGAGATGCTAATTTAATTTTGCGAAAGGACTTGGCACCTTCCCACACTGCCAGATGTACCAATACCTGCTTTTATGATCATGGTTTCACTCTGCTGGATTTCCGAGCAAAGTCATCTGATTTTAAACCCACAGAAGATCTATTCCATGTTGTAGACAGGAAGATGAGAAACATCAGATCCAATAAAGCAGATGAGCTGCCGGCCGCTATCAAAGCCATCCAACCATTAGACCTCAACAGAACTATGGCTGAATATGGACAGTCATTTTTAATAAATTGAACGTTATTGAAAAGTTTATTTATTTCAGTAACTTAGCTCACAAAGTGAAAACATCATATTGAATAATAACATACTGGCTAATGCTTTGAAGGCTTTATTTCTTCCATTATGATAATTTTCCACTTAATTCTAATGAAAACAAAGCATCTAAGATTAAAATTTTAGACCAGTATAACAATTTTCAATTCAGGAATATGGACTTTATGAAATGCATGTTTTAAAACCTGGCTTACATGTTATTTTCAAACAGTGCTCATTGGAATGCATAGTATTATTTACAGAATATTTATGTACAGTTTATGACTATACATTTCAGTAGGCTGAAGTCTATGGTTTTTTTACAATCTTATGTGACATTCAAAAAATATTAAGAAAAAAAAAAAGAAATTCTGTGGCCGTTAGCTTAGTAAGCCATAATTATAAAAATAAATTAAGATAAATTCTTGAAAATGTTCCCCGTTTTTAAAATGAACTATTGAGATAAATTCATTTTGAGGGCTTTTTCCTGTTTTTTTAGATAAATTTGTATGATTCAAATAGAGCCAAACTGTTGGCCATTTTTTTTGTTTATTTTTTTAAAGGACTATATTTGACACTATCCCGAGTGAAAAACAACACATTGTTTTCTTAATGGAGAAGAAGCACAGGTCTGACACTTTGACCTTACATCCATTTCTGTCCATGTCACACGTCATTTCTCAAGCATTTGTTAATCCTTCAGAAGCAGTGTAGACAATCACAAATTAACTTGAGCACAAAGGTAAATATTTGACTACAGATGAGAGGGGATAAAATAAGCTAACACGATGTACCAGGAAAATAGAAAAAGAAGTGAGATAGTCTTTCCATCCTGACTCCATTATTTGGTGTCAATGTGATCATTTGTGAGGCTGAGTGCTCCTGATAGATGCTTCAGGAAATGAGAAGGGTGCTGTGGCATGAAGAAGGTCATCAATATCCAATCTGCACAACTTTTTCTGTCCACTTTTGTTTGTACACCTGTCTTTTCTTTTACATTTCATCATTTTACATTATGTCCTTCTCTTGTGAGTGCATACTTGTATGCCTCTGTCCTCTTTCCATCATCCACACCTCAGCATAGCCGAGAAGCATCAAATATCTCAAATACAGTCTCAGCTTCGTGTTTCAATCTTCTCCTCCTTTGTGAAATATTTATCTCCCTCTGACTTTCCACTTCCTTTGCCCCTCAGGAGTCAAGAGAAACCACCTATAAATCTGACCCAGGGGCCTTGAGGTGAATAGAAAAACGACAGGATGCTTTACCGCCATCCCTTTATACTGACCTTCAGTTCCTTTTATCCAACAAATCCAACCAAAACCCCTACCAACACACATGGTTTCTGTCTGTTTTTCCGCTTCTTATTCTCGCAGTGGGGCTGTTGGAGAATGTGTGAGGCCCAAGGACTGACATGGGAAGCAAACTGTTAAGTGAAATGTTTCTTCTCATGTGCAAACATGCAGAGTGTGAAGACACTTTGTCCATTCGTACACTGAATTACAGAAGCCAGGATGTACTCACGCTCACAGTAATTAAGTTTTCACTTGCATTTGAACACACTGGCAGCAAATTGTTGTCCTGTTTCAAATTTTGTCCAGCCTGCGAAGCTGTAGAAAATGGTGAGCTGCTCCTGTCAATAGAAATTTGTTATAGAATCAGTCAAAGGGAAAGCACTACTACTAACATGTTAATCTGTTTTTTACTCAATGATTAGTCAAATTGTTGACTGCTGGTTATTGTGCAGCTGCATTGTGGGCTGTTTCACAATATAGTTGTATAATTTCAAACAAGCCCTGTTAATTATGACAGCTACTCCTTTTATTTACATTAGTCTTTTAGAGTGATGGCATTTTCACTCTAAAGTGTTTATTTCCTTACAGAGTGATGACAATAGGGGGCATCTTCACCATGCGGTCACGTCTTATCATGCCAACAGTGGTCCCACTCTCCCCACTCTGTCACCACAGATTATTTATCCTATCTATAGTCAGGTCCATCTTTTCAACTTGTGAAGTCTGTGCAATTCTTGTTGTTCGCAAAGTCAAAGAAAATAAATTTGCTGCTATCTTCAAGCTGTTACTACTATCTCATTGTCGAAAGATGCTCCCTGCCTTTGAGATAAGTGGCCCCATTGCCACTTATGCATCCACACAGACAGAAAAGACAGGAGGGGATTCATCTTGACGTGCGATGTCTCTTTACTTGCAACAGAATGATGCCGTTTGTCTGTAAGTGAAGGTCGAGCTTGGATCCCTCGCTCTTGTCAAACCAAACCACCCACTTCTTTTTTGTTTGTGCCCAGTCAAAGAAACCAACTAAAGGCTTTTGTTCTTTTTTATTTTCTTTAAACCCACTCCAAAAAAGCTGCTTGTAGTTTTCTGATGTATTTATCCAGAAAAGAAAATGTTTGGCTTTATTTCAAACACTTGACATTTGATTCAAGGTAGCTATACTTTTTACTTTAAAGAGGTAATTATACTAAAGCTGCCTTGCATTCTTTCATATAGTTTTATTTGTGCCATTTTCATGCATGATTCTATGAAATTTATTCTACTTTCACCACACCAAATTTTACTTAAAGACTTCTTTCATCTTTTCCTTTATAGTGATTAATCTGACCAAACTGGGCCTAACTGGCATGCAATGTAATAATCAGACAAAGTGCAATAACTTGAGAAAAAGACATTTGTCACAAGTAAAGTCTTTATGGTTTATATATATATATATATGTATATATATATATATAACATAAATATATATATATTTATGTTTGAAAGGGCTTGAATTACTGCCATTTTCATGGAATTCCCCTTTTAATGAAGTTCAGGTCACAATCTACAATACATTGTAATTTTTACATGATAAAGTAAAAAAAATACCGAATCTGCAAGAAAGTCAAAAACACGCCTAGGTCGTAATTTCCTTACATTTTTTAAAGCACTCCAGTGACAACACATCCACATATATTGACCCATAAACTGTTATTAGGAGTTGTATACATAAACAGTTATTAAGCTGCTCCATATACAGCATACAACGTGTATGCACTATATAGCATAAACGTTTGTGTCAGTGTTAGGTTAATTAGCCTCTCAAGAGTCGAGCAGGGTTTTTACTGCCAGCCTCCAGCCTTGCACTCAGCACACTATCTCCTCTGAGAAGTGCTACATCAGCTGCGGGGGAGGACTACTAGTTTCCACAAGACTAAACTGAAGATGGATCGTACCGCTTAAGAGGAAGGTAAACCAGAATTATTGCCCAGTCACATAAATAACAGAAAAGTGAAACATTATTTTAATATGGATGTGTGAGAATATCTCATTTAGTCCTGTGGATAAACCATCAATGCCACCACAGTTGATGATTTGTTCAAAGCTCGGTAATGTGTTAAATTAATAAATATTTTTGAAAGGCTTAATTATTATCTTTGTTTTATTTCAGTCAAATTTAATTTCATTCATCAATGGGCCCAGCTGAAACTACTTGTCCAAACAATTTTTTATTTTTTTTTATGTGTTAGATGATTCTTTCTACTAGTACAACTGCACTTTATGCTATACATAAAGTGCAGTTAGTATAGTGTAGTAGCATACTACCCCAGAGAGATTCAAGCAAATTGAAGTTGAAGTTCTGGCTAAGGCTCTCCAAAATCTCAATATTACTTCCAGTTTGAAGAAACATCTTAGTAAAATTAAAGTCTACTTTATACCTAAAATTTCCTGGAAAATTGATAATTTTCTTCTTTACTGTAATTGCTTCACGTTGAAATAAGTCAGTGTAGTAGTGGGGAAATTCTTTATGTAATTGTGGTATCCATTCAACATCTCTTAAGAGTTTAAACCCAACCTTTATTTAGCTTTATTCTCAGAATCTCTGTGCTTCCAGACCTAGTATGAACAAATGAGGCCTGTAAGCTTTTCAGGAAATGTCAAGTTAGCTGACTACATGTTTTAACTTTCTTTATACCCTCTCACCTACTGCATCTTGCTGCACAAGTTTTCTATCTTGTTTCGTAACGTCTTTTGTAACAATATTTTTCTTTCTTTAGAAAACCAGCATTCTTGTAAAAAAAAAAAAATGGAAGTGGAGAAACACAAGCAGTCTTATCACCAGCTAATTAACACCTGTATCTCACCATATGACTGGAAGTAAGTGAGGGAAGGCAGAGAGTGAGGGTAAAAGATCAGCTACCGGGGAAGATGTGAGCAAGCTGTGCTGATATGGAAATTGGGGCTTTAATTATAGATGAATACATTATCAGATCAAGGCTAAGGATTTGTTTGGCCTGTAAGTTTCATGTGGAGACTGACTGACACTGAAACGTCACCACAGACAGACCGTTGCAAACATCTCTATGTGAGTTCTCACCATTCAGAATCCAATTGTCATTCAATCAGCATGCTTCGTAAGACTACCATACAGCTTGAACTGACTCACAATGCATGGTGGGGTACTTTTCAGGCTCCCGTTCTTGAAATGGAAGCTGTAACTAATGTAATGGAATACTAACTTTACACGGAATGAGATTGCTGTATAATTCAGTCACTTGCTTGGAAATGTTTTTCTAAAACCTCAAGTCGCATAAACTTAAATCCAGTCACTATTATGCCATAGTCTTGCTTTCATAGAGACCAATGGTATTAATATTTGACTTTTACACGGACAGGCTTTAATGAGTCCACATTGTATCTAGAAGTCACAAAACAGACACTAAAACATGCGCCAACCGGGGGGGGGGGTAACACTATGTAATGTGTTTTGAGGCAGTTGACCAAAATCCCGGACGATTTTGAAATTCCCCCCGGACATTTTTTTAGGTCTGAAAACTAGGACATGTCCGGGAAAAAGAGGACGTCTGGTCACCCTAACCCGAACCCATCCGTGGTTCTGAACTGCTTTGAATTTGTGTTCTTTCATCATTAGTGTTTCTGTTGTTCTCTTGTTTTTTTGTACTTCATGTCAGCTGGATTTCAGAATGACATTGTTGCTCTCTGTGGTGGTGAAACTTGTAGGCTCCACTATTGCAGGGATGTCTATGTTAAATTAGTTAAATTATTATGAGCTTTATTATTTGGGTATAAGGTGCTCGGTCATTAGCCCCCATGCTGACTTGTTCCACTACTGATTGGTCGTATTTTCACACAGTAATTGTGAATGAAGATCCAAAGGTCAAAGAAAATTTTACATTTTATGTTTTGAGTTAGGATGTAACAACAATGGTCTACGAATAAGATAGACATGAAATGAAATACTGTGGAATTGTGCACAGTTGCAAATTGTTTTCCTCTGACAAAAATATTACTTTTAGTGATTGTTAGACACTAATATAGACCTATGCACATGCCTTTACAAACACGTTCAAGGGCTTTTTGGGACAAATTCTGATTATTATCTTTATTGACATATTAAAGATACCAAACTCAAATGGAGCCAAATTTTCAGAAGTTCTACTCCTTTTCCTCCCAAACGCCAGCAGCAATTTAACACTTTCAATTGGTAAAGCTAATGAAAATTGCCCAAGCACACCCACATACTGTAGAAACACCCTGAGTAAAATCAATATGTGCTCCACAAAGGAAAATTCAAGAACGTTTTAAATTTCAACAGACAGGACAAACTAACAGAGCCAATTGCTTTGACTCTGTGGAGTTGCACTGTGGGGAGTGGGAAGTGAAAGTGCTAATTAAACCAGTAAATTCTCTCTAGGCCTCTCCTGTCTGCTACTGCACCTGTGCCACTTCACAGTAGTCAACCCCACACTCTGCAACCTTTAAGCCACTAAAAAAAAGTGCAATAAAATCTTGGCTGTAAGGTTATGTTTATCATAGAACTACATCTTAATCTTTTAACACTGTTTATAATGGGCTATTGAGATAAATTGTATATCAGATGTCAGTAACAACCAAACTAAACCAGGTATACGAATAAATCAACATAAACAAGAGTCCATATAATAAATTAGTATTAAACTCATTTATTGAAATATAGTAAGGACCTAATAAGTATTTCCTTTTTGGTAATAACATGGTCAAAATGTCACCTGTATAGCAAAACTAGTTATACAAATTGCTTGTGATTTTGTGATAATCTTTCAAATATTGATGGACCTTTCTCACTTACAAGTTTTCAAGTAGATTCAAGTTAGGTGTTTAACTTGGCAGATTTGTTTTCTTTTTCTGAAACAAACTAAAAACTTGGGATTCTTATTTTGTTTGAAAATTCCCCTTTGAATCATCCTCAGATTCTTATGAACAGTCTTCCAATTCAATTCTAATTTTATCCCTCATTTATGTGAAGTCTGCCAGTAGTGTGGGAAGAAACTGGAGAACCAGAGAACCCACAGACATGCAAACTTCATGCAGACAATTCCAAGTTAGAATGCAAGGAATCAGTGCCATGCACTGACATGAAGCCTGTAGTAATATCAATAAAGTAACATATTGTTCTCAGGAGACTATTCTTCCAGTATTTCATTAGCATTTGCTAAATGGTCTGTAGCAAGCTCTCAAGAGTTTCAAGATGCTTCTTATGTAGAAATGTGATAATATGTAGAGAACAGATAATATGTGGAATAACTGTTCCTACTCATCCCAGGTCTTCTGAAGCTCTCTGTTTCATTTGTTTGGTTCCTTATAACACTTTCTGATTATTATTTTGACTCTATGTGAGGACTACCTGACTATGGCTGTTTTATAGTAAAATAATGAAGTTACCTTTTCCCCTTCATGATTATGGCACCCTTAACCAATGCAATCAGAATGTTGACACAAAGTCTTTGAAGGTCTCGAAAGAGCTCTTTGCTTTTACTCACCATGAGATCATTCTGGTGCAGGTCCTTGCTAATGAGAAAGCTTTTTATGGGAAATCAATTAGGATTAAGCCAGCTGATGTTAACTTGCACAGAAAGGGGATAGGATGGGGTTTTAAAAAAAATTGGACAGATTTCAGCTGATTTCCTTGCTTTTTTCTTCTTTTTCTTTATGTTTTCAAAAACGATTCCCTGGGTGATTCAACTTTATTGCACATAATTTAATTAATGGACTTTTTTAATTGAAATTTCTTGTATGCATGTGGGCTGCTACTGACATCTGGTGTGAATTTAATGCAAATGAACACTATAGAACTATATTTGATATCAGGCAGTCCAATTAATAAGACAACTTGACTTTATTATCTACACTTGTCTATATGTAAAGAAATGCATTTCTTTATGTAGAAGCTGTTCTGAGACAGTCTAAAAAAAAAAAGCACAGGCATCAAATTGCCCAGGCCAAAATATGCCATGTTGCAGAGGAAAGCACCAGCAGGCAGTTTAATGATGAGATGGCTGCAAGGCTATGACACTTTACAACCAGCCCACACTGACGGCAAAAAACACCCTTAATACAGTTTTTTAAAGAGAGCACTTTCATTCAGCCACTTCTCTCTGCAAACTGTCGTCAGACTGTGGTCATCTCGGAGAAACACAGGGAGACATTGCTGTACTTGGAGCATTTTGCAGCCATGTTTTGTTGTGTCTGTGTCCCCAAGGATGAAAACAACAACAGCACACTGTCTCTGTGTTTTTAGCAAAACAAGTGAAGCCAAGTTTGCTTCTGGTCTAATTAAGCTCCTAATTAGCGGTAATTAGATGAAGGAGAGCCTTGGCATTAAAAAGCAACACGGCCTCTCTTTTTGGCCACATCAAGAACAAGGCAGAAACACTGACACAACAAAGCCAATTTATTTATTTATTTTGGGTGAGGGGCATCTGCAGAACACATGGCTGGAAGACATAACAATCACTTCCATCACTGTTCATCTCATTATGTGCCAATACCAACACATATTAAAACCCCTTTAATAATTTTGTTTGATTAAACAATAATGGCATTTTTTGAAGGATTTCTATAATGCTAGGAAGCCCTGATACTTTATTTCCAGTTTACTAATTTGGAGCTTCTCAAGTCCTTTCTGGTTTCCAAATAATAACAATACTGAGAACGTGAGCTATATGATTTTTGCTCTAAACTGCGTGCGAGATGGGAATCCAGATATGACTCCAAATTAAAGACAGAAAAATGATGGATAGTCACAGACATGATTTTTTACACATTTTTGTTTGCTTCTCACTTGTCTTCATAGTTTCATCACCTCCATCTGAGAGACATGACAGTGATGAATTGATACAATATGATTCCTCATTCTTTTCCTCTATTTGATGCCTGCCTCTGCATTATTTTATCTTTTCACGCTACCGCATGTGGCTGATGGTCATATTATGCATGGTGGCTAGTTTTCTATTATGTTGCACATGGGTACCACACTCCAAGGACATCAAGGGCAGAAAAAATACTGGTTTGTGGCTGCCTTTTTTTTTTTTTTTTTTTTGCTCACACACTTTGTTGACAAAGTGTGTGAGAGGGAGAGAAACAGAAGGAGAGAGGCCGAATCATGAATAACAGTTGATATTTTCACATAGTGGGCGTAGACAGTCATGTTTGTCCCCACACACATGCTCAGTCATTCACGTATGTCGCCTCTATTAATCTGCTGTTGTCTCTTTTTTTGGTCCTTGTTTAGAATCACAGTGCACACTGTGTGGTGAACCAGAAGGTGAGTGGGCCTTGCTATTCCCCCGAAAGCTCTTGTCACCGTCATCAGCCGGCTTGTCATTTGCAGCGAGTAGAGAGTGGGAAGTAGAGCGAGGGCGACATTTTCTGCAGTACTTCGGCCGTCATCCTAGACTACGTACATCATTCTGGTTTTTGATTCAGTGAAGTCAAAGAATAACAAAAAATGCATGTGGTGGATGGTAAAGCCATAAAAAGTGTGCTCTTAGAAGGTTATATTTATATCCCTCTTGAACTGTTTTTTTTTTTTTTCACATTTTGTCACATTACAACCAAATACTGATATGGGTTTTCTTTGGATTTAATGAGAGAGAAACACAAAGATGAGCCCTACTGTGAAGTGGATTATGGCATAAATAAAATCTGAAGACTGGTGGTTTGTATTCAACCACTTTTAATGCCATTAAGTATAACCCAGTGCAGCCGTTTCGGCTCATAAGGGTCCATGTGTGTATACTTCAATGTCAGTACAAATTTAGCCGTTTTGTGAAGGTTTGCTAGAGGACATTAGTGAACAAACAGCACCAAACAAGTCAGGGAGACAGATGTAAGCTTCAGTTAGAGAAGTTTAGAGCAAGATATTGTTTTGTTATGAAAACAGTTTCTCAAGTTTTCAGCAGATTGCTGAGCACTCTTAAGTAAGACATTGAGAAATGAAGTATTCCAAAAATGAGATGTAGTCTTTCACCTTGCATGGCAGAGCAAGCAATCAACATATTAAATTTCAAAAGCAGCCAAGAGAGCCATCGTAACTCTGGATGAATTGTAGAGATTCACAACTCAGGTGAAAGGCAGTTAACATGGCAACTATTAGTCATGCACTCCAACAATCTTGCCTTTAGGGAATAATGGCTAGAAGAAAGCAAGATGTAGTGCTGTATACAGTGTCCGATTTGTTGCAAACGTTTGTAAGAAGGTGCTCTAGATAGACATGATCAAAACTGGAGTTTTTACACTACATGAAAAATATGTGAAAACTGTCAATCCCGCAGGACAAACTGTCCCCAGGGTGAAAGATGGTGCTGTCAGTATTGTGCTGTGGGTCATGAAAGCAGGTCAGAATTAAAGGGAAGATGACTGCAGCTAAATTCTTTAAGAAAAAGTGTTTGGGCCGGGGAAAAGACTTGAGGAGCTTTTCTGTACAAGAGGAGAAGAACCTTAAATATACATTCAAAGCAGCAATGAATCACTTTAGACCAAAGCATAGATGGCCTGGTCAGAACAAATCCAGCATAAAAAAAGAGATAAAATTCTGAGGCAAAACTGGAATTGTGCTGTTTACAGAGACTTTGCATCTAGTCTCATAGAGTTAGAACAATTATGCATAGAACAGTTAAGTTTTTATCTTAAAACGTAATTTAAAAATTATACCTCATTTTGCACCTCATTCTGTTTGTCTATCACCGAAAATCCCCAAAAATACATTGAATGTTTTGTGGTGAAGTGACAAAAGTTCAAGTGTGATAAATATTGTTGCAAGCATCTGTGTCCGAATGTGTGAATCTATGTATTCTCACTTAAAGCAAGAAGGCTGAAGAACACATCTTCAGCATTGTCACAAACCGCAAGTGATACAGTTTTATATTTAGTTCAGTGTTTCAGTTTGTGTACACGTTCTCATAATGTGTTTGAATGGCTGAAAGCTGCAAAGCTCTCGAGTTTGCCACTAGATTAAGTGCTCTTTTCATGCGGCTGACATATTCCTCATACTTCAGACCCTGAGTGCCTACCATTCCCATATGTTTTTCTCTGTTTTATTCCAAAGCCTTTTTCTTTGCATGTGTTCCATTTTAAGGAGGTGATTCTTCTTGAATGTGGTTGATGGTTTTTACAAAACCTGTCCAGAAATTGCCCGTGAATTCAACAGGTGAAAGCAAATAAGTACAGCTCAAATGTGTTCCCCGATAGTCTCGGTGGCACATGCGGTATTTTCCTGTGGACTTAACCTTGTCCATGAATCAGCCATGTGCTTCTAAGCCAAATAAACATTGTTCTTGGTCTTAAGAATCAATGGGGCTATCTCTGCTTTGCTTGATTGGATTAAGACGTAACCAAATTGAGCATGATAACAGTGTTCTTGTGACCTTCTCGCTCAGACATGAAGAGAGAGGAAGTTAGTGAGAAGTGTAGGCAGTGTGTGCATGTATGGATAATATCAATGGGAAAATGTGTATCGCTTTCTGGCGGAAAGCGATACAGGGGGGGGGTGGAGTGCGCGCGTTGTGAGCTGGCGCAAGACTCAACCCTCGGCATCCGGTGTACTACTTTCAAAATAAAAGCTCCTCCAGACTCAATACATAGAACGGACATATTTTATTAGTTCTTGCGCGGCCCGGTACCAATTGGTCCACGGACCGGTACCGGTCCGCGGCCCGGTGGTTGGGGACCACTGTTCTAAAGTGTAAAAATGAGAAGAAAAAGTGACTAATTCCACAGTTGAAAAACTGGTAAAAATAAAATGTGGTCTTTGTCTTTTGCACAGAACTCCACTGGTTACCTGAGACACCAAGCTACAGAGAAAACAATACTGTCACTTTAATCCACAGTGATAATTCAACCCTAAGAAACAGATTTTTATATCAAGCGATACACATAATACGTCCTTCCCTATCAACAACAGGACATCTTGAATACTGATCAACACATATTGCTTGCATTGAGTGATGACTTTGTCAATTTCCATTTAACAGCTGGTTGCTTCTCAGCCTGTGGCCTGCAGGCATATACAGATAGTGTTCAGAGCAGCTCCTAGTGCAATATACAACACATCTGTATCTGTCATTTTCTATCTGGAGGTATTCTAATGTGTTGGAGGGACCCAGTCAAAATCCTCACTTAAACCTAGTACAGAATATGTGGAGGGAAATAAAAAATTACAGTGATGTTAAGGTCCTTAAAAATACGTTTTTAAGTTAGGATGACTCAAACAACCATCCACTTTCCAACCACATTAAAGCTTTAAAATTGTGATTGTCTATGGCAACTGATTTTCCAGGCTTTTTCTTGTAAGTGTAGCATATTTGGAAGAACAACAATATTCTATATTGTTAATCAATATAATTGGATTTTGACCAATAAGGTAAATGGCTAGTTTTTTCCTCAGAAGATAAGTTCGACTCAAAAAGAGCAGGTAGGCTGGAAATTGTTATTGCAAGTGGTTTATATTTGCAATGTGAATAATATATATACATATTTACAATAGCATTGGGAACATCCAAATGGCCATTAACAAAACATAAGGGAAAAAATTAAAAAACACAACAACAAAACAACAACAAAGGAAACTAAATAAATCAATTGCTCCCAAAGTTCCACAATTAAGAGCCCACACCTGTTAGTCCATTCATCCCAAATTGGGATTAATTAGGGCTCCCAACAAACTAATTATACTTTGCTTGGTTCAAGTCCTGGGTTAACAAAAGTCAGATCAAAATAGGAACAGAATCATTCGTTGGGTGCAAGATTTCTCCTACCAGCCTGGTAGGAAACAAAGGTCTTCAATCACCAAAAAGTGAATTCTTTCCTTGGCTCCATGCCTGGTCTTATAGCTCACCATCAACCTGGCCTGAATAACAAAACAGGACCATTTCCTCAATATATACAGTACAGACCAAAAGTTTGGACACACTTTCTAATTGAATTCAATTGGATAGGTCACAGACATGAAGTTTGAGATATAAAAGGTTAAAAGAGTGGAAAATCGGAGAAGGAGGAAATAATGGTTAAAATTTACACCCGGGTTACATAAGCAATGCACAGTTTGCATAATAGCTCCATATGCTGTGGGCACAGTAATCAGTGAACATACAGAATGACTGTGCTCAGGTCATCCATTCTGCAGTGACTCTCCATGCAAGAAGACCAAAGGCATTGTTCGTTACCAATTACAGCTTTTCTTTGGATTGTTGGGAAAAATGAACCATACCTCAAACATGCTTCAACATATTGGAAGAGATTACTCAACAATGGGAGGAAAAGGCACAGTGCAAAACACATAGACAAAATAAAACTGTTCCCAACAGAAACACAAGAAAGTAAGAGCTCTGAGCTATTACTTAGCAATGGTAGGGAGAATATTTTTCACCTGACTTCAAACTTAATCCAGTGAAGGCTAAAAGATACAATCAAGGTAAGATGAGTGATGCCAGTCTCTTTTTGCATTACTTGTGTGGAGGCAAGGAAAGAAGCTGTTTCTTAAGAGAAAATTAGGCGCCCATCCTTCAGCTGATGCAACACTGAAGCATAACAAATCCTTTATTGCCATTAAATGAGGCAGGGAGTATTTCATCATTAATCAGACCTTCACAGAGGCCCTGAACTTCTCTGAGAGAAGAAAAAAAATAACATGACAGAAAAGAAAAGGGCAAAGGGAGGTAATGCATTTGGGATGCGATGGGAAGCAAAGATGGGAAGAAACAGGGAACTAGGAGTGAACTTGTTAATGGTATTTACAATTGGTTTCTGAATTATTTTACCTACCATTGTAGGAGATAAAATGGTGGGTAAACAAAGCTTTTTTTTATCACTAAATATTACTTTGCATTCTAAGTACATTTAGTTTGCTTCTCACAACTAAACAGTTTCCTATTTGAGCACCAATCCATGCACCCCATTCTATAGCAGATGTCTAACTTTTTTGCATGAGGTAACATTTAGAACTGTATTCTTCATTGTTTTCCAAGTTAAAATGATGACATTTTGAGCTCAAAGAAATGAGAAAAACCTTTGTTCCAGTAACTGAGTGCCTCACCTTGTTCACAACTAATTAGCTCCAGCTCTTTCGTAAGCAACTCTTTGCTTGGCCAGAGTGAATTTCATATGTATGTTTGTATATCATGTTTAAATATCCCCAATTTCCAATTTTAACTTATTGATTTAAGGCCTCGACTTTATTATTTCAGCTCATTTTTAAGGAGATATTTTTCTTCTGTTTTTGAAAAAGTCCAATCCAAAGCATTGTTTCTCTATATAATGTTTCTAAAAGCTCATATTTGCTTCCTTTTGTTAATGTGCAGCTGTTTCATATTCAGACATGGCATCTATGGCTGTTTCCCCAAGAGACCAAACTGCATCTTGAAGTTATAGATAATATGATTAGGTCTTAATGCACATCCCCTCTATGCACAGAAACCTTGTCTTTTATTAAATTGGGCCACATGGATTTTTAATTTTCTGAAAACCATTTACATCGTATGTAGAGGAATAGGATGCTCCATGTGCCAGATTGCTGGCCAGGGTCGGTATTCAATGTAGAAGAGTGCTGTTGGTAGGTGTGAGCAGGGTACTGATGCTGCAGAGTACAACAAGATGAGGCTAAACATCCATAATAATCCACTCTGGTTTCAAGTGCTTTCTGTCGCTAGTTAACCAAAAGAGAAACATTTTAGGTTTTGACGTAAATGTGTTTGTTTGAACCTGTACAGAACTGTTTAGTTTGTACACAAGTGATGCCTCTCAGAAGACAGAATTTATTTAAGTTTTCAGGTTTTTGAAAGCTAGTTAGACCTTTATTTCATCTGGCAAAACATTAAGAACAATTTCTCATTTACGTTCTCTGAAAGAGGTAAAACAAAAAGCAAAACAGTTGTATAACTCCTTAAAATGGTCTAGTCTGTTAGCCTTTTGAGGTCTTTCTAAAGCTGCCATGAGAAGTGCCTTACAAGGAGCATTTTTACATTTTTTTTTCCCATTTACCCAGACATATTTGTAGAATTTTCTATGTTGGTGATTTCATGTAAACATCTACTCTGACCATTCTGTAGTCTAAGTGGTAATGACAACTGAAGCATAGAGAAAACAGCACTTATTTGTAATATTTAAATACAATGGTGAAAGCATATCACTACAATATTTCTGCAACATTTTCCAGACTATAATATGAAAAATGTTAAAGTACTATTGCTTTGACAACTTTTTTCATAGAAGTGCTTTAAATGTGTAATCTTTGGCTACCAAAGATTAAACAATTTTATGGGAGCAACCATCAGAATTGTAAATGCATTGTAAACAGGTTTTTCTAATGAGTTTTACTTTTATGTTTTAGTACAACAGACCTTAAAGAGGATTGTTCTATGCAATCTATCGGTCCAAGTCATTTATCAGCATGATACTATGTTCCAGTCAAATTCATAGGATGTGGGTAATATAATCCCAGATGCAAGTGACTAAATTGAGCTTCTTGTGTAGGGAGGTAAAAAATTAGCCTGAATGATGGCATGAAGAGCTTTGTCATCCAGGGGAAAAGCTCAGGGTTGAGTCACTGCTCCGTCCTCTTTGGAGTCAGATGAGCTAGTTCAACCATCTCATCAGGATGCCTTCTGGCTGCCTTCCTTTGAAGCCATTGAAAGGAAATTCCAGTGTATATCCTGAACTCACTAGCTGGAGAGCTTCTGGTCAATGAACAAGTTGAGATCCAAAAGAGTGCTGGAAAATGATGACAAATGGGTGGATTGTATGTTTCAAAACACAAAATTGTGTTGTAATCTTATGTTCACAGAGTGCTTTGGATAAATGGAAATTATTTTTGTGCTTGGTGGTATGAATATTTTGTTGTTTTAGTCCTTGGTAACTCTGTGAATTGAAAATTCATGGCTCCAGTTATTTCATCTTAAAAAATATCACATTCAGCTTGTCATGTCTCCTATTAGATTGAGGACGGCAGCTTTCCTGGTCTTTTTCAGCTCTGTTCACAGGGATCTAAGTGCCGTAATGTTCAGCTTTTCAAAATATTTCTGCAGTCCCGTTCTCAGCCCTGGGAGGCCAACACATTGTTTTAGCGGCTTAGTGTCTGTGGTGATGGCAAAGCAGCAGCTTTCTGTCACTAAAAGACAGTATATGGGAGGGAGTCAGTGGAGAGAATATGACAACTAAAAGATGCCTGGAGCTGACCAGAGCAGTAGGGGGATTTAGAAATCATGCTATTTAAAACTACAAGTTGTGATTTTTCCTTACACAAGTCAGAAGGAAAAGTGCAGTGGACAGTCAATCCTTTGACTTCATTACAAGTAACTAAAGTTGCTCACTCTGCTTTCTCCACCTACACTGCATTTTTTTTGAGTAACACACACGTACACAAAATCCCAAAAGCGGCACTTATTGTCACTCAGCTCTCCTTTCTCCCTTGCTTTAATATTTTCACACTTAATACTTACCCTCTGAACATTTGAAGAGGATTTTTAATGGCTTAGGGGGCAGACAAGTTTGACATATAAAATCATATCACGCAAACATAATGAAGAATTCCATGAAGAGAAAGTTGTGGCAGTTGGCTGGCACTGCCTTAGATATTTCATGCCGTTTAATCTGGCATGACAAATGTGTGAGGATGTAGCTGTTCTGAGGACCGAAATGGAACACCTCTCCATTTCTCACACTCTGGTGCCATCGATCTGTCTGCCTCTGAGTCACCAGGAGTGCCAAATCAGCGGCTGAAGTAATGAGGAGCCAAAGATACAGAGGAAGAGCTTCCCAGCAGTCTTTGCAGAAGTTGGAATCAAAGTTGGCTTTTGTCTTTTTCACTCTACCACTGTCACAGATTTAAGTCTGAAATTTGACATTAGAAACTCTAACAGGTACAACCATGCCACAGCTGTTGAAATCCTGCTAAAATCTGAGAACAATGTTTTTAACAAGGTTTGGAGGAACTGTGAGACTAATCTCTGGATGCCTTCTTTGGTAAGGACACTCAAAAATGAATGCTTCATCATGGCCAGTCACCATGTAAAACAAGGTTAAGTTGTTTACACCAAGCTCATTAGATAAAAGTGTGCCAAGAAAATATCTCCCATATCAATATACTACCACAACATGTCTAAATACAAGGTAGAATTGATCAGTGTCTTGCCAGTTGATGCCACATTCTAGTCCTGCTGTCTGTATATTGCTTTGAAAATGAGAATCATTAAAACAGGTAACCTTCCTCAGATCTTTTATTGTCCAGAACACATTTTTGAGAAAACCCGTTTCTTTTTTTATCTTTTTTCATTCACCTCAAATGTAAGCCCCACTTTGGTTGGTCTTTTTACATAATACCACAATAAGCTGGTGGTTGCAGATGACAATATTGTACATGAAAAGTTCAACTGTCACTATGAACTACTTTTAGAAAGTTGGAGTGATGCAGTACTCACTGTGACAGTCTGTCCAGTGTGTGTGCTCAGATGAAGGGACAGCAGCAGTGAAAGGACGATGACGGTGAATTAGACAATAATGATGGTAGTTGAAACATTTATTCCTGATATTTCCACCTGGAGCATGAGGTCAAATATAGGATCAGCTTAGAAAGGTCATTAATATTTTGATTCGGGAAAGAAAGTAATGAAAGTAATGAGGTACTTTTTTATTATTATGATCACTTCTTAGCTCATTAACATTTTTCTCTCTTTGTTCAATTTATATTCTTTGAACAGCTTTTAGTTCTTTTGTAGAACTAAAAGCATCCTCAATTTCAGGATCTCTGTTCTGTGTACTGCCTATCATTTATCCAGTCTTCTGTCTTATACTTCAATTTCTCCTGCCTTTGTCTTCTACTCAACGTGATTGTCCTTTGCTTCCCACTGCTGTGCCCACCAGAACTGGGGTCTTCTCCCTCGGGACTCTGCATCTCTCTTCAGAGTTCCTTATTAAAAATCCAGACCTGGCCTCTGGGAGTCCCTCACTGTTTTCTTCCTATTCTTACCTTTCTTTCCCTTTTCTCTTTAAACACAGATACAAAAGCATGGGGAAAATGTGATAATTTCTCTCTGGTTTTTCACCCATGAACATTTTCAGCATCAAGAACCAATTAAAGTAATGGGACTAAAACTCCCTGAATGAACCAGCACTGCCATCACTTCACTTCTGTTTCTTTTATCACACTCACCCTGCATATTTGATCAAGGCCGTCTTGTGTATCTTGTCTCTGAAAATTAATCACTGCTCCCTGAAATCATGTTGCCTCAGCAATGCTTGTGATTACAGAGGACCACAAATTTGCCATATTTCAGCCGTAGGAGATTTTTTTTGACAATAAACGGTGTCTTGCCATGGTTTTATTATAGTGAAATCTCCACAGCTGCTTCTCTTGACCAGCCAAGCGTCAGACAGGTGAGAGATATCAGATGATGCACTTTGTTGCCTCTGGATCACAAGCACCCTATTGCTATGTATAGGCTGAGTGTTCAGAAGAATGAATCTACAGAGTTTGAGAGCGATGGCTGCTGTCAGACAGCAGCACTGGAGAATCAGGAGCAATTTTTGTTACTCTTGCCCAAATTTCCACTGGATTTTCTTTGCTGGGAAAAACTATTTGCCCTCACAAATTTGTACTGTTTTTGCTTTTTTTGGTCGTATTTGCATATTTAGGTCATCACACAAATTTTTTTATTAAACAAAAATACAGAGTTAATACAGCGTATAGTTTTTAGACAATATCTTCTTGCAGGATTGCTTTAATGCAGCCACTTGAATGACCACTTTAATGTCATACCACATCTGAATTGGATTTAAGGCCAGACTTTGACAAGGCCACTTGATGCTATATATTTTTAGGCACATGGTGCCATTTTATTCCACAGTCAAGTAGCGATGCTTTCTTCAGTTGTTAGGAAAGTGTTGGATATATCAAAACAACTTAAAAGAAACCTGACTTTTCTTCATAGCCATATGATGCCTTGAAATTGGCTTCTGTCTCTTTAAGAACCTCCTTCTGTTTCTGGTCATTCAATTGGCGCAGTTTAAAACAGTTTTTATGAGTGTTGCAGGTTATGGTATTAAGCTCGGCAACCACCAGTTCTTGGTAATTGCTGATGCCACTAGTCTATTGGGGCTGAGTGGGAAGGCACAGGGGACGGGGTTCTTTCTGTGGTTTGCTGGAGTCCCAAAACATTAAAGCTTCCACATACTTAATCCGTATCTGAAGAGTTGATGCAGAGTCAAGTGGTTGTGGTCTGTTCATATTTGCACACACCTTTCTGGTCTGCACACACCACAGTGCAGACCAGCTGGACGACACTCCTCCTGCTTCAGTATGTCATGACCCCACCTACCAAGGTTCCTTCTCTCTTCCTGCATCTTCTGCTCTGTTTTTATGAAATGATCACAGAGCAAATACCACACTTTTCTTCAAACACCCTTCTCTGTGTTCAAAAGTGTTATATTTTCCATCCAGGAGTTATTAATCTTTGATCAGTATTTTATTATAGTCTTTTATTATAGGAGTTATTAAGTGAAAAACCATACAAACAATTTCTTGCTGTATCGGACAAACGTTGCTCAAAAGTATTCATTTCTGCTAAAGATAAAAAAAAAGAAAAAACGGACAGTGAAGCACTTTGGTGAATTGTGAGCAATTCCTTTTTCACCTTTCTGAATTTCCGCTCGAACACCAGCTTTATTCATATTGCCTTGCAGGTCAGAGAATGAGAGGTCAAGTCTTTTTCATTTTTAACCAAATTGACACTTGACTTTGCGCTGCCACTGTCCTCTTCCTGTGGCCTGGCACTCAGCGGTTTATTTTGGTAAAATGTTTACAACTCAGTGAGTTTAAACAGCTTGAGGTCACACAAAAACAAATCCCTTTATGTAACAATGAGTCTCAGTCCTGTATTGGTGGCCTATGACAGATGCTGACACTGAATCACCATGACGTGGAAGATAAAGAATACAGCACACGTCTTACAGTAGGACATTGGAGTTATTTTTTGCTCATTTGGCAGATGGCCAAACACTGTCCCTCATTTCATGTGGCGTGCACTGTAGTTCATGTCATTGCACCAAAATCACATTATCATGCTCTGACTCAGCAGCTCCAGGGAAAGAATATTTTTGCCTTAGAATCGCATCAGCCTGCACAAAATGAAGCTTATTTTCTATCTGGTCTGTCCTAATGAGAGTAGACATAATTTTTTCATAATATTGTTGATGTATTTGGGTATATGTGCTTCCGCTGTGAGGGATCTTGGGGATAAGGTACTTCAGTGACTACCCAGTGTACAGCTCTATTAGCTCTTAACCTCAGTGCAACTTAGGTGAACACAAAATGAGCTCTGCAAGTCACAGAGATTTCCCTTCGGCCCAGACATCATTGCCGCTGCAGTCAAGCTAAGAGCTGGTAGCAACATAGTGAACATATGCTCAAAGGACAGAATAATTGGCGAGGGTGATTAAAAGTTGCTCGGAAAATTGTCACAGTGACAAAACTGGATTCTGCATAATTAAACCCTGCCTAATAATTCAGACTGACAACCGACTGCAGCCTTTAATTAAATTGCTATTTAACTATTTGATGCTTCTTCTGTAGCTTACTCTCAAACTAAATCTTAAATGGAATTTTTACTCTTGGTTCATTAAAGAGTGCTGTCAATAAAATGTACACAGAGCCCTGAATATAGATGTTGGACAAGAAATTAGTCCGTATTTAGAAAGCAACAGAGAAATGCTTCTGTGAAAGTGGTGAAAGACATAATTGATACAATGAATGGCAAAGCAAAATGTGTTTCTCGCCTTCTCGCTTTGAATTAAGGAGCTTAATGACTGTCAGGAAAATATGTTCCTCTAAAACTATGGACTGCTGAGACAAGAAAGCATGAATTCATGTTGCGTTCACCAAATTCTAAAATCTGAATCTGAAATGGAGATTTACCAGATATGTTTGTCTAATCTTACACTGTCCAGTTATGGTGACCCAGTATAAATGATGGTGTGAATTTCCTATTCTCAGCAGGCAGGGGTGGCACTGGCTTTGAAGCTCGGTGTTCAGATATGGTATTCCTTCACATATCTCCATCGTAATGAGTGGTTATTTGAACTAATGTTGACTTTCTATCATCTCCAACCAGTCTTGTCATTTCACAGAGATCAAAAAAGACTGTGTCCTCTACACAACAGATGGATATTTCCTTAATTTTTGATCATTCTCTGCCAACTTGAGAGATGGTGGTACATGAAAATCTCAGTAAATGAGCAGTTTTGGAAATACTCGGTCAGGCAACTCTGTCATATTCAAAAGACAGAGTAGCTCTTATATCCACTTTCTTCCCCATTCTGATCTTCAGTTTGAATTTGACCAAGTTGTCTTCATTATATCTAGATGCTTAAATGCATCAACCTTTTCTAATTATGCACATCATCTTTCATGCAATAATGTACGAAAGAGACCTGAAAGAGTTTACTTTAAAAGTTAAATTCCTTTTTTTGCCCAGGGCTTTGCTAATCACTAGCTTTACTGAATGACAGTTGACATTATTTTTGAATTTCTTTAGATTTTATTGTATATTTACCTGCCTTTATGACCAGGTCTCTCAAGCAAATTTGTAAACCAGGAGAAGTGAATCTGTCTCATACTAAAAATATTTCATACTCCTTCACCCTGCTTCTCCAATAGTGACATATAATACTGATACAAAAGGCAGTAACAATGCTCGCTGCTCCAAATACTGGAGGAAACTGTCATTTATAATAAAACAGTATTTTCTCAAGCTTATAGCTTTTCAGTCTCTTCTTGCTTCATTCCCTCACCATCAGGGAACATTTGAATCATCAAGTGATTTCTCCTCCTACATGAGTTAAGAAGGAGGGTTGTTTGGAAATCAGATCTCAATAGAGTTGGTTTTAGACAAAGCAGTTATGCAAAAGCACTAGAATGCTACTGAATGGATGTCTTTGCTCAGAAAGTTGACCTGGTGCTCCTTAGACGTGACATGCAGGCTTCTTTTTGTGGCTGCTGAGTGTGTTCAATCAATTTACATCCTTTGACCAACTACCCCTGTGACACACAGGTCAGTCGGTGTGTTATAAGCAGCACCAGCCTGACAATGACTCGGGATCGAGGGGTTAGTGGTGTGTGGTGTGCTCTCACCTCTAAGAACCTACTTCCTAAAGAGATAATTGTGACAAAGTAATGTCTGAGTTCTATGTGGACATAAGAAATGTAATTTGTCTCTGAATGTGGAGATAATAACCACATTTGTTCACCAAGTTTCTGGAATTATACCTCCTTCCTTTTGAATTCTGCAACTGTGAATTCAAGTCACAGCATTTACTTCTGGCATTGCACCTTACATTTTTCACAAATCAACATTTTCCATGTAGTAGCTGTTCTCAGGCTTAATTTATGGACTCTGATTTTAAATCAAGGACAAAGACAGGGTTGACTGTTTGTATCTCAGTGTATGATGGACTGTTTAATTCATGGCATTAAGTGTTGTATCACATTTGTCCAAGATATTAATTTTCACAACCTTTTTACTTTTAAAATGCCAAATGAGCTTTCCCACCATTCCTACAGTAAGTCAGTTTCTACTGAGCAGGAGGGTTTTTATATAAAAAAGTTAATAGGGGGTTTTCTCAAATATATTCTATATTTTTACAGTGGGTGACACGAAATGTCCAAACAATTCATCACTGTCCTCAAGTATTTCACCCAGTTCTATTTCCTCCTAGCACCTAAAAAGTCTCCCTTAACGTTTACAGTCTCATTCACAGTACCAAATACAACACTTATAGGCATCGCATGATGTGTGAAAATCCTCAAAATAAACACCTCTGTCAACAGTTAACAGTTTCGGTGTTAACTGTTAACACCGAAACTGTAAGAAAATCCAAACTGTAATTTAAATACTTTCAGGTTTTGAGGTGGACGAAATTCATATTAATGAATAATATTTATATATATATATATATATTTTTGTTTTGCTAAATTAATTAAATCTAAATCTTAAAAAGATCTTAAATAAAAAAGTGAGACCCTCTAAGTCAAAGAAGCAGTAGACAATTGGTTAAATATATTTTGACTATCAGTATTGACTTTATCCAGATTTATCACAAGGCCCTACATTAATGGTTCAATCATAGGGTAAAACGCAGGAACTCCTTAATTAGCAGCATTTAACATTACATCTTCATGTTACACCTGCTCTTTGCTCCTTGGATGCTGTAAATGTAGCCCATCCAGAACCAGTCTTTGCACATTCATCCCTCTTAATCTTGTTTGTGATCTGGTTTTTGCTCTAAGCAGCCCTATAGTACTTAGTGAGTGATGCCCTGTTCTCTTTAAGAGTGTGCAGCATTAATAATACGAAGTAAGTACTTATTATCTATTGGCTTTATCTAGTTGACAAAACCCATGACATTACCAGAAAGCTGAACAAGCATCAATTAAACCATAACTCCTCTGTGTTTGCATTTGTTCGGTGGTAAAGTATGACAGGTGAAACATAATTAGTTATTAAATTGTATATAATTGACCGCTGAGTGAAACAGATTCACAGCATGTTTCATATATCATATGTTAATTCATGCAGAACAGCAGTAATCCATTGTATGTATGCTTGGCTGCATGCTTGTCTCACCTTGCACCATGCTAATTTATACTTCTGTTTTGCTCCAATAGGCCACTTTTCTCTGCTGCTGCTCTGCAGCACCTGTTCTCATTTACAGTGGGATCACATACTCTCACACAGATTTCCCTGAACGCAACAGTTTGTTGACTCTGAGTCACACCTGCAAATATTGAACACTTTGTAATTCATGTTTTCCTAGACTCAGTAATCTCACTGACAAGGAACAAGAGGCAAAGAAGTGAACAAGGATAAACCGGCTCCAGAAAGTTTTGTTCCTCTTTCAGTTTTGACTCCCGGTGTTCATTAAGTGATCTTTTATTTGCTCATCTAGAGCCAGACATTTCAGTCAGATTACATGGAGAGGGTTTTGTCCAAGCTAAAAAAAAAAACTAAAAAAAAACCTCTTTCACGGCATGATGCTGCCACTGTCATGTTTTACAATGAAATAGTATAACAATGGGGTCGATTTTCTGTTATATAAAGAATTATGCATGAAGGCACATCTTAACGCAACAATATCATCAACGCATTATCATCAATGCAATATCATCAACGCAATATCATCAATGCAATCTCAGTGTGTGCAATATTTAAATTGCCCAGGACAGTTGGGACTATAATTGTTGGCCAATGTATTCCAAGTGTTATGAACTTGCATTTTTCATGCTAATGTAACATTTAGCCATGGGCAGAGTCTTACAACAACAGTTGCTAACATCGAACACAAGTGACTTTGTCCAAAATCCTTGAAGGTCACAGAGTGCTGGAAGGACAGATGAAAAAGACAAGACAGAAGAAAATAGGCATTTATTTCACTTGATATTGTTGTCACAATATTTACCTAAATTCTCACCATCACAGATTTAAAATAAAATGCTAGATGGTGCTAGGAATCTGATGAAAAGTTTTTTTGTTTTATTTCTTTACGTTTATTTCTGAGTAGTGCCAATAAGTATGAAAGAATCCAAGTTGGAGTAGGCCAGTAGACCCTCCATCTGTATTGACTGTAAAGTCTACATGCTTGTGAGAAAACCTTTTGCTGCTGTTGCTAAATGGTGACCCGTCTCGAAACCACTTTCCCTCAGCATGTCTGTCATTCTCAAGCTGACAACACACAGATTCTCACTCATAACTACACATGTGCGAGTCAGTCTGACATGATGAATGGCTCCAGCTCACCTCACAAAGACTCAAAAATGGCTTGTTGACAAGATTCAGTGGAAGAGGCTGCCAGCAGACCCCTGGGGGTGAGAATAAAAATAGCGTGAAGTAGGGATATCAGCTGAGAATGGTCTACAAGCCTGGCCTGTCATCAATCAGTTGGAACACCTGCTGTCAATCTGCTTCCTCTGTGTTTCTTCCAGTCAAACAGCAGTCCTCATCCACTACTAAAGCTGATATCCATGTTTTCCATGTTTCCTTTCATTACATTATAGCTCATTCTGATGGATTTTGGAGCTGGTGACTCAATCACCCAGCTGTCTCCATTGAATTATTACCCGACTCGTGTATTTTTAGTTACTGCCTGGGGAAGGTAGGAGGCCCAAAGGAGTGCTTTTGCCCTGATATTGACAATTAAAGCTGATTTACCGTAGTGTACGTGGAGAAAGCAGAGTGTGCTTAAAATGAGAGACATGCAGAAGTGAATAATCTGGGTGTGCGGTGGTGGCGTAGGGGATAGCGCGACCCACGTTTGGAGGTCTTGAGTCCTCAATGCCGCCGTTGCAGGTTCGATTCCCGGACCTGTTGACATTTTCCGCATGTCTTCTCCCCTTTCCTGCCAGTTACTCTCAGATAAGGGACATTAGAGCCCACAAAAAGGAGGGGAGGGGAAAAAAGTTAATAATCTGTTTAAAGTGGATGGACCTGAAAAAATCACATTCAGAAATATTATTCATAAAACTGCTGGTTATGTGTAGACAGGGTATTGATTCACACATAAGGTTTAGGAGCCCTTTCATCTGATATTGATTTATAAGTACGGTAAGTATTAACAGGCTTATTAAATAAAACAAATGCACAACATTACAAATGCTTTGTACTGGAATGGATTTCCAGTTTTGGTACTGGCAATGAGCTCCATTTGGATACTGGCGCTCATTTCATTTAATATTGCATAGTTTCAAAAAGTCTACCAAGAGAAATAAATAGTCCGCTAAACTTTGTATTTACTACAACTTCTGTGATACCCAAAAATACATAACAAAGCAACCAAATTAATTTGGAAGTCGGAGTCCACCACTGTGTAATTTAATGTCAGTATAACTCCAGATGTTCTGTGCAGGCCTGAGAGATTTGATTCAACTATTTGTCAAGCACTCCATGAGAGCATATTCATGGTTCAAGATTTGCTCAATCATAAACCAAGACGTGTAAAATAAATGTTTATGAGGCCGCATGTAGCCACAGGTGATCTCATTGAGAGAAGATCCTCTATTATACCAGAAGATCCTCCATTATACCAATTATAAATACAGAGAAAGTTAATTTGCTATATTAATCTTGCAAAAATCTGTTCTTTTTTAGCACCTCTAAAGTCAGGAAACTTGGCAAAATAGAGGAAAATAAAGTTATTTAAAGAATATTTTTATCTTGACTAATATGCTTTCTTGAAACCAACATCTCTGCAACATCCTCTGTTCATGTGCAACAGCAATAATTGAGCAATTAAATGAAATATTCTTGGACGTGAATCAATAATTACTACAGCAAAAATTTTGTTTTGGCCAGCCCAAGTTATTTCTTGCTTATCATTTTGGGTCAAACTGCCTTTACCAAGTTGTGACTGAAAGTGAACCTTTTTTCAAGCCCAAGCAAATTATAGTGTCTTGCAAAAGTATTTATATCGTTTGATTTTTCCCCCCACATTTTATTAAGTACGAATCACAAACATCAACATTATTTTATTGGGTGTTTACGTGATTGACTACAACTAAGTATAAAATTGTGAATTGTGGCCTGCATTTAAAATGACAACATTTTATTCTACTAACCTTTACCACCTGTGTGTAATTTATTCACAAGTGAATAAATTATCTGTGAATAAATCCCTGAAGAACTGCAAAAAGTCACAGCCAAGGTGGTATTGACAGTGCAGGTATTAGTCATGCACTTTGCAAACCAGGCCTTTCTTGTACAGTGGCAGGGCAAATTTCTTGTTCAAAGAAAACTACAGAAAGTCAATTTTGCCGTTTGTAAACAAGAAGGCGGGGGACACTAGAAAGTCCTTTTGTCCGAAGTGATGCTGTTAGAAGCTTTAAAGCCACTGCCAGAGCTACAATAGCAGTGTTTAGATATCAATGTGCTAGAATGGCCCAGTCAAAGTCCAGATCTAAAGAATATTCAAAATCTGAGAAAAGTGTTGAAGATTGCGGCTGATCTACTCTCGAAAGAAGAATGGGTAAAATTGGAACATCTGGATGTACAAAGCTACCAGAGCTCCTGGATAATCTGCAGCTTTAAAGTTAGTGCAAGGTGATTTCAGAAAGTTGCTCTTCCTTTTCGTTGCAGGGAAATAAGATTGGTATATGTATGCAACAGGCAGTGGTGTATTGTACTTGAGTACAATTTTCATGTATCTGTACTTAAGTAGAGTAGAGTACATTTTTGTCTGTTTATTTGTATTTTTACTTAAGTACATTGTTTGAGTACTTTCTCCACCACTGGCAACAAGGATGTTTACTTGTAAATAACCATTCACTGTCAGATGTCCTTTACCTTTACTCCACATAGTAACATGCAAGCCTGCTCTATTCAAATCAACTTGTGCTTCTGTGTTTCTTGGTGCATTGAACTCTAGTGGCACAAAGATCATTCACGGGCTAATTAATTAATTGCTCTTATCAGCATTACCCTTTAAATGCTGCTAATATACCTCATTTTTGCAGATCTGATTTTGTTCAGATTAGGATCACATAAAATCTTTCAGCGCTCTGCTTAACGTTGTGCCTGTGATGTGCTGTTTGACATTGAAGGGAAAAAAGCAAGAGTTTAAGCTGGACTGTTATTATCACTGCAATCTCCAAATAAATCATTAGGGCCATACACCAACATCTGATTATGGGGCTGCAGAGAGGAAAAAAAACTTTAGGAAGGAAAGTGTTTTAATTTGTCTTTGTTAGGCTGAGCAGTGTGGGTGACTTTGTGGGTGGTATGGTGTTTTGAAGATCAGTTTTGTTATGAGATATCTATTTAAGGCAAGTGTATCTTTACTGTCATGAAACAGTATCCTGGGATGAGCTGGAACAAGTCTCAGTGGGATTTGTGAGTTTTACAATAACAGTTTTTACAGCTCTGTCCCAATGTTAAATTCAGTTGAATAATAGCTTTAACTGAGATATGCAAACATGTTCAGTTGAAAGCATCTAAAAACCACTTGTATTCTCATTTAATCATTTTATGCAATTTTATATTCCTGAATGCTACATATTTTTCATAAGATAACAAAATATTGTAATAATATACAGGACTACAAATGAAGGATTTTAATACAAAAATGCTACCTGACACACTTCTAGGAGAGACTAAGCTGCAAAAAGTAATCACTGAGGAAGATGATTGTTCGGTGTGTTGCATCCAACTACTATAAATACAAGGCTTAGGGGACAAAAAAAGTGTAGTAGAACATAGTGCACCCATCACAGGAATAACTACTCCACTGATAGGATTGTGACACAGAGCACATTTAAAGTATGGGGGTATGAACTGAAGCTAGAGTTGTGTTTCAAGAGCCACCTCACAGACACTTTCCAGGGCAAAAGCTGTTGCACCCAATTTATTAAGACAATTCTTAGCCAAAGCTAACATCTTAAGGAGAAATGGGAGTGGACTGTTTCTCGTCCGTCCCAAAATCTTTTGCTGAGTTAAAGGCTGTTCCTAACTGACCTGAGCTTCTCTCACATGTCAAAGCCCACTGATGCAGAATTTTATGCAAAAGAAGCCACATCCAGAGTGCATAGACTGTAAAATATGGGAAGGTAGACTGACAATTTTAAGCATCATAAAGGCAAATGCTTGAAAATTTTATGAGCATAGATCGATTCTATATCACTATTTGTGCAATTAATTTCTATATTAAAAAATTAATTTGAATTGAAATGAATTATTTTTATTTCAATACACATTTACTAAGATTTGATTTGGATTTTAAATGGGCTGCAATGTGAGAGACTCAGTTTATCTCAGTTTTTCCTGAATTCCTCAATTGCTACTAAGACAGCAAAACATATGAACTACAGAGTATGTTGCTATGGCAACAGCAGTTCTGAGGCATCCTCTAACAAGTTGCCTGGGAATGCGGTCCTGGCTGTTGCATAAGACTGGACCTTCTCTCTTCCTCTCACTCGTACATGCTTGTGGGGCTTTTCCTGTGGCAGAATTTCACATTCAGCATGATTTATTCATAGATGGATAACTCTGCTGGATATACAATTACACTAAATGCAACCCCACCGCCATCAAGCACAGTTTGCTTTAATTAGGGTTTGCGTACTTTTACCGGTGGCATTGTTGGACTTCTATTTCTGCGGTTGATTTGAATGGAAAGAGGGGTTTGAAAGCGTTAGGTTCAAGAGATTGTGGTTGAATGAGAAATAGGAAAGCAGCAGGCATATTTGTCAGTACTCCCAAGTTATGTTGGATAAAATTATCGCACTAAATATCAGCTTGAAATGTTTTCAACCCCAAAAACTCAGGGATTACAAAGCCTTAAATATTCTCATTCTAAGGAGAACAAAATCTGCTGATCCTCACGCTGTGTTTTATTTCTTTTCATCACCACATTGTTCTGTCCACACTTTGACTGGCAGAGGGAGAGAGGAGCTGAGGAGAGCTGAGCGTAGCACAGATAACACGCTCCATCATTAGCTGACTCACGATAAGTATTCTGACGCTCAGCAGCTTCTCTTTATCGAGCTACTATAATCTTTCTACTGCTAAATACTTTATGGAGGCATTCAACTCACCACAGCGTAAGTAAAATTGAGTGTTACAGAAGAAAAATAGCCAATTTTGGCCTTTTGCCAACTGTCAGTTGCCTAATCCTTTTAAAATATATTAGTGGAGGAAGTGATGGACAGGAATATTCATATCTGGAAATTCAGCTCCTTTCTTGAAGCTGTTATCACCATAGGCTCCCACTGAACATACAGTGACATACACAACTGTCTTCCCTTGAGTGTTGCTGTTGTTTACAAAATCTCAGTAGACAATACCTACCTGCCTCTGCTAGCTCTTCTTCACTCTAATCTTTCCCGCCATGCTCTCAGGCACACTTACAACCTGCTGTGAGAAACATTGTGGGATGTAGCGTTTTTGATTGTCAAGCAAGAATGGAAATGGGAACACTCTCTCTCTCTCCTGTTTCTCACATTCAAATATGTGTGTGAGCATCAGTTTGATGCAACAGGAAGCACAAGATGCAATGACGCTGTAGTTGCTTGGTGGTGGTGCGTCAACAGAGCATTAAAGTCAGAATTCTGACTTTAATCTCAAAGATCTGACTTTACTCTCAGAATTCTGACTTTATTCTCAGAATTCTGACAGATTTATATTTTTTTTTTTCGGTAGCCCTAATCTTCTTCCGTACATTCAATAGACTGCGTTAGCTCCCAGTTGGGAAAACTGCTGATTTAGATCGGAGCGGCCACAACGATCTACCGTATCACACCACACAATCTTTTGTTGATTGTTGTAAGGGGAAATGTATGTGTGAACTAACATGTAGTGTGAACTATTGCATCAGGTTGTCGGATGTGCCCATCTTCTCTATTTAAATCTAATGATTACTGAAGGGCAATATCATCTATCGCAATAGTTTTTGAGACAATTAATCGCTCAGCAAAATTTGCTATCGTGACAGGCCTAAAATCAACACTTCAAAATAAAAAAAGGGTGGAAAATAAAATCAATAATTCAAAATAAAAAAGGGTGGAAAATAAAATCAATACTTCAAAATAAAAATGGCTGGAAAATAAAATCAATAATTCAAAATAAAATATTGCTGGAAAATACACCTTTAAGCATGTTGATTTTGAAAAATATAACAGCATTTCTTCAAATCTTCATTGTAGTAAGATCATGTAAGTTTTTCTTATATTGACAAAGATGCAAACTTATGTATGGCTGGTTAGCTCAGTTGATTGGAGCGTATACTCATAAAGCCAAGGTCATGGGTTCAATCCCCACACTGTCCAATTGAAACATAAAGTCTTTTGGTAAATCAACTCTTCAAAGTTGCAGGAGGCTTCAAATTAAACCATAATGCATGTTCATTTTGAAAAACTTTAGAATTTCACGGATTTTGTCAAGATTATGTAAGTTTTTCTTGTATTGATGATAACTCAACATTCTGTGTGGCTGGTTAGCTCAGCTGGTCAGAGTAGGGTCCTTATAATAACAAGGTCATGGGTTCAATTCCCACACTGGCCAACAGAAATATAAAGTCTTCAGGAAATAAATTCTTCATAATACGAGGTAGCTGTATATTAAACCATTATGCACATTGATTTTGAAAAACAATAGAATATGAACTCTTTACTCAAATCTTCATTGTGTTAAGATCATGTAAATTCTCTTAAATCCATGGAAACTCGACATTATGAGTTACCATGTATTTAAGAAAACCCTGTCCAGCTGGGGTTAGCTCAGCTGGACGAGGTGTGGTGCTAATAACGCTGAGGTAAGTGGTTCAATACCCATACTGGTCAATGGAAATCTAAAGACTTTCAGACAAACAATACTTCAAAATTAAAAAGGGTGGAAAACAAAATCAACACTTCAAAATAAAAATGGTTGGAAAATAAAATCAATACTTCAAAATAAAAAAGGGTGGAAAATAAAATCAACACTTCAAAATAAAAAATGGCTCTGAAATAAAATCAACACTTCAAAATAAAAATGGTTGGAAAATAAAATCAACACTGCAAAATAAAAAAGGGTGGAAAATAAAATCAACACTTCAAAATAAAAAATGGCTCTGAAATAAAATCAGCACTTCAAAATAAAAATGGTTGGAAAATAAAATCAATACTTCAAAATAAAAATGGCTGGAAAATAAAATCAATACTACAAAATAAAATATTGCTGGAAAACACACCTTTAAGCATGTTGATTTTAAAAAACATAAGAGCATTCCAACAAATCTTCATTGTAGTAAGATCATGTAAGTTTTTCTTATATTGACGTAGACCCAAACTTAAGTGTGGCTGGTTAGCTCAGTTGGTTGGAGTGTGGTACTCATAAAGCCAAGGTCATGGGTTCAATCCCCGCACTGGCCAACTGAAATATAAAGTCTTCAGGAAATCAATTCTTTATAATAGCAGGAGGCTGTATATTAAACCATTATGCACATTGATTTTGAAAAACAATAGAATGTGAGCTCTTCACTCAAATCTTCATTGTGGTAAGATTATGTAAGTTCTCTTAAATCCATGGAAACTCGACATTATGAGTTACCATGTATTTAAGAAAACCCTCAGCTGGACGAGGTTTGGTGCTAATAACGCTGAGGTATGTGGTTCAATCCCCTTACTGATCAATGAAAATCTAAAGACTTTCAGACAAACAACACTTCAAAATAAAAAAAATGGCTCTAAAATAAAATCAACACTTCAAAATAAAAAGTGGCTCTGAAATAAAATCAACAAGCATAACTGAACAAGTCATTTTTTAGGTATTTTCCCTCCTGTCTAACTGCAACAGGATCACATCCAAGCTTGATTACAGTTTAGCTTTGACAGCAGTTCAAGAGTAAAAACAGCCATGCAAACGTATGACAAATGCATCAGTGACATCTTTTGTTGTCAGGTCTCAGCACCGTGTCAATCACCTGTCAGGAAAACATCAGGGTTTTTTTCCCCTCTTTTGGGGAAAAATACCTCTAGTAACAGATTAGATTCTAATTGTTCTCCCAGTTTGCTAAAAATCACATTAGCAGCAGAGGCACTATAATATCAGTTTATATCCATGTGTCAGACTTGACATGTCTGCATGAAATGCTCTGTGCTGTCACCTGGATGGACAAGTGACAAGGATATCTCCCAAAGACATATGTCAGTGCTAACATTGATTGGCGCTGACAGACTTCACTTGTTGACTCCTCCAATTGAATAGCTCAGGGCAATTCTAATTTTAGTCTTTAGGTCACAGTTTCCTTCTTTTGAGTTTCTAAAATAAACATAGAATTCATACAGCTCTTAACATTTAAGATTTTATAGGATATCCCTGAAGTACAGTTATTATATAAACCTCGTGTCTTCTATTACTTGAGATATCTTAGCTTTTTCCATTGAAGCACTGGGGAATATTGGACAGTTTAATACCAGGCGACAAAGAATTGACACATTCCCTCGCTGATGCAAAACCTGAAAGACTGTTTTATGGGTGTTGCTTCAACGCTGTGACTCAGTCTTACCTTCATCTCAATCCTCTCTTAAACAGCAGCAAGTCGACGTGGTTAGGTGGTATGCTAACACTGCCAAGTCTGAAGGTCGCATGCCTTTGATCTCTCAGTCTAGTGCAGTGCTTTATTATCTTTTAACTTTGTTTTCAACTTCAGCTAGAGTCTCAGTCAAGGGAATAGGGGGAGCTGTCAGTGATACTCAGTGAAGATATAATGCTATTTAAATGCTAATGTGTTAAGAGGAGCAAAACGACCTTTACTCACACCATGCATGTGAGCAGATTGAAAGCCCCAAACAGAGGCCCTTAATAAATAAGCATCTTCCTCTGACTGTTGACCGTCTCTGCACACCTTATGTCAGGTATGATGCAGGTTTATCACAGTTAAACCACAGGGCCTTTGAACATCTGATAGAACCAAATTCAGTGTACATGTAAAATTCAACGATGCTGAATGAGTCTATGTTACTTTTTTTTTTTTTTGTTTTGTTTATTATCAGGGGTTCTGTAAAATAGTCTTTTTTTTATGACATGATTGCCTCCAACTTGCAGTTGAATACTATGCACCATAATATAAGGCTACCCTAACCCTAACCCTATAGCATACAATTTGAAAGTACAAGTAAAAGGTTTAATGATCTTCAAAACTTTGTTTTCTGGACCTGAAAGCACAAGCAAACAGTATAAGAAAATTTTATATGAAAAGTGTTTTATTTATCTATTGGTTCAGATGATTTTTCTCATGATGCCTCATGCAAATACAAACAAGCCCTCAAAATGCTTCTGAAGATATATCCTTTCAGTAATGTCAAAATGTGTTGCTTCCATGAAAGACATGGAAAAAATTAAATAAAGAGAGACAGAGAGAGAAGGTATACAAGTCTGTCATCCGTCCTATAATCCCAGAAAGAGTGTGTGACTGTGTAGGAAGATAATTTATTCAGTAAGCATCTCAGAGGACAGCTGTCAAAGAAAGGCCTTGGAGTAAGATGGTGACTTAACATCAGACATGAATGTAGCATCTTATAAATCAGTGATGCGTCGTCACCCTTCTGATTGCAACACTGAGCTAGTCTGAGTCAGAGCTGGAACGTTCACAGGATTTGGCCATGTTCAAAGTTTGCTCAGTTGCGCCTTTGTAAATCTGATTCCTCTTGAGTGAACTTGTCCCATCTTTTTCGCTTCCTGCCTCTTGAATACGTGGAGTACTCTGGATTAATTTTGCAAAAGGCTGCCAAGTAGTGATCCTCAGAAGATTGGTAAACACAAGAGTTTGTTTTGATCTCAGTAGATGGAGGATGGGAGGAACACAAGAGCATGGCAGCACAGCACAGTTGAGAATTAGCAAAAAAGGTTTGGAACTTTGAATAAATTTAATCCAATTTGATAGATGAAAAGGATCCTCTTAATGGTAGTCGCATTTCAGTTTCAGCTCGGAAAACAGCCTTGATTAAACACAAGGTTTTATGAGAGATGCTCGGAGGCAATATAATTAGGAGGAAAATCCTGAATCCACAACTTCTTTGAAGCAGTGACAGAGCCCAGAGGAGCTGAAATCACCATGTTTGTCGCTTTCATTCCACAGGAAAACTTTTGCTGCAAAATATACATGCAGACACAACAGTTTTGATGTCTCCTGTTTTTGCCTTCTTAAAAACAGAAGAGTATAGTGAGAACATGTCCTGGTTATGGTGACCTCAAACTGTACCCAACATTCAAGATACGGGAAATGGCAAACACAGACAAAAGAGTGAGGTCAGTCTGGTCTCAAAGAAATGGCTAAGATGTCTGGGGCCTCTCAGCACTGCAGTATGTGGTGGTGCAACATAATGGGTTAAAATGACCTAGCGGCCCTGTATTTCAACATCAGTGGAAAAGTAATGAGAAACTTTGTTGTTCTGAAGAAGTGAATTACCTAGTTCGAGATGAGGTAGCATAAAATCTAGCAAAGTTCTCTTTAACAAAGAAGGTTTGGCTGAAGAGATAAAATACAGCGACTGTTTAATTTTTTTTCATGCCAAAAGTGGCACTAATATTCGAGAATTTATGTTTCTTTTCTTATTATTTTGATGGCAGCTGAAGGGTTAGACCTGTGGTTCCAAAGTTCTACCATTTTGTCTGAAGCTGCTCTCCTCCACCCACCCTCCCACATGTAACTCATAAAAACTCTCCTTCGGTTTATGAGGTTACAGCCTGAGTGTTGGTCTTTATGAGGCGTATCTTAGTGAGGCAACGGAGCTTAGCTTTTTTATCCTGTTTGTTTCTGATTTCATAAGAACAAGGTAAAAAAAAGGTTTCCAAATTTTCCTGAGTGAGCCTTCTTTTCATAAAATGCTTTAACCTTTTGACTATATTATGAGAAATGCTAAGAAAAGATTCCTGCCAGATTCCTGCCTACTTTTACTCTGTTGCATAATTTGACACATTTTACACAATGTTTCACACAAAAATGAAGAAACTATCATGCCTTATAAGATTTAGAAATGTTTTTGGCACCGCACACCTTGTAAAATGTTTATACCACATTTTTACATTGTGTGGTCAAACAACCGTGATTTTTTTTTTTTTTTTTTTTTTTTTTTTGTATTGTATTTCATTATAAATTTGTGCACCACATCAGCTGTTTCTTACTTGGAAAATGGATGTACATCAATACATGTTTATCAAATTATTTTTAATTTAATGATTTTTAATGAATATAAAAATGTGGCATGCATTTGTAAACCACTTCAAGCCAATACATTTAATTGTAGAACTGGCTTTCTGCAGTTACTGCTGCAAGTAGTTTGATGAATGTCTCTGACAGACTGGCCTGTCAGTTTAATTGGGCAGTCTTGTTTTGGCAGGTATTCATCTGTGATAGGCTCTTGCCATTTTCAAATTATGAACAGTGAGATTTCCAAAGTTTCTGACATTGTTTTGTAATTTTTTTCATGAGGCTTTTTGTTTTCTATTATTTTCACTCTACTTGTGACACCTTACCTGCACAGCTTGATTTCCTCACAGGTAGAATCTGTTTAGCTGATATTTAATGGAGAAATTCTGGGTTTTACTTAGGGATTTTAGAGTTGGCTGAAAATAGCAGAGGGGGGGGGGGGGGGGGGGGGGAATTGACATTTTTTTCTTAAAAAGCACAGAAAAATTCCTTTCATGTTTGTAGTGTAGTGTGACAAAATGTTCAAGGGATGCAAATATTTTTATAAGGCACTGTAAAACATCATTTGATTTTTTTCATACCTAATTCTGAGTAAAATTGACCATTCTAAATCCCAAATAGAAGATCATAATTAGGTTTAGCGGCAAGCTAAACGTTTCCTCTAATTCATCTAAATTTATTACAGTATAAAGGTATTATGTTTGCCCTTGATGACAGATCACAGAGTTGTTTTTTAATCTAAAGCAACAGGACTCCCAGAGAAAAAGTGAAGGGTAGTAGATTTGGTGATCTCCTCCCAAGGACTTCTATCTGGCAGTATGCCTCACAGCGCTCTCTTCATTTCTTTGACAGATGACGCCGACACAGCAGAGTGATAGGCTATTATTTCACTTTGCATTGGATAAATGGCAATGCAGGCTTTTACCTGTCACCTGCCCTTTCCTTTTATGTGTTCTCCATTTTTTTCTCCTTCCTTGCAGAATTATACCATCACAGATGTGATTTGAAGGGTACTATAGAAGTGCTGAAATTTAATTCCTGCAATCTGTAGATTTCATGTCTGCAGGTTGGGGGCTTTTTGTTGTTGCCCTGTAACTGAAGTGAGTGAAAGAGGTGAATAATGATCGAAATGTAGGTGAGAAGGTCCCTCATTGTTAGGTGTGAAACAGCTTTCTCTTCTGGTAAAATGCTTTTTATGTAATGCTCCTTGTGTCTCTCTTTCTTTTACAGACCAGCAGTATTCATGGTCACCCTCGCAGTACTTCGATGAGGAAACTTACTCCCCTGCACCCAGGAACATGAAGGGTCTCTCTGGTGGCCGCCCTACCCATCTCCAGCTAACATCACCCACCTCACCTTACACCTGTGGCTTGGCCGATTGTGACCACTCCCTGGATCACCATCTTCACCATGGTGACCCTCGGTCACCCACCTACCTCCTCAGCCCCACTGACAGCTGTGCCCTTGAGAGTCATCACCGCTGCTCCCCACGGAGTTCCATCCACTCTGAGTGCATGATGATGCCAGTGTCACTATCAGCCACTGACCACTCTATATCCAGTAGCACTTTCCCTCGTATGCATTATGGCAGCGCTTCGAGAGATGGAGGTGGAAATAGTTCTGGTGGTAGGGATTCTCGGGACGACGGTGGCTCCTCCTCACATGGTGGCAGTGGCAAAATGAACCGGATCCCTGCAAATCTTTTGGATCAGTTTGAAAAGCAGATGCCACTGCACCGAGACGGCTTCCATACATTGCAGTACCAACGCACCTCCACCACAACTACAACCACAGAGCACCGCAATGAAAGCCCCGGCCGAATTCGCCACTTAGTTCACTCAGTACAGAAACTCTTCACAAAGTCACACTCCCTGGAAGGATCCTCCAAAATGAATGGTACCAAAAATGACTCTCACAGGGATGGATCACATCACCACCATCACCACCACCAAGGCCACCACAAACACAGCAAACGCAGCAAGAGCAAAGACCGCAAATCTGATGGCGGAGGAAAGCAGCGCCATGGTGGATGGTGGAGCTCGGATGACAATCTTGATAGTGACAGCACGTACAGGACACCGAGCATTATGTCGCGGCATCCTGTTGACCACATCACCCACTGTTACCCAGACTCAATGCACAGCCACTTGGCTGGGGACCTGTCATTAAAGACCTCAAAGAGCAACAACGACGTCAAGTGCTCTGCCTGTGAGAGCATTAACATGGCACCTGAGGGCAAGTTCATGAAAAGGAGCTCCTGGTCAACATTAACCGTCAGCCAAGCCAAGGAAGCCTACAGGAAGTCTTCACTCAACCTGGAGAAACCCATGACCCCCACTGACCTCAAATCAAGTTTGAGACCATGTCACTATCTACAGGTATGTATCCTCCAATTTACTGTTGCACTCTATACTTCCCCTCTGGGGGAGCAGTACGTAAAACAACATAATAGCTTCATTCAAGCATTACAGGTCTATTTACTAATATTCTTAATTGTATGATTTGGTAGACTGATAAACAGTTGGCAATGCTATTAACTTATGGCTGAAAAAAAGAAGCTGGCATTTTCATAGAGTCGCAGCAGCAACAACAATGAATATTACAAACTGTGACAAATTTAATAAATGTGCATGCTAAATTATACAATAATATCTTAAATACTATATAAAGATATGTAAAATAAACCTAATGCATTTTCTTTAGATTTGTCACACGACTAACAATTAAACATGGCGATGACTTCCTTAAAGAAACCTTTAGGAAATGACTGCATGTAAGGCTTTTTTGAGATTTTAAACACATAAAACCAACTAATTAGAAATATATGGTGTGTATTTGAAACCAACTCAGAATATTCACTATCTAAAAATCAGAGACGTCTGGCATTACAGTTATTGCAGTGTTAACAATGCTAAATTTGCTAAATTTGAATAAAAGTAGTCCAAAACAGCTTAACAAAGATTACCATCTGTTATGGATTTTGTTTTAATAAGAGTGTGTTTAGTGTGATTTTCTCAATCTCTCGTGCACAGAGATGGTTTGAGTTCTGCTCATGAATAATTAATGGCTGTTCAAGAGAGAGGGCCATTTGTTTTTGAGGTATGCTGTCACTAAAAGTAGCAGATACTGAATGTAGCAGCTTTTCAGACTACTGTTCAAACATTTATGCCCCATCAAAGCAAAACAGTTGACATCACCAGCATTTTTACTTATACAGTTCTTAAGGTTGTCCATTTCCTTGTCTGATTTAGTTGTGAAGTAATTTTAAGTAAGTGACTTTTTGGGTTTATCAACATGTTGCTTCGACATGGAAATAACATTAAACTCTTGAAATGATTCAGCCAGTCCTGACGTAACTCTGACAGTGAAAATGTAGAGCGAGTTGAAGACTCTCAGGACATTTCCCAGAACATCTTTCAACCTTAAACACTTTGAGCTCATCACCAAGGAAAAAGCATCAGACTACCAGTGGCACATAATATGCAATAAATATTTTTCCATTGAATAGAGAAAAGGGTAACAGGATCACTTCATGACTTGAAAAGTAAAATACAGATGATTTATATATATATGCAATAGCTGAAATTGTTCAAGGAAGGTTTTTCAATCGATACATAGAAAAAAACTAGCTTTCCTTAGCCAGATTGATATTGATCTAAAACACTGCATTTGTTTTGTCTCTGTTCTGGATATTCGAGTGTGATCCCATCCTATGGCACAGCATGTGGCTGCCAGTAGAAATAACTAGCACAGCAGGACAAATCAATTAACTCTGTAAATGATCTCTGCTGGAGGGGGAGATCTGGCAGAATGAGAATAAAACAGCAGAAATCAATATAGATTTTTACCTCTTTTCTTTTGCTCTTGTATGTGTTTCAGCTCTGACAAAGATTATTTTGCTCATATATGAAGGGTTATATGGGACTAAATGCAGGAGGGGTGAACATATTTTATAGAGTATCTTCCTGGGATATATCTGTATGCATGTATAACAACTCATATTTCTAGTAGTGCTCTGGATGAATAATGTCAGTAGTTAAAATAAAGTGGAATTAGAAAAATGAGACTGTTCTATGGTAGAGTGTGATGTGCAAACACAATTGGCATAAACTAAAGTGTCCAAATGAAATACTCTGTCTCGTTCTGATTTGTGTATTTTTTTTTAGGTTCATTGACAGAGAAAGCACTTCCCCAATCTTATTTGTTGTAAATCAGCTAAGTGAAGTCCACTGTTGGACAGAAAGTTGCAGTGTTGGCGTCCCTATCCCACTCTACCTCGCTTCCATTTGGTTATCCAGCTGAAGTAGTGTCCAAGTTGCAGCTCTATAAACATTTCTAAAAATAAACCTCAGCTCCTGCTCCCTGCCGCAGGGCTATATTTAGCTCAACATTATCAATCCATTCCGCAAACGCAAAGGGTGAGACACATTTTCCCTCCCCGGAGGAGAATCAATGGGTACTCAGGGACCTCTCACATAAGATGTATTGAAACAGAAGGCAGTTAGAGAAGCATACTGCTGAGGTTTGTGGCTCTCTGATGCTCACGTACTTTAGGATGCAGAAGGTGGCAGAAATTAGATGTCTGTTTGTTTCCTCCTTTTTAGCTACCGTTGATCCTTACAGCAGCAGCACTCAGACAGGAGAACCCAGAACCTATATTCAGGAAAGTTACTGCACAAAACGAGGGGTCACATTGAGAAGTATTTATGTCCTGCTGCTCATGTCAAATTGGAAAAATCCTAAAATATCTGAGCTGTATCAACATAAATTATACTCAGAGTGTGTGCGCTAGCTGTGTGTCCATGTGTGGCAGTGTGAGGAAGTGTTATTTCATTTTATTGGACACCAGATGGCTTGATGATGTGCTAGTCACCTTGTTTGCGTCCTTGGTTGGTGACACATGAATGAAAAACTTCTGAAGCGCTGTGAAAGTATGAGATTGCAAACAGAGAAAGGTGTCAGTCTGAGGCTTTGCACGTGTATTTGAGACAGTGAATGTGTCTGTCTAGGAGCTCCGTGATCTAAAACTACAGTGCAGGTCAGAAGTTTACACACCATTCTTTTAAACCATTTTCACTTGTTGGATGTTTCATGATCAGTTCGCTTATGATTTCAAAGTTTGGATCAGATAGTTGATACCTGGATCCAGCTGGGTGTTCCAGCATCAGAAGGATCCTAAACACCTCAAAAGTTGTTTGGATTAGCTAAAGCCTAATATTAAACCTCTGGAACAATGCTGTGGGGCTCACCTAACCCCATTAAAAATGTATGGAGTCAACATACATATCAAGAAACTAATCAGTTTAAATCAACTTTACCAATCCTGCCAATACTGATGAGTTGAGTGATAAAATATTCAGCTATAATTTTTCCAAAAGGTTGTTGATCACTCCAATTTGCAAATTTCTTTGTTCTTATGAACTATGTCTTAGACTTCATTCTAAAAGATGTAGTCTGTGCGTCTTCACGTTTCCATTCAACCTGAATAAACCATCAGATCTATAACTATTTTAACACCAACTCTCCGCCCTGGTCATTAGAGAGGATAACTATTTCAACAATTTTGCTGATAGGGCATTGTGCTGAGATTTAATTAGCCAATTAACTGCCAAGTTGGCTTGCCACAGGTGAACCTTTAGAGGGATGCAGACCACTCACTGAACTACAAAAAGAAAGTCAAAACTGTGAACACAAGGAGTTCCCTAAAACCTTCTTAGAAGAATTTTGAGTGAGTCGTGATCCACCGCTTCTTAAGATTTCATCAAAAACAGGTAAAAATAAACAGCTTAACATGTATCATGCTTGACTACAGACCATGTAGAACTGTGTAACCCTATGCTATTTTTGGGACACACCTTATTGCAGATTTCCAATGTTTCCCTGCTCCACTACACATGACTGAAATGAATCAACCACTGTCATGGCGCTTAGTCTTGTTAAATATTTATCAACTTTAAAAGAGGCATTACAAGAAGAAAATAGGGGCAGAGCAGTGTGCTTTGATTATAAAGGTTTGGAAGCACTACTCTGGAAAAAGTACATCAGTCATGCTTGTAAATGTGGTCATTGCTGCGTTTTCATTTCGAACTCTGAAGCCCTGAAGAGGAGGGTTTTTACCGGCTGTTTGTCAATTTAAAAGCAATAAAAAGTTATTTTTTAAAGGTGTACAAATTGAGGCTTGCTATGTTTTATTGTTTTATTAAGTAAGACACTAGACAGAAATATGGTATTATAATATTAACATTTATTTACGTTTTGCAACTGAATGCAACAAGCTTTTGTGAGCAAACTTACTGAGTCATATTGTGGATCAAAAATATATTTTTTTCTAGTTTTATGTCTGGCTGCCAAGAAAATTAAGTACATCTTTTAAGTGAAAACTGTAATAGGAGCAATTTCTATTGTGTCTGCACTTGGGTGTGTCTTTTTTAAAAATAAGGCACTGTCACTATATTTTAGTCATTTTGGACAATTTGGCTTATATGCAAAATCAGGGGTCTCAAACTCCAGTCCTCAAGGGCCGATGTCCTGCAGTTTTTAGAAGTGCCACAGGTACAAAACACTGGAATAAAATGGCTAAATTACCTCCTCCTTGTGTTGATCAGTTCTCCAGAGCCTTGCCAATGACCTAATTATTCTATTCAGGTGTGATGCAGCAGAGCCACATTTAAAAGTTGCAGGACACCGGCCCTCAAGGACTGGAGTTTGAGAACCCTTTGCAAAATGCTTTGTGTTGTGGAAAAGTAAAGCTACGCATCGCCCAGAACACACCCTACTGCCAGAACTAAAACTGAAATGGCATAATCATGTTTTGGAATTACCTAATCAACATTTTGAGCTTAATCCACTTGAAAAGGTGTGATACGATGAAAAGTCACATAATCCAATCTGACTGAGCATTAGCAAGATTGCAAAAATTAAAAACAAAGAATGGGGAAAAAGTTATTTTTTAACTGTACAAAAGGCTCACAGTTGGAATTGCAGCAAAAATTTGTTTTGTGTTTTCTGAATTTATTTATTTTAAAAAAGATTGCATAATTTGCTTGACAATTCAATTTATGCACAGTTCTGTGTTAGTCTGTCACAATAAATCGAAATTTGGAGTTGCCAAATTAAAACCTAATACTATAAGCCACAAATGTAAATAGTTTATCTACTTGATTGCTGAACATTTTCAAGCTAAGATCTGATAACATAAAATGTCATTAAACAAGAAAAGATTACTGATCAGCCATCTAAATGCCACGGGGGTGAGTTTATCTAACAGAAGAGATAACAAATGTTTGAACTGTATTAGGAGTTTTGGCAGAGAGGTAAAAAAAAAAAAAAAACCTCCTCCAGCATTATGTGTGTCAGTTCAATCTGCTGAGGAAAATGAAAGACTAGACTCTGAGAAAGTTGGATTACCCATGACTGAATCTTTAAGAGCTTTATCTTTCTGTTGTTCATCCTCTTTCTGTCCTGACCAATTCTTCATCTTTCTGCAATGCACTTTTACCTTTTCATCACTCAATCTGTGTCTCAGTCTACCACACACTATTTCTTTCCTTAATGAGAGTGGCTTATTCTTCTTACAGAAGGCTAGATAGGGTTGCAGAGTTAATCAATGAAATGCACTGCTGCACTGTGGGATGTTCTGTTCTCTTTCTTTTCCCTGACACGTCACATGCACCAAACATATTCCCTGTGCCCACAAATCTGATCATAAAGCTGGACTTACTGTTCAACACTTACCATACTTCCCCAGCCTGTCAAGTTATGCGGTGAAAGAGAAATTGGGGTTATGTAATAGCATTGCTAAAATGCTCACAGCACCTGCAGAGCTGTTGTGGGGGTTTCTTAAGAGTGCCTTTGTTAAAATTATACCCCCCTAGAGATGTCTTACAATCATTGAAAGATGTCCAAGTAATTAAAAAGAATAAGACTTCTGTTATTGTTAAAAATGGAATGTTAAATATAAAGTTTCACACTTTCTCTGTGAATTTTCTCACAGGCTTCACAAATCTTGTTTTATTTCCACAAAAGGTTATCTGGGCACTTCACTGCTAAAGCTTTCTCATGTTAGTTTAGTTGGTAAGGTTTTATTAAATTTGTAGTTACTGTTTCTTGTCTGTGAAGAAAGGTGGGTAGAAAAGCATAAGAATGTTTAGGATCTTGGTTTTTGTTTTCTTGTTCCAAATATTGATATGCACTTCACACTCACTGGGACCCCTGCTTAAGGTTTGAAGAAAATCTTACGATAAAGTAATTTTTTATTGCACCTGCTACTAGTGCAATAAAAAAGACTTCTCAACCTGCTAAGGACTAGCATAACATCTAACTGAGTATGGTTGTAAGGTTCTTTTCTAACCTGTGCAGCTTCCCCACTTGAAAAGGGATGGATAAATCGATGCAAACTTTCATCAACAGGGTTTACTCAAAGGATCAAGCAGTTTTCTTCATTTTATCCTCCATTTATTTATTAGTGTGTGTTGGTCCAATTGGTCCAGAAGAAGGTAAAAACCTTTAAACAAACCCAAGGAAGAAAAATAAATAGTTACTAATCTGTATGTAAGTTTACAATAATTTTACTCAAACTACAAAGGAAATTATAACAAACTATATAAACAATACTAAGCAAACCTCACTGAATCAAACCCACAAAGTAATTAAAGTTAAATGAACAAGTAACTAAACTTAAGTTCTAACTTTAAAGTACATTTCAAATTAATATTTACATTTGCATATTTACATTTATATAAATATACAAATATCTATTTTTCAATATTAGTCATAAATATTTATCTTATAAATATAAATAACTTCAAGTTGTTATTCTTCCTAATCTAATGCTAAATTAATTAATAGTTGAACGTAACACTCAAATCCAGTATTCAACAACATAATCAGTTTGATCATAAAAGTCAATCAATCAAAGCCAGACTTCACCACAATCCACCGCTTCAGTTCAGACGTTGTTGTTAATGGTTGTTAATGGGCCGCCAAAGCTGGAGGCCCGGCTGGAGGAACGTGGGCAACCTTGCGGTCTGATTTCATAAACAATGCAGCTTGTGTCTTACCGGTTGCCTCTCCGCCCATCTACAGATTCATCCAGATCTGCACAAGTCGACCAGGATCTCTGATGAAGAGAGTCCCCAAACCCCCCTCCTCTTTGTTTCGTTTTCTCTTCCGCTTTTTTTTTTTTATTTCCCATTTTCCGCAAAGTCTTGACAAACCATCCCTGACTTTCTATTAGGGGTTCTTAATTTTTTTAAATTTATTTACAAATTAGGCTTAATTAAATGCATCACATAGCTTTCAAACATGTTTTCCAAAGTGACTAGTATTATTGGCTGATTAAATTTAATTTTAATTTTTAACAGATACAAGTTATTTTTCAAGTTTTTGAAAGAGTTTGACTCCAATTTAAAACTTAAAAGATCTAAAAAAAAAAAACCTTTGAAATTATGCTACTGTTAATTTTCTTTTAGAATCATTGGGTGATTATGTGTTTTCACAGCAGTCAGCAAAAGCTTCCTGCGCTGCTTGCTGTCTCTTTTTTTGTATTCATATGGAGACACCCCACAATCTACACAGTTTATCAGCAAATCCAAATTAAACAAATCTCACCACAGCCTGTGTCTGTCCTCTGGCGTTCTGCTCATTAATTAGATGTCTAAAAATATCAAACCCCTCCAAGACTTAATTAACCCATCAACTCCATTTGGTAGAGGTTGTGTGCCTTTCTCAGAAACAGAGATGAATGACTCTTATTAGTGTCTGTTTGAGTTTGGATTCCAATTCATGTTTAGAATAAAAAAGTATTAAAGTAAATTTGATTCTCTGTGCCTGTCTACATATTGTTCTTTTACCCTTGGCAGCAATTTATTACTTGACACATTATTGTAAGTGTCATTTAATTTTAACGCCATACCCCACAGTGTAATAGAAAAGTATTCCAGCTGAATTCTTTACTTTAGTCTTAGGAAAAAAAACAAAAACTATTGTTCTTGATTGATTGGTCAGTCAACCTGGCCATGGTGTGGCACCAGACCCACTTGACCCTGAAAGGACAAGCAGGTATACACAGTAGATGGATGGCGCAATGATGATCCCCATTATTTTTAGAAAGAGCATCCCAATAACTATGGTTGAAATATAAATAAATAATTTCCAGATTAACTTAATTCCTGTTGAAGCTATCCATACATTTTTATATAAAAAATATTCAATGGAAAAGTTGAGTTAAGGTTTTCGCTGTTAATAATGTATTGGAAAGGCCAACTTTGTTTAGTTGCTTATAAATAATAATACTATTTCTGTCTACATTTGCATCAAAAGTGATGAGTTTTGAAAGCTTGGTGACATTTGAATGTAGCCTTTTTCCTTCTGACATTTGCAATAGAGGCTCTACTCCCACCAATTTAGTGGTGAACTTGTGAACAGTCACTGACATATATCTGCATTATTTCAAGAGTGACACATTTGTACAGCCTTTCAATTATCGATAGTGGTTTGGTGCAACTTTAAACACCTTGTGAATGCAGGCCCAGTTCAGAGCTATAAAATGCAACACAAGTTCTAGAAGAAGAGTGATTTAAACTGCTTCAGGACTAATCTGCTTGCCAGGATGTTAAATGATGAAACAACATTGCGCCAGGAAAGATTTCATTCATCCCTAAGATTTTCTTAGTTTTTGACTGTATCATATTTTATGACTGTGTGACAAGGTCTGTGGACTTTAAGACAATCAGTGTAGACGGTGACTAAATAACAAAAACAGACAGGAATGTTTGAATTCACTCTATGAAAAGACTACTTTTTTTAAATTCCTCGGCTTCATGTGTAAATTTCACACTAAAACATTTGTGTAATGACATGGCAAACAAACAAACACTGGTTCATTGTAGCAACAAAGTTGTCCTCACATTTTTAATAAGATGCCCCACTGCCCTCCTTCTATTAACCTGTTAAAATTACATACAATTACCGTATGTATAATGACATGTAGAATTAAAAACTCAGATTGTTTCTTTCCTGTATGAACATGGCTCAGTTTGTATTCTCACCACACTTATGTTTCCAGTAAAACATGCTCTTCTTAAAATTGGTTCCTACAATTAAATCTACATAATGCGAATATCAAAGTGCATTAATCTCCTTTGGTGCTTTTCTGCCTACATTAAGATTACTGTTTGCTCCACATTTGAAATTTAAGACCAGTTTTATAGTTTGTGTGCTGTGGGAAATATATTTACTTCCATTTGTAGCAAAACAGGCGGCAAGTGCAAATAGGACTTCCAGTGATGCTCATGTCTGGATATTTAATTACCTCCTGTAATGAGAGGAGGAAAATTGCGACTTGTATTCCGCCTGATTTGCTTTGATGGTGGCAGCGAGAGCTGCAACAGCATGAGCAAAGATGGCTCCTATTATTCCTGTCCGACAGTCGTCTGTCAAGAATCACAATTAGCAGAACAATTGAATTTACAAAGTTTTTTAAGCAGCTTGTACTCTGGCCAAAATGGATGACATTTTGTTTACTGAGCAGCTGGAGAAACTCCATGGATGATTAAAGTTATGTTGACTAATCAAGAAAATGTTTGTGCAGCTCAGCAGGTGGGACTAATTGTTTGAGAAATAATGTTTTAAGCCATAAAGTGTTTATCATTTTATTCATCATTTTAGCTACTGCTAAATCTAAACCCTAAATCTGTGCTGCCACCACAATCTTCAATATATTTTAATGGCACAGTAAACATTTTAACACATTTTTAAAATGTGGGTACAGGATCCCCAAAATAAAATGCAGTACAACCAATTGTCTTCAGAACTCACCTTATTGGCAAACAGAGTTGACTCGGATGTGATTTAATATTAGCAAAAATACATCTGTTCTGTCAGGTTTCTGAGGTTTGTTGAAGAACATTGGTCAACAAACAGCTTCATTAAGACCAGTGAACACATGTAACAGGTCAGGGGTAAAATTGTGGGGAGGTTTAAATCAAAGCTAGAACAATACTTAATGTAACATAACATAAGAAGTAGAATAAATTTTCTATGTTCAAAATTATATTAGTCATATAGCTATTCAAATAAATAAATTAATATACCATTTAGAGATTTTAGTCCACAATAAAAGCACTGAGCTGTATCCTGTGTGTCAAGAGATAGGAATACAAAACAATGTTAGCTTTGTGTCTCTTCTTACCAGGTACCCCAGGATGAGTGGGCAGGTTATCCTGGTGGTGGAAAGGATGATGAGATCCCTTGTCGTCGAATGCGGAGTAGCAGCTATGTCAAAGCCATGGGGGATGAGGAGAGCGGGGAGTCAGACTCCAGCCCAAAGACATCACCTCAGAAGTCGATGCGACCAGATGCCCTGATCAAGGCCATCATCAGACCCAAGGACTTGCTGGACTCTCAAAGGTATTGCTTATGCAAAACCAGAAATCTGGTATTCATATTTTTTGTCTCATTTCTGTTTAGTAGCGTTATTTTGGGATGTTTGTTGTTTTTTTATTCATCAATTAGTGCATACTAAACAAACATTACAGACAAGAAAACAGAGGTATTGATCTGCAAAATAACTAATTAAATAAGCAGACAATTAACAACAAAAAAGGTACAAATTAAAATAGACACATTTAACACAAACACAAAACACCTGACATGACCAAGTGGTGTCACAGTAAGGATGGAATTATTTAACAGATGTGGGTTAGAATATTTTTTTTCTTTTCTTCTGGGAAGTTATTTTCAGGTTGTGTTTTTTTTTCTTATTTATAATTTTCAGAATAGGGGCCTGCCATAGCAATGCATGGAATGCACCAATTACTCTATTGTCAATAGAACGTCAATCTTCGGTTAGTGTGTCCACTCACAAAAGAGGTGCCAAAAATGTGTAGCTCACTCTCGGGACCTGGGCTATTACGTTTATTGGGGTTTTGAGTAAAAATAGAGATGTAATTAACAAAAAACTAGTAAAATTTCCAACTGCTGAAATTTAGTGTAACTGAAAAGACTAATACAGTGTATAATAAAACAGACATCTGACATCTAATATTAGCACACTATGCTAATATAGCTGTGCACTAATATTAACCATTTCCATAAAATAAGCATTTTAGCTATTTCCTTCTCCCAGATTGGGAGCATTTCACTTCCCCCCCCCCCCCCCCCCCACTAGTGCACGACTGCATTAGTGTTAGTCTCATGAAGACATGAGTTTTTTTTTTGTTTTGTTTTTCTGGTAACGAACTGCCACGAAGTATAAATCAGATTTGTACTTTTGTGTTGAATGTCTGTCATATATTTACCACCAATGACAAAAAGATAAAACATTTTCACTTTTCTGCAAAATTCACCAACTGCACAAATCTTGTTTAGTAGTAAGAAGAACAAAAAAAGAAATTGCATGGTTTTTTGAAAAATAACAATATTTGTTGTTAGTCTGTTGCTAAGAGATGAGTGCGTTTTCTGGTAACCAAGTGCCATGAAATCATAAAAACATCTGGTTTTTACTTTTGCAAAATTTACCAACTGTAAGTTTCTTATACCTAAGCAATATTTTAAAAAAGTCTGTGTTTTGTAAACAATAATATAACTTCTTATTAATTTGATGTTAAGTGTTGAAGGTTTTTTTCTGGTATACGAACAGCCACGAAGTATAAATCAGAATTTTACGTATACGTTGAATGTCTGTTTTATAATATAATTACCACTAATGACAAAAAATAAATAAAAAAATCACTTTCTGCAAAATACACCAATTGCACAATTCGTAAGAATAAAATCATTTGCATTTCAAAAGAGCAGAAGAAACTTTATGTTTTTTGAACAATAATAATATTTGTTGGTAATTTGTTGCTAAGCGATGTGCGTGTTTCTGGTAACCAAGTACCACAAAGTAAACATCTGATTTTTTTAAAAAATTTACCAACTGTAAGTTTCTTGTGTCTAAGCAGATAAGCAGTATTTCATAAGTGCTTATGTTTAATAAACGATAATGTAAATTGTTATTAATTTGTTGTTAAGAGATGAGGGTATTTTTCTGGTAACAAACAGCCACAAAGTATAAATCATATTTTTAGTTTTGTGTTGAATGTCTGTTTTATAATATATTATGAATATATTGACAAAAAAAATATTATTTTTAAGTATAAGATAATTATTATTTCAAAAGAGCAGAAGAAATCTTGTGTTTTTTGAACAATAACAATAATCTGTTGCTAAGAGATGAGTGTGTTTTCTGGTAACCAAGTACCACAAAGTAAACATCTGATTTTTATTTTTGCAGAAGTAATAGTCAGATTAACATTAGCAGAAAGATTAGCATTAACATTAGCATTAACATTTTATTTATTTATTTATTTCCATCCATTCATCCACTTTCTGTACACCTTTGTCCCTTAGAGGGGTCAGCAGGGGTGCTGGTGTCTATCTCCAGCTCACGTTCCGGGCAGAATTGAGGAAGTGAATGTAAGACAATATACTAGTGATACTCCACATGCCACTGGCAGCATTTCAGCTAACATTAGCATTTTGGCTCAATTTAACTTGTACACCAATTTTAACATACTGAATGGAGTAAGTTAATTAATCAACACTCTTGTATCATTCCTCATGCTATCGTGTACATTGCAGCTTACTTTAGCATTGATGCTAAGTTTTATTATCAAAATATTGGGTTCCATCCGACAGCAACACTTTGACAGGCCCCATTTAAATTTACTCTGAAATGTTCTAGTTTTAATTAACAGATATTTTGTATGGTAGTTTTTTTTTTTCTTTTTTTGAATGATGATGCTCTGTTTGTGTGTGGTACTGCTGCATCAGGGAAAGAAAATTCTCAGTACACATTTTATTAAAGGGATGTTTTAATGTTTTTTAATGGTCATATATTTCTTTGCATTTTCTTAACCTGAACAGTGAAAATATTTGTAAAATTTTAATATTGTTTCTTCTTTACACCTGGATTGATTTGCCATAGCCATTTTATATGGTCTTTCAAGGTGCATCTTCAACAGCTTCAGTGCTTTTGCTGCCAGTAAAAGTGAGCTGAGATCTTCCAGAAATTTTTTATAAACTTATGTACCGGTACCAGACAGTTCTCCGTCCTTGCAGTGGAATTTATTTTATGTGTTGCTTTTTAATGAGTGTGTGTCAAGGCAGCATTTCATCTCAGCTCCCTGTCAGTGTTGTTATTTTCTCATGCACATTCCCCTCAGTGTTCATGTTTCATGCAGAGCCCCAACATTTCATCAATGTCAAACTGCTCATATCTGAACCTGGTACTGCCTGGAACTCATCCATGGATTTTTCATATTGGCTAAAAGAATGAAGTCAGCAAATGTCTTAAAAGATGCAGCCAAATAGAACAGTTAAGTGATGTGGATATTTTTGTCTACAGTAAGAGGACAAATTCTCCTTGTTTGAGGCACTTATTTATCCCTTGAAGTGGTAATGTTTTCTTTACTATTTTATTTTATACAGTGCATTATCCAAGTACTTATTGGAACTTATTTTTTGCATGAAGTACTGCATAAATGCAACATTGAAGGTATCCAATGGTTCTCTCTGAAGGGGATAAATTTGAGTTTGGCTAACAAATGATTTTGAATTTTATTAAATGTAAGCTAAAATTATGAAAATACACAAAGGAAAGACTTGAATTGCACTACTGTGCATGTAAATTTCACTTTTTAAATTGAATTACTGAAATAAATTAACTTTTCACTTATATTTTAACATGATATGATTTACCTCTGTTAGTATCAGATTTGTACATTCATAGTAAAACCTGTTTTTATTGTGTCCTATTAAACAGAAAAATGTTTAAATGCTGAAAATCAAATTCCCTTTTGTTTCCCTTTGTTGTGGGAGCTTTTGCTCTTTGTTTACAGCGGAAGAAATTTGAAAGGGCACAATAAGAAGCTAAATACATCACAGACTTGCCCTTTCTAAAACAAAGCTTTATCTGGTTCTTTTTTGTTGTAATTTTCAGTGATTTTAAGCTTAACACTGTTTTAATGGCTGCAAAATAACACACATTTTTTCAGTTGAATTCCAAAATTAATTCAAGTCTTTTACCCTGTCAGTCAAAATTAGTGTGCAATATTTTTTTTACGTTTCATTGATTAAAAAACATTAGAAAAAGAGTTTGGTACATCTATGATTTTTCATGCCTCCAGCATTGTGTTTATGAAGCCTGTTCTGCTATTACAGGGTTGCAAAGAAGACCTCCCTGCAGGTTCCCTGCCACTTCTCCATAAATCATACAACTTGCCTGCAGGCAAACAGCATAACCTATCTTGAAGGCATTACACAGAGATGACCCTGTATCTAGATCCTTGACGAAAACTGTGATAATATTCAGAATGACAGTAAAAAACAAATAACAGATTCTAATTCTGTTTATTTTTCACTTTTCAGATTAAACTCATGCTCGGTGTGGATTCAAACTAAAATTCTTCACCTTTAGTTATGGAAATGTTCAGGATACAAACACCTAAAACATATAGTACTGCTCAAAAGTATTCATATTGCTTCACCTTTGTATTTTGCTATGTCACCTATTTATTCTAAAACTAATTAGTATGTTATTTTCTTAAAAAACAAGTTTATAAAATAAAATAGTTATTACCTGTATTGACAAAGTCCATATTTATTTTCTGAGATGTTTATAAAAATAGAAAAAATAAAGTCCTTCCAAAATTTAAGTGTTCATAAACTTTGCTCAAAACAGTGCATCCTGTTTCTTCAGATAGTCTTTGTAGCTTCTGCACCTGGAGTCTATCTGTGGTAAATCCAGTCAACTGAAGGTACACACATGTGTATATGCTGTTAGCACCAAATTGTTCCTATCTCTGGCAGAAACGGGTTTAAATTAATCTTTCAATTTTACCAACGTCAAAAGTTCGAGACTTATGTCTAACTCGAAGTGGTACTTACATTTGAGAGACCCAGCCAGAGTCTTGATTCGAAGATTATAGGAATCTCCTAAAATTTCAATAGGGAAGTGGTTTATAATATTTAAAACAAGCATATTATGTTTAACACCATCCTTACTGTGAAGCATGGTGGTGTCAGCATCATGGTGTTTTGGTTTTCTAAGTGGTAGAGACTGGGCAACTAGTCTGTTTTAAGGGCATTAAATATATAGCAATTATACAAGAGAACCGTTTACAGTTGCCCTGGAGCTCAGTCTCCAGCACAACAATGTTTACAAAACAAAGATTGCATAGGAGTCACTTCATCAACCATCTCTGAAATTCCTTGAGCGCCATCCCGATACCAAACTTAATTCCAGTTGAAGAACTCTCAAAAGATCCAAAAGATTCTTGAATATGTTGTAGAAACATATTCAAGAAAATTTTGAGACTGTGATAACCATAAAGGTTGGTTTGAGAAAATTGGATGTCAGGAAATACTGATCAAAAACCTTCTGGAAAGAAATTGCTCTCCTTTGTAAAGGAACCTGTATTTGCTTTGACATCATTGGTATAATGTGTAGCTCTTTAAGAAAAATATTTGCACCAGTTTTAGAATAAGTCTGTAACTTAACAAAAAAAAACAAAAAAAACAAAAACATTTTGAATACTTTCTAGTTGCAGTGTATTAAAATACTTGCATGCAAACACGACTCATGGTAAGAATTCACTTTTTTCCATGACGCTAGAGAAGAACACAAAGACCCCAAAACATGCTATTACTGTCAAATGGTTCCTTTTTATACCCACATAATAAGCCAGATATTTCCCTCCGTGGATACATAATGGCAAATCGAATGCTATGGGTTATGATCAGGGAGGACCATAATGATATTTGTCTCAGCAGATGCAGTCATTTTAACACCTCTCCCAGATTATGCTGTAATGTATGGTGCTGCCACAGCGAGGCTTCCTGCGTTTTTGCATCATGTAAAGCTCCCCCTCACTTTCCATCCTGAATAGCTGTAAACAGTAAATGATTTATGAGGAAGCAACAGCGGGAAGGGATATCAATAACAGTTATTGTACTCCAAGGCCTCGCTGAATAAACGGCTCGCTCGGTGGTTTAGACCGGGAGTGTGCTGAGCTCTGCTAAAAAGCAAGATATTGACCAGGACGCCTCAGACTGTGTGGCCTGCCTCTGAGTCCATTGACAGGAGCAGCCGTGTTATTGAATCTGCAAGAGAGGGTTTGTAGGTTCTTTCATTTCCAGTTCCAGAAGTGTCCCCAAGGGTGTCGTTCCAAAGCATCCTTTTACCCCGACAAATCCACTTGAATGAAGAATGCCAGGATGAGGCGTTGTGATATTTTTTTCTGATCACAGAGACGAAAGATTGATTTTTTTTTTTTTGCATTGATAGCTGCTCTAATCAATCTCATCTGGCACTGTTCCCTGAGCTGAACTCTTCCACTGAAACCACACCCTTTTACCACAGTCCCTCTTTGAACAGCCCTTCTGCCCTTTTGTTTCCTTACATTTCCCTGTTCAGACTTGTAGGCAATTGGTGAGGATGGAGTAAGAGTACAGTATCTTACTATTATGTTTATGACCCTTGGATTTCTTCACATTTTGCCATTATAACCTCAGTCTTTAATGTTTTTCCATTTAGATTTAACTTGATAGTTGTGGAAAACTGTCAATTCCAATAAAAAGGATATAAAAATGTTACTTTTTTCACTGCATCTACAGCTATTTTGAGGAATGTTTCTACCAGATTTGCTCGTCTAAAATGTAAACTCTATTTTAATAGCTCAGTTTTAGTCACCTTGGATGGAGAACATCTGTAAATAATTTTCAGGTCTTGCCACAGAGCACCAGTAAGATTTATGTCTTTGCTTTCATGGGCCAATTCAGTATGTTTTGAATATAGCTCTTTCATCATAATTTTGCTTCTAATTTTACAGTTTTTGTCCCGCTGGAAGGATTTTGTAATCTTTTCCTGTTTTCTTTTAATGCTGTTTAGGTTTTGCTCCACAACTTTACCCCTGATCTGTCTGCTGGATTCCTTTGTCTTCATGATGCCTGTTCAGTAATATAAAAAAAATTCAGAAGATATTAATACTTTTTTCAATGCACTGGTAACCTGAGTCAGATTACCGGTGTATGACAGGGTAAAGCATTGAAGTGGAAGCACAGAATAAAAACTTACTGTCATTCATGCAAATAAACAGCATCCCTCAGATCCTGATACAGGCCCTGGGGGGAGCATAAGCTTTCAGTTGGATGCCAGGGAAAGAAAATAGCTATTTGGGAATCATTTTGTAGATGCATAAAAACTATTTTATATATGTCAAACTATGTTATCCTTTGTGGTTTATGAAAAAATAGGAAAACTATCTATGTGAAGATGCTAGTGACAGTACCTAGAGATTATAGTTTAATCTGATCTTTTGTTCATGCAGTATTCTGTGGGGTGTTTCTGCACCACTGGTTCACATCTGAAGTTCAGATGACTGAATAAATAAATTACAAAACTTTCCACTGGAAAATGATCTGATGCGGGCATAAAAATTGGAGACTTTGAAGTATTATTTAAGGCCATGCTGAAGTTTCTTGAGAGGAAATTTTGAAAAGATGTGTGACTCAAGACTTCTGCACAGTTGTACATTACACAAGGTTTTCCTGACAATAAAACATTGACAAAAATTCTATATCTTTTGGTTATGTAATGCATAAAATTATGTAACATTACCATCTCAATTATTGCTTCAGGTCCTTTCAATGTTTCTTCTGTTTCCAGTTTGAATCCACACAAATGACTTTTCCAATACTTGCCCAGAAATACTTGCATGGGGAGCTTTTATGCTCTTACGGTTCATTGGACATGTTGGGATGGAATTAGATTGAATTGAAGACAGAAGGTACATAGGTTAGATTTCCTTTGCACTCGTAACAATTTGATGTCCCTCTGGGGCGGTTCTGATGGGCCAAACACAAATCTGACAGCAGCGACTCCCTGAAGCAAATCGTGTTAAAGTGAGAACAGGCTGTCAAGTTGTGTCACCTCCCCTCGTCTTTCCTTCTTCCAAGCTTTCCATCACTCATACAGTTGACAGGATCTTTGTTTGTCCTACCAATGAAGGAACGCATCGTCATAGGTGCACTGTGCTAGGATAGCCTGAGCACTTGAAGTAAAATTAGATGTCAGTGAATTTGTTCATTAAAGATCATTTACCCATCCTTAACCCCAAACAGCTCTGGTTCTGAGAGTTAAACCCACTTCGAATCAACCCTTTCTTTTGCCTGTCAGACCTGCTGAAGATGTCTAAAAACTGTATGGGTTACTGAGTGACATACAATAATGTTTGCTATTAGCACCATTCTAAATAATGAATGCATGAACTCATGTGTCACATTTGATAACTTGTAATGACGCAAAAGCTCAGAGGAGCATTTCTGTTTTGACATCCATCCCATCTTACCTTATGCTCGAGCTAAAAAAACAAGCAAGTCACCTAATTTTTTGCAAAACAAAAAAAATTTTTTTGCCATTCATAAATGACTGGCTTCAGGCATGACTATAAGTAATTAGTGTTAACACAGGCAATAAATTCAGTTCAATAAATCCTGATGAACGCTTTGTAATTACTCATTCTGACGGGATTGCTTTACGTCCAAGCATATCTCCTAAAGTTCTCAGGGTCAGAGCACAATTCCAGTCTATTGATTTGTGCCTACAGCTAATGTGTCATGCATAATTTGAGTGATTATCTGTTTGCACAGCCTTTTCCCAACACATAATTATCTGTATTTGAATGACACTGAACACTTTGGCATTTATAAACCCTAATGCCCAAGGCTCTCAAGTTTCATCAGAAGTTGAGACTCATGCACTCACTCTGGATGGGAAGAGCATGGGAGCTGGATGCAGGACATGAGGCTGCACCATCCTTTACCTTTAACTTCTCTACCTTTACTGGTCTAGGGATACCTTCCTCTTTATTTTTCTGAGTTCCTGCCATAGTAGCAGGCTAACGCTTACCCAGGGTACTGAGGGATTATGTCCTCAGTGCTTGAGCAGACGGGTGCTTGTGTGAGCATCTGGCCACTGTGGCAACTGACGTACTGGCTCAGCCATCACAAATTCCCAATTAGATTTAGGTCTGGACCTTGGCTAGATCTTTCTAATAAATGAATAGGATTTGAAATAACAATTCTGTTGTAGTTCTTCCTGAAGGGATAATTTACCTTCTACTTCAAAATTCCGCACTACTTCTTGTTACTCTGCCACATACATTACCTTCAAAATACATTGAAGTTTTTGGATGTAAAGTTGCAAAATAAAAAAATAAAAAAGAGAAAGAAATAGTTCAAAGGGTTGATAATAATCAGCAATGTGTTTTTACAACATGCACAAGGCAAGTTTAGGACTGCCGGTATAACCTTGGCTTGCAGTGGTCTGGAGGCTTTAGAAATGGCCTTCACTAACAAGATTCATCCAGACTGATTTGTCAACATCTTTTTTTTTTTTTTTTAGGAGAACATATACATTTGAAACCTAATATTTTTGGAAAACTGGAAAAACAAGTTAAAGAGACAACTTTAACACCTATAATAAAAAGGGAACTTAGTCATCTACTGACAAAAACAACATAAAAAATATACTCTCTTCACTGACCAGAAAAAAAAAAACACAAAGCTGTTCTCCTGAACCTGTTTTGATGTATTTTATTTGCCAAAACATCATGCACATAATTTCTGAAACTTCAAATGTTTTCTCTTACTTTTACCTTTTGTAGAAGACTGTCTTTTATGCTTTTCTGTCTCTAAACTTCTCTCCCAGAGAAACACCTTTCCAGAAAAATTTACTTGCATATTTGAATCAGTTCAACAGTTGGCTGAATATTTTTGCTTGTAGAATGACAGACAGGTGAATGTCTCATTCCCCATTATCCCTCACCTTGATATCTGCCGACAATGGAAGTGCATTAGCACCAATCAAAAACATTAGAGGAAATTTGCTGCGACATGATTTGATAAAATCAGTCAACACATTCTCAAAACAGATTTTCTTCTGTCTCAACTGTAGAGATAATATCTCTGCATGCCTGCTTCCGTCTGATTTTGTCAGTAAAAAGCTTTATTAATAACTTTTCACATGGACTCCAGGAAGGGTCTTTTTTGAATTATCCTACAGGTTGAGAGAGGTGGTTTATGATGAAGCCTAATTTCTTTTGTGCAGACTACATTTTATCATTAAATGCTTTTGGTAGGATATGGACAACATCTTTGTGCATTTACAGAAATCATATCACCCTTCCCATTACACAGCACTTGTGTTTGTGTACATTCTTTTTAATCAAATCATCAACCAGACCATTTTTTCGTACTGGTGGTGACAAACTCGCACTTTTGGTCATAGTGTATCACCCTAATGTTTGCAGCACTTTGGTGAATGCTTCCAAGCAAACATTTAATGGGTTACAAATTCCATTCGGAGCTGTATTTCCATTGGAGTCTTGCTGAGAAACCTCACATCCCATCCAGCAACTACTCATGGAACCCAATAACGTTGTTCTTTTCTCTACCCACAGTTCTTACCGCCTGGATAAAATCAACAGTGACATGCATAACTACATCACCAATTTTGCTGCAGACTTAAGGTGAATACAGGCTTACTCTTCTGTTGCTTTCATGTTCTCACTGGTTAGATTTAACCTTCCTGCTAATATGCTAAATATTGGCTGCCATTGAGAGATTGCCTGTGGCAATGCACAATTAAAGATGAGGTGATAAATATCAAATAAAGAAGATTTGAATAAACAATTTATTTAAATTATTTTATAATCATTTTTAAAAAAATAATGGTATAAGAATGTGAAATCATTGTATCAAAAAATATTAACTTAAATTTTAGTTAATTTTCATTCTGATTATTCCTAAGTGCTCTATTTTGCTAGTTTTAGTGAGGATGAGAGGAGAGCAGCGTTCTGGATCAGCTGCAGCTCTCAATTTTTAGGCAGACCTGAGAAGATACTGATGCAGAAATCAATCTGATTAAACATGGATAAATACATGGATATGTTTCTCAGGATCCTGCTTGGACATTATTGTTCTGGAGGTCATAGAAGACTGACTTTCTATTTCCTTTATGTATCTCTGAAGGCTCAGTTCTGAGTTGATCATTACACCCAGATCCTGGTCTTGAACAGTTGTTTCTAGGTGTAAAGCTGTGTGCTGACTCTTGTTCATTCATCTTTTGGTCCAAAAATAATTACTGATTTTAACACCTTTTAACACCTTACTGCTCACTTCATCACAGGTTGTGGCCTTCATGTATCTGACCTTTGTGAAATGAATTTTGTCAAACTCATAACAATGTGTTTACCACTACAGCACAAGATATTATCTTCAGTCTTGCATCTTCAGTCCAAACACAATAAATGCTGCTCCTGGATTCACTGCTTTGCAAATTCAAGCCAATAGCATGTCAAGTTGCATTGTATTTAGGTATTCCAGATTGATAAACTGCATTTTTTCTCTTTTCGCTCAAATATTTCAGTTTTGTGCTGTGTTCTGTGAATAACCTGCAGTCATGTTCTACAGAAGTATTCCCAAATAGATGAATCCATGTATACCGAACAGTGAATAGGTAGGAGTCCACTGTATTTGTCTTGGGTTAGAATATTTTATCTTATGGGGTTATTTATATAATTAGCAAATTTTCTGGGAATTGGTTGTGAATGTTTTGACATTTTTCTATTTCCAAACATTAGTGTTTATTTGTGAAACAAGCCTAGGAAAAACTTATTCATTATTGCCAGCTTTTAAAAACAGACCCAACTTTACTTTCCTAAAGTGTTTTACACCATATTCATCAGTTTGCATACAGCTGGTGTCTTCCTCGTCTTCTCTCCTGCAAATTTTCTAACCAGTAATGACTTTCTGAGCATCTCTCGCCACGTATATTTAATTGACATGGCTGACTCTGGGGTGATCTTTCAAAATTGCTTGCTTGCTAACTAGCTGCTGATTTGCATTTCCCTCGTTTCCAAGCATTGATTGGATGTTTCTGCACAACAGAAATCGAACTGTCTTACAAAGGACACCAACAAGCATTTCACTGTGGCAAAGGAAAGGGCTTCCCTTCTTGAGAGACATGTAACTGGTGAATACACTTTACATGTGTAAGCACCAGTTAATGCAATTAGATTGTATTTAACTGATTTATAAAAAAGCAAAACTCACTGACATTTTCTTATTCTCTTTGTCTATTTAGTCAGAACTACCACTTGCAGGCTGCCAGGGAAATACACCCTAGTCTTGCCTTGGATCCCTCTATCAACTACAACTCGCCCAAGTTTCGTTCCCGGAACCAGAGCTATATGCGGGCTGTCAGCACGCTTAGTCAGGCTAGCTGCGTCAGTCAAGTGAGCCAGGTGAGTGTGCAGCATAAAATCTGCAACATATATATCAAATAAAGACAGCTGAAACCGAAAGATGATGAGAATCAACACTATTTTTTTACATACACACATGACATAGATATATGTTTTAAGTTTTTTTTTTTCAGATTTTAACTTATCATCTTTCATATCTGCATATCGTTTATGCAGTTTGTTTCACACTATTAATCTGTACTAATTAAGACACTCAAGTAGGTTGCTGAGATATTCATCTACTGCTTAGAAAAAGAAGCTTATTGATTTGTTGTGAGTACTAAAAGCTCGGCTAAATCCCCTCTAAGTCCAAATCTCAGTAGAACAAGATGTTTGTCTTCATGGTTCTTCATGTTATCTGATGAGAATATAAAATTGTTTCTGATCTGTGCACTGTTTGTGATGAATCGGTACCAGAGACATTACGGAATATGTTACACCCACAGCATCACGGGATAAGATTAAGTTCACAAAAATTTATATCCCATTGTCTAACATTTACAGAGAGCTGGGCGCACTGTAATGCATCTAAATGGCATTAGCCCACAGGTTATCATCTTATACATGGAGGAAATTTTGTATTGAAAAGAAAGCTTTTCCACTGATTTATTAGTAATACTTATTTTAAATGATTGTGGAGAAAAGCAATGTTTTGCTTCGCATTTTATAACAAACCACTTTACTTCTCCTTAAAACCAAAGAGCACTCATTTGTGATAGGTTATACATGTCGTCTGTCTTCAGACTTGTAGCTTACAACAGCTTTATTTATTTACATCTTAGAAAGTGAGAAATATGCTTAAATGTGTCAAAGCCAAAAGTGATAGGGAGGGATGACATTATGATTTAAATATTTAATTGGGACAAGAATGCATAACACTAATTTCAGTTTGCAGCATGAATATACAGTGATTTAATCATGGGGGTGGAGAAAGTCAGGAGGGCTGTTGTTTGAAAGGAGTAGCTTGGATGCTACTCTGAGGAGCTCTATGCAGTCAATTCATTCTTTGGATTATTTTGTTGAGAATCAGATTTTAAAAAAACACACTTGGTGGTCTGACTGTTGAGTCTGCCTGAGCTAATAAGCTGAGTACTGTGTTCTTAACCCACAGCTCTGGGTTGTTCAATTTAAACCTAAGATTCCAATTAGTTCATAATCAATATGTAAAAAGTATTTCCAAAAGAGAAGCTTTTTGGTGGATCGGGATAAATCTGTCACCCACATTTCCTGTTTAGATTATCTTCATAGAGGGGAAAAAAACCTCACTACAAGCTTTTTTCTATTCCCAGAAAGCAGTTATATTTTCATTCCCATTTATAAGATCTTTTGTCAACACAAGAGATTTCCAGATGGTGCAGTCATAGATTTGTATGTTTTCTGGCTCCAACATTTGGCAGAATAACTGTTTCTATTGTTTCCTTCAGGTTAGTGAAACTGAAGTAAATGGTCAGTTCGAATCTGTGTGTGAGTCGGTGTTCAGTGAAGTAGAATCCCAAGCCATGGAGGCACTGGACCTCCCTGGATGCTTCAGAACCAGGAGCCACAGTTACCTACGAGCCATCCAGGCTGGATACTCCCAAGATGATGACTGCATCCCCCCTATGGCATCCACTGTTACCTCCACTATCAGGTCTACCACAGGTGAGGACAAGTTAGACAGTCCAATAAATACATCAAGGAGAATTGTGTTTTGCGAGAAAAGGATCTAACAAATTAATGCAAAAACATTTAAACTTAAATTTGTAGTAATCGATGAATATAGAACAGTTAGTCGCAACTAGTTCTTATATTCGCTGCATGAATCACTTTTTATGTTTCCATTTTTGTGGACTATTGTAATTGCAGCTTGTGAGTTATGGTCATTTTGTAAACAGTCCTTGATTTGCTCATCACTTCAATGCATCGGAGAGTAAAGCTATGAACCCTATTGAAAATCACAAATTGTGTGAAATGAAAATCAAGTCAGAATAGGGAGACAATGGATTCTTTCACTAACTTTTCATATGGAGTTTGTGGTTTAAAGGTAACACATGGTGCATTTGCTTTATACAGAACCTTCTTTTCTTATATCCAAAGTTCAGACTGTGCTAAAGCATATTGGCTCCAGAGTAGTTAACCCTCTCTATGGTTAAAGATTTTTGCATTACCCAATTTATTTTTTCAAACTCATTTTAAACTTTGTGCTCCCACCAAAAATAAATGAATAAATAAATAAAATCTCTCAACAGAGCTGAAAGTTATTGTGTCTAAACTTCAGTACTGAAAGATGTAAAGGTGATAATGATTACACTGTAAGATATACTGATGATGATTAGTTGGCACTGGGCCTTGGTTATAATCTACTGGTACGCTCAACTTCCTCCATGGCTGCTGGATTCACAGATGAGACAAGACTGCTTTGAAAGGATGAAGAATATAAGAAGAAGAATAAGGCTCGAGAAAAAGTATGAATGGATCCTGTCGACAGACTGGGTTTTTATAGGGAAATTTAGAGGTCTGAACATCTGGAGATGTGCTCATGGTAAAACAAATGTCTGCTTACACTGCTTTCTCAATGCCCTTCAAAATATTGCATCTGTAAGAGACTGTGCAAAATTGATTCAGCTGCTCTTTTCAACAAAGGGCAATTATAGCTTTGATTCAGTCTGTCTAATTGGACGTCACTGTTTCAATAGGGTTCATGCTGTACTTTCACGATTGACTAGAGAAGGTTTGGAAGCTTCGCTCATCTTTACTCTTTTTACTGCACAAAGTTTTTCATTGTTTTTTTTCTCATCCAAAAGCTGAAGAATAGAAGTGCAATTATTTTTTTACACTCCTTTTTATTGCAGATTCTCATTTCATTGATGGACTTTTTAATCTAAAAATTTCAGCTTTGTGCATTGAAAAGTTGTAAAGAATGCATGACACAATTACGCTTGAGAAGGCAGTGTAAGCTATTACTTGAAATGGATCAAAGCGGGAATAAATTATATTACCCATGTTTCCAGAACTGTATTGACATTTATAAAGTGAGAGTTCCTCACCAGATATTTCAATACAATGTATAAAATGACACAAAATTATCATTTCTTGACTGTCTGATGTTAAACAAGACTACATGTTTATGTTTTAGGTCATCCCTAAGTTCATTATCTTATCTAAAATAATTATCCTTATTTGCTAAATGTCACACAAATAAAAAATAAAGATGTTTTTTCAGCTTTCCTTAAGTCAAACATTTTATCTAAATTTCCTTGCTATGTAGTAAAATTGAATTTTAACTGTATTACCTGGGTCAAATATTTTGGGTATTTTTCTGCAAACTTAGCATTTTTCTGAAATTTTGACCCATTCCTTCTGACTCGCTTACTGGGTGTGACCGAGTCAAGTTTGTTGACTGTTATGAACACACACCTTTTAAGCAATGCCCACAAGTCATCTATATAACTGAGCTCAGGACTTTGTGTTGCCCCTAAAAATCCAACCTTTTTGGCACTACTTCACCTACTGTCAGGGCCTGATGATATCTGAAGATGTTGCTTAAATATGTTCACTATGTTTCTTTATCAAAAAATAGGACTTGTCTCTAAATAATTAGAACATTGTCATAGAGTGCTTTTGTAAACTCTGATCAGGCCTTTTTATATCGCCTTTGAAGCTATAGCGCAGGGGTGTCAAAGTCAAATGGACGGAGGGCCAAATAAAAGCTTTAGCTACAAGCCGAGGGCCGGACTGATCGAATGTTCATTGAAATTTTTTTAAATGACTATAGTCTAGTGAACCTAATTGAACCTACTGAAAACCTAACAAATATATTCCAATATGATCAGATAAATAAAGCAATATTTTCTTATGGCTCTGTCAGTAATCTTTAATTTTCAACAGACACAACTGAAATATTTTTAAAATATAATTGGATTGAAATACAATAAAATAAAGTGCAAAAATCTATCTAAATTTGCAGTACCGTAATTCCGCCACACGTAGCGCTAAGTGGGAAAATTCCAAGGGTTTCTGAAAGGGGAGACGTTGCACTTTCCAGCAAGTATCGGGTTAATACGGTAACTTCGCAGCTGCAGCTGCACAGAGTGTAATTAATCCGGGGGGCACTCGTTTAATAGACGGTATATTTCGGCAATAACTTGGTGGATATTGAAAGTTCCGGTTGTTATGGATACATGGGTAAGTACATCATCTCACAGAACATTTAAAGAACTACTTACAGTTCAAATAAGGAAGATATTTTTTTTCAGACGGGGTGCCGGCTTGCTGCGGTCTGCGGGCCGGTTCTAATAATAAATCAAGATCATCCCAGGGGCCGTAAAAAATCTTCTCGCGGGCCGGATGTGGCCCGCGGGCCTTGACTCTGACATATGTGCTATAGCGTCTTCTTTGCAGAAAGTCTTTCTAGCTTGTGCCTGTACAAGACCTCTTTCAATGTGGATAATGATTCAAGTAGTGTGTTGTAAAATACATTTACAGATTTACCTTGTAAAAACTCAGATGCAGTATAATGCTATGACATATTAATCGTGGCTTTTCCAATTCAATGAAGACATTTTGCAAAATGCCTTCATTCATAAATATGAAATTTATGTAAATACTTTTGATAATCCCAAATGACCTAAGATGCAAAAGTGTAGTCTGGTGTAAAGTGATAAATTAAAACAAACAAACAAAATGATTGTGTCTTTTTATACAGTGTATGTACATATCTAATTTCAAATTTAATTAGAAACTAATTGGAATAATTCTCTTAAATTATTGCTTGAATCCTGATATCACAGATATCTCTTGACTCAAGACATTCATAGCATGACATAATATTAAGTATGAAAAGCACAATATCTCCAGCTGTTCATACCTGTGGCTATATTACAGATTCATGTTTACATTTGTCTTGCAGACAGAAATTATGTGCAGGAAGAAACTTGTTTACCTGATCAAGACAGTATACCTGAGGATTTGGCAGATGCAGCCCCATTGACACATGATGATCTTGGGTGCCCCATCAGAAGAGACAGGCTTTACAACCAAGATGCTGTGGGGGCTACTGCAAAACCTATATCTGGGCCACCTGTTTCTCCAAGCCTCTTTCGATCCCCAAGATCTAGTGCTCCTGAAAGACCTTCACCAAAAGCCATCCAAGCTAGTATAAAAGAGTCTGCCACATTAGCTGCAGCTATCAGCATGCAGTGGAAGGAAGAAGTTTCCGCCATGCGTCGAGAACTGGCTGAACTCAGGCGGGATCTATGTAAGGAGCTTCGTGCTTTCAACAGTAATTTCAACACTTTCACACAGCATTACAACACATGGTCTCCTCAAGGTGGTGGAATGGCAGCAGGAACTGGAGCAGGCTTAAGCAAAGGTGCTGTGACTGGTTCAGGAACAGGAACTAGAGTGGGGACAGGCTTTGGCGGAGGAGGAGTTGCAACAACATCCACAGACAAAGGGATTGGGGGAGCAAGAGAGAAAAATCCACAGATATCCAAAGTATCTGTAGGAATTCAGGCCAGAAGCAAAGCCCTGGTAAGACAAAGCACTGCTGATGCAGCTGTTAATTGTCCAGAGGAGAATGAGGAAAAGAAAAGTTCTCGCCGAAATTTGCCAAAACAGCTTTCAATGGACCCAAGCATTCTTGCTTGTCCGCAGTCCATGTTTGTAGAGAGTGCCATCCCACTCTCTCTAGATCCAATACTTCCTTGCTCAAGTAGAACAGTTAAACCAGAGCCAATTGATTCCTCTGTGGTATCATCCACATCTAAGCCAGACTTGGAACTGCCATTCAAAGATAATGTAACTTTGTCTGCTTCTCTCACAAATGAGGCAATAATCACTCAGGAGACTGCTTTGCTCTCATCAGAAAAAGTCCTCGAACACCCTCAGGATTCATCTACAGTGAAACAAGAAATCCTTGTCACTCACCAACTAAAAGATGTGGGCCCAGCTAATGAGTCCCTTTCACATGGTAAACAATCTCATACTGATGTTACAAAATCCCAAGTCCCAGAACAAATTGAAAGAGACAAGATAAAACTACCATATCCAGTCCCTACAGTTACTGTGTCTCCACCAGAGGAATATGATTATGACGTAACCCCAAATCAAGAGATTGATGGTCCTGTCAATGTTGAGAAGCCACAGGCCATCCATCAAGACCCACCTACAGAGTCTTTACATCTTTCAGGAGCAGAGGGATCTGATCCTAATGATTCAACAGAGATAGGGTCAAAAACATCAAAAATACCCTTGGTGTCTTCGTCAAACCCTTTCAAAGATACAACACCAGTCTGTGACATTCAGTCAACTGATTCTGATAATGTTAAATCAAATTATCCAGAAACTGGGATCAAATGTCCATCAATTGTGGTCTCAGAGCACTTTGATGTAGGATCTCCAGCAAGTTCAACTGATAGTGACACAAATATTTATCCTAGTATCAGTGATCCCGATTATCCTTCTGATACTCCTCCAGAGCAAGTAATTCCTGGTTCAGCCTTTGCTTTCAGTTCAACAGAATCTCAGCCAAATACTGACCCAGAATTCCAAGACACAGAGTGGCCACCTCTTCCAGAACCGCTGGATAACACCCCAATTTATCATGCTGATTTAGTCCACTTTGATATAGTCATGCTAACCTCACTGGATCAGGATGACCTTGATTCTGTGTTTATGGACCCTGAACCAGAGCCTTTCAACGTGAGTGCAGATTCATCATTTAATGTTGATGATGGTGAACCTCCTTTATACCAGTTTGATTCTCAGAGTTCCCCTTTACCAGATTTAGATACTTATGATGATAATTCAGAAATGTCCAAAGTACTAATTCCACAGGTCACTGTTACAATTTCACCACCCAGTTCAGTATCCCCAGATTCATCACTGGAAATAGACTTTGGACCTACAAGCTCAACACCAGATCCTGCGCTGCCTGATACAGAACCATCATCACCAGACTTTCAAGAAATTCCTCCATCAGATGATGTGATGACCGAGACACTGGAGTGTGTGGCTCTATCCCAGGAGACTGCAGGTCCTGTTGAAGAGGAGACCACAGGCAGTTCAGAGAGATCCTCAATGGAGCATGGCTTTTTGTGGTACAGATGGCAGAAGAGAGAAAAAAGGAGTGACACGGTGCGCAGGAGCGCCAGTGTTGAACTATGGAGTGGTAGATATGAATACAACAGTTCAGAAATCACATATGTGTCTCTTACCCTTTGAGCACATACCTCATTCTCAGCAGACAAAATGTAGCTCTAGTTATATTTGAAGGTCATTGTAGCATCAAGTGAATTGAAGAACAATACAAGGATCTTAAAGAGGCATTGGAGGAACTACTCGTTTCTAGAACTGTATTGGAAAGAAAGGGATTGCCAGAAACAAAACTACATTTTATGGATCACAGGACACAACAGGAATGTAGTGACCCCTCTGTGGTGGCAGATATGCTGACTGTATATAATCTTTAAACCAGTCGTTCCTAAATCTTGCCCTTAAGTACCCTCACTCTGCATGATTTAAATGTGTTTCTGTTCCAACACACCTGATTCAAATGATTTTATGGCCTCCTCTGCAGCCATCATATGCTAATCAACCATTTATTTAAATCAGGTGTTTGGAAGTAAGGAGACACCTAAAACATGCAGGCCACAAATACTTGAGGATAAGGTTTGGGAACCACTGCTTTAAACTTTATAAATATAATTAAACGGCTATCATTTTGGACAATTTTAAATGTGCTACTTCAAATCTTGAAACAAACTGATTTGAAATGTTCTCGTATTGTCATAGTTTTACACGCCTGTTTAAAAAGAGACAGTGATTAACTGGTGGTACGAGATCCTGACAATCGTTGTAAAAACGATAGACACTTTCTCTGAATCTATGTTGAGCTGCTTTGCCACTCTAATATGGAGTGAAACATGTATTGGTAGTTATCATATAACTATAAAGATGCACTGTTTACCACGTGAGCTGTTGGATGGACTTCTGATGCTGCGAAATGCTTTTTGCACAATCTTAGAGTGAGATTGACCACTGTACTGTAACGATTGTAAGAAGACAAGCCAGAGGGAAGTTGTAAAATATTATCTGTAGCTTAAAATAGTTAAGAACCCTCCCCACATTAAAGCTCACTTGAAAAAAAGTTGGGTTTTTTATAAGATATTATTGCCCTTCATCATTATATTCATTAACATGTTAAGATGTTAATCAGTCATTATTGGTTGTGCAAAGTGCAAGTCTGCCTTTCATTTGTACAATTTTCCAAAATAAAGGCAGCTTAAAGTAAATAGCTAAATATTACTTTTTGATGGAGTAAATTTTTAATGAAACAACTGTATCTTATTGGAAACCGAACTAATAATTCACCCTTTTGACTATTTGTGCAGGTACAGTTTAGATATGTAGCATTTTTAGATGCAGAACAAAATCACAAAATGCACACAAACATTTTGGTATCAAACCTTCTCCACATGCAAACACATTGCTGGATTGAAATATATGTAGGGGTACAAGCAAATCTTGAGTTTTTCTTGGTAAATATATTTCTATTAGGCCAAGCAACATAAAATCAGCACCGTATGTTATTTTAAATTCAAAGAAATCAAAACAAGTTAATTTATATTTTGGGCAACTGGAATGCAAAACCTGTGCAAAGATGGTCAGTGCAATCACATCCAAGTGGTCAGTTTTGGTTTCATCAAACCATACAACATTCTCCTATGAAATCAATGGGTTGTTTATGATTTTTGCGGAAAACATTAAACAACCTTCAACTGTTTTTTTTTTTTTTTTCTTCAGCAGTGGAGTCTTAAATTGTGACCCTTCACAAAGACACTGCTTTTGGGCTCATCACTATATATTTACTTTGAAAAACTGAAATTGTTACCTAATCCATTTGCATGTGGTCCTTTGCTCTCAAATCCTAGGAAAACTCATCTGTTTAGAATTTTGACTACAAGAAATTTCAAAAGGAGGACCTGGTTGTGGCTGGTTGATGGTAAATTGGTATCTTAAATTGGTACACTGGTCTCAGAATATAATACAAAGGTCAAGAAAACACTCCCTACTTGTACCCATGATGAGATGTTTCTTGTGTGATACTTTTAAAATTGGGAATCTTTTAATTGACCATCACTAATCATTAAACTAACTGATGTTAGAGGACAGGATCACTTTCTAAAAAATACAAAATTTCAGCTAATTTATTGGCTTTTTATGCCTTCTTACCACTTTTCTTCATGCTTGTTACCTTGGCCATGCCACATTCGCATGAATTTATAAAGGACTTGTTTTGGTTTCTTTGTATGTGGAGATTGCTACCAACAATGGATGTGAATTTGTTGTCAAAATCTATTTACTGAGAAAAATACTGATATGTGTAATACTTGTATTTCCCTGTCTATTCCTTAATTTGAAAATATATAAATACTGTACATAAGTTATTAAATGATAACTTGACTTGTCCGATTATAACAACAAACATAGCAAGAGGTGTTTGTCTATTTTTTTAATTTAAATATCTTATTCCTCAGGAATCAAAGTTTGAGAATGTAATACCAATGAGACATAAGTGTAATTACTTGTTGAATTGTGTTTCTTCCGGAAAAAAAACTATTGTAAACCATTGAGTGGCTATTTTTAACATGTGTGACACTGAGTGAAGAAGTTACTGTTATAATGGTGCATGACTGATGATTGCCTCAATATTTTGTGCATTTCATAAACCGTGCCTCAGTCCTTGGTCCAGTTCATTCTGATTTTCAGCACAATGAAAGGAGCCTCCACACCAATGGAGACACAGAATTCTGTACCATTAATGGTCTACAAGCCATTCACAGGATGTGTTATATATGTTTTCTCAGTCTGTTTAATTGGCTCTATATGGAATAGCCAACTCAAGGGTGGATTCTTATAATGAGCTTTGAATCCAAATTAATTTTCAAGCAGAACATCAGTAGAAAATCTTCTTGCGTATTATCTTGAATTGAAAATATGCAAAGCACTTTATGAAGGTTTTCTTAATTGGATGAATCTGAAAACTTTACGAAAGGCAGGGAAGTTAATTGGGGGTTTTCTGATGCATTTATTTTAAACATATTCACCAAATTCACCACTTTTTTACCACCCTGGGCCTCTTAAGAGACAAATTCTTTTGTAAAATGTTCTCGCGACGTAGCACACTGGTATTATGTTTACATGTAACATGAAGTCCAAAAATAAACTGCTTCAATAGTCAGTCGTCTTTGAGATACACTGAATTTGTTACCGATGAGCCATTGACTTGTGTTTGTCATTATGAATGATTTATTATGTAATTCAACTGCAAATAAATATGTGGTTTTAAAGAAGAAGCTAAATAAATGATCTTTTATTTAATTTAATTTTATATCTAAAAATTATATTATCAAAATCTTTTTTTTCTATAATTTTTTCTCAAAGCTTGAAATTGTTTGACTTTTGAGAAACTGACTGGTAGTTATAGTGATGGAAAGTTCAACTTTTTTCAGAAAGCCAGTTCTTTTTTCTCCCTGACAAGTCTTATTTTGTTAGCCTCTGCAGCCTCATATTTTATCCTAACTTTAATAATATGTATGTTTTGTGTTTAACTAATCCGTTCACATTCGGCGTTCCCTACATGTGAACCATTATACTTGCTTAATTTTATTTTGTCACAAAAGCAGGTATTCTTACTTTTGTATAGTTTAACAAAACTTTAAAGTTAGTTATTACCTTCACAAGTCCTAACTAACAATGGGAAAGAGTAGTCACAACTGATGTGAAATGGTTGTTATGTCTGTTTTAGTTCTCATCATGGATCATCTGTTAGAGCAGCAGTGGCAACAGTACAGTTGCCTGCTGTGCCTGGCAACCTTGCCTCTGTCAGACTATGCAGTTTTGGCTACAATGTCGTAACTCACCACCATCAGCATGTGGTTGTGTGTGTGAATGGATGAATGGCTGAATGTAGTGAAAAGCCCTTTAGGGTCTTCTGGACAAGATAAAAAGCTATACAAGAACAGGTCATTCATTATTTTGCATTTGCAATGTTATATTCCTCAACCCTCAATGGAGGGGCTCACCATTGTTTTGTGCTGCTATTTTGTGAGTGAAAGTCTGATTCCTATCGACATAAAAGTGTCTGAGTTTTACCTTGACAGATATAATGGTCGAAAATGCTTTCTCTTCTGCCATCAGACATATTTATGATTGCATTGTCATCCAGCATCTTTTAAACACAACTAACATCTGCCATATCACTGGGAAACATAACACTAAATGCCTTGAGCCTCCTCCTATTGTGATCTATCTACTTGTCATGCATGTAACCTGTGACATAAAGATACTTACACGTCCTGTGTGGATGCAGTATTTACAGGACCCTAAATAAATGCAGTTAAACACTGGTTCAACAGTAAAAAAGAATTTTAGGATAGTAAATAACCTCCCTGTTATCTGCAAGACAGACTGGCAACAAAATTATATTTGCAGTTTTATTGCAAACAGTGATTCATCACTGTGTTACTTACTTTAAAAATTTCCCCAGCCAGTTTAAGTAAGCTTGAATCATGATTCATGCAGTCTGCGACTTATATGTTGTGGCTATTTTTGAGTTACTTTGCTCATTGTTTTTGTCTGCAGTGCTTGTGATTGTGCCAATAATGGAGTCTACCATCAATCTTCTACCTCCTCCAGGTCATTAGAATATCCTTAAAATCCAGCCTTTTGCAAAACAAGCACCCATATTTCTTTTGTAGTGATAAATACAAATGGGAAGAGAAAGAGACACTTAATGACCTGACACTCATCTCCCCTCCACTCCCACAACCATTTCAAATCCTGACACCTGTGTTGGTATACGAGGCAGGCCTGATAGATAGAGGGATCTGAAAAGTGATGGAGTGTTTGAATCACCACCTGTGTGTCTTCATTTAACCAGAACATCTGGCACAATGGTAGATGTTGGAGTCAGGTTTCACTGGTGATCAAGGGAGATCATTCAAATGCTGTTCACACTGAGTATTTTGACTATCCTTAAAACTTCCCAGTGCTCCATTTCAAACATTTTAAGTGTCTTGCTATATTATTCATGCATATTAAATGTTTTTAATATATAACATAAAAGTCCTTGCTTCTTATGTTATTTTATGATGCAAACAAATTACAATTCACCAAGTAAATGTGATGTTTTCAGCCCTACAGAGTTAATACAATATTGTGCAAAATCACTTTTCACTGGATCTTTGCTGTAGACCTTGTCATGTACCTCCACAAATTAGAAAGATAGCACACACGTACCACAATTTTAGAAATTTCTTTGCCCATTTCTCTACTCAAAAATACTCTAGATGTTCATTCATGGAAAATTCTCTGAGGCTTCACAGAACAGCTGAGTTAATTGTGAGATTAAATCACGAACGAGGGGACTTGTTTTACTGATCAGATAAGTTCTAAATGCAATTGTTTGAATTGATTATCATGTACGTATACCAGAGTGAGAACAACTTAATACAAATGCATGCTATTTTTTTTTAACTGTTTTTTTTTTTTGCACTTCTTTCTGTTTCCTTTTTTTTCTAAAATTCCCTAAAAATGTGTTAGTATCCAGTTGTACAATCACAAAATATGGAAAAGTTCAAGGGCTATGAATACTATTGCAAAGCAATGTATTGTCTATCTTCCAGAGGGATTTGTTTGAGTTGTGGCATTACTAAATGCTGAATAGTAATGCCACAGCCAAGAGGGCCACAGGAATTATGACTACCCTTTGCATGACTCTCTGGCTAATAATGGCACTGTTTCTGTCCTCCTGCTGAATCATGTCCTCAGAACGGGTCAACGCTTTCCTTCCCCAGATCGTTCCACACTCCCAAATATATCCTTTCTAGCTGTCATGTGCACAAACATGCTCAAGCGGATGAAAACTCAAATGTATCTACTATTCTTGCGCTTAAAATCTCCAGTCTACCTTCTGTGGTAGTCTGTTTTTGTTTTCTTTAGCATGCATGGCTGCGTCCACAACAAGTTCATTTTGGCAATATGAGTCATTAACGGCTTAGAGCAAAATACGCTGCACAGATCAGATTATGTATTGACTTTAAAAATACAGGTGAACTAAAGGCCGATGATTGTTAGAGGGCTTAATTTTCACAGTAAAACAATGCAATTTGTATATTACAAAACAAAGAACCCTTTTTTTCTAGCACAATTTGCTTATGTTGTAATTATAGTGTTCTGTCTGCATTGTAATTAGGTTGCAATGCTATTAATTCAGCATCACATCTTTTTTGAAGCTTGGTTGGAGTTTGAGATTAACAAAAGGTTTTTCAACAAATTTGTGTGATGCATCATATGTACAACAGAAAAGAAAACACAGATTACCACATCTTAAATCCCTACCTAAAATGATGAACCCACAATATAAACTTCAATGAGTGATTTTCCTTCTTTCTTTGGTTCAGAGTAACTAAATACTCTTTAAGCTTTGATCAAAAATGCATGCAGCATACTTCTGCTTTAAATGTTTCAGGATGAAACTCCACTGTGTGAGCTTTTATCTCAGAGTTAGAAAATCGCAGAATGTGTTTGTGATCTGTTCATCAGTCTGTCATCCTAAAGATTAACTCCAACCTCTCATTTGCATTTCAAAAAATAATCCCCCTTCTTTCTGTCAGCAAGTGGACGAAGTAAGAAGATGAGAGTTGTCAGCTTTCCTTGAGCAGGATCGTCCGTATGGGTGCTATGTATTGCATCTCTGATTTTTCCACCATCATTCATGCCTGATAAATGCCTCACACTGATCACTAGTCCATTACTTTAAAATATTTTATAATACTTCCAACCATTTTTTCCCTCTTGTATTGTTAACGAAAGATAGAGATAGAGGACCTTTTCATTTTAAAACACCAGCTAAAAACAAAATCCTCTCTCATCCAGAAGCTGTTTCTCACATATCAACCTGGAAGAGATATAAAATTAACTATATAGAGTTATATAAGTCTGAAGTTTTTTTATAAGCATTTAGATGAAGCATTTTGCAAAAACTTTTCATCTAAAACATTCTCGCAGCGTTTTAGTTGAAATGTAGAATAGATCAGTTTCAGCAAAGACAAAATGCACAATCTTTATACATAAATTGTCTGATGCCAGTACACTTATTGTGTTTCTGAATTGAAGAAAGCATTCAAAATCCTTTGAAAGAAAAATGAAAATTTTATTCTCACATTTCTGGAAAAATTCAAATATACAATATGTCTTACTATAACTAGGAGCTTTGTATTCAAGTTGTCATCCTCATGTTTTTTGAGGGGAGGCGGGGGGGGGGTTATCTGCACTTTGTTTGTCTTAAACACATGATTTCCCTAAATATCTGAATATTGAAAGAAAGCATGTTCCTTGGACATCTCAGTATTAAAGGAAAGCATGTATATCCTGATTCCTGAGATTAAATTGCAAACAGTCCTGGTTAGAAATTCAGATCTGGTTACAGGTCATAGAACGTCATGGAAACTCCTTTTATTTCTCAGCTTACAAAACCACAAGCTGTTGAACAGGAAAGAGTGCATACTGTGTTGTGAAATCAATCTGTTTGTTCCGCTCATTTATTCAGGTGTACTGCGTCAGGTGTGTGGTTCCCATAGTTCGATGAAGAAACATCAGCACAAACAGCTGTTCAGCCAGAGCATTTCTAATATTCAGAGACGTTTAGACAAAACATTTTTTGAATACAATTAAAACATCCATATTTTGATACTCATATCACAAGTATGGAATATAAAGTTGTTCTCATTACATCTAATTTTGAAATGTAATGTCAAATCTGACAATTTTTTGTGTAGTCGCAATATTGCCTATAGATTACACAGTTTCTTGATTCTTTTTTCATATTTTTATATAATATTAAGAATAAGCAGCAAATTTTATGGTAATATGTTTTACTGAAAAAGGTTACAAGTACAACGTGAGTATTTTTGTTCTTTGTTTATAAAACAATAATCTGCTCCTGGTTAATTATTTGACCTTTTAAAAACATGTCCCCCTATCTTTTTTAGCCATCACCTACACACCGAGCTACAAGAAGACCCCCCCTCCAGTACCACCTCGCACCACCTCTAAACCGCTCATCTCCATCACAGCCCAGAGCAGCACTGAATCCACCCAGGATGCCTACCACGAGGGGCGGCACCCTCATGGCGGCCTATGGGCCCCCGATGGCCTCGCTCTTGGGCTGACGCCAGGAAGGGCCCTCTACAATTCCACCGACAGCCTGGATAGCACCAAGGCCGTGACAATAGCTATGGAGGCAGCTGGAATCATGGCAGGGAAAAGGCATCCATCCACAGACTCTCACAGCTCAGTGCTCACCTGTGACAAGGCAATCCTGGTGTCCAAGGCTGAGGAGTACTTGAAAACCCCCCGGTCCTCTATAGGGATACAGGTCAGTCATCAGATAAATGTGCACAGCAAAAACATCCCTCACTTGATCACATGAGTCCATCAATTCTCAACCCTAAATTATGCAGAGATTTAATAATCCAGAGAAGTATCACACTCATAAATTCAGCAGAGAAACAGTGCTGTCCTCTGTACAGCTAAAAATAGCAGGAGTGAGTCATCGCTCCGCAAACCATTTAATTAAGATTCAATGCATGCTGGAGCAGCTTTGGGTGAATGGTAGTATACTCACCGTTTCATTCACTCCTCCCTTAATAACGCTTCCCTTCCCTCGTTGTTTTCAACCACACTGATGATTCAACCAAGTAATTTCTTTTATGCTCTGCTTATCACCTAAAGGTAATTCATACCTATATTTAGAAGTTTTTCAAGTTTTATGTGTTGATGATCTTCTACTGTTATCTTCCTCCTGTACGTACGGTGGATTTTACTGATGTAAACAACTTGTGTTACTTTAAAGACACAATCAAAAGGCGAGATCTTATTCATTAAAGCTACTGTCACATTATCTTATCTTGCTCTTTTTGCCATCATTTAGAAAAACACAGGTTACATGAGTCTTAGCATTAGAAAATTGAAGGAGAATTTTGGAATATCAAGTCTTGTTATTTCTTTGAAATATGTCTCACATTTTATTAGTGTGTGTAAACTGGAATCCGTGGCGTGGAATTCACAGTTTTCTTCTGTGTCATGACCATATATGTTACTTTTCTTTCAGAACATCTTAGTTATTTATTTTTTACAGCTAATGATCAACTGGTCATCTATGAAGGAAATGGATGCTATGACTACTATCATGATTTAATTTCTCATTTTGTCTTTGTTCTTTCTAGTTCACTTCATCCTCCCATCCCATTGTTCTTTTCTTCCATACTTTCTGCATTGTGGTTTTCATTCTGTCCTTACTTAGATTAATGTTGAAATTGATATATAAATATTCTTTCTTTGTTTCTTTCCTTCCTTGCAGATAACTCTCAAATTTTAACAATGAAAAAGTATGAACTGAATGAACAGTGTGCTTGGTCGCATTCAATTTTATATAAAAACATTGAAATGAGTGTGTGGAAAAACAAAACAAAACAACACTGCTCTATCAAACTCAGTCAGGGAGTTTTGAATTTCTTTAAGTTTGTGCTAATGAAATCAAAGTAATGGCCTTTTCCCTTTTCCCAGAAAGTCTGTTAGTCAAGATTGATTTAACACCCAAATTACATTAAGTCTATTGATTGCCAGATGTTGCCTTTGGGCACAAGTCAGTTAATGAATATTTCCTTCAAAGTCAGTTGATCCTGCTATTCATGTTTGGTTGAATAATGCTTAGCGGATATGATCTAGCATAGACATTTTGCTCATTCAGAATATTTTCATGTAAATTCACCAACTCAAGCGGGGCTTGTTAATTTACATACAAACTAAAGAGAGATGTTTTAGAAGATCCAAAACTGAAATCCTGATCAAATATAAAATGTGAGGGCATTTATGCCAGAATTATTTTATTTCCTAAATGGCCACAGTGTGACTCAACTAACATATGGAGTGAGACAGTACGTGATAACCGCAATGACACTCTGAGCTGAACTTTCACTTTTGTGTTCTCAAATATTAGGTCACATTAATCTTCAGTGTAACAAATCTCCTTTAATCCTGTTTGCAGCTCTAACAAGGGAAATTAATGAAATTCCACTAGACCACATGTCAGAATGTATTGATTTGAAATAATATGCTGAATTAAAGTACACCATGAAGCATAAATTATAGGCCACATTTCAAAATGTTCTGGATTCTTTCCAAGTGCATTTCTGGTCAATAAACCTGACATCACTATTAGAATCCCAGTAAATATTAGAATTTTCTTATTTCATTGTCCTTTGTTTTTATTACAACCTTTTCAAGTTGAGAATTCCTATTTTTCTTAAAAGCTTTGTTTTCTTTAAAATATTTTTTAAAAGACTTAAATACAGCAGCAGAGAGGACTCCTTTGGAATTTGAAACATCAATGCAGAGCTGGGAACCCCTGTTGATCCCTTCATCATTCTATATAGACATTCAGCCTTCCCTTCCACTTGTGGTGTAATCAGCACAAATTCTCCTTCTCTCAGACACCCAGCAGAATATCCTGTGAGAGGTCAGCTAGTTTAATAACGAAATCTTTAATCTCATGGACAACAGTCTTGTCTTTACTTTTCACAGGGTCTCCCACAGGGACTACTTGAAGCCACTTTCTCTGCATCTTTGCTGTTTTTAAACTGCAAAACAATTACATTCTCAGCAAACTCTTTTAATTGGCACCGTCGTGATGAGGTCATGTAAACAGAGGGGTTGAAACTTAAGCTTGAAAAGTTGCCAGGTGTATATCTTTCTGCTGATGCTCATATTTTTAACACCTGTTCTGTCATTGTGACTGTGATCATTGAGACCGTGCTTGTGAAAGCGTGTGCATACCTAAGTGTTTCTGCGTACAACCACTAAAGTGCCTTTAGGGTAAGTAATCCTTTTGGACCTAAATCGCACAGCCCCCCTGACTGTTTTGTCTTTCATCAGCCCTCATTCTCTTTTCATGAGCAGGACTTTGCTCTGTGTCTAAAACAAAGTAATGGAGGTCACCTCAGCAAGCTGCCGCACACTCATTTCCTTCTCGCTAACAGCTTCTCTCAGACACCCAGCAGAATACAAAATAGATCTTCAAAAATGTCACTCCCCGAATGAAACGCTGACCGCTTCATTCCAAAGGTTGAGTTTAAAAAAGGGCCTTGTGAAATTATTTGCACCCTTTTACATTTCCGCATCTTGTCACAATACAAACACAATCTTAAATTTGTTTTATTTGGATCTTATGTCTTAGATCAACATAAAGATTAATTAAAGATTAATTTAAAATGGAAGACATTTGTAAAAGGTCTTAACATATAAGAATTTGAATGACGCTACATGAATTTGTATCCATACTAAATAAAGAGGAGTGTTATCCAGTTCCTTAAGAAATCAATTAGTAAATACGGTCTATCTATAATTTATTATCATTGTAAATACAGCTATTCCATGAGCTCTGTAAATCTGGAGGAACTGCAAAGATCCAGATCTAGTTATATAAAACAGGAACTGAATTTTTTGTGCTTTCATCTTGAACACTAACAGCATTTGCTGTGAGGAATAAACAATAGTAAAGACAGAAAAATACTTGCGATAGAGCAGAGGTTAAACTTCTACCAGGACAATAACCCTAAACCAACAACCAGAAATAGAGTAGGATGATTTAGATCAACGTATGCATCATAATTGAAGGGTCCAGTCAAAGTTAAGTTTCCAAAGGAATGTGTTTTGAAAAGTCAAATAAGCCAAGTCTTATTTGACTTGGCTTGAGATATTTTGTAAAGAAGCATGGAAAAATTTCATTCATTCTCTAGCCACTAGAGATATACCCCAATAGCCTTACTGGTTTAATTGAAAAGAAAACAAACACACTTTACACTTCTCAGACTTTTATTTGTAAAAACGTTGTCCCTTTCAACTTAACAACTACACATTACTATGTCAATCAAATGAAGTTTGGCAATCTCATAAGGTTAATGAATATTTTGCAAGATAATATATATACCTTCAAAATACGCATCTATTATTGTTTACCTGAGCTCTTCTATCACAGTAATCCTACTGCAATGTTTTAAAATAATTTTTTTTATTTGTTTTGGATTATTTTGCCAAATTTTACAGAAATGAAAGTTGGGGTAAACATATTTGTAAAAAAGACATGCAGACATATTTTGCCGAAGTTATGTCAGCATGATGTGTTTTAAGCCAAATGTTAGCACCATGACAGATGGCAAGAGGCTGCCAAAAAGCTGAGAAGGCATTTTTTTTCATGAACCAAATATTAGACAAATTAACTCCAGTTGACATGAATGTCAACACATGTCTGGGCATTACCAGAGTAATTATGTTTGGCTGTAAGAAAACAGTGCTGGCATTGTGACTGCATTGCATGCACTGTTTGATCCTAAATAAAGTCAGGACATACCCAAGATCCTTGAGAAGCCAGGAGGGTGTGCATGTTAGTGATATACAACACACTTAAAATAACTGTCAAAATATGGCTCCAAAATGTCCAATAAGACATGCAAAGCTAATTTTTTTCTCTTAACATCAGGATTAAAAACATCAGCTGTTTTATTTGTTACCCCTTTTTAAACCATACCTGGATCTGTCACATTGAAAGAAAAGACTCTCTAGGCTGAACAGGAGAAAAAAGTATTCAAATGACAAACAGAAACATCTGTCAGTCTGCAGGGAAAGAAGAAAGACTGTGGCAGCAGGAAATTAATGTGAATGCTTCACAAAAAGAGGTTGAAAGACATAATTTGGGAGGTGATGAACAACAAAGAAGAAGAAAAGGAAATTGTGAAGAGACATATTTAAAGTGAGAAAGAAGATAGTTTTGGATTTAGACTGCAAGGAGAACTCCATGGTGTGATAAAGAGTGTTTTAGTCTGCAAACGCTGTTGGATCGTGATAAATTAGAAGTACACTGATCAGAATTTTGTGGCCAATTTTCTATGTTTGTGGTTTGCAAAGCTTTGACATGTTGATGCTTCCCAATCTGGCTGATTCTGACTTCTTTTTAAGAACTGCAAAACAAGGAAGTATAACAGAAGCATTCAACAGATTTATTTTCTTGTCATGTTCATGTTCATTTATTAACTGTTTACAAAAAGAGCTGTGTGACAGCATCAACTGTTAAATAAGATTTTATGTTTATTTTAAAAGACAAAATAATTATTGAAGTCATATTTTAAATTTTTTCACAGCTTATATAAGGTGTTTACAATCTCTGGGTCATCTTCAAAGACACACAAAGAGTCTTTGAAGATTGTGTGAATGTAATCATGGCAACACAGGGAAGTATTGAAAGCAAGTGTTAAGGCAAGATAGTTTTTTTTTAAAGGGTTTTCTTGGCTCTAGTGGCCTTTATTTGACAGTGAGTGGACGGGAAAGCAGCTTGTGAGGGGGGACGAAGACATTTGGCAAAGGTCAACAAGTCGGGACTTGAACTTGTGATAGCCGCATACATGGGTCGCGCGCTTTATCCCTGTGCCACCACCACTCCGCAAAGATTGTTTTTCTAAACAAAATCCGAGATCTAATCAATATTATGGACCCGAACTAGAGGCCAAAGAGCTAAGTTAGTCAGAATTATGACTTATTTAATATTAGCAAATTATTGAGGTGTTCCCTACTTAAACAACCTCCTCTGTGTGCATTCCCACAGAATATTGATTCGTACCTGAGCACAAACATTTCCTAAATCCTGCAAACAATTCATGGGTTCAGCCTTTCTGGTTTCTGCTGCAAGTCGTACTCTTTTTCACAGCCTGAATTAACCACAGGCATTTTTGAATAATGTAATAAAACATGGAAGTTACTTTTAAACAAATTTGTACACCTCTGCGCTTCCTTCTGAACATCTGCTAACTGCTAACTTTAAGTCCTTTTCACTTAAGAAATGCCGCTAGCAGACAAAGTGGTCACTCACCAACTGCAAGGTTAATGGTATCTCGGTGTCATAGACAACCTGCAGCTGCAATTTACACTAGATATGATCATTATTGTGTGTGCCTGAAGAGAGAGAAAAAAACAGCAGATATTTCATCAAACATACAACAAAAAACGTGTGTGAACGGGACACTAATTTCTTAGATTTAAGAAGAGGCTCTTTGTAAGTATGAATCATCAAAAAACAAAAAACAAACTTCCTGCATCCTTTATGTATTTGGTATATCATCAGTTGTTGCCTATTCTTTATATCTTAGGCATTATTTTCAAAATTCTAAAAGGAATTATCATAAGTGGCATCAAAAATAGCTGATTCTTGTTAGTATAACCCATCAAACTACAAATTTGTAGTGTTTTTATGATAGCCTCTATGCTTGCTGAGAACAGCCAACAATGATGCCACACAACTTTCATTGATTTATGTAATGTTAGAGAACATTAGTAAACAAACAGCCTCACGTAGAGCAAGGAAGACATTAGACAGCTTAGGGAAACACATGAAATGGGTAAAATATGCCCTGAGCTTTGAACATTTCACAAAGCATTGTTCAATTAATCGTTTTAAAATAGAAACAACATGACACAACAACAAACCTCCAAAGGCATAGTCTCGCACCGAAAGTGACAGGCTAGGCGTGGTGAGCATTAATCACAAAAGCATCCCATGATATCTCTGCACTGAACACACACCTAGAACAACAATGAGATGGTTTAGATGAAGGACATATTTTTTGCGTTGTAATAGCCTAGTCAGGAACTAAGTTCAATTGAGAATCTGTGGAGACTCAAACATTTCTGTTGACAGACTCATTCTATTATAGCAGGAAAAAGTGGTTTTATGATGTATCTAATCAGGGTTGTATCCTTTGACTTTCCACATCACATTACATTTTGTTGCTCTATCCCCTACTTACAGTCTATTGAAAACACACAGAAGTTTATGGTTGTAACAACACAAAATGCTTAAGTGATTATGATAATTAAAGTGTGAGCATGCATGATTCCCGGTTGCTAATGTTATCAGGAAATGCTTCCTGCGCTCTCCCATTCACTGCAGAAGAAAGCATTTGTTACCTGGTGAAAAATAAGTTGGACTTAATGTTTCAGTAAAATAAAAGCAAACAGCAGTCAGGGTTAGAGAAAAGAGAGAGGCTATAGGTGACGCCCTCATAAAATTCAAACTCTAAAAGATGAAAATGACTCGTAGTGATTACTTAGCCACTTTTCTGAAAATTTAGAAGCAGCCCACCATAAACCAGCAGCTGCAATTTACTTTTTGCTGTCTGATATAGCATTTCCTGTTTCGATTAAATTCTGCACAAACCCACAGTCCATAGTAGCAACTCTCTGCAGTCTTTTAGCCTTTGCAGCCTCTAATAAATCATACAGTGTTTACTTTCTGACGTGCCATGTACAGTTAAGTTGCTCGGTCCAGTCCCAACCCAATAAACCCGGAGGCACAGGGGAATGGCAGCTCACATAATGAGAAGCACTGTTGGTTTGTATCATTTCTTCAACCAAGGTGGAAGCAGCCACGGACTCAGAGTCTGAAAGCAAAGGCTCACGGGAGTACCACTCTGTTGGGATCCAGGTGGAGGATGACAAGAAAGGGTGAGCTAATGGTGCCTAGGTTGTTACATTATTATAAAAATTCTGCCTTTGATGTTTGAGCTCTCTATAATAAATGCTAGCCCTGTTTTCACTGCCATTACATGTAATTTTGTTGATTTTCATTCATCTTCTGCTTTGTTTTTCAGACAGGGAAGGTTCAAACGCTCCAACAGTGTGACGGCAGCTGTTCAAGCTGACCTGGAGTTGGAGGGCTTTCCCACCATGGAAGATAAAGGTCTGCAGTTTGGTGGGGGCTTTCAGCGCCATTCAGAACCCAGTACACCTACGCAATATGGAGCAGTGCGCACTGTCCGTACCCAAGGCCTCTTTAGCTACCGTGACGATTACCGCACCACCGCTGAACCATCCAGTCCACGCGAGACGACCAGCGAGACAAGCTGGCAGCTAGAGCCCCCATCCCCACGGGAGAGTGCAGCCTCGGCAGGTGAGTCAGGAAGGGTGTCTCCATCCCTCCGGAGAGATGGAAGCTGGTTCATGCAGCTGCTCCACACGGAGACCAAGAGGATGGAAGCCTGGTGTAAAGAGATGGAGGCAGAAGCTGAGGAGAATGACCTCTCAGAGGAACGTAAGCATTCCATGCTTTACATGTCAAGCATGAACCAAGGGTCTTCAGGGGATTATGATGAAAACATATCACACTGTGTCTCTTCTTCAGTTTTAGGTAAAATTCGAAGTGCAGTGGGAAGTGCTCAGCTGCTCATGTCTCAGAAATTCCAACAATTTTACTGGCTGTGTCAGCAAAATCTGGTAAGACAAGGTTATGTATTAGAGATGTCAACTATTTATACTAAGTTCTGCAGGCTTTTTTTTTTTTTTTTTAATCAGAGCCATGCTAAAAATTTAAAGAGCACATAACACAATTTAGAGCTTCAAAACTTCAGTGGAGTTTGAAAACAAAATACGTGTATAGGTTTATGTCTGGTTGAACGATGTGTATGCCCAGTTGATTTTTTTTTTTTCTTTTCACTACGTAATCATAGTGGGGCCCAGAACATCTTTGGGAACCACTAGGGGGGGACCAGAAGAAAGTCTTTGGGAACCACTGGGTTAGGGTAATTTGTTTTGACATTGAAATTAGAATAACTATCTTGAGATACAGGCCTGAACACAATTGAAAGGAAAACGTTGTGAAAATTAAAATATAAACTCTTTAATTTCTCTGTAGAAAACCTTTTACTTTTCTATTGCAGCATTTGACATGCAGGTGTACAAGCTTTAAATGGGTCACACTGGTTTTGTAGCACTGATTAATGAAGTCTAGATTGAACTTTTGAGAATCTGACTGTGCAATTTTCTTCATAATGCATTAGTCACTTCACATTCTTTAATTAAGGAATCACAAAGGACTGGACTGCAATTTGAAAAAAAAAACAAACATATTCTGTCTTTAGAGGCAGTCATGTAACTTCACAATCTTTATCCCCACCCCATTTCAGACATTTAGTACTTTACCTCCATATAACAACTGCCTGAATATAGAACAAATTGATTTAAGCAACATTGTCCATCAACAGGATTCCATCTTATTTATTTGAGCATTTTGAAATCACAGCAATAGGAACATGGGTGGGTGTGTAATTAGTAATTTAGCTTTGAAATGAACGTGTGCTTCACAGCCTGTACTGTGCGCAAGATCGGAGATTCTTCCCCTATACTTGTGCTCTTTGTAAGTTGTTTTATAGAACACAGTCAGGTAGGCAACTTTTTAGATGAAGCTGGTTTGGGGTTTTGAGAGATAGAGTTGATGTTTTTGCAGCATGCAGCAGAAAACACTCATTCAGAAGGAATGGCAACTGGGGATTAGATAGTCTGAAGCAGCCTTACAGGAAAATGCAAGTAATTTTCCTGCTAAAAGAGACAGTGTTATGTAAGTTTACTGAAGAATTTACTTTAGTTAAAAGGATCTGACCGCATAAATCTATATGCAATAAAAATCACTGCCTTTTTACTTCATCTATGAAATCCCCCACAAACTAGAGGCTTAAAAAGAAATCTAATTTTAATTCAGTTCCTCTTGAACTACCCAATTAACTTTCTGAGAGTCTTATTTGAAATGTTTCAAAGACAGACAGCATATTTTAAGTGCTTCATTGGTAGGAGCTGAATGTCTTAATATTCAAAGCCAACCCTTAAAACTCCCAATTCAAGTTAAATCTTACAACTCTGAAAACCTTAAGATGTTTTAAACTTGGCATCTAATGTGCATAATAAAGCACCTGGCCTGCACAGGCTTTCAGTCTGTATTTGAAGATAAGAGTAGTAGATTATATTCCCTGCTCACAGCTCTTGGCTCTGCTTTGAAAGCAATGAGTTTTTTGTATGATGTCGAGGAATTTTGGTCATTTCAATTTTGGTCTCCGTTGGCAGAATTGCTTTAATTCTTCGTCATTGGAGGGGTTTCAAAAATCATCTCTGACCTTTAGTTAAGACTAAGACCAGGCCAAACCCTTGATATAGCTTTTCTGAGCTGTTCAGGAATGTTCTAGGTTTACATCAGTCTTTCTGTTTTACCAGTGAGGTTGAGGTTAACTGATGGCTGAATGTGACAAGTCAACCAGAGGTTTTCCGTTATTTACAAAAAATGAATTGGTGAGCACACCCACCAAAAAGGTATTCTTTTGTCTTCTTTGGGATCATAAAGATGTTTTTTGTCAAGTGTGAGAAAGGACATGTGTGCTCTTTTTGATCAGCAGTGCGTTTTACCTCAGAGCATTCATTGCCTCTCACTGTCATTTGCCAGAGTCTCAAAGCCTTAAAATTGGCTTTACAGCCTTTTCCAGGTTGATAGATCTCTCTGACCTTGTTTCTCCTCATTTCATGCTGTCAAAAAGGTTCTATTTAATTATTTTTTTTTGATTTTACATGTCTGGCAGTAATCAGGCTCAATTTATTCATGATTTAACAAGTGGGGCAATTTCTTTTTTGCATAGGTTTTTTGGATTCCTTTTCATTTAATAAATGAAGTCATCATTTGAAAACAACATTTAGTATTTACACAGTCTGTCGCTGACTGATGTTGAAATGGTGATTGATGATCTGAAACAAGCAAGTGTGACAAAACAGTAAAAACATAGAAAATATGTCAGGAGCCAAATACTTTTTCAAAGCACAATAGAAAAAGAAAAATAGAGAAAAAATTTATTTAAAAGGGCCGACAAAGGAAAATGTGTAACACTTTATTTAAAAGTGTGCATAAGACTGCAGTGACACTGTCAGAAACATGGAAAAACACCTATTACGAACATGAATGTTTATAACCATTGTCATGAAGTGTCATTCGGTAAATAACGGCACTTTTTATACAAAGTTGACATTTGCATGAACACTTCATGTAAGTTTTAATGGAACTTTGCATTAAAATAATCACTATTTACCAAATGACACTTCATGAGACAGTTCATAAACATTTATGAAGATTTCTTCATGTTAATGACAGTGATGTTTATGACAGTGTCATTTCAGGCTTATGCACAGCCCTTCAGATAACGTGTTACTGGAAAATCTTAAGAATGCAAAGCTCTGCTACAGAATTGTGAATTTTATGAAAAAGAGAAAATCAGCAGTCTTGATCATCTAAACGTCACAAGAAAAGGTATCTCTGGGTTATCAAATTGCCATGTCTATTTGTCATAAAAATGGGTGTAAGAAATATAAAATCTGAAAGTTCTCTTGGATCTGTAGATTTAAAGATCAAATCTTTTTTGTGTTTCATATACAGTGAACCCTCGCTATAACGCGGTTCACCTTTCACGACCTCGCTGCTTCGCAGAGTTTTTTGTGCAGTTTTTTTTTTTCCACAGTGCATTGTGTTCTGCGTCCTGATTGGTTAAACAGCCTCCGCGCTTCTTCTCTACCTGTGTGCCAATAACATTACGGTATTTAAATATACAGTACAGACCAAAAGTTTGGACACATCTTATAATTGAATTCAGTTAGAAGGTGTTGACACAGTTGTGTCCAAACTTTTGGTCTGTACTGTACGTAATACAGCTTGGCAAATTTTGGCAAATATTTTTGCCCAGAAGAAAAAAGAGTGACAACAACTACCGATAACTATGTTCTTCTCTCAAAAAAACACACCTGCACCACCGGCTTCAGAAGAAAAAAATACTAGAGAGCGGAGCGAGGCTGCAGCGTCACAGTCAGAGGAACGGTGAAATACGCGAGTCACAATTTGTCCCAATTTGTCCTACTGTACTTTGTATTGATGACTAAAATGATTATTTTACTGTAGTTATTTGTAAGAACGTGTTCTATTTGTTAAAAAATATTCTTAGACCTGAAAACAGTTTTTGTTCTTTGGTTTTGATGTAGAGTATTGAATTATGCTGTATAATAATTGTAAACAATAAAGGTAACTACTTTACGGATTTCGCCTATCACGGGTTCTTTTTGGAACCTAACCCCCGCGAAAAACAAGGGTTCACTGTATAGCCTTGTTGAATAAATCTGAGACCAGATATTTTGCATACAAAGTAGAGGTATAATTGGTAGACAGACCTTTTCATGTTTTTGCTCATTAAGTATACTATAATATATTAGTATTTTCAAAAAAAAAAACATTAAAAGGTTTGCATAAACTATCTTATCATGTGGTAGACCTGCCTCCAAAGGTTATGACCTCATTTCAATTCAGTTTGTGTATATAGCGCTGATTCACAATAAATGTCTTGAGGGTCTTTAGCAAAAACGTTTTTAAATGAAATCACTCATACATGGAAATTAATTTTATTTATCAAACAACACGGAAAACCAAATTAATTATTCAAAGAAATTTAAAAAATTTTGTATCTAAGGGAGCCCATCAGATTTGAGTCATTGCCTTGCAGCATTCACCCCCCCCTGGATGAGTACATGCAAACAGCAGAATATCACTCGCATTGTGTCGTTGATATCAATCCCTCTGAGCATGATTGTAATGACAGTGAAGAGGAAAAACTCCCCTTTGACAGGAAGAAACTTTCTGCAGAACCTGACTCAGTACAATCGGCCATCTGCCATGACCAACTGGGGTTTTGAGAAGACAGAGCAGATATGAACTGATGTGTTATTATTTTCTCTATTGATTTTAAAAAAGTGTATTTTCACAATGTAAATAACAATTTCAGGAGTCAATATACTTTTTAGATAATTTCCTAGCATGGCTCACAAGTAAAGCATATCAAATCGGTTGCATCATCGCTGCTGTTACCTACATGATTCATACATGACTGAGATTCCTCACATGCTTTCCCTCAGGCTCTTTTGTGATAAAATATCTGCTGTGATGAATCATCTGAACAGATATGAAGATAGTTCACAACACAAGGATTACGTTTCAGAAAAAAGTTCTTAGAATCTGTGGATTGTGATGATATTCCTTTTAGGTACATTGTCAGTATGATTTAGCACCAAATTAGTTATTGCTCTTTTACATATCATTTTTGTCTTATACTGCTTTGGAAAATATGGATGAGTTATTGTGAAGAAAGGAGAAGCAGAAAGCAAATTTCTATATTAAGTAGGAACTGATAATTCACTAAATCCTGAACCAGGCCAGCTTTGGGGGACAGTGGAGCGTTTCTCAATCTGTGTTCTTTTCATCTGAAAAATCAAATGATTAATAGGACCAACGTAACAAAGACAGTTTATTGTTTCATATCTCATCCAAGACAATATGCCAGAGGTAGTCCCCCTAAACTCTGACTTTTTTAAGTCTGATAAGGACACCTAGTGGATCTGAGCTGAAATGCAGTAAGTAGTGTTTCCTGCATCCTGCATTTTCTCCCCAGGACCCCAGCGCCATGCCTCGACCCACCTCTCAGGACCTGGCTGGGTTCTGGGACCTGCTGCAGCTCTCCATTGACGACGTCAACATGAAGTTTGACCAGCTGCAGCAGATAAAGAACAACAACTGGCGACCAATTGACAGCCCAGAAAAGAAGGTAAGGAGTCAGAGTCCAGGTTGGTGATTTTTTTTTTTTTTTTTTTTGTGGAAGCAAAAGGGAAAACACACATGCAAGTTGTGTGTGTGAAGGGGACTTATGACCTTTGTCTCCATCTTCCTGCAGCCACCAGCTCCCGTACCAAAGAAGACAGTAAGACAGAAGAGTGCAGTGACCAGAGAGAAATCCCTGGACCTCCCTGACAGGCACCGGCAGGAGGCACGCCGGCGGCTCATGGCAGCCAAACGTGCAGCCTCTTTCCGGCAGAATTCAGCCTCAGAGAGAGCGGACAGCATTGAGATCTATATTCCAGAGGCTCAGACTAGACTTTGAGAAAACGTTGGATCAGGGATCTGTACCTTTCCCTGCTCCTGTGCTCCAGCAACTCTAAAACTAGCCTTTTTTTCTAGACTGCTTCTCTTTCAACTCCTCCTTTATTCATCTCTGGTCTGATAGCCATCCTCAGTGCCCATCACCAACATCACTGGACTGTAGGATGTGCCGAGACTCGACTTCCATTGCCAAAAACGTACATCTGACATGGATTGGTTGGATCTTTGTGTTGGTTTGTTGGTGATCAAGATCTACTATCTCTCTCATGTCTTGGATGGACACACCTGTAGTTTTTCAGCATTTGCAAAGTGCCATTTTAAGAGGAAGAAAAGTGCAGCTTTGACAACCTTACCAGCAACCACACCTTGGAGCTAAACATCAACGTGTTTATTTGGAGTTCTATGAAATTGGTCAAAGTTTATAAGCGTTCACTATTTTTTAGTCTCTACAGATTACCTTTGCTTCTGCAGTCTTTAAAGGATTGAATCAACGACTAAATATCACCAATTTGTTGAGTTTGAAAAAGTGCCAATGCTTGAAATACCTCAACTATGTGCACATGGTACAGGTTACCTATTTAAGGTGCTTCAGGCGATTCCTACGAAGCTTTTGATTGGTTAGATGTGACAAATGCAGCCTTTTACCATGTCTAGTCATGATAAAATATTTAGATGTGCATCTTAATAAATCTAAATATAATTGAAAAGTTTATTTATTTCAATAATTCAAATCAAAAAGTGAAACTCACAAAGCAATTATTCCAATTGGTAATTATAGCTTGTATTAATGAAATCCAAAAATCAGTTTTGAATACTATGTAAGAGAAATAAAAAATATATATTTAATTATAGTGAAATATTTGACTGTACCTTTTTCAGTCACAGCTTTCCTTCCACTCAACTTTCCATTTATGTTATTCTGATAAATGGAAGATTGACTAAAGAAAAGACTTTTTGTGGCTTACTCTCCTTGTGGAGTTTGTATTTTATCTATGTTACATACCTTTTCCCTTTTTGATGTGAATGTCTTGAAAAAATGTCTCATTTAATCATATTTTACTTTATTCAGATGCACACAAGTTCAGTGACCTGGTGGTAGATGAAACACTGCTGTTTAATGTGCACCTTTCACAACGGTTTCTAAATATTCAACATTCATGTTACCATCTTTCAGACATTTACTAGAAGCTGTAAACCTGCAAGTCTTGTGCCAACATTTCATCATGTCAATGCAGTAGAGAAGAAACAAAAAAACTATGAAAGTTTATGTAACTCCTTAGATTAAAATGTGTAGACAAATGCACTTATGCACTTAATATAATTCTCAATATTTTCAAGGGAAATGTACATAACCAAGTTCATAATAATACTGTTGTATTTTTTTAATTGTGAGTGGGAATGTTATGCTTTTTTTCTCCCTCATGTTTGCTTTCGAAACATCTGAATGATCAGAGGCACATAGGATTTTGCTGCTCAGTTTTCATCATTTCCCAAACACTTTCAAGTTCCGCCTTCAGTCCACAGCTAATGAGGACTGATAAGAAGTAACCATCAAAACATAAACAAAATGTCAATATTTCTTTAAGCTATGAACTGCTTCTTGAGTTTCAAATATACTGAAAATCTCCATGTCTGTGATAATGTCCCCAAGCATTATTATAACAAAGTCCCTCTAAAGAAAAGATCAGAATTAACAAGCTAAAACTGGGGCAAAGGACTTCCCGGGGGATGCAAATATTTAGTCTCAAATAGTAGAAACTTCACAAGTATATTGCTAAAATCTTGCGTAAAATGGGCTATGATGAGGATAATGTTTGAAACAATGCTCCAACAAGCTGTTTCACCTCCCCACTATGACAAAAAATAACTATTTGAGGGTGGAATCATTCCCAATCAACACAAATCTAGTCAGAAATAATATTGTATTGTGCAACTTTTGCTCGATTGGGGTATTCTCTAACAAGATGTCTGTTTTTGTTTGTTTTGTCATATTGAGTCTCAGTATGTTACATAATTATGTAACAGTATGTTCAAATTGGCAGCGCAGATTTTGCTTTGTGTGTATGTTAACAATAGTTAAAAGGTCTATGTTTTGAACAAGGAATGATAAGGTAAATAACCAATTTTTAGATATTTCTGGTGGGTAAACCTCTTTTAAAGCTGTTAACAGTTTCATGTTTTGTTTTATTTAAACTTCTGTAAATCATTGAGATGGCGTGATTTGATCTCTGCTGACCTATTATGCTCGTAATACATTCCACTCTTCTAATATTTTGCAATGAGAGTTAGTCTTAGACAGTAGTATCTAAAGTTTATGGACAAGAGTTGAATATAAGTTCAAATTGATCTCTAATTGGATATTTTCTCAATAACTGTCACAAAAATTCAAACATTAAACGTAATTGTATGGGGTAGAATAAATGTAGAATTTGAATGCATTTCTTCCACTCTAAATTGAGCTGAGAAAAAGTATTGTCAACATGAACGATAAATACTAATTTGAAACAAGGCAACAGAAATAAGTTGAAACCAAAATAAAACTATTACTTAAAGATTCCTAGATTAAACTTTTTCTCCCTCTGGAAACAGAAACTAAGTTTAGTTCTCCTGACACTGATCATTAAATGCTTTGATTGGGAATCTGAGCCAATATGACAAATTCTGGACTACATGCCTGACATTACGGCTGTGGTATCACCTTAAACGGGTACAACATTCTCAAAAAATCTGTAACGTGGCAAAGAAGTCTCCAAAGAAGAGTGGACTCAGGTTCCTCTACAGTGATGTAAAATATTGTTTGCCAGTTACTGCAGAGTGTTAATGTCAGTTGTGGTCAGTTTAACTACTTTTTCACATGGAGCCAGGTTGGTTTGGAGTTTGTTTGCTCCCTTACTAATTGAAATCAATTTTTGAAAGAGTCTTTTTGTCTTTAGTCTGGTTATCTTTGAAACTGAAGTTTGTTTAATCTGAAATATCTGTGTGACACAAAGTCTGATGCATAGGAAATCTGTAAGGGTGATAAGTATGAGAGTGAGTACATACATAGTTCTGCCATTTATGTCACAATTTAAGGAACCTTTAACAGTATAACACTGGATTTCCAATTATTGCCTGTGTGTTTGATGCCAAACCGTCGGCAGAGATGACTCATTCTCTGCTGTTGCCAGAGTGGTAGGCAGCTAGACATTTTAGACAGACTCGGCCTGACATATGCTGGCTTAAAGGAGACCGGCGCTCTTGCACTGAGCCCCAAACTGCTGGTGCTGTACGCTGTGTGTAGCTTCAAGGCTGTTCAGTGAGAATGGCAAGGCGCTGCACTGGGTAATTTTCTGCCTGACTTTGACTAAGCAAAGCAGCTTATGTAAGATTTTGGGTCCTTGGTGAGATCAAGCAAATACCCTCCAAGGCCCTTCAGAGCTTGTGTTGATAAATGTGTTGCTGAATAGCAGCCCACACTGTACAACTTTAAGCATCAGCACAACATGCATTGGCCTTTGTCGGTTTCTCCCAGGCTGACTTTGTTGAAGGCTGTCAATGAAGTGACTGTGAACTATCTCAATTATGCAAAACAAGCAGAACTAAGTAGAAGTCTTGCATATTCATTACGTTGGTTCAGTTTAAAATATGGCTTCCTGCTCCTCCAAGTAGCACTAATTTCAACAAAACCATTTGTCTAGTAATGTCCATGAATGAATAGCACTAAGTAGCAATGCAAGATCAGTGCCGAAACTCACAAGGAATTAAAAAGGATTCAAACAGATTTGAGCAGTAGAAGTAGGCCTGCTTCACCATATGCGTATTAAAAAAAAATATGCACAATCATGTTAAGAAATTTGAGCGCCCTATAAAATATTAAATTCTTCTTGAAAAAAATGCCAAATATCAATGTATAGTTTTGTTTTAATATACCTCCTGATATGGAAAAAGTGAGTTATTCACAAGCAAATATTAAAAATTAACTTTGTAATACTCATTAACCAAGCATTATCAAAAAATATTGTATGTATATTCTGAGGAAGACTTTAAAACATGCAAAATCTTAACTAGTGTCACCCAGTTTGGCTAAAATAACTTCAGTAAAATGCTTCTTGTCGCATTTCTTAGTTTTTAGGCAGTCCTCTGTGCATTTACATGTTTTGGGTCAATGTCATGTTACAGGGTACAATTCTGTTTTATTTTTTTGATATATGAACACACAATTTCTTCAGATATCCTCTGACACACCAGGAAATTCATGGTGGATTCTATAGAAATGAGCTGGCCAGATCCTGATGCCGGAAAGCATCCTCCCATTTCCATACTCCATAGTTAGTGTAAGGTCCTTTCCTGGACATAAATATTCAGTTTTTGGCTCGTTTAGCCAAAGAACATTATTCCAGAAGTTGTATATGTTCTCTTTGGCAACACTTTGTCTTAAAAAGCAAAGGTTTCCATTTTGCACATATCCTATGAAAGAACAAGTTGCACAGTCTGTTTGTTGTTGTACAGGTATGCACTTTGATATCAACAGTAACACCCTGTTGTAGGTCTGGTGCTAGTAAATTAAGGAGGGTCAGAAATTTCTCTTAGCATCTTGTGTTCAGCTGTCAGGATGAACCTGCTTACCTGGGCATGATGGGAATTGTTTTGTAAGTTTTCAACTTACAGATTATATTACATACACTTGAACTGCTGGTTTCAAATTCCTTTGAGACCTCTAGGAATCCTTCACCAGACTCATAAACTGCCACAATCTTCTTTCTGCAGTTCTTAGACAACTCCAGCAGTCAGGAGCACATCAAACTAAAAATCTTACATTTAAGAGGAGCAGATCTTGTTCAAAATCCAGAGTAGCAATTTTCTGATGATAACAATATGGTATTATATGTGGAATTTTATCCACTGAAAAATGGAGTAAGCATAGAGGTGTCCAACTTTTTATTTTATGTATATTTTACAGAATTATTTTCAGCTTTATTTGCTTACAACTTGAGATATCTTTTACTGGGTATTGATATCAAGTATTCTTATGTCCAAAGATACTAGCAAACACACAGGCTTTCAGAGGGTACCCTAATTTTTCTACATGACTGTATATACCTTTAGAAAAAATAATCTTTAAAATTCTAAGTCTTTTCCCAACCCATGCATAAAGATTGCAGCAGCAGCAGGGTCAAGTTTGTCTCGTAAGAGTGAAACATTTTTCTTCCATAAAACATGTTTTTCTTCACCCTTTTCATTAGTAATAGACTCTTTCATGAGGAGTTCCAAGGCTACCTCCTACAAACGGACTCTGTACTCCTTGAAGCTCCTTTTGAAGGGTTTTCTATGCTGGGTCGTCTTTGATGACATAGATTCAGATCTTCATAATGTGTGCCCTGGATGATCCTTTGATTAAAAATGCAGCTCCAGGTTTTGTCTGCTTTTTTTTAATTATTATTTTATTCTGCTCAAACTTTACAAAAATGACAAGGACAAAAAAAATGCCAAGCTATTAACTGCAAGTGCCATCCATGTTGACTTATTCGGCATACTGTAAAATCATTTCTTGCATCACTTTTAATAGGTTTTTAATAAATCAAAGAGGGGAACAGCTTCCTCATTTAATATTTAAAGTGTATGCCTGTATTTTAGCATTCTGTGGCCTCACATCTAAGGGGACTGTCTATGTTTTAACTCTAGAACCTATAACAAGAAATTCTTCAAGAGGACATTTTTTGTAACTACGCTGCTGAAAGAGCATCACTGAGACTAATGAAACACTTCCTTTAACTTGGAATGTGAGATAACTCTATGATTACTAGATAAAGTAAAATAGGTAGTTGTTTAGCTAAAACTATTTTCATCTCTTGTATATCATATCTATTGTAAGAATGAATATAATGCCAAATATTCATTATTTGTAAAGAATATATATATTATATATAGATATAGATATTAATATATAACATATTCTTCATTGGAACACAACTATTTTCTGCTTTGTTTATATTTTCTGTTTTGCTTATTTTATAACTTGATATGATGGCATGCAAAAGACATATTTTGAATGTATTTATTTATTTCGTTCAGGATTACAGCACTGTCCCATTGATGTTTTCTGATTATTTAGAAGCATTTCACACGTGCATTTCCCAGTGTGGGTGACATCTGTGCAACATATTGCATTTTTAGCTTTTTACTTTGTATGATTTCCGTTAAACATATGCATCCACCTTTCTTCTGTCCAAACTGAGCAACTTGAAAATTTTCCCCTCTTTCCAGTTTGGTCGTTGCTTAGGGATCATCCATTGTAAATAATATTGGAATTAAATTTTTGTAGAAAAGATTTGGAAAATTTCTTCTGAGTTTTGTCTGTTTATTTCACTATTCACTTCTGTTTGTGTAAGTGTAAACTCATTAATGTGTGACTAATTTAAGGTGTTTTCCCACTACTTTTGGTAAACAGTACTTTACATAAATACACATACAATTTTCCACATTTCTTGTGGAAATTACAAACCTCAAAGCATTTAACAAGGATCCTGTATGATATTTAGAAATGGAAATTATTTCCAATTCTACTCTGCAAACATAATTAAAGCTCATTCAAACTAGGCAGAGAAAAATACAATTCAAGTATTACCACATATTTTCAATTGGATATAGAATTTGACTAGGCCATTCTAGCATATGCATAACCTAAGCTTAAATTAGACCATTTCATTATAACTCTGGTAGTATGTTCAGAGCAGCTTTACTGCTGGAAGATGAAGTTCCTCCAAAATTCAAACTTCAGCACAGTTGGATGTTCCAACAGGATAATGATCCCACAAACACATCAAATTTGCGTGGCACCAGCCACAACCATGCTGAAAACGTTTGGACAGTGCTTAAAGTTAGATGTGTGTCGGTGAACCACACAGTTTAATAAAGCTCTACCAATTCCCCCCAAGACAAGTGATCATATTTTCAAACAGAATTATTGTGAATGCAAGATGGCGACAAAAAGGATTTCTCTCTACCTTGTAAATGGAAATGTTATTGGTATTATTGTGATACAAATAGCAGAAATTATAGATAACTATATATGTTTAAATATTTTAAAAATTTAATAATAAATTACATTATTAAAACATTTAGCAACATATGTATACTTTATATACAAAAGGAGAATATATGTTAAAAATTCAACAATGTAAATATGCATTTTATTTAACTAATTTATTGTCCGTTTGAATAATCAAGAGATGGACCGTAGCACAGTAAACAAATTTAATAGATTTTGACAATTATTTTGAATTAAAATATTGTTGCCATTTCTAATTTGGAAGTGGATATTTGTGAATAAGTATTTGTAGAATTACTATTTTATGTATTATACAAATTCTATTTAAATTATGACATACATAAATATTTATCCGACTTGTTAATTGTGAAAAATGAAGTGAGGAGTGAAACCTATTTTCCATGTCCGCAAACCATAGATGAAGGCAGTATGCCGCCCCCTGTTGGACAACAGCAGCCTGGCAGATAGAAAATACTGGGATGCAGGTAAATGAACCATGACAGGTTTACAAATCGGCTTATTCTGTATCCTAACGCTAAATCCACATATATTAATTTTATCGAGTATTTAATTTGCCTTTCTTTATTAAACACATCTATTTTAGTAGCAATGACGTATTTCGGAGGCGTGACTTCCGGTTTGGGTGTCATGTGACCAAATTGGAGTCTTATGATGCGAGACTTCCTGTTGTAGTCGGATGATACAGAGATATACGATATATGTTACAAAGACATAATGGTGAGTAAAATTCACTTATATTACCAGATTGTTCTGCTTGCGCGGTTGCTTGCTTATTCGTGTCATTATGAGTAAAAATTTAGTCTAACTCATCATGTCAGTTAGCAGAGATAACATTTTGTTTTTAAATTTAGCTGGTAACTTTACGCAAGAAGCATTTTATTACTATGCGTTTTAGATAATTAAATATAAAAACGGTGTGTTGAAGCGTTTTGCAGCATTTCATTGCTAGAACCATAGGGAGGAATTAAAACGGTAACGTAACAAACAGGAGCAGGAAGTATGTGCCAGGTTTTTGACTATATAGGTACCAGATCTGATTGACTAAAGAATTATTTTTCTCAATTAATTTAATCTTAACTATTAACTATTTTTACTGTAGCGTGAAAGCCTTGGTTCTCATTATGGTGGCACATAAAAACCTTCTGATTGGACTGTGTATTGTGGTTTCTCACGTTTGTCAAGTTTTAAACTATTCAGTCTTGGTTTTGTGCTACACCTAAAAGCACAGTTCTGCCTTTAGTGTTCCTCAGATTTAAGTCATCAGCTATTAGCAAAGTTGTGGTTTGACATTCAGAGTAATATGTGTTCTCGTTTTGAAATAGTCATGTATTCAAGTGCTTATGCCTTATAAGTTTTCAGTCTATTACATCTCAGCAGATGATATGTAATGCATAGCAGAATGTATTTGAGAATGACTCTACCTACTTTAGCAGTTTTGTTTGTTTGTTTTACTGTTTTGCAGGTACCACACAGTATGCCTTTGCCGATTGATGCTCCCACCTGGAGGTGATCTTCTCCACCTAATTGGCTTCCTCCCTCCATCACCATGCCCACTGAACAGCAGACCACTTCTCTACCCCAACCCAGCCCAGAGTGCTTTTCCTGGGACTATCGCCTTCAGCTCATCAGCCTTGGCTTTGGGTTCTACACGGCTGTATTTCTCCTCTCCCATCTCCTGTCACGAGCTCTGTGCCACACTTACAATGCTCTCCCAGCCAAAGAGAAGGTCTTCTGGAACCTTGCAGCCACTCGGGCAGCGTTTGGCATTCAGAGTTCTGTGGCAGGACTCCGGGCTCTGACTGAGGAGTCCGCGTTAAGCAAAGACAAAGTGATTGGCCAGGAAGACTGGTCATGGTTTCATGTCCTCACAGCTACCGGCTTTTTTGTGTTTGAGAATGTGGCACTACATTCATCTAGTGTCGTGTTCCGGTCATTCGACTTGCCCTTGGCCACACACCATTTCTTCGCCCTGTCAGGATTTGCAGGTGCTGTGGTGTTTGATTCTCAAGGACACTTCCTGGCAATGGTTACTCTCCTCCTGGAGATGAGTACACCTTTTACCTGCATCTCCTGGATGTTGCTGAAGGTAAAAGCTTTATTGTTTTCTCTGTGTTAAGTCAAAGTACACATCACAAAAGATTTCTTTTCTCACAAAAGATCACAAAAGATTTCTTTACTCAAGCCATATTAACTTACTGCTTACGCAGGGGTGATTATGAGATTCTCATGGTTCAACAACATTAAACTACAATGTTTTAAAAAGTGAAAATTTTGGATAATGCAGGAATCTAAACCTTGCAACCAACAGGGAATAGTGTTTATATATATATATATATAAACTAAAGCATGAAACAAAAAATAATGAATGATTTTGTAGGTATATTTGTGTTATTAAAAACTCTAACCATTTTTATACACAGGTATTGATATTAGCTGAGTAGCTTCCATCTAGCTGCTGCAGTGGTTTGCCAAATGCAGTTTTAAAGCCAGCTGCCTGTCAGTACACAGAAACATTATGGGAAAGGTGCTGTGTTGTTTTACAAGTGGAAAAAGCTCAGATCAACTTGACACTTTCTGTCGCATCTTGTTAAACATTTTTAAAGAGTAAATGTTCCGTTTACTCTTCAAGACCTCAGTCTGACTCAAGCCAGCCACATATTAAATGTTTTTTTGTTTTTCTTTTATATCACATGGTTGGTTGCTGTTCCTTTGTCATCTAATTTTAAAACTTCTCGTTCTGTCACTACGTTTCAGTTCTCGTTAGGCCTTCTGGGACATGTGATTCTAGATAGATAAAATTCAGTCGTGTTAAAAAAGGAAGTTCTGCCTAAAACTTTCTGTTTCTTTTCTCCTCATGTGAAAGGCTGGCTGGGCTCGCACTCTGTTCTGGAGAGCCAACCAGTGGGTGATGATCCACATGTTCCACTGCCGAATGGTGCTCACTTATTACATGTGGTGGGTGACTCTGACCCACTGGGAGGGGATAAACACCCACGTGGCGCTGACCCAAAGGCTGATCTTCTTCTCTGGGCTCGCACTGCTCACATTTATCATCAACCCCATCTGGACGCACAAGAAGACCATGCAGCTGCTAAATCCTGTGGACTGGAATTTTGGGAACAAGCTGGCACCAGTTAATGACATTGCAGAGAATCAGTCTGGGGTTTGTAGAAAACCCCATAAAAACTGAAAAGCATTTACAAGATTCCAATCTGCTGAACTTACACTGCTTTTGTATTCCACTTCTGATAATTTATGTTTGAGATCAAGACTTTTAAGAGTATGAAAAGCAATTTGGTTATATATATGGGCGTGATCTAATCATGCTGTGTCGCAACAGTCTTCCATCATGTTGTTTTCCATAGATTTGTTTCAATTTACTATTTTTTTTTTATCTTGTTTGGGGTAGAAAAGGGTGTATTTTTTAAATCAGTTTTGTAAAACATGTCTTATGCTCTCTGTTTGGGGAATAAAATACAAATAAGCTGTTTCCTCAAGCTCTGCACCTGTCACACACGCACAGCAGAGTTTTTGTTTAATTTGATGAAACTGACTTATTTGTTGGATCCATTAAAACTTAAATGGACAAATTAGTTTGCAGTAGTCTCAGAGTGCAAGTCTGCAAACGTGGGAAACGTCAGTGCAGCAGAGATTTGTCAGGGCACACAAAAAGCTTTTCTTCTTTATCAATGGAAGAAAGCACTGGAATTGTTGCCTTCACAAAGGCCTTACTGTCTGAAATGGAAATGCAGTGTGACAAAAGTCAAACAACAATGACAACAGAGCAAGCAAGTTATATTGAAACCAAGATGTATTTTTAAAATATTAAGAAATATACGTTAAGCTGCAGAAGTCGAGTATATTCAAAAGTAATATTATTGGATATTTGCTTAGACTTGCTGCATTGCATTGGGTGTTTGCATTATGCTACATCTGGCAAGGGGATTTTTTTTATCTGTTCTACGACCATTTGCTCTAGGTTTATATGGTTTTGTTAATGTAAAGTGTCCTCAAAATGCCACATCAACTTTTAAAGGGGCAGTATTAAGTAATTCTTTTTTTTTTCAGTTGTACATGTGATAATGTCAGTCCCTCATCAAAAATATACCTGGAATGTTGCTTTGATTCTCCACTCATGTTTGTGAAATCCTTTAATTTCCCATGGCATTTGGGTGTAAAAAACGCTTTGTCTCACCAAGTGCAGCTTCTCCTCAAGCTTTTGCCTCGCAGAACTCCTCTCTCTTGCGACTTCCCTACTCATTTCCTTCAGACTAGCAGCAGCAGCAATTAGCAAACACCTGGTGGAACCATGCATCTGCTGAGCCCTATGTATGGAACACTTGACAGTGCAATGCTCCTAAGAACGATGTCATGATTCACTGAAGTCGGAAAGAGCAGAAGCTTCTTAAAGAGATAGAAGCCCAATTTCAAGGCATTAAATTGTAAAATCAAATTACTTTTAAGGTGTGTAATACAGCATTTTTAACAGTTATTTGATTGTGCTATAAAATGTCAATATGTCTCTGGAAAATACATAATACTGCCCCTTTATATGCCAAAATCATGGGCACTGTAGACTATATGAAATTGCCTTTTTGAATTATATTGATATACACTGGAATAAGACATTCTAGTGGATATTGATTATTCTGCTCTGGACTGAATATTCTAAAACATATTTAATTGGTTTAGATAGTTTCAATTGGAAACAGGATTATGTGTTTGTGTGGTCTATGAATATGACTTTCAAAATAAAAATAGATTTCTGATACAAAGCATATTTATTTTTTCTTTTTACTTGAGTGGAGGTTGGTTTTGCTATTGAGGTACTATAGCTCAATGAGATTAGTAATCCAAACATTTTAGGCTTGACTCCTGCTTCCTTCTGCCACATGCTGCTGCATACCTGGGCAAGTCCTTTGACTCCAACTTACCTACCGATCTGCAGATCTGATTTTGAATGTGTTCATTTGTGAGTGCTGTTGGATCACAACACTAGATGGCACTGTTGGAGGTACTTTACCATGCTGCTCATTTTCCAAACATTCCCTCTAATAGTCGTATGTATGTGAGTATATCAATGAAATTTTCAACAAAAAGTAATGTGTTAGAATTCAAAAAAGGGAATCTGGTTCAGTTTATGAATGTACTAAATTCACTGTTAATTTTCAAGCATTTCTTTCTATTAGTAGTGACTATATGGGCTACATATAATAAAAACCCAGAAATACTTAACTTAGAAAACTAAGAAATGCATTTCTTAGATCATTAAAAAAGACTCTTAATATGAAAATGTTGACCTACTGAAAAATATGTCCACATACTGTAGACAGACACTTAACATTTTGCTGATGAGCCTTGTGCTTGAATTACTGCAGCAACGCAGCATGACATGATGGCAATTTATGGGTATGGCTGGGGTGTTGTGGAAGCCCATATTGCTTTAGTAGCCTTCATCTCATCCTGTCTCATCTTACTTTTAATAGGTAGTGGCACTTTTAGCAGTGTGGGTAGGTCTTAAGTCCTGATGGAATATCAAATCAGCATTTCCATGAAATTTAATCATCAGAAATAAATCAAGTTTTCGATTAATCCATTCAGATTAATCCAGTATGTTGCTGAATTTCACATTTAATGCATAGTATGCATGAAGCACTCAAAACAATAGGACTCTTTCGTTTATCAAAAGTAGGCCTATCGAAGGCCTATCAAAAGCTATCTGATTATCCTTTATGCATATTTAAAATAAAAACAAAATCAAACACAAATGTTATGCAATTCGCTCAGGACTTTTCATCTTTTTCGTCTGAGAATAATGAAGTCAAGTGGGATTTTTTCTGCCCGTTGATTCGTCCTACAGGAAGAGCCTTGGAATGTTGATTGACATCACGTCCAGCCAATCACAGCTCGTCACACATCAATCGTCCACCAATCGACTGTTGACTGGAGGTAAAGAGGTTTCATGGATAGAATAATCTGCTAACATCGGGAAGAGCCGAAAAGAGGGTTGAAAAGTGGATGTGTTGATGCGAGACAAATTGTTTTACAGACAGTAATGTGTTCAGCTTAAAGCTTTTCTGTAATATCGTGGAGCTGTACGGGAATTGGATTATGGGAACGCAATAAAATGGTGAGTTGGAGGCATTTTTCTAACTTTGAGAAAGTTCAAGAACTCTTGTCGTACTTGCTGTTAAGTATCAGTTACATTAGGCTGAAAATGCCATACAAATTGATATTTTGTGTGGAATACTAGCATTTTTTTTCTTATATTAAACAGAATTATGAAATGAAGGTAACGTGGCGTCTTAGTTCACATAGTGATGTTGCCATCTCTGTCAGCCACCCATATAGCATGCATTATAATTTTAACTCTCTTTACCATACACATTCTTTAATTAGTTGGTCCTAAACTTAGGAATGTATGTTTTTCTCAGAACATCAGTTGCATTTGGTATTTATTTAACATAGAACAGATGGAGGTTTACTGCCGCTTTGATTTGCTACAAATCACTTGTCACTTGTTTGTCAGTGTTAATAATGTTATGCACTATCTCAAAGTGTTCAGTAAGTAGCTTGTCCTGTTTTAAACTACAGGATGAGGGCAGTTTTTATTCCTATTAATATAGTAGTGAATATATATTAAAAAAAAGCATATAGACCTTAAACTAGCTTAAAGCACGCAGTTTTCCTGAGATGCAGCCCAGCTACAAATTCAAGTAGTCATGCATGGCATTCCTCAGTCAGGGAGCACTGCACAGATTTGGTCAATTGGAAGTTCACTCTAAACAAGGTGTAAAACCGAGGCTTAAGTCAACTTTTTTCCCTTAGTCACAACTTTTCAGCCTTTGCAAGCTGTCAGAAGATGGTTTAAATATAAATATCTCTGGTTTTGATGTGTAATGGTTGGTGTCTTGCATGTAAAGCTTATTCTGCCAGGACAATGCTGACTTGGTAGTTGGTGGGGGTCACACTCCCATGCTAGTACACAAAACTCCATGTGGGTGATTTGTTTAACAAATAGGCAGGGCGACCTGGCTGCAATGCTTTCTTTAATGACACCTGAAGAAAGCTGCTGGGAGTGCAGTCTGAAAAAGTGCTTCAAATACCTGAAAAATTACATTCTTTGTATTTATATATATATATATATATATATATATATATATATATATATATATATATATATATATATATATATATATATATATATATATATATTTTTTTTTTTATTAATTTCATGTAATACTTCAAATTTCTGTAAAATTGAATTTTGGCTCTTCATTAACTGTAAGCCATAATCGTCAAACATGGTATAAGTAAAAGCTGCTGGATGTGTGTCCTTAGCTGTTAACTATAGTTTATAAAGATAGATGCTTTTTCTTGGAAAAATAACAGTTTTGGGAAATGTTCAAATTCTTCACTGTTATGAGGCAACAACTCTACTTGGCAGTAACAACTCACTCAAATGCTTTTTGTTTTCCATGGCAAAAGCTGGAGGATGCCAGGGTTTTCATCAGTTTGGAGGCATGCCATTCATTTTTAGAAAGTCCATCATGTAGTAACTGTCCAACTCATCATCCAGTCAGTGATCCACTCAGATAAAACGGGGATTAGAAAAATATTTAGTCAGCAGCTGGGAAAGAGAACCCCTGGCTCCTCTGCAGGTGCATGTGAGAAATCACACAATACATGTTTGTTTAAGAGCTGGGAACATGCTTATATTTAGAACAGAATGAACCCAAGAACATGGCTGTTAAGTATAGTAGACACTGTAAATCATTGCCTGCCAAACCCTTTTTTTTTAGCTCTTTATATTTTCACCAATCCAGTCTTGGCTTTCTCCATTCTTCCAGAATTAGGATTTGGACTTCAGGTATGGTAATGTGTGGAATTCCTGTTTTCCCATTAAATGCGTTCACCTCCAGCCAGGCAACTAAAGCTCTTCTGCTCCACACACTCACTAGTGTTCTTTTGGTGACATGTTGGGCTCTAAATGCTTTCGTGTGGCTTGCTGGGTGGGTGGAGACCAGTTAGAAATGACAGCCAAGACTGTACAGTGTATGCTGGTTTTACAGCACAGCCCTTCTCTTCAGTTCCTCTTTTATTAAAGCAAGCTGAAACTAACTTAACAAAGACATTCATCTCACTGACTTTAAAGCAGGAATGATGTGGCACAACTGTAATAATTTCATACAGTTTATGTGGTTATATGATATTGTAAAGTGATCAGTCTCTGGTAGATTAGTACAGACCTTATTCAGTTCAGAAGCAGAGCTTCTGTGTTTGTTGGGCTGCTGAATGCAGATGAACTCTCGCATGTTTGATCGATCTTGCATTGTAAATCAAATAAGCTTCCCTCTGGGCCTCATTATTTAAAACTATGTCTCCATTATCTACTAGATATTTAGCTACTACCTTATCTATTTTTTCCAACTTCTCTGCAGTCCAAATTCTTCAAAATGTCAGCTATCTTGTGCCTGCTTGTAAAGCTTCCTCCACCCAATCTGAGGTCAGAAAGGGTGGTGCAGGCAGCTGCGTTTTGGAGGCTGGTGTGATTTTTGAGGTTAGCTACAGCTGGGAGGAAGGGAAGGGTCCAGACTCCTTCCTGGATCACTGTTTGAAGAAACTATCTTCTAAGAACTGTCAGAAGGTTTTGAGAAGTGCTTTTTAGCCCATCTTCGACCCCCAAAAATGCCAATCCAGCTCATATGAAATAATAACAGCTCATGCCCATATGCCAACTCTACCTAAATGGTGTCTGAGTCGAAGTGGAGATCAGTACCCATTACTTATCTAGTAATGGGTACTGGTAGCTTCACGCTTAATTTTTCTCAAAGTCTGTAAAGGGACACTACGATTTCATCCATAAACTTTTGAAAAAGTTGTCTTCGGATATTTCTTGGCTCAGTTTATATGGTTCAGCATATGCATGTTGTTCAGTGGTAGTTGGTTTTCAACCGACCTTACCTTGGCCATGTCTCTGACCTCTGAACATTTTGCACTTCTAGGTAGTCCATATTGCATTTCTGCAATATGATGGAACCGGAAGATAATTGGTTCCTGGTAGCTTCATTCTTCTCAAATTCTTGGCAGCTAATTTTTTTTTCTCAACAAGTGTCTTACAACCCTGTTGAATTTACAACAAAACATTTAGTTTTATGTTCACAACCCGACATTTAGCTATTTCAAGAGACCTTTGACTTTTCAAAGTCGGTTAAATATCTGTTTTGCCTGAAGAAAATAAGCTGTCAAAAATATGCACACCTTGATAGGGTGTTGACCTGCTAAAAGCCATAAGCTCTGTCATTACAGACACACACATCATCTGCTATGCTTAAATCCATTAAGTATTCAAGTTTATCCAGCTGGGAGTTTATAAAAATGCTGATCTGGTCAAAATACTCGCGTATCTAGTAATTGTACACACATTGTTCATTACTGTGCTGTTTAAAGTCTTCGTTAGCCTGGGTTTTTCTTTATTGGCCATGGCATGATTACTGTAATCCTGGCAGGAAGGTAAACTGCCAAATAAAACGTTTACCTAAAGACAGCAGACACAGAAGACAACAAGCATCACCGTGTCCTCCGGGCTTTTGTTGATGACTCTTAGCTCATAGGAGGAATTCCACTTTTCAGTAAGTGGACTCTTGAAAACTCCAAGAGTCAGAGCAGAAACAAAATCTCTTACTAAGTCAAGAGTGTTGGATGTTGAAGTGTATCTCACATCAACATAACCAGACTAATCTCTGCTCAGTGGCTTATCAAATCTTTGTTCTAAAAATCCAGAAATCTTAAGAAACTTCTAGTGCACCCCCCATTTGTCTGTGGGTGAAAGGAGGCTTTAGTCCCTACTGTAAAATGTTTTCTCAATTTAATAAATTTATCAAAGCTGAAAACTTCTACGTTAAAAGATTGGTTTTAAAAGAGGAAATTCAGATATCAAGCATTCCAACTTCGAATGCTTGATATCTCTTGCTGATGAAGTGGCTTGGGGATCTGGTTAATATGTCTCCCTGGTAAGGTGTTCCAGGCATGTCCCACCATAAGGAGACCCAATGGAAAACTCATGACATGCTGGAGGGACTATGTTTCTGGCCTGGTATGGGAATACCTTGGGATTCCCCAGGAGGAGCTCAGTTGGTTGGGGAAAGGGATGTCTGGGCCTCTGCTTAGGCTGCTGTAGCCCTTAGTGGTACATCATCAGTTCCTTCATATTTTCTATGCAACTAACTTGATATCAAACTTTTATTTCCTGTACCACTGACGGGAGCCAGAACACTACCTATGGTATTTGAGCCACAGAATGAATAATTTTTAAGTTTTGTTGCTGCAAACATTGTTGTAATATTTTTTCTTTGAAGTTATCTCAGAAAGTATTGATGTGTAAATTTTTAGCTTCTACTGCATTAATAACATTGGCACACAAAAAGTAGTTTCTCTTCAACATTAGGGATTATGTTTAAAAATTTTGTTTACCTGCTGTTTGTTCTTTAACATAGTGGAGATATTAGGACTCGGGTGAACAAATTGTGTGCATTTCACCAGCTGGGAAGATGACTGTTTTCCTCTCTGCATAACACAGCTCAGCTGCAGAGCTTGTAATGACATGCTCAGCTGAGGCTGTCATCAACCATGGTGAGGACTTTAGCTTTCTGTTCTTACGCTCACTTTCAGCGTGTTACAATGCCTTTCTTATAAACACTCTGCTGGAGAGGGGAGTGATGAAGAAATAATCTTCACTTTGGTTTGTAACCTGTTCTTATTTAGCTGTTACACGTGTCTTGTACAGTTTGCTCTGCTACTGCCGCTACAGTAGCTAGGAATGCTTTCTTTGAGCTGATCCTTCCCACAGGATGAACCGAGTGGTAGTTTGTTGCTCAGGTCACAACATGACACATGCTTTGAAAGATGTAATTTACCAATAGGGCTTGGGGTTTTCTTTGTGAATAAAAAAAGACATAATTGAGAGGAGGACCCAAAAAAGGTAAACATAGGAAGAAAATTGAGCACAATCCCAAAACATTTACATAGAAAGTTTTTTTAATGCATTTTTCCTTTGTATATCCTCCCTTACTTCCTCCCTTTCTTCCTTCACTTGCTGTCCTAAATCCCAGTGGATCTGAGGGGAAAGGTGATTCACCTTCTAAAGCTCCCAGCTGTTAGTTTTGATTCCAAACCGCTGTCATGTAGCTACCTGTTTCATACTCGCATATCACCTTTCCTGTGCTCTGTAATGGATGGATACCTCCCCAGACTGCACATCATTGTTGCTCCTCCTGCTTGTCCTTGTGGACCCCTCTCTGTATTGCACAGGCCAAAATCACCTCAGGCGATGCACATTCGATCTACCTCTTCTAGCATTAGCATCATCTGTTAGTTGCACTGTTTTCAGCAGACACTGGCTCTGTGTTCATATCCTCAGCTCTGGCAATGAGCCACGCAGAGGACAAAAAGGCTGAAGATTTCCCATTATTCATAGACAAAACAATCTTTGAGTCTCAGAATGAGTTGTCGTTCTTGTCCCACATACTCTTAAGTAGATTTATCTTAGAAATAGACTGACTTTGAACCTGTGTTGTGTCTTGTTTTACAGGAATTTTGTGGGGGTTCAACATGGGCTATTGAAACTACAGCCATGGCTGCTTTATGCTACAATATAATTTCATGATTTTGTCATGTCTTTGTGGGTATATTAGACAGGTGGACAAATATACCCATAAATAGCATAGCCTTTTTCTGTTTCATCAGAAAGACATTAACAGAAACTATCCTTGAGATCTGCTTTTCTTCTTGCACTAGAGTACTGTTGGCATTTACATGGGTTTAAAGTTGTGATTCAGATGAACTTATTGTCTGACTTATTTTTCTTTTTTTGTAAAGATTTTATAGTCAAGTTTGTTTTTAAGTTGTCCTGGGGAGTTATGTTGCACAGTTCTGGTTCTTATTTGTTTTTGTTTTTTTTTTATTATCTAACCAATCATCAACTAATTAATGAGTTTTTTCTGTGACAAATTAATTTCTCCTCAGCCACATAGCTTTGCCTTCTGTAACATTTGATCTTTTTGTTTAGGAATGTCTGCTGGCATAGTTAAAGACCAGCTTTCTGGTGTTTGTGGAACTTGTCCAGGAGAAGAGAATCAACCATGGACGTGGATGAGTTTCCTCCCCCACCTCCTGAAAGTAAAGTCAACAAACCCCACACACACACGTACAACATCTACATTGGGCAGGTTGTGCAGCATGACTGGGGAATGGCGGCAGCAAAGGCCGGTTAGCTCAGTTAGTTGTAGCGTGGTGCTAATAACACCAAGGTCGCTGTGTGGGCCAAATGTTTTGAATACCATCTTGACAGGCAGATTAGTTTACATTTGCACGTTAGCTAAAAATGCTCTTACTTAGTGTGAGTAATTATCCTCCTTCTTTACCCTGTGCAGTTAAAAAAACATACATATGCTGTCACATGTTTCCAGTTGGTGCTCTAAGTCTGAGACGGTCAGTCATTGAATGAATTATTCTCAGTACATATCAAAATAAAAGTATGTCATATTCTGTAGTTTTAGTTACTGGATATTAGTTGATATGTATATTTATTTGTTAAACTGAACTGTGGAAAAAGCTGAACAAAAGCATTTATATCAGAGTAAAAATTAGCTGATACCTTATAACAGGAGAAATATCATTAAAACAATCTGTTTCATTTACATCTTACATCTTTAGGTAATAAAATGCAATATTCGATCAATGATTTCCTGAAACCTAAACTGGTCTGAGGAAACCAGTTAATGAAAAACTGTAAAGGATATCAAAAAGCTGAATCAACAACATTATAACTCAGCAGCGTGGATGCCTGCATTCACTCAAAAAGAGCAATCTCAGCCAAACGTCTTTGGAAAATGCCAAAGATGTTTTTAAAATGTATGTTTTATTTATATATATATATATATATATATATATATATATATATATATATATATATATATATATATATATATACATACATATATACTCTTTAATCTTTTTACGGTTTTATTAATTTTTTGTAAACAAAGTTGCAGCTGGACATACATTGCTGATTAATTTGGACTCAAAATTTGAAATTGACTGATATTTAGTATGTAGTTAACACTTGTTCCAGTACAAATGAATTGAATCAAGTCTAATTAAGAGATGATCTCCAGTTGAAATGAATGATACTAGGAAGTAGCAACAATTATTTATTTTTCAGGCTAAATCAATGTAGTTGTCTTATTTTTAATTAATTGTGTTTGAACTGAGACAACATTGAACAAATCCAAACATTTATTTTACATTTATTGTTGAATTCTGATTAAAATTCTAAACCTTGACACCATTGCATATGAAATACTGTGTTTCTTTAAGAGACATTACAGTGTTAGTCCTGTACAATTATAGGCTAGCAGCCTGACATTGACAGTTATTTTTTGGAGGGTTGGTGAAGCTGGACAGTATGAGTAAACAACAGATTCCTCTCTATCGCTGTGAAGTGTGTGGGCAGAAGTACGAAAGGAATAAGGAGGCTAAAATGTGCTGAATACCAGACAATGTGTCTCAGTCAGTACAAGGCTGAATACTGCTGCAGAAGCACACAAGCACAGATGCATACACACTCTCCCTCTTTCCCCCTGTCTCTTTCTCTCTCTTCCACACACACATTCTCTGGGGATGGACACAGAAAAATGCTTCGTCTCCAGCTGGCCAGTCACTTGCTTTGTTGCCAGGGGGATGCAGGAACGGGTCGTAACCCGGTGACTCATTTCAACAGATCATTATATAGCACAGTGGAGATAAGTACTGAGAACAGAATTCATGCTGTTGGTATGAATTGACAATGGAAACCTCTTCAAGGCATTTACATGCACAGTTCAGTTATTTCTGTTTAGCAAAGAGGAAAAAAATAAAAATAATTGAAAAACCCAAAATAGTCCCAAGTCATAATGCATGTTTGTGCTGTTTCTTATATATACATAATACTACAAGATCAACATCCAACATAACCTATAATTAAGCTGCATGCCATTCCATCAATACATACAGTCACCCATCAATCATCTCTTTCACAAACAAGGGGCTTTTCTACCTCCAACACCCAAAGCCTAAAGAATTTTGTGCTTTTTCATGATGGAAAATATAGACTGTTCAAATTACAACATGCCAAGCAGTGAATCTTTAATTTAGCTTAAAATCATTAATTGGTCATGTCTTCCTTAGTATCTTAGTACCTTTTTTTTTTTCTTAGTTCTTCTCGAGGTCTGAATGTCCATAAGGAAATTAGGCACACTGTTGTTGGAAGTGGTAGCATCCCCATTATCCTGTTGTTCCAGCCTAGTGGAGAGTTTTTTGTGCTTTATCACTGCAATCCACACAGCTCATTATTCACACATTTGGAAAGCAACTGATAACATCTCAGTTTCCAGGTTTCCACCATGCCCCTTTTCTCTTTATTGCACTGTAGTAGGTAGATATGGGGTCACAATGCTGACCTGAAACATTAGTCACAGTATTTTCTCACTTACACATGGAGAGGTGGAACAGCTACCTGTCAGAGCCTGAGGGAGTTGTGTTTGTGATTTAGAGCTTTGGGGGTTGCTTTCAGAAACTTCAAAGTTATGGTGTTTTTTTTTTTTTTTTGTTTGTTTTTTGGTGCTTGAGGTTTATTTAATATAACTGCACTTGCAGATGCAAGACTCAACAGGGGGATCTATGAAAGTGAAAATGGTAATTAATTTTTTATAGAGAGCAACCTTCGCCTTTAAATATTTACAATCTCCATAGATTAGCTACCTACATAGGAAGTAACATAGCATAGTTAAAATGCCAAAACCCATGATTAAGTCAGTCTAACGCTCTCCCAACTGAGGTATTTAAGTACACCCGTTCAGGTGACACTACACTGAACATGACACCACATGAACTGGGAATGCTCTGTTTACTTTGGGGACACAGTCAGGATATTGGGTATGGGGTTTTGATAAAACTGTAGCCTGAAGCTTAATACAGTCAAGCTGTTCGAATGATGAATATGCTCCCAGGAATCTGTGGTATCTGTCAGCAGCAAAGTGGAAGTCAAAATTATCTGAAGTAACCAAGACAAAGAAAGGGGTTTCTTTAGATGAAATGGTATTTATAAGACGATTAAACATTCTGAATCCAAACTCCATTCATCTTTGCTTCCTGATACTTTTTTTTTTTATCACAACACTGATTTTATGTTGATTTTATGAAAGGTGAACAGATGAGTTTGGTTTAAAGACAAGCTTGTGCTTTCCTCATCCGTTTACATCCTGTGTAATGCTTTACTAACATCACATGTGTTTATTATTGCATAAGAGATAATGTGCAAACTCAGACTGCACAGCTCACTAAGGGGAGTAACAACTTTCTTTCACTTATGGCCCAAATGTGGAGTGAAAACTAGAATAATATTTATTGTTTTCTTCCCGTCTCCTGCCAAGCTAGTACTTTTTGAAGGCTGCAGTAACTGAATTTTGTTGTTTTAGCATTCACTCGATATAATACGAAAAAGTAGCTGACACTTTTCAAACTCAAAGGAAAACATTTTCAGTTTCCGATGAAATCCAGATAAGTTCAGCCTGTTCATGTTGCATTAAGCGGCCGTTTATACAGCTGATGGTTACAGCTGTGTTAATGGAATACTTTTGTATTAGCAATAGATTACGATTCCAGGGCTTTTGGATTTGTACTAATTGAAAATACCTGGTTAAAATATTCACTTTTTATAACCTTCCAACAGAAATTCACTATAAAAATCCTGAACTGTCTCTTTAATCAAAGGTCTGCCTTGGACACAAGGCCAGACAACCTAAAAATGAAGGGTCCTATATATGTTTTTACTTTCTCATGGTGGTGTCATATCGGTATTTAATTTTTTGGATAAGTTTCAGACATGCAGAAATGAATTGAAATAGACGATTGAGGAAATAGGCAGAACATTCCTTTATTTTCTCTCTCCATCTAAATCTGTTGCTCTCCTTTACACAGTGCTAGCAGACAATGTCCCATTTGATGATGAAGATGAAGGAGAACCTTTCGACTTTGACAGTGGTGATGACATCCCTGAGGCGCCTCCAGCGCCTCCCTGCCTCCCCAGTGAGGATTCCAGCCAGGCAAACTCTGTGACCGGTCATCCTGAGGGCTCTTACAGCATCCTGGGCCCTCCAGCACAGTTCTCCAACTCGGCACCAACATCAGAGTACGCTGTAGTTGCCACAAGCAAACCCTCCTCTGCAGGCTGTGAAACAACAGAAACTGAAGAGACATCTGTTGCTGAGGGAACTAATGACAGGGAAGAGGATTTACCACCACTACCGTCTCCACCTCCTCCTGTTGGTTATGGCATACAGGCAGATCCCAGAAGCACAGGTTTGTAACCGAGTGTTTACATTTCACTTTTCTTTATAGTGGGGCTATCTACTTTGAGTTTAACCTTCTGTCTTTTGAATGTCTGGCTTGCCATATTTGTACTCTGAAAACCGTTAGTTGTCAATGGCATTTTAAGTACAGTTTTGTTTAGTTTTTTTCCCTTTTTGGCAGTGGTCTTAAATTCCCCAAATTCTTTTGGTATTCTCTGTTTATAGTCTCCAGCCGTACAGCTCTGGCTAAAGTTAAGACTTAAAGAAAGGCTGTCCATTTCTATCATCGTATATCACTAAAAATTATTACATCCTGTTTTCATTCTGATGCATTCGGGAGCAGAAAATAATCTTTTAAGCAAATGTTAGAAACACGTTTACATTTCTATGTAAACATGGTTTTTTAATTAATTGATGAATTAATTTTATAGTCAATGTTATGTTTTTTATTTTCTGTAAGCAGAAAATCATCATAGCTGGAACAGCTTGAAAAAAAAACAGTTTGTGTGTAATCTATATAATGTTTCACTGAGTAGCTTGACTTACACTTTTAGAAATATTCTAATTTATTGGATAAATCTAATTATTGTATAGTTGAATCTTCATTGCAACTTATGATGGATAAATTACATTTCTAATGTTTCCTTTCCACCAGACTAATGCTAAGCTTCAGGATCAAAAATCAGGCAGAACATGGATTGCCACTGCAGTCTTGGAAATAATCACAGAGTGCTGCCAGTAGTGTGATGGAGCATGGAAGCTTTTGAGCATCTTCAAGATGCTCAAAAGTTCTGTCCTGAGATGCTGTTGCTTCATTATCATGTTATCAACATATGTGGGTCTTGGGTGCAATATGGAGGAGCTTGATAGCAGCTATGATGGCACCTCCAGGTCATCAGAGCATCTGAAGGGGTAGCCATACTGACCTCAAGCTAAGGCTCTGTCTTCATCATGCCCACGTTAGGCTGGAAGTGCTGCAAGAAATTTATTGTGTCTGTCTTGTCACTGTGACTGTTAAGAAAAAGATTATCTCACCTAACTGAACAAACCACTCCTCTGACTTCCAGCTGGAGAGCTACAGGCGCACGCATGCCTGCATATCATGCATATGACTGCTGAAAGATCAAGGGAAGCTATGAGTTCTTCAGGCTGTAGTTAAAATGCAGAATGTATTTGTCATGTTCTCAATCAAAAGCCCTTGGACTGTATGAGGAAGGAAGTGAAAAAAAAATAGTAGAACAAGGAAGAATAAGCACAAGCAGCCATTTATAAAGGGTTTATAATTTAATCTTATAGGCACGCCATCTTAATCTGCTGATAACCTCATGAAAGTAGTGCCGTCTTTTTTGTCCCCCCCACAGAACAAGGCTTAAGCTGATTGTTTAGGTGAACAAACATTTTGCCTTTGAAATCTAGCAGACTGTGTGGAGAAATTGTAGCTGTGACATGGTCCCACGGAGTCATCATCATAAGAAAATAGCAATGGAAAACCTCTGTTGAAAACCAAGGGCAAAATATTGTGTTCAGAAACATATTACAAATCAGTTTAAACGTATTGAAACTTAGTAACCTTATATTTTGATGTCTTCCTGTGTCTTTGTCTGATTTGGCGTCACGGTGCTGCTTTGATTGAATGGTAAAATCTGTATCACTTGTCTCTCTGCAGACACTGACGTGGAGAGTGCATCTCTGAATGACCCACACCCTCCACAGGGTTTGCCCGGGACTTCTTCTCAGAGTAAAGTCAACCCTTACTCTGTGATTGATATCACTCCCATTCAGCTGCAGCAAGAGCAGCAACACAGACCCTCCTCTTCCACTTCCTCACCAAGGGAGTCGAAAGTACGAGAGGAAGAGGGCCAGGATATCCACACCAGCTCGTCCAGCATTACTTCAGGATACTCTGTGCCTGTGCCATGTGGCTATGCGACACCCTCTGGTGTACCGCTCATCATACCTGCCTACACCACACCCGTCATCATCCGACATCTCTCCGTGGATGAAGATGGTAAAGTGGAGATTGTAACTAGGGAATGTTTCAAACTGTTTCACTCGATAAGTAAAGAAAAGATAAGAAAATGTTAAGCTATTCTGGAGATATCCACAAAAGCAGACCATTCAGCTTTTTGAATCCTGACACTTACAGTGTATGGGATTCAGCACACAACGCTGTCTTAGTTGCTTCAAGCTACTGACTTTTTTTCCATTCTTGTTTTTCCTAAAGCTTTGCCACAAGGAAGTGAGAGGCTAAATTTAGACCTCCCCACAGATCTGTGCTGGCTGTGAGGATTTTCCGGTTTCCCTAAAATCTTGCCGTCCAAGCTTACTCAGAAGCCTAAAGCACCATTATTATCTTCTCAACCTCAGAGTGGGTTGAAATACTCAGTTTTATTCTAGTAAATAACCTCAATGTTTCTGATTCTAAAATTGTTTAACAAGTATGCTTTTTTTTCTGCCCACAACAAACATGTTGTAGCCAGAAAAACAAACATTAAAATATAATGAATAAATTAAGATTATGCTTAAGTGAAATTAAAAATCAGTTTTACAACATTAACGTCAAAATTATGGTATGTGGGGAGCAGTTGGTGACACCTGGTGGCAGATAATGTGTTTTAAACCTGTTCTGATTAGATAATGCAAACCACTGTTTGGTTTGTTTAAATCTTTAGTACTACATGTGGAAGAAGCATTCATACTTTGACTGAATGTGTGATTTCACTGGTTACAGTGCATTGTAATATATTTGCCTTTTTTGGGATGGAGAGCCAGTATCTTTGCTGTAGATAACTACCTATACTTTACATCACTGGATATCTTAATGGGGGGATGGAGCAAATACTGATGTATCGATGGTGGCAAATACTGAGGCCATGTGACTGTGTAAAGTTCAAAATGACATACTTCAATGACAAAGAGACACATTGTGTGGCTAGACTTATTTTTCATATATATAATCATGTGAAAAGATTTGATTTTGTAAAATGCTGTTCAAAATACTATTCATTCAACATTCAATATTGAATGAATATTGATTTTGTGAAAAAAAAGTAATTACGTTTAAACAACATACAACAACTAATAAGGCATTAAACCTCTGTATCCTGGGAAATGTCTTGACCAGACACGAGTATAAAACATGAATAGTTACTTCAGGCTTTTTTATATTTTGAGTCTTTCAATTTATGAATTAACCTCATTTGTAATGCAAAACATAACATGACTGGACTAATTCATTATTTAGAATGTCTTACATATTACAAAAACATGCTAAATTACTTCTATTTTTGTACCCCAAACAGGCAATGTATACTAGAGGATACAAACCTAAAAGTGTTTGATTTGATTTTAGACTTAGTGCATTATTTGTATGCATTTAGATGCATACAAACAATTTTCAAATGTATTTATATGTGCCTATCTATTTAAGGGCTAATTTCCTGCTAATTACCTGATCTAAAGCTTATGAAGAGCAACCAGATAACAAGTTTTTGTTGATTTTTTTGTTTCTTTGTTTTTTTAGATGAATTCTTGTGTTGTTCTTAATTCATACTCTTAGTTTTTCTGTTCAGCAATTTGCAGCTGGTAGTAAAATGTTCTTTAAGTTATTTTGTTGTGCAACACTTTTTCCTTTCATCTTTCAGTGACAGTAGTCGGGACCAGCAACACCTCTGCTGACAGGTGAGCCCCAGAACGCATAACCATCTAATGGGTGTAGATGCCTTTCAGATTTATTTAAGATAATCATTGTGTAGTTGCTTTTGGAAATAAATTTTGCCATTTGATCACTTACCCAAAAAACAAATATTCAAAAGAGTGTATGTGCACATATTTTTTAAGTGTTTTCAGTGAAGAGTATCCGGCTATTGCAGAGGAAAATGCTTTGGCTAAATGGGCATCAGATCCTGCAAACACTGCTTGGATGGAAAGTAAGTAAGATAACTGGTTCGGAAAAATGCTAATTCCATTGTTGTTTACTGTGTTATTGCACAATAGCTGTCTTCGGAAAATCTTTTCTTTTTTCCATTTAACACAACTGAGACTTCCTTCCCTTTTCATTTGAGGAAGCGGTCCCTTCTGTGTGCCTTTCTTTCAGATCTTTCTTACATTTTTACCCAAAGGTGGCCCAAGTACTCCAGCTGTCTTTTTGCACCAGACATTTATTCTTGTAATGTTTTGAAATGTGCTTCAGATCCAGATGAGGTGATCTACGATGATGTCCCCAGAGAAAATTCAGACTCTAACACAGGTTTGAACTTTCTTTTTCAAGTTCAGCATGAAACTTCCTTTCTTTAACTTTGCAGCAGGCAGTACGGCTTCTTTCATTTTCCTAGCTTGCTGTGATTTCTTAAAAACGGGATTTTTCTCTCACTGCTGTCCAATGTGGAACAATAGCATTCACAAGTTTTTACATATCAAAGTAGAATTGGCCCTTTTTATGTTTTAGTTTTTATATGCATCATGTTAAATTTAAAGTTGATTAATGTGACCTGTTTTTTTTTAATCAAAAGCCCAATCAACCATGGTTTGAAATGTGCTATACAGAAAGTGAAGCTACAGAATTTCCTCAAGCATTTTTGTTCTGTCTTTGTCCTCCACACAGATCCAGATGAGATGATCTATGATGATGTGGAGCTCGGCGAGGAGGGCGGCTGCAGCAGCTCCCTCGATAACGGCTGGAGCTCGAGTGAGTTTGAAAGCTACGACGAGGCGAGCGACGGGGAGGGTCGTCCTGAGAATGGCCTGCCCCACGCATTCATGAGAGGAAAGCCACCACAGAGGAAAATGCATGTGAGTATAACAATCACCTTTTAATTTCCACTATTGCTTCCTGCCAGTAACTGAGACATTTATCTGTTTGATAATCGGGTTTTTACATATTTGTTCAGTTCTATCTTTGTCTGTCCTTTGTATGAAGGTTTAGTAGGCACAAAAACCAAAATTTCAATTTTGGTTTTCATTAGATGTGGAAAAGGTTGTCATATGTAATCATTTACATGCAGAAATAGATTCATTAATGGGTTAATGAAATTGATTAATCTCCACTCTGAAAAATGGATGCCTATCTAGTGGGTTCCCTTAATCTTATCTATTCATTTTCACTTACCCAAGAAATTGACTGAAGATTTCTGGAAATGTATGGAGCATAGAGTAGGACCACACTGCTTCACCCATACCTGTTGCTGCATCCTGCTGGTCAACTGGAAAAAACAAATCTGACCATATGGAAAATCTTTCTAGTTGTTGATCTTTCGTGTTTAAAAAAAAAAAGTAATAATTCATTACAAAACTAAAGTTGAGTCTAGGAAGATATTGAATTTTTACTTATTTTTTGTAGGAATCTAGTGTTCTACATTTTGGGTTTAAGATTTTCTGTAACCATTGTTTTATTGGTTAACTGATTTTGTAAAAACCTCATTTAAAAATTCAGGAAAAGAATTAAAAACCTCATAGTTTTAGAACAAGTTGTATTCTAGATTGAAATTTTGGTTTTATTTAATTCTAATCTATAAATACAAACTGAAGTTTAATGAAATCAGGACAAAACAAAAAGTGCACTTCTCACAAAGGACAAAATAAATTATATTACAAATTTACTAATATATTCATTTTACATTTAAACAAATCAATATTTATGGAGAAAACTAAAGCAAATAAAGTAATCAAACACTTAAGCTTCCTGACACCGTGAGCTGCAACCCAACTCTAAAACCATAACCAGTAATCCTTGCTTTGCTTTTGTTTAGCTTTCTCAAGATCTGACACGCTTGAAAGAACACTATGAGAAAAAGATGAAAGAGCTAATGGCAAGTACAGTGGGAACTGTAGAGCTGCAGCAGTTAAAACAGAAACACGAGCAAAAGGTAAACTAGGTTCACCTCATGTGTCTGTGCTAGATTTAAAAAAAACTAGTCCCAACCCCTTTGACTCTCAGTCTGGCTAACCCCACTGACCTGGTACCTTCATCCTGGTTTGGTGTTTAATATTTTTGGTGGTGGTACTGGTGAAGGGATAGCATCCAGTCATTTTACTTCACCGCCTGCTTCATTGATATGTCTTGCGATTTCTTTTTGCACCAGAGGTTATAAAAGTAAAGATAGACTGTTTTCTAACATAGATGTGTTTAATTGAAAGTGAACTGAGACACCAGCAACATCAACTCTTATTTAATGTCTTATTCAGTGAGACTTCCAGCTCATAGATTTTAGATTTATTCAACTCAAAATTTGAGGTACCTTGTATTTTTTTTTTTCAATATGTTGTACTTTTTCAACCCTATCACACAAACTCCTAGTCAAATACACTAGAGCTTGGGATTGTAAAGTGACAAAATGTAAAAAAAATATAAGAGGTATGAATTCTTCAGAAAGGCACAGTAAATCGTAGAATGAAATACTGTAGAACAAGTGTACAGTCAAATACAAATACAAATTCAGATATTTTTTTTCTGAAGTCTCATGCTCTTTTTTGAAGCTAAATCTTGATCTGTATAATCTTCCATTGTAGCTCAGGGCTTTTTAAGTTTTTCATAAAAGAACTAAATAGACAGAGCTCTGTTGGTTCAAAAAAAGCAAGTGAGAGTTAATGTTGAGATGTAAGTTCTAGCATTTTCCTGTCATAAAAGAGAAAATGAAACAGAAAAAAAGCTGAGTGAAAAAACAATCATTCTCAGTTTCTTATTTGATTGCCCAATCAGCATCTTTCTGTCACAATAATACATCCTGTCAATAAAATTAGTTCTTGTTTTAATGCTTTAGAGAGAAAGTTAGCTTGCTTTGAGGATGAGTCTGAGATCTTCATTGAGGTGGACTGCTTCAATGTTGAGCCTGTGCTTCCACCAGCTCCAGGGTCTCAAGGTAAGCTGTTTAACTAGGAGTGGTGCTATAAAAATGATGTCTTATGTTTTTTCTTATTTGTGTTTTGATTGAAAGCCTTTACAATTTTATATTGCTCTGTATTAGATAGTGAGAAGAACTATCTCGATGCTCTCAAGAGGATTTTAGATTATACAGCACTTAATGTGGTATTTTTATCTTTTGAAATTTGTATTACAGATTGTATCCAGCAGTGAACATATTTTATGGCCTGATGATGAAACCCATTCAGAGATTCCCACAGTTTATTTTGCTTCTTCAGGTAATAAGCAGAACAACTGGTTATGCATGCTCTCACCAGCAGAGGGAGTGGAAAACTTTCTAATGAATGCCTTTTTTATTTTTTTTTTGGTTGTTACAGAGATTCTCTGTGGATTAAATTTTTCTTTTTTTCTTTTGAGATTTTTTATCTGTGTCTTTTCACAAAATTAAAGGCATTGTTTTGCTTTCAATTGTAAAAGCTAATGTGAGTACCAGTAAAATAATGACATTATAGGACATTGAAAATATCCACAAAAAGCTGAAAAATTAATAAATGTTTACCAGAGTATTGATTCATAGCTCTTTTCTCATCCTAAATATGCTAAGAAACATATATACCAAGTTCTGCAGATGGCTAACATGGAGATTTGCAAGCTCAATAAAAAAAGAGGAAATACCATAAGATTACATTGAAAGCCATGAATGATATTAAATCTTATTTGTATGGTGCTACATCAAACTTAAATATGATTGTTATCATATTTTTCTCTATCATCTAGAACAAACAGTTTAAATGAAACCTTGTTCAGATTTTGTTTAGCCTTCAAGGTATCTACTTCTTCTCTCTTGCAGTGTGACCCTCATAGATGTCTGATCATATCACAGTCTCTCCTTTTAAATTCCTTTTAAATATCATTTCACATAATTTTACTTCATCTGATTTTTTTTTTCTAGACTTGCCACTGATGATTATAATGACCAATTTTGGGTGTCCTTTCCTTGGTGACAGCATCCACATCAGAGTGGTGTTATCACTGCAACCTGGTAGCATTTAGTATGATGCATTCACTGGCTGAAAAAAGTTTTGATTTTTTTAATTTCCATCAATGCTGATCAACCTGCAGATTTCCATGGTGATTCTTTAATGTTTTGTCTTAGGATCTTATCAGTGCTTTAGATTTTTGCTTTATTTCTTGTATTGTGTTAGACATGTGCATATAATTCAAACAATCCCCTTATTGTCATTATTTGTCTGTCTGTACCAAATTCTCTGACTTCTATGCTAACTCATGTTTACAACATCTCCTGTTGACTTTTTATCTGTGTCTTTTACAAAATTAAATCATAGTTTTTATATATTGTCATCCATAATGAGCACTTTCACAGTGGAGTCATAATAAACATGTGGGAAAACAATGTTCAAATACATTCATTGTGAAATTAAGGACTTTTATCTCTCATCATCATCATTTAGCTTGAGTGGGTAGCCGCTACCTGATTCTCATGCATGGTGAGAAACAATGGCTGGAGAATCATCAAAACAAAAGAACGACGTCTCTTTCTGCTAAATGATGTCCTGATGTGTGCCACACCCAATATCCGGTAAGGGAGATCTTAACCCTTTTAATACAAATGTGATTTAATACTGTTTGTAACCTTTCAATAGTGGAGCATGTGTTCTCCCTGTTGTATATGTTTAACTATGAGTTTCATTTTAAAATTTTCAGCTTAATTTTCTCTCCACATTTTCTTGCATGTTGATGTCACTTTCTCACAGTACTGGAGGGGAATTTTCCTTCCTTCCTGTACATGGCCCCCCACCCGCACTTATGACATTTGCCTTTCCTTTTTACTCTCAACAGATGCCAGGATGGCAGTGGGAGTGGCAGTGGAAATGCTCCACTTGACCAGAAGTTTCTCCTGAAGTGGAGTGTACCTTTAAACTTTGTAGAAGTGCTGGAGTTTGGATCCAGTGAGGAAATGGTCGATAATAGCCGATACCCTGCTCCTCACTCTGGGGAGAAGGTGGTGATCAACGCTAAGCCAAGTATGAAACGCAATGTTCCTTTTAACTTGTTTTGACAATTCGTCTTCCAATCACCTTCCTTCTATTTTCTGATAATACCTGGTTTAATTTATTAAGATATGCAAAGATTTTTTTCCTTTATTTTAGAATTTTTAAACCTCTTCTGTGGTTTGAAACATTTTAATAAGATCCTCCAGAAAGTGCAAGAGTGACTGTAGTTTTCTTTGGTTGTGTGTAGCATGGAAACATAACACAGTACTGGAACGTCCAACATCTGTTGCTGCACACTGCTCTTCAGCTTGTCTAAAGAATGGTTCTACTATGTGGCTGTCAAAATTAAGAAACCTGACTGTTTGGAAATATTTCTGATTACAAAAACACAAACAGTGTTTTTGTAATCAGAAATATTTCTAATGAAACAGATTAACTTCTATTGCTTATATAAAGATACCATGGATTCCCACCTATTCACAGTTAATTATTTTTATGTGGACATAGGAGGTGCCTCTTTGTGTGGAATGTATTGGTTCTGCTGCAGACATCCAGAGTTCACGTCCCAAGCTTGAGATCTTTCCTCTATGTCTACCGCCCTCTTCTCTTAGCCCGTTTCCTGTCAGTTGGCTGTGAGTGAAGGCCACTACTGTCACCAATTATTCTATTTTTTTTAACCCTTGCTAAATTCAGACTCCGAGTGTGTGCTTTTTTCTCTCTCTCGCCTCTTTGGCCTTTTGGTCTGCTGTCTACTGAGTCCAGTGATTTCAGGACTGAGTCCTCCGCTATGGCAAACAGCTGCCCAGCCACTTTAAAGACCCAGATCAGGGAAAGAGGCATAAAGAGTGTATTATTTGTGGTTTTCGTGCTGTAGTTGTTATTTTTGATATTCTCTGTGGTATTGCTAAGTTGCTAAATGCTATGATAAATAGTTATGCATGGTCTGTCTAGCAGAGGTCAAAGATGCACACTTTTACTGTGGTACTAGGCTGGAATTGCTACCTTTAAATTATACACTGCCTTTTTCAGTACACCCACGTTCCAACTTTAAAAGAGATTCTCTTGTACAGTTACCTAGCATTCAGTCTTTTCTGCCATATGTGATGTTTATCTTCTATTAAAACTCTCCAATATTGACCATGGGAGTACAAAGTAATCTGTTTTACTAACTATGATTTTCAAATGTATGCCAAGCATTTGTATTCAGCCCCATTCTATTCTAATAACCCTAAATGAAATCTATTCCAACTAATCACCTTCAGAATTCACCTAATTAATAAATCCAGTCATTCTTTGTGGTATTTAATATCAGTATAAAAAGGTTTTCTATTCAAAAACATTAGTGAACAAACACCATCATGAAGATCACAGAACACAACGGACAGGTCAGGGTGAATGTTGGGAAGATTAAAGCAGATTTGGAAATAAAATAATAACCTGAGCTTATAGCATCTCACAGAACCCTGTTTCGTTAATCATCTGACAGTAGAAAGAGCAACTATACAACTGCAAACAAAGTAGGAAAATGTTGTCCAAGTGGCCAGCCAGAGTATTTAATCAGATAATTTCGACAGCTAATAGTTATGCACTCCACAAATATCTCTGTTTTGAAAAATGGCAGCAAGAAAGTCATAAGTATTTGTAACTAGCCACAGAAATTTGTGGGATATTTGGGAACCTTCTAATATATGGATGAAGGTACTGTCCTTCTAAACATTTGTGGCAGGAAGCTGAGACAGCATATCACCCTTTACAAATATTCCTCTTGATGTAAAGTTATGGTGGCACCATTAGCCTGTGGAAAGGTTTTTTGTTTTTTTTAATTGGCAGGGACAGGGAAGCTGATCAGTTAAACTGTTCACAGATGCTCTTCATCCAGTCTCACTGCATTTTAAGCTATTTTGAATAATTGTTTAAATATTTTAGTTGCATTTTAGTCATGTGTGGCTCTACACTGGTAGTAATGTACCTTTAAAAGACATAATAGTTATAACTGCAGTGAAAGGTGGCTCTAAAACGGAACTTCAACACATTTGAGTTTTATTAAAAAATACTTTGAAAACGATTTGTCATTTTCCTTTTATGCACTAGTTTGTGGTAATGTGCCCCATTAAACCACAATAGCACATTGAGGCTTCTGGTTGTGTCATAAAATGTGTTCTTGGCGCTGTACAGTAAATCTTTCTGTTTGGTTTAAAGCCATCTTTACGTGTGTGTGGGTGTGTGCGTGTGTGTGTATATGTGTGCACTTCAAATGTGTGTGTTTGTTCCAGGAATAAGTGGAAAGAATAGTTGCTCATCTGTTTTGGGCCAAAAAGCACCTCTGGCACCTGAGCACTGCAAAAATATTCTCCAACATGTGATGTCATCTTGTTGTAATGTCTTTCTGCACTGGCACCATCTAAAACTGGTCATTTAAAGTCACAGTTTCCTGCTGCACTCACACACAGTGTGTAATTTTGTAGACTGTTTGCTTTTTGGAACCTATTTACTTCATAAATGATAGGCTTTGCTATAAAAATGCTTTTACTGATGCTTTTTTTTGCACTTGGACAAAGAGCCATTTAGAAATCTAGATCTTAACAAAGATCACACATAGCCAATATAGGTATTGGGAATGGGCATTTCAGTGACATAAAGGTAATTTGTCTCTCTTCCTGTTTTTATATAGACAATTAAGTTCTAAACAGCAAGAACCCATAAATAGTCATGGATTCTGTTGCCAGATAATAAGTGATTTATTTATATTAAAGATGCCTCAAGGTCTGTGAAAATTGAAGCTGATTTTTTCAACTGTAACTTAAACTTGTAAAGCATTGAGCACAATTCAACTTTTAAATTAGATTTAACAGTATCTAATTCTAAATATATGGTACCAGACAGTAATATGTCTAAAAATGTCTACATTGTTTAAATGTGTTCTGTACAGCAGTATGTATATTTTTTAAGGTATATATTTTAAAAAATACTGCACCATGCTCATTATGGGATACTTGGAATAAAAGGGAAGAGATGAAAGTGTGATTCAAAGTGGCATGCAAAACCAAACCTTTGGCCCCTGAAAGCCAATAGTGGAATATGTGCATCCTTGTGAACAAATAGTGATGTGAATGACAACCCAGGCAAGTTTATAAAACTGTCACTGCAGCCTGTGGGAAACTATTTGCCCTTTATTGATCTTTGTCCTATTTCTAACTGCTGCTCCCATTCTTGCTCATTGTTGCCCGAGTGTCCACTCTTTTCTAAGGGAACTATTGAGAACCGAAACTGTTGCCAAATCAACGCTGTTGGCAGTTTCTGAACACAGATTCTTCTTCTTCTTTGAACTATCCAGACTGTTTCACTCAATGTTCATTGGATTTATTTGGGGTATTTGAAACCATGAAGTTTTCTTGTCTTTTTCATTTACAGACAAACTTTACATGGGCCCTGGTCAGCTGTACCAAGACCTGCAGAACCTAATACATGACCTTAGTTTGGTCAACCAGATAGCTGGTATGATTGGCAGCCTCAAAGGGAACTATCAGGTACAGTATACCTGCACTAAACTCAAACATAAAGTCAGATCAGAGGCAGTCACATTAATATATTACCCACAAACCAAAGCAGAGCTAACTTTGTCAACACATTTTCATTTTAGAAGGTTTTTTAGACATGCTAGTTTTAGTCTAGAACTTGCTACATTTTATTGCTGCGCAATTCAGAAAAAACTTTCTGAATTGTGTTTGAGTGGTAAAATAAAAACAAAAAAAATATGTAATGGGGAATTTTATTTGATTTTTTTCACAGCACTTTCAAATTTCTGGAGTCTCTAGAGTTCCACTGGTTATAATTGGTTTATTTTGTGTGAGGTTTTTAAGTCAGGTTTTACTCTTTTTAAAAACAGAACAAGAGGACATAGAGGTGACATTTTAAACAGTTTTTACATTAACAGTGAAGCAGGCGTCAAAGCTGTCATTACAAGTCATTTCTGTATGTATTCGCTGAAAAATGTGGATCCATACCTTAACTAAACTCTGCAAAAACTTGCCAACATTTCCAAATCATGAATGAACCATGACAGACAGAGATACTAAATTTCTACTAAAAAGTATAAAGCAGAGCAACTTCACTGTACCTTCCTTAGTCTGTCTTAACTGCACCTTGTTTTCTCTTGCAGTTTGACAGCCTGGTTGCGATTAGGTTTCGGGTGTTTACTCTTTATTTAATATATGTTTAATGATACAATTTAACATAGCTACATGTTCCTTCACAATACCTAAGAATAACATTTAAGCTGTGGTTTGTTTTAATGTGAGAAACTTCTCCTTCAGAGTTTAGGTGTCTCTTAGGCTTTGATTTGAATAGTCCAGAGCTGTCCTATCAAGTGTCAACACAAGACTGGCGGTGGTAATGAAATAGTGCTTTAGCCTGCAGAGTGCAGTGTGAGTCTCTGTGTTTGTGCTGTGCTGGTAGGTCTGTCAAATTCAGACGGGAGTCATAGAGAGGCTCACAATGTCCAAATAGATGAAGGTGAGAATGGATTCTAACGCAGAGGAATAGGAAAGAAAAAAGCCAGACATATTATGGCAAGATTTTATCTCTACATTCCTAGACCTAATTCATGCAGACAGTATTCTAGTTATAAATGAGCAACAAGAGAATTTTCATGTTGAGGGAGTTTTCATGTTAAAATATCATCAGTAATGACATTTTAAGACCACATTTCCTCCTATTTGTTCTTGCAATGTGAATGCTCACCCCTACAAATTCTGTACTTCAGAATTTTCCAGAATATTTGTGGAAATACTGTGGAAAACATTTATCCCATTCCTTCCCTTGTTGTTGTCCTCATTCCTTCACATTTTCCATATAATTCTTCCTCTCCTCAATTTGATTTCTCTGGGTTTCAGGTCTCCAGAGGCTAATATTGAAGAAGGAAGAAGAGATCAGGGCAGCTGACCGGTGCAGGATTCAGCTCCAGCTGCCTCAAACCAAGTCTGTTTTCCCACAAATGTTTTGTTTATCCTACAGCTGACTTTATCCCCTTTTACCCTGCTTTTTCTTGCATCCTCACTGCCCCCTCTGTATGTATTGGGCTTTATGAGAGAGAATTAGACCACATTTGGATAAACAAGTTCCTCCACCAGCTCTAATCTGAGGCATGAATCACAAGGGAGAAAATACACATCAGTGTTTGCAACCAGACTCTACCCAGCTGCTCCTGTATACAAATATTCATCCTTCACATTAAGCCACACCATTATACACCACACACGAGTCCCCAAGAGTGCATCTTGTTTTGACCCTTCCACATTCTCTGTGACCATTACTCTCCTGCTCTTTATTTCTCTTCTCAATTCTGTCGTTCCTCTCAGTTGTATCTAACTGCTGGGATTATCCAAGGGTATGTTTGGAAACACAGCTGCACCCATTTCATTCCTTTCCTGATCCCTTCCTTGCAGAACACAACGCTTCAGAGCTCCAGCTATAGAGGAGAGAAGCATTTTAGAGACACAAACAGGCACATATGTTTGTGTCTATAAACAAACTGTTTATAGAAGTGATAATTGACTTTCACTTCTGTTGCACCTTTTCTGAATTGTTAGATATCAGGTTGTAGTACTTTGGAAATATGCATACTCGTAAAGAATTTATTTTTTTACATTCTGTTACAAACACTCAATGGATCTTGCCTTTACGGCAAAGTGACAAGAAGATATCTACTTTTTAAAGCTCTTAAGAAATCATTTTTGCAGTTTGCAAGCTAAATAGGGGATATGCCAGACATGTGGAAGATGGTGCTCAGGACAGACAGGACATGTAAAATGCCACGTGTTGTGGGAAACTTAACTGCACATCATCTTGAAAGCTCTATTTTCACCTTAAAACATGGTGGAAGCATCAAGCTGAAGGGATACTCTTCTTCAGGATGGATTGGGAAGTTGTTAGGATTTAATGAGAGAATGGTGGGAGATGAATCTAGGGAAACCCTGAAAAAAAAGCCTGTAGGAGCCCATAAAACACTTGAGATAGGGACCAAGGTTGACCTTCGAGGAGAACAGCAACCCGTTGCAAACAGCCAGAGTTACAATGTGACGGTTTGTATCACATCATATTCATGTGTTTGAACAGCCTGGTCAAAGTCCAGACCTAAATAAAATCTATAATCTGAGGAAAGATTTGGAAATCAATGGTTTTCGAATCTGACTGATCTTGAGTTTACTTGCATAGAAAAATGGGCAAAAGTCTCACTCTAGTTGTAGCTGTAACTGTAACAGGTGACTCTACAAGGTTTTACATGCCAATCCAACCTTTTTTAGGTTTTGTTTTTGTGCAAGGAACCATTTATCATGTATTCATATCATTTATATAATTTATTCATCACAATTAAGTCCTATGATGCCCAAGATTACATAAAATCTCAATAAAATATATTGACGCTTTTGATGGTAAAGTGACAGAAGGAGAAAAAAATGAAAACTTATGCAAGGCACTGTAATCAAAAACATAGACAGATAAGTGAATATAGATGATGGCCTACAGACAGAAAAACATTAAGGAAGTTCGTGTTGGTCCAGGTTTAGAATATAAAAGGGGTTGAGGGCACTTTAAAGTTTTTTAATGACAAATTCACTAATCAATGGATGGCTATTTTTAAACATTACCTGAAGAACAGTTAAATGCAAGCCAGAATCCTTTATTTTTCTGATCATGTGTGTGTTTGCTTTGTCCTCTTCTATTTTGGCAGGGCCGGTAAGCTCACATACTTCAGTGCGGTGTTTAATACACTCAGCCCAGCCATCAAACAGTCATGGATCAGTAACCTGCAGATGGCAAAGTTGGCTCTAGGTACTGTATTGCACTGCCATGTATCTGTTGCACATTAGACCCTTTTGAATCCACATATAACTCTTATCTACTTATTTAATATAACAGTCAAACTTGGGCCTGTTCAGATTGCGCACCTCCAATGAGAATCGGAATGCTTAATCACAGTTTCTGCTAATAATTTGAATTCCTGAGATGACAATTGAAGTTTTACAATGTAATCCCTGCAGTGTTCTAACTGAAAACAGATGGCTTTGTTCTCTGAATAACCTGTGTGCCTTATTTGTGTTTAAAATCAGAGGAGGACAACCTGCAGGGCTGGTTCTTTGCAGATGATGACGGTAATCATATCAAGAAGCAGAAACACCCCCTCTTGCTTCAACAGATGCCTGTGGTAATGTCAAAACTGCAAGAGTTCAAGGTGAGTTTCCTTCTCTACAGCTCTTTTTAAGGTATCCTGGGTTTTTTCAAGGGTATTTAAAAATTAAGAAGCTACTAGGAGTAAATTAGTGAGCAATACTTACTAAGAATTCTTGGTAAGCTAGTTGAGAGGTCAATTCCATTTATTTAACATTTCATTGAATTACCGTCCCGAAGAATGTTTCTGATAAATAGTAAGACCTTTGGAGTCAAAGAAATTACTACAAAATGTTAAATATGTGGGTGAGAAATGTTGTATACTTTATTTTAAATACTTCACATTTTTCTTCAGGGATTTATATAAAAAAAGGAAACGTTTGAAGATTTCCTACTAAAAATAATCAAAAGAAAAATACCCATCTACTCATTGCCAGAAACTTTTTTTTGTAAATTTGTTAATGTACAGTGAGAATTTACTTTAAGTAAACCTAACATTTTTTCAAAGCATTAAAGTATTAACACTGATTTAAATTGCAAATGTATAATGTGATCACAATGCTTGTATGTCATATCTTGCTGACTCTTGTTTTTTTAAACAGTGTTATCGCAGCTAGTGCTCTTTAAGTTTCCATACAAAGATTCTGTATTTTAGCAACTTAAAATAATACCAAACAGCTGATTTTGTCTTTCTGTTAGTATTCATGAAAGTTTTATTTTTCAGCCAGCTGACCAGCAGTGCAAAGAAGCAGCACAAAATCACCCAGTCACACAATCATAAACACCACCAACCTTTGTTTTGCTTTTTCTGGCCTTTAACTAAAAGATCTTTAAACTATTCGAACTATACAATGGAGAAGTTTACTGGTTTTGAAACTATCTCTTTTTAAAACCTTGTACTCTGATACCAGTAACCAAACCATGCCTAACTGATCCTTTATTTGCTGTATAGAGAGAGAGAGAGAGCACGTTTTCTCAGCTCTACCTCTTAGAATCTGGCATTACTTTAAAGTCAGAAGAAACACTTACTCGTACATCAGCAGGGAAAGAGGCAGGGCTGTAATTCTTTCAATGTAGGATTAATTTAAGTAGGTATTTAATTACATTCCTATTCTACTTGGATCTTAGTTTGACCTGTTGAAGGTATAAGTAGGATATAAATGTTAATAAAATGGATGGCAAGTCTTCAAGATTCCCTTCATCCATTCCAAATGTCCTCTAAAGAGAACAAGAGTTCACGCTGTGGTTTTATATTCTGTAGCAGTCTTTACAGGTGTGAGGTGAAGATTATCTTTTATTTTGTAATTCTTTTGTTTTATGGATTAAGTTGAGTCAGGGTTGATTTTACAATACTTTGTCTAATAACCTTCTGAGCTTCCAGAGCCTCTAATTTGCTGTCCACATCTTGTTTGGTTATTATACTTGGTTACAGAGTCAGCCCTAATGACATCATGTTGTGAGTGTAACACCAAAACAGGCCCTTAAAGTTTTATGGGGTAAAGACTATAGCTCAGATGTCTACTGCCACTACTTCAGCCTCATTACGTGGACCAGCATGCTTTTCCTGGTGAGCTGCAGCAACACTGCAGGCCTTTTAATATTGACCTGTCACCTTGAACCATCTGGTTGATTTTTATTTTTTATTTTTTGATTATCTCCTTTTTACAATCGTTCAGTAAAGAAGAAGAAAAAATCTTTCACCATACATTTAAAGTGGTAGGCCACACTGACTTGTGAAGTAAATTGAAATTACCAGAATAAAGTAATATTAACGTGGTCATATCTTGCCATGAATCATCAAAGACCCAGTTAGTTAGAGTGTTTTGCTAATAGCTACAAGGTCTGATCTCTATATTTTTAATTTTGAGCTCTCTCCAAAACATTTAAAGATTAAGATTAGAGTGAGTCTAATCTTGACCCATAGTACATCCTGGGTTTACAAAGGGTAAATCAAGCATGTAATTGGTAGGTTAACAGTTAAATAAACAATTGGTGAGTACAAATAGAGATTCAGAGGTCAAGCCTGGGTTTTTTGGAAGAGCTGAGTGTTCAACATGTTTGAAATTTTTTTACGCTTAGGTTGAAACCACAAACATCTGTGACTTTGTCATGGTGACCTAATGCATGTATTTATGAGATGTTTTTCTGTGTTCTGTGGCAGGTGGAATGTGCTGTTCACAACCCAGAGCCATACATAAACACAGAAAGCACAGCCGACTCTCCTGTAGTTGGCCATGGATGTGTCTGGGTGAGATCATTTCCTATATGGCTTAGAAGAAGTTGCAAATCACCTAACATAATAAAAATAAGTTTCAGGATTATGCAGTGTGAATCATCAGTTTTTAAAGGAGTTTGGGGGGTTTTCTTCTGTTGAACACTCAGGTTGCAAGTTGCACCAACCAGATGGGTCAAATTGCTATAGTGGCCATGCAGAACTCCAGCCCTAAAGTGACGGAGTGTTTCAATGTGGAGTCCCGAATCCTTTGCATGGCTTATGTCCCAACAGAGCAACTTAAGGAGGACGGTGAAAAGCTTTCAGAAAGCAATTTCGCTCCCCCTGCAAAGGCCAGTGATACCCCCACTGTCTGCTTAGGCATGGAGGAGGGCAGGTACTAATACACACCCTTACATGGAAAATCATCTGAGAATGTAGAAATTCTCCCAACAATTCAAATACACCTAATTGAATCGCTTTGTTTTTCCTTACAAATATGTATATTGAAGTAGTTTTGCTCTAATTCTTTTTCTACACATTCTGTTTAGTATCATTGTGTATAAGAGCACCCAGCGGTCCAAGAAAATACGTCTGCAACATTTCTTCACCCCAGACAAGTCCACAGTCACCAGCCTGGTCTATAAAAAACCCTGTCTGTATGCTGGCCTGGTTAGTGGTGCCGTCGCCATTTACTCCAGATCACAAGGTGTGTTTCTTAAATATTGCAGAAGTACTTTTAAGTTTTTAAAGCTTTATTTTTCTTCTTTTTCAAATCTGCAAATAAATAAAGTTCGCAAACACAATAGCCAGTAAAATCAACTCGGTCATAGCATTGTGAAGTTCTGCCACAGCCCTATATCTGGTTGAATTTCTTTTCAAACTTGGATACTTTACTGACAAACTTTGATGTTTTACAACTCGATGTCTATGAATATGTATGTTAGGTGTGTAAGTCAGCAGCTCTGGGTGTAGCTTGAGGTCAGGGGTTTTCTCTTCTGTGTGTTTAAGCCCTGTTTCCATTTGCTTGGTTGTCTAGGTGAAGCCGCTATATTAACTCTGACCTGTATAATGTTTTTCCTCCTTTGCTTCTGAGTACAGACGCCTTACACTCAGCCAAACTCTTCCCACATATTTTCACATTCTCCGTTTTGTCCCATCTGTCATCAGCTGTCATAGTGGTGTAGACAATGTGTGTCTAGGATTGTGCTATGAGTAGAAATATGCTATTTTTTTTTTCTTTTTTTCCCAAATTTGACAACTGAATCTGAATTTCTTCACAATTGTGTATTTCGACTGTTGTAAGCCATTTAGGTCATTGTTATTACCGTACTCTACCTTGCAAACTTTTGAATGTGTCTTGAATTCTCTAACCTGGCAAAATGGATAAGTTTAAAAGTAGATCATCACTTTTGCAAAGCTGCACTGTCAAAAAGATTTTGCTGCACAAGAGCTTGGAAAGCAAAGACAGACAGATGAATATGGATGATTGCCTACAGACCTTTTTTTTCCTATTCAACTGCACTTTGCTTAGAAGAAATTATCAGTGTGCAACTATTCTGGAATGTTTTTGGATGGTTCCTTGTTTGGGTGAATATGAGAGGTGTTTTTTTTTTCCTCTCTTTAGTCCTACTGGTTACCAGACAGCTGTGTAGTATATGGGACTATTTTCTTACCAGATGCAAATCTTGGTCCTGAATAGTTGAAGGTTTTTTTTTACACCATTAAAAATTCTCACACCATGTCTGGAATATGATGCTTAATACTAAAATTGATTCATCCTGAAAACATTTCAGCGTGTATGTTTTGTAAATGTCTGTATTGTTTACATTTTAACCAGATGCATCATTTATCTTGCTGAGTATAGAATCCGATCATATTCCTTGAAGTCTATCTTCAAAACCTCCGGATATCAGAACAGCTGAACAGACGGGCTTTCTAATTCCTACGGTGCTGCTGAGCTTCTGAAGCTGTATGGGAAATGTGACTCTGCTGTTGATGCAGTGTTTCTGAAGCTGGCAACCTCATTCTGCCATGTTTGCTGTTTCCCAAATGAAGGACTGTGTGAGAAATTGAGAAAGGGGGGAGGCAGTGATTCAGCATTGGGCGGACGCCGCAGTAAGAAACTCACATCATGAGCTTGGTTTCTTTGTGTGCAGCCGACCTGTAATATCTCATTTTTCCTAGAGAGAATAAAAATCTTTATTGCTTGTGGCATTTCTATTTAGTTGTCTGCTTGCAACCATCCTCTTTTTTTGTATAGCCGACAATGACATGAAGGAATGAAACAGTTCAACAAGTAAAAGATGTGGGCAGATACACTTCAGCTGAGAGGACTTATGTAAGCCTGAAAGCTGGCACTTCTGTCTTGGTTTTTTTCACTACTGCTCCTTTTTGTTTTCTGTGCAACATTTTTTTTATTTATTTATTTTTAGAAATTTACCTACACTGTGCCATTGTTCCAATATTGATTCCGAGCAAATCCCTTCTGGCTTGTTTAGCAATTAGAATAGAATAGAATAGAATTCAACTTTATTGTCATTGCACTGTCACAAGTACAAGCAACGAAATGTAGTTTGCATCTATCCAGAAGTGCTATACAGGATATACATATTTATTTACAGGTGTACAAGACTAAATATAAATATGGGAGCTATATGCACAGATTATACAGATTATTGCTGTATTTCTGAAAAAAAATATTTCACTACTTTTCCATCTTTGTGCCTTGATTGTAAACAAATATTTTACCAAAGTCTCAATCAGCTGATGGTCTAGAGTAGCCAAAGGAATGTGATCTATGTCTGTTGTGCTCACTTTCTTTCCATTTTATGACTGCATTCACAAGTACATTTCTAAAGCTACTGCAGGCAGCGGGGTGTTTTTATTGCAGCTACCCTGTACCCAGGCACATGCAGAACACAGTGTGTAGGAGGTGCATGTGGGATACAGCTTGGCTCTGACTAAGGCTTAACAGCCCATCTATATTCATAGTGAAGCTCTGTGAAAACCATCAATGGCCACTTATCAAACATTAGCAGAGTTATAAATGCAGGTAACCTTTACAGATGACATTTATAAAGATGGATATACTGTTACTGCATTGTTTATGCACTGTGCATACCCATCTTCTTAGTCAGTCATTTAAAAGATCCTAATAGAAGTGGATTCTTTAAATACAGGGTTATTGTATAGCTTTGAAATGTCTGAAGCAATTTAGAATTTGATTTGAACAACTTCCTGTAAAGAAATTCTCCAGAAAATATAAATGTATTACATTTCACTTCTTATTTTTGCCTCGATCATGTTTTTTTTAACTCAACATAGTTCCAAAATTAAATCTGGTTTAGATGCCAAACAAGATGCCTATGTTTGTTGGAATTTTACAAACAAAATAAACGGATTGTGTATCCTAAATTCTGATTTATATAGTTGGTAATTACTGTAGTGTAATCCAATCAAGATTTTAAAGTATAATAGATGAAACTATGAATGAAGCTGATCTTGGTCTGGGTACAAAAACTAAATAAAAAATAGTGAAATGGCCAGTTATTAATATCCAAAAGTGCAAAAATTCCAAATTATATTTTTTATTATGATAAACTAAATAGAATTATCATTTTTGGTTTATATTTATATGAAGGGATTGATAATATGATAAACAATAAAATGTTCAATTCATCTTTTAAAATTGTAAATTGTTGTGTAAAACTTATTTTCTCACATTTCCTGTGCTATAGTCCATTATGATTATTCAAATGGAATCTAACATCTGATTGGCTAAAATGTAACAAGTCAACTGCTGACAAGTCATTTACTCCATAGCTGTGTTTAAGGTTGACAAAACAAATTTATGACTTGTTGCAACATAGGACTATTAAAATAAAATCAAATATTTACATAATTATTATACTCTTATTATTAAATAAATATGAACTTACACTATGATGTGATACAATAATTAATCATTTAAAAGTACTTGATTGTATTTATATATCATGTATTTCTAGATATATTTATCTGATCACACATGATAAGCATCATTTTGCAACTTGAACTTTGGCATCTTGGCACTTAATAGCTGACTTAAGTTGTTTCATGGCATGTGGAACTTTTAGGTAATAAAATTCAGTTGATTCTCTGTAGACTGCAGGAAAAATCAAGATATTTGTCTAGAAAAAGGATTTTTAAAATTGAAAAAGATGGGGTTTTTTAATACTTTTTTTAGTTTTTATATTTTTCATATATGTTGAATAAATCCACAATGTTCTAAATAAGCTATGTTGTGTCCTTTCCCAGATGGTTCTTGGAGTTGTGAGAAGCCCAAGTTACTGAAACTTGGAGTCCTTCCAGTTAAGGCCGTACTGGCTGTAGAGGATCACCTCTGGGCCTCTTCAGGTGGACAGGTTTTCATCATCAGCACACACACACACTGTGTGGAGGTATGTGTCTCAACCAGAATCCTGTGTGGGTAGTTCAATAAACAATCTTTTCTTCATAGACTTGGTGATTTGAAAGATAAATTGGGTTTGAGATATCTGCTTATCTGTCCATCTCTCCCATCTCTCTTATGTAAATCAAACAGCAATCAAGCTGGAGCAAAAAATCATTTCCATATCTATTTTATGAATATAAGAAGGATGAGTCTCTCAAGATAAGATAGGGACAGTAAGTAAGATCATAAATTCCAGAAGGAGGAAATACGCACGTTAAGCAGCCATTTTTCCCTTCTAAAATTTTCCCTGAAAATCTCGGAATATGCCATTTTGTGTTTGTCCCGGATGGGTTTGTGTAATGGGAGCACCTGCTGTGGGTCCAGGAATAGTAACAATCTTGTGACATGCACTCGCTTATAATGGGTTTAGCCTCATTAAGCTTATTATGTCAAACCACCTGCTTGTTAGCTCTCTTTTCTTCACATAGGACTTACAGTTAGTCCAGAGTATTAATTAAAAGTCAGACAGAAAGGAGGACAAAGCAGCAGAGACAAAAAAGTCTCCATGTCATTAAGCACATGGAACTAGTGTTGGAAAGATAAAATGTAGGTCATCCAGATTTTCTACCATCAGCTTTTGTCTGCTTCAAAATTCTTCTACATAGATTCTTTATTTCCAAGTTTGAATCCACCCACATGTTGAGCAGCATTTGAGATTATGTAATATGTAGTCATGCTAACAGCTGCTACAGGTCTCTACACACAAAATCAAAAACGTTCAATATTATCTGAAGTTGTTTGTGTCTAACTTCGTGGATTAAAAAAAGACAGTTCTGAAAATGTGATCAAATAAATCCACCACCTGGTCTGTCCAAATGTTTTGAAATATTTGAAAACTGAGTTTTTTTGTTTTTTTTTATTTGACTCTGAAGCACATTTGTGTGCAGACATAACAGCCGCAGACATTGCCAGGTTGGATCTAGTCTAAGCAAGGCTTAGGAGGGTTGCATTGTGTTCATTACGCACATTCAACAAGAATGTGCAAAAATTTAACAATACAAATAAATGCTCTCCAAACACCTCACACATACAGGGCCTTTCACATTTATTAGCACCCTGCTAAAATGCGGGGGAGACTTATGAGTATTGTCTTTCCATATGTGACCTGAGTATCCAAGAAACTGAAGAAATTCACTGGTGTGTTTTAAATTTAGCAACACCCAAACAGAAATTGGTTCACCTCAAAGCTGAAACACCCCAGTCAGATACTCATCAGTCTAGTATGAATAGTCCAGTGCAGCGAGGAATGTTCAGACCTCTATAATGGAGAAGCTAAACAGCATCCACACAAAAGAATGGCCCAGCACAGAAGAGCAAAGTCACTGGGTCAAGACTCAGCAGTTCATTTATATCCCAAAGACAATTGGGACTCTTGTTTGAATTTACTAATGCACACATGTTGGACAGGAAAGTGTGGGCTAAAAGAAGCCATCTGTGTGAAACGTGAAAAACTAATGGCCACAAGTTTCTTTGTTCAAACATAGAAAGTTAAGCCTGGCCTTATCTCTTCAGGCATTTTTACAACTATTCACACCTTGGGGCATGTGACCAAAACCATTCCCATGGCAACAGTAGAGACATGTTTGGATTGTCGAGCACCAGAGAGCCAAACGGTGTGAATTGAAAGGAGGGTTTGACCAGAGACTATAAATGTCCTTAATGGCCCCATTAGTGTCCTTAATGGCTCCATTGCTCTAAATACTTTTAAACCTACTACTTTCGGACATGTATGACTATCATAGCCTGAGAAGTTACACTAGTATAAAAGAGGCAACCTTATGAAAGGTGATAGGATAAGTGTTATTGTACTGGTTAAGGGGAATTGTGCAAATAATTGTCAGCAGATTCTAGTATTTGTGCCACTGTTTTTTTTTTTCCTTTTAATGAGTAGGAATTAAAGCTTGTGACGGTTATTGTATCATACAAGTATTTAGCTATATATATATATATATATATATATATATATATATATATATATATATATATATATATATATATATATATATATATATATATGTATATATATATATATATATATATATATATATATATATATATATATATATATATATATATATATATATTTCTGATCTTCTGGATTATGTAGCTTCCCTATTAGTCTATATAGCTACATGTCCAATCCAATTCAGTCTGACTGCATAAAGGCAATTCACAACATAAGACAAGGCACTAACAATCCTTTTTGGTTTAATTCAATTTCAAAGTAATGAAAAGGTGAGATTATTCAGTCTTAATTTGTGAATCTTAGGGCAAAATATCATCACTTTGTCTGTCTCCATCATCTAGAGGCAGCTGGAGGCCCACCAGGAAGAGGGCATGGTGGTGTCTCACATGGTGGTGGCCGGAGTGGGCATTTGGATCGGATTCAGCTCCGGTTCAACTGTACGCCTCTTCCACACTGAGACCTTGGAACACCTGCAGGACATAAACATCGCCACAACCGTCAACAATATCCTGCCTGGTAAGTCTGTAGTGTAGACCTAAATTAAAATTTTTCTAAAACATAAAATTAGAGAAATGAAGTATATGTTTTGTTTCTTGATAAACTTTACGCCTCTTTTTTAAAACACTAAATATTTATTTTAAGTTTTAAAGATTTCTTGTTTTCATGTAGAGATCAAACACTTCTTCCTGAACTCCTTTCCTGGTTTAGGAAGGAATCCTGTAGTATCACTGCTGTACTCATACAAAAAGTTGAATTTACATTACTGATTAGCCAGGCTTACCACAGAAGCAAAATATTTATATTCACCTGACTTAACTTGTGGCATAAATTTTTCCTTTGCAGAAAAAAGCTAAAGTTAACAGGTTTTGTACTCCTGTTTTTATTGGATTGATTTACACTGATATCAGAGTATTGTTTGCCAATCTCACCAGTTTTCACTTTGTTGTGTGGTCTGGAAATTGGGAAGGAATATATTGCTCTGTCTAAAGTCTTTTATAGGATTACCTCTTTGATTTCTGCTGTTACTCAGTAATTTATATGCGTAACAAAGATCAAACATAGTCTAAAATTGGAAAGTAAAGGATAGTTGTTTCAGCTTCTTTTTCTTCATCTAATATAATTGAAATATGTCTCTGCACTCAGTGATGGAGACTTTGTTCTCACATTTTGATGGAGTTACCCAAATCATCACCCAGGTATCAACTGACTCGCATCAAAACAACTTTTTTTATTTGATTTGATTTTTTTACACTTCTGTCCAATTCTCTAATGTTAATGGTAAGCTTTATCTTTCAGGATGAAGATAGATTCTGCTATCTTAAAACTGTCTAAAAGTAACCTGATAAAAAATGTGACATTTAAAAAGTGCTGGATGAACAAAATATAAAGCTGTGAAGACGTTGGGCTTGTAAGAGCCTATTTTGGAATTAATTGAGAGACTCAAAACCCAAATATAAAAGTTTCTAGGGTTTTTATTACCTTTGACAGGTTGACAAATGCATAAAGTTTAAAGCAATAGTAGTAAAAGCAAGAACTCTGGGAACATTGTTTTGTTTTTACTCTTTGTAGAGCAGTTGCCTTTACTTTAAAATATTCTGTGATAAAGGCTCAACTCTTAGTCAGTGATTGACTAAGGTGGTGCAACTGTAAACCTGTCATTAACAAGCTGTGCTATCTGAACAAATGAGCCATGGCTCATTGAAGATTTGAATCCAGATAGGTTTTTATTGTGGAGAGCAAATATTTATTTTATGGCCTTTATAGAAGAACACCCAAGTTACATTGACTTTGGGAGTAGCATGGAGTTTCTGCCAAAAAAGACTGAATTCAACCCAAGCAGTTTTCACATATGTCTCTCAGCACCACCATTGTATCTGAACGTCTCTATTAATAGTTTCCTTATAATAAATGATTATGTATTCAGGAGAGTTTCCAAGCTTAAACTGAAACATTAGGTTTACATCACTTGTGTTGTGTCTGAAAACAACAGTGACCTCCTGCGCTGGATCTTGTAATGTGCTGCTTTGTGTCAGTATGACCCAAAAACACTAAGCCAAAGAGCATTGCTGGTGTTGTGGGTGCAGTTGTAGCTGCTTTTAGTCATTTCTTGTTTTTCCATCCCTCTTCACTGGGGATGCATTGATCACAGATTGTGTCAGTTTCCGATCACCAATTCCCTAAAGCTCTGACCTGTTACTGATTGGAGCTAATTGAGATTACTTTTTCTGAACTATAAGTATCAATTTCTACACAATCCATTCAAAAGGAACAACTATGTCCTAGTTAATATTTGGGATTAAAAACCACTAATTTCCTGAGTGTTAAATCATTTTGTACTTTTATTATACATATACCACAAGAAACCCTTCTGTTATAGTTGATCATTAATTATCTAGATTGGGATCGGAGGCAAAGTCGCAATGTTCTGTTTTTACTTTTTTCTTAAACATTTTTAAACACCTCCTCATTGCTGAGAGTAGCTAAGTAAGTCTTAGCTACTTAGTAACAGCTTCCTCACTAATGAGTGTTTGCATCAGCTTGACCTGGTAGCACTCTGAATGGTGCATTCACTGACCAAAAACAATGTTGGATTTTCAGTTTCAATGTTTTTTTGGTGTATCTTTAGTCTGTGCATCAGATGTATTCAGATTTGTGTGCATTGGGAGAATAATTTCACAAGTAGTGAGGAATTTTAAATGATCTTTTATGTGTTGTTAAAGAGCAGGACTAGAGCTTTTAGGTTTAAAAACTTCAAACCATCCACTCAGTATTTCTGTATCCATGTCAGCAAATTATTCCTTGTGGAATCATGATAATAGGCACCATCTCTGAGGATGGCCCTCGTGGCTAGAAGCTGACATGCTGCCTTGAGTTTGTACTGTGTTTGAGCCTCCATATAATGTCCACTACTTAGACTAATAAGTGGAAGTGCTCTTTGTGTGAGAGATGTGGGTGATAAAACCGATTAGTTGAGGGAGCTCACCGTCTTTGTTGGTTAATGGTATCCATGTACCCACAGGAAGTTGCTTCTAGGACAAGCTGACACACATGAAAACCTTCATCTTCTGGGCAGTGCCATTTCCTCTGATAGTGATATAGGAATTTGAGACTGTCAGTCTATATGGAAGTCTAAAGCAAGGTTGAGCTGCAATAATTTGGGATATTTTACCAAAACAAAAGTACTCTAGACTCTTGTCTGGCTTTTTGTCATTTCCTGTTATTTGTGCTACACTGCTGGCTCCTTAGGAACAGAGCAAGACCAAAAATCATGCTGCCTCTGCATAAATTCTGACGTAACTGGAACTTCAAGCCAAACTGGACTGCATGGTTTGACTGCAATCTGTGTGTTAGAAGGAAAGAGTGGTGGTTGACTCCCCTCCCTACATTGGTGTTTATTCACAGAGGCGGAATAACATCATCTGTTTATAAAGAAGATAGCGAAGCATTACATTACACTGAGGTATAATTCTCCAGTTTGTAAGAAGACTTAATGTGATTATGGCTTCTCGGCACCCCCAAGACCACTGCTGATTCAGCAATATTATTTCTACAAAAGGCGGAAAAGCATGGGGTGTTGCCCTCAGTGTGACTGCCTTTATCAATGGTGCAGTGTTGAATCAAGGAGGAGCTTTGGGATGGAGTTCTCTTACTCGTGTTCATGCATGTCAGAGCAGTTCGACCAGTCACTCCTGAACAGACAGAGGCTCCTTATCCAGGCAACATTCCCACAGATTTGCTAATAAGCTGCAACAGCAATCATTTGATGGTGCCACTGAACACTTTAAATAAATCAGGACAAGCAATTTGCATCAAGACAACCATGTCATTACAGAAGAAGGAAAAGGTGTACTAATTAAAGTCAAGTTAGGAGTAATACTTTTAAAGAGAGCCCAACAAACTGCAGATGATAGTCCACCATTACAGCAGATTGCTCTGTGATGATGTCTCAAAGAAGATAGCTGACTGGCTGCAGTGGTGTGGGTCTGCCATTGTCTTGTGCTGTGTGACCTAAATATGCAGCCATGCATGGTCTAATGGGAGACAAATATCAGGGGGCTGGTAAATAACTCATCCATATGTTTCTTTGTTTGTGCACCACTAATATTGCAAGCATCTTAAACCACATGTAACACACATTGATGAAAATATTGTTCACTGACTCTGAGATTAAGGGACAGATCGGGTGGGACAGTGCTGGATAAAAAGTGAATACTCACCTATAACTAGACCTGTCAATGCTCTGACAAAATGGTCACTTATGACTCCAGCTGTACTGATTTAACATGTTTCTTGCAAAAAATAAATTTATAACATTGAAGTTCCTCTGATTTTCTGCTTAAATTCACCCTCAAGTTTAAATTTTATACTGCAATCGTTTTACAGCAATTTTTTGTGTGAACTACTACATACTTAATGCATGTATGTAATTTATCAGATAATAAAAGTAGAACTAGACAAAATGGCAACTGGTGTATAAAATTGTACTATCTATTGGTGTAGGGGCCAATTGGACACTGATATAAAACAGTTCCCAACCCAACAAACTCGGTGACAATTTATTTTTGACTCAATCTGGTTTAAACTACTCAAATTGTTGTTCCAGCAGCATAAACTCATTATTTTGGGTAAACAACGTAACCCAAAAATTTTTGTGTGCATGTGTCAGAAAAGGTTTTGGGTCACAGGTCCAGCAATAGGCGATTACTCACAATGTGCTGATCCGAGGTATTTCTGGACCGACTGAATGGCTGATGGAGCGTGTTTTTGTAATTTTTGAATTCTACTCCTCCCTCCTGCTGCTGATTGTCAGGTCTTAGTGCGGATCAAAGAGGTTCTCTCGTGCAGGATCGGGTCCTGAGCCGGCCTGTGTTGATGCTCTCATAGGGTTTATTTTAGTTCACCCTCTGGGTGGGGAACTCCAAATATTATGAAAGGAGGAAGTTGAGCAAGGCCTCTGACCAGGAGTCTGTGTTTCTCCCGACTCTGATCCCTCATTAGAAGCACATGTGGGCAAGATGTTAGTGTTAAACTCTACCAGCCTGCCTATCTGGCAGGAATTTAAGAAGTATGGCAGCCTGGCGTGTGTGCCCCATAGATGGGGTCAGCTCTAGAGAAGCGGGGGTAGGGAGGACCGGCAGTAATTTTTCCAAAAGCCCAAGAGGATTACTTTGAGGGAGGAAATTCAAGTCAAGCTGTTACAGGAGTAATGACTCATGGCAGTCTCGCCTCCCACAAAGGAGACACTGAAGAGACTGTTTTAGCAAAATGTAAGACATTTTTTTGCATCCACACAAATATGATAAAAATATTCAGCTATTAATGAAACATTTGTAGCGTGAGAAAGCTTCCATGAAACATTTTATGCTTTGAATGGCCAGAGTTGCACGTATTTAAAAAGAACTGCCAACAGGCTGATTTTACTGCCCTCCTAGCTGAAAGGTGTCGTTAGCTTAACAATCGCAGCTCTTACCATCCGACCAGGCTTCAGTGATTTTTCTGAAGAGGAGAGAAAAAAAAAAGGTCATGTCGGCTTGTCCTGCTGTAATAGCCATAAGTTTTCTGAATAGAGGCAGAGCTTCTTCCTTAATTACAGCATTACGCTTCACTCAGCCTGTTACATAACACTTTTTGTGTTTGTTTGCTTGACTCAAAGCTGGCCATAATGCTGCATTTTTCTTTGTTCAGGCGCTTGAAAAGGGCTGCTTTTATCCACACTCCTCTTCACGTTGCCCTGGAGACACGCAAGCTTTGAACATCATGGCTGCAGAAAATGCTGCCACATTGTAAAACAAAGCCTTTCCCTCTATTCTGGTGAAGTGAACCATTAATCGTGCAGTTTTTCTCATTTTTCCAGGATACACTCCATGTAGGAGGCTGTGTTTGCCAAGGCCTTGCTTCTTTTATGCAAATATCATTGAATTTACTATAGAAACACTTTAATTGATGTAAGAATAAATTGTTTTGCTTTTTCTGCAGGAAACCAGAGAGTCTCTGTGAGCAGTCTGCTGGTTTGCCATGGTTTGTTACTAGTAGGAACCAACTTGGGAGTGACTGTGGCGCTTTCTGTCCCCAGACTACAAGGAATCCCCAAAGTAACAGGTAACATACAACTAAAGTGCATTTATGTTTCTTAAAATGCAAGCAGGGCTGCAAAGATGAGTGCAAGATTTGGGTTTTAATTTACATTCACTCACATCATCTTGGAAATGGACAAGAAGAATGATACAAAGATTTCAGAAAGTAATATAGAATGAAGTAATAATTTAGAGCCTACCATTTTATGTATGAATAAATGTAACTGTCAAGTTACATTTATTCATGTAACTTGTATAAGTATAACACTTTGAGTGACATCTGTTCTATAAAAGAAGTTTGACTGATAAAGATGTGTAAAAAGTTTTGAAATGTGTTTTTACCGCAGTAGATGAAAGCAATGCTTGCATTTTGAAAAACCCAATTAGAGTAGTTACTCACTGAGAGAAAATTTACATATTAAGTAATTCTCACTGATTCCCCTAACAATTTCTACCTGATAACTGTAACTACAGCTCTTGATTCAAAGAGTCTTAAAACTTCAAATTAGTAATCCATCTCTTGTTGTAGTTAAGCACCAACAACACACAAAGACCAACTTCAGTCTAGTCCCCACTGACCAGAAGGTTGGAAGAAGATCTGTTTGTCTTGTAATGCACACATTATACAGGAAGTTGAAGCAAATCTGGAGAGTTCACTGTTGGATAACTACATCAAAGAGTGGCGTCTTGGGTAACCATGTCTACATAACTCCCGTTAGACGCTGTTTCCTTACCAACTGGATGTTTAGAATTCATTCCATGTCCTTACTAAGCAACTTTAAGTATGTGGAGTTTTCTAGTTGCTAATGGGACTTTAAAGCCATGTCCTTTAGTCAGATAAGACTGAGTTCCAGCATGTAAAAAGAAAAAGCTCATACTACCTGCTGATACACATGGCAGAGGTTATGTGAGAGTGCGGCTCCTTTTCTCTCCCAAGTCATAGGAACCTTGGCACAGTGCTTGGCGTCATGAACTACTTGAAATACAAGGGGATTGTCTCTTGGTATTCTTTCCTGCTCAAGAGCATTGTAGAAAGTAGAGCACAGCAAGGATAATGGTGAAGATTAAACCAGTACGATTTGTTTTGGTAGGCTTTTTTTCTCATAAACTCTTGTTTGCACGCTGTATTGTTTTTTATGTAAGTACTTGAACACAAAGCTTGTTAATACACCACAATTGATGTTTTTTTTTTTTTTTTTTTTACTTTAATTCTTTAGGACGAGGAATGGTGTCATTACATGCACACAATGGGCCCGTCAAGTTCCTCACCATGGCTACGGCGGTGCGTAACTGGTCGTCTAGCCTGCCATCTTCCACTCCTTCCTCCTCACTCCAACAGATAGAGTCTGTGGACGCAGACAGCACCCAGCCCGTGTCAGACACAGCCTCCAGTCCTCCTCAGGGACGGGGTGTGTGGCTGGGAGAGGCAGGCTGTACCACCATGGCTCTTCAGGACTCTCTGTCCTCTTCTTCCTGTGGTTCCTTAGCTCCCTCCCAAGTTTCCCTGGAGCATGGCCCAGAGGACGGGGCGTTGTACGACTTACTTCATGACCCCGCCCATCACCAAAGGGGGCGCCGCTCCAGCAAGATGGATGTCAGCTCTCTGCTAGTTGTGTCTGGAGGCCTGGGCCACCGTAGAGTCAACAAAAAGACCAAACAGTCTCGCCATGAGGACAACACCTCCACCATCATGATCTGGCAAATACCATTGCTGAACATGTGACACCAAAACCCCAATGATGTTAGTCTAAATACCTGAAAGCTTCACAAAATCTTTCTCATATTTTCTTTTTATGTTTTTGTTCTTTTTCATGTTGAACCAAATTATCTGCATAAGGTCCTCCAGTGATGTCTACTAACATTTCACCAAGTATTTTGGATCAATCACACCAACTTAATGGCCTATTTTATACCAAAATGTGTACCTTCTGCTATATTACCAAGATATTTCAGCCTTGTAAATGGGTTCTTAGTCAAATCACTTAATCACTTATGCAAACAACTCCTACAAATGGGTCAAAAAATCTACTGTGCCTCGCAACAGTATGTATACCCCTGAAACTTTTTTCACATGTTGCCACTTAAAAACCACACACTTCAATGTATTTAATTGAATTACTTGACAATAGACCAACACAAAGTATGGGGATTCAACATCTTTCATTAATGAAATTCTCTTCAGTTACAGCTGCAAGTCTCTAGTGGTTCAAACCTGCCAGTTTTTAACATCTAGAGACTGGAACTTATCAGTTTTTATTTGCAAAGAAGTTCAAGCTCTGTCTGATTGGAAGGTAATTGGAAAGTGCAAATCTGTGATTTGCACTTTCCAATTCTTGACACAGTTTGGAGAATTTTTTTGAGTCTGCCTTTTATTATGTCATTCTAGTACATAAATGTCCTAATCAATTTAAGCCATTTCATTATAGCTCTGACTCCATGTTTAGGTTCATTGTCCTGCTGGAAGGTGAACCTTTGTGCCACTTTTAAGTATTTTGCTCTGTGTATTTAGTCTGATGCACAGAGTCGGTTTTTGCCTCCTCATATACTTTGGTGGGATGGAAGGTTAGGTTTTGGTGCGTGCCTTACAGATTGTTGCAAACTGTAGAGGGTACTTTTTATGGTTTTCCTGCAATAATGGTTTTCTAGCTTCTTATCGCTTTTCCAGAACGGTAACATTTGTGAAGTTCGCTACTAACAGTTCTATCAACAGTTTATCTCATTGAGTTCTGGATCACTGCACCTCCTCCAGAGACGATTTTGGTTGAAGGCAATGTCTTGCTAAATTTGCTGCTGTGCCTCACTCTTTCCATCTTTGAATGATGGACTGAGCAGTTTGAGTAAAAGACGATGAAGTTAGTGGTTGTAATAAGACAAAATGTGGAAAAAGTACAAGTACAATACTTCTGCAAGGCACTGCACTGTATAAAACGGAAATTATCTTGGAAAAAACCTGAAAAGTCTCTAATTTTATATTGTGTTTGTTGTTTATCTGTAATGTGGCTAAGTCGTGTTAATTTTCTCGGGTGTGTGGGCTAGACTGCAGTATTTAAATCAGTGTTGAAAGGTAAGGGTTAAGTAATGACTGGGGCTGGGAGGGTATGCAAGGTAAGAGCAGAGCTTTGAAAGCCTCAGCATGGATTATCATCAGGATCAGAGTTGTAAATCTGAAGTGTAATGAATCAGGATTAGGTGTATGAGCTGAGAGTACTTTGACTTTTCTGTAAAGGGATTTATACAAATAAGCAAAGTTCTGATGGTTGAATTTTTATAAGAAGGCATCTGAGCATCCCTGGCGGGCCAGGTTTCTGTTCACAGAGGACATGTTATTACCAAGAAGGTTTCTCTTTTTTTCTGCCATAATGCATGTTTGTTTCCCATATATTTAAAAAATTATAAAAGGATTTATACTTTGAAAACACTTGTATGTACCTATGTATATTAACAGTTCTATAAACAGTGTTTTATTAAGCAAACTTTGGTGCTTTTCTGAAGTTGTCTTTAAACAGCTTTGAGAATATCCCTCCATTATGCACTGTAATAATACATTTTGTTTGCATTCATTCTTGTTAAAACGTGAGGAGTGTTGGCAAGCTGGTTGAATTAAGAGATAAACAAAGACCTAAACAGAGGGTCAGTATTGCTTTTCTTCTTCACTCACGCCAGCCTTGTACTCTACTGTGCTTGTGTGCAGCAATCAGTACATGCCAAGACTAGCAATGTGCCTGAGGGGGCCGCAGGAACTCAGTCTGATATGGCTCTTCCCGGATTTCTCCTGCTTCGCAACAGAAGCAGGTCAAGGCTTCCTTTCTCTCAACGCCCACATCGAAGGTTGCACAACAACCATGTTTCCTTAAATTATCTGTTTTGACCAAAAATATCATTTCAAGCTGGAATCAGCCCCACACTGCAGCCCAAGCCAACACAAACTGCTGGGGCATATCATAGTTTTCTAGGGTGGACATGAGAAAACACTGCGCTAATTCATTCTCAGTGAACCAAAAGACTCACCCGGTTATTAGTTTGCCTGGCATTTCAGAGACTGGAAGGCTTTTTTTGGTTTTCCTTCCAACACTGAGATTTCCAGGATGAAAGTCTGTGTGCCCATATCAGCATTCGACAAGCCTTTGTTCTCAGCTTCTGACATTAAGGCTCATTTTCTTCATGCCCTCTAATCTCACAGGCCTAATAGTTGTGTGATGCTTTCTCGGTGGCTCCTCTATTTTTATATCTGAAGGCCAGTTGTTAAGGTGTTTTCAATGAGGGTGCCTTATTATGGACTCTGGATGCCTTTATTTTTGAAGCTCTTGCTGTCTTGAGATGTTTATCCTCAATAATTTGTGCTGAAGCAAATATTTTTCACAAAACTTATAATATTGTAATTAAGTAAGGTCTGTGTTGCCTTGAGCTGTAAGCTTCATGATAATTTCCAAAGTTCAGTTTCCTGAACATTTAGAATATCAAATGATCAAAAAAAGAGGATTTTTATCTGGTGGCACTTAGTCCATAAATGCCACCCAACTGAAAATACGTCTATGAATTGTATAGAGTATAGTCACTTACAGTAATACTAATTCAGCGCTTTTTTGCATAAGTGGATTGATGCAACGTGTAGCTCTACTGAGGTGTGAAAGAAACCCAGGTTGCTTTAATAGTTGGCTGTAACTCAACTGCATCACTAGCGTTATCACTCAACATCTTCTTGACAATAGGTTCAGACTTCTAAGTCTGAACTTAATAAAACATAACACCAGCAGAGGACATGATGCCTTCTCCCGTAAATGTCCAACCTTGGAAACTTAACACTGCAACTCAGACTCTGTGCCTCTCCACTCCCTGTTGCCTGTGCATCTCTTACACTTATTTATTCCACTCAACGTTCCATGAGTATTCTTGAATAGGGGCTCTGAATGGCCAACTTCTTTAGCAATGAGGTATTTTGGCTTATCCTTCTTAGTCACACTCTGCTGGTAATCTGTATAAAGTCATCAATCACCAGCAAGGTTTTGTGTAGACCATCATATGTCTGCAAAAATTCTATTAAACTAAATTCTTTATGTTCTAAAAACAATATTAATTTAAATTTATCAACCTAATACTTGAAATAAATTAATGTGTAACAAACTTTTATAAAATAAGTTTCACTTTTTGATATGAAATAAATTGGGTTTAATATTCCTTAAAAAAATAAATAAATGGATAGGACGGTAACCCATAATTTTCCTCAGTTACTGTGGTGTCCATGACAGATTAGATGCGTAATGGAATGTCGCATCTCTTGGACGCCTCCACAGTGCGCGCCGCAGATGGAGAGCTTCGCCCTGTTGACTGTGGGGTTAATACCGTCTGAAGAGGGCGGAGTTAAGATCAATAATCGCCACCTCATTCCTATCAACGCTTTAAAAAAGCAAATAAAACCCACTGTCCAACCTGGAGGTGTGCGAGAGAAAATTAACTATCGTTTTTAGGAGGAGACAAAAAAAAAAAAAAAAAAAAAAACAGGACGATTGACGTGCGCAGCAGCTCAGAGCTTGTTGAAGAAATGGCACGGCGATGTTGATGAGGAGGAGGTGCGACCTGGAGCTGGTCTTTAATCGCTTCGCCTTTTTTTCCTTTTTACTACGGAGCCCCGGCTGAGTCTGGGATCTGGGGAAATGCACCAGTTCTATGAGTAGACGGGAGATCTAGATAAATCCTGAACGGAAGGGATAACCCGACTGTGAAAGTAAACTCATTCAGGGGAGCACCGAGTGGCTGCTTCATCCGTGCCGCCTTACGTAACTCATCTTTGTGGAGAGGCTACCAGAGACGCTGCTGGTGCCGACCTGTTTCAAAGCGACGGATCATAGGTAGGTCAGTTTATATTTAATGGATTTACACCCATACTCTTGATTCATCGTGATCAGTAATCATTATTTTTCCTCTCTCATATGTATTAAATCTTCATTATCTTAATATCAGCGCCATGACAGTAGAATACATTATAACCTTTAAGTAAAAAAAAATCTATATAGGGTACATATATGTAGGCCGTCTATATTTCAGGTTTATACTACTACCGAGTCAACTGAATTTGCGCATGCGTTCTAATTGACTCCAGATTACCACATATATAAGGGACAGAGTAATTATGCCAGTATGTTCAGGATGTGTTTTGGAACTGCTTCATTTCATCGTCGTTACTGTCGCATGTCTGGTTTGCGATTGCATTTCAGTGCTTTATAACCGCTAATTTCTGATGTAAAATAATCTAGATTTCAGATTTATGGGGTTATTTTATAGAGAAAGGGCGGCTCTTAGAGAATGAAGACGCCTTTGCAGCGCTGTAGGGGGAAAAAAAGCATTCCTCCTCTTACGTCTTAACACTTAAATGTTTCAAATTATTAAACGAGTTGTAATATCATAAAACATTATTTTAGTCACTTGAAGAAAGGACGTTTAAATCTAATTTTAAAGTAGGGAGTCATCCAAATCCATTTGGCCCTATATTTGCACAAAGATAAATCCTGATTGTTCTAACAAGTGTAGAATCAAAACTTTGTTGAAATGAAGCCACTCTGACAGCATAAAGTAGACAAACTGATCTCAAAAAGCAGCATGTTTTGCTCACAGTCAGTGAAGTTCAAGAACAAATGAAAAACAAAGTATTTGACAGCTATTAGTCTGGAAAGCATAACAAAGCCATTTCTATGGCTTTGGAGCCCCAGGAAGCCATTATTCACAAATGGAGAAAACATGATGGAGATTAATTTTCCCAGAAGTTGCCAGCCTACCAGATTTCTTTGTCAATTCATCAATCACCTATCCAGTTGGTGAATAAGCCCAGAACATCAGCTGGAGCACTGCTGATCTTACTTGTCTCACTTAAGCTGAATGTTCTTGATTTAACAATTAAAAAAAAAATAATACTAGGCAACAGTGGCATCCATTTCAGACCTCCTAGGTGAAAACTACAGCTGACACAAAAGGCTTATATCTTGTTGGTCAAAAAATATAATGTGTTCCCCAAGACATTACAATGGGAATTGTGTATCCCATTGCAAATGTAACACAGCATTTCAGAAAAATAACATCATGCCTATAATCAAACATGGTAGCTGTAGAATGATGGTTTAGGCCAGGGGTCTCAAACTCCAGTCCTCGAGGGCCGCAGTCCTGCAACCTTTAGATGTGCCTCTGCTGCACCACACCTGAATAGAATAATTAAGGCTCTGGAGAACTGGTCTACACAAGGTGGAGGTAATTAAGCCATTTCATTCCAGTGTTTTGTACCTGTGCCACATCTAAAAACTGCAGGACTGCGGACCTCGAGGACTGGAGTTTGAGACCCCTGGTTTAGGCTTTCTTTTCTATTTTAGGACATGGACAATTTTCTGTATCTAATGGAACTATGAACTGCATTCTTTACCCAAGAAGACCAGCTTGGTTTGGATAGTGTTTGCTTCTTTAATGAATTAAATCGTGACTTGAAAACTACATTCTATATTTTCTCAGTCTTTGTTGGTGTTAAAATTTATTTGATCTGAACATGTCAGTGTGATGATAAAACTGAAATAAAACAAATCTAAGATACCAAATACATTCTCACAGCACCTACCATTGCTTCTATTTTTGGCTTACTATTTTTTTTCCCCTTTTTCTTTAGAGTAAGAGAGAAGAACAGACCAAATAGTTTGTCTGATCCGTCACCATGGCCGTTGAAGACGCTGCCTGAGCTAAGTGATATGAACGAGGGTCACAGACAGGAAGGAGGAACAATCACTGTGGAGGCTGATGCCATCATCCACACCATGAACCCTGACCTTGTCACACTCACTGACAAAAATAGGAATGTATGTCCAGGTTTCGTCCAGGTGCTCTTGCAGGACGACCCAGACTTCAGTGCTCCTCCGGTGTTTGGGCAGGAGTACCTGCTTGATGGAAGACCAATAGAGAATAACCACTGTGATCATGCAAAAGGAAGCAGCTCCTACATCCCTAAAGTTGATCAGCTTTCTACAGATATGGGAAACCCAAATAACTCTCCTCATGTTGACTCTGCTGAGCCCAATCACATTGCTGGCCTGCACCAAAATAGCACAAGTGATGAACTCCGCAATGGAGCAAGAGCAAAAGTATCTTTTAGTCTAGATTCCCCTGGGAATCAAACAAAACAGAAAATTGATCGGTCAGTTCTAAAACCGAAAGACTGCGGTGATAGCAGTCTTGAAGCTGATGGCACACAGCCTAAAAAAGAACCTGATTTAGTCATTGAAGTTGGTGGACAGACTATCAATGCTCACAAGTCCGTCCTTGCGGAGAAGAGTGACTACTTCAAAGCACGTCTGTCGCGGAACATTTTGAAAGTGAAGGGCATGAGTTATAAGACTTTGTCTACACTGATTGACTATATCTACACCTCCCAGATCAGTGTTAGTAAGGACAATGTGGTTGACGTCATCACAGGAGCTAAAATCCTGCAGATCCCCTGTGCTGTTCAGGCTGCCATGGATTCCATGTCTGAGCAGATCACATCGGAGAATTGCTATGAGATTCTGACCATTGCCAAGAAACAACGACTTAGTGAACTGAAAGAGACTGCATATAGATTCATGAGCGACAATTTCCTTCAGATCCTCAAGGATCCTGCTGTCTATGGACGCCTTACTGGGTCTGAAAGGGATCTAGTCTTGAAGAAGAGAATGGAGGGGAGAAAGACCTTAATGGTTGCAGAGGTAAATGACGTATTTGATCGAGTTGGTAGCCGGCCACCAAGCCGCTGTGGCAGCCGACCACAGAGTCCTTTGTCTGTTGGGTCTTCAGAGGAGAGCCATATGATTTACTGTTTTAGTGAAGCTGAAAATGACTGGCGACCTTTGACTGTGATGCCAGAAGACATAAACATTAAAGGCTGCGGTATTTGCACCATGCACAATTACCTGTTTGTGGCAGGTGGGATAAGTGGCTATGGGGACAAGGGCAAAGTGTCAGATAAGGTCTTTTGCTACAACCCAATAACCAATCGCTGGGCTGAGATTAGACCCTTGAATCAGGCACGTGCACAACTAAAGCTTGTATCTATGGATGGCAGCCTGTATGCCATTGGAGGGGAATGTTTGTTCACAGTAGAGAAATATGATCCTCGAATGGACCGCTGGACGATGATTGCTCCCCTACCCAAGGGAGCCTTTGCTGTGGCCCATGAAGCCACCACCTGCAGTGGAGAGCTCTACGTTTCGGGTGGCTCCCTATTCTACCGTCTGCTCAAATATGACCCAAAGAGGGATGAGTGGCAGGAGTGCCCCTACAACAACAGCAGGAAGAAATCTAGCGACATGGTGGCACTGAAAAGCTTCATCTATCGCTTTGACGTGAACCGAGAGCAGGGGATCAATGTCTTCAAGTACAACACTATTGTGAAAATGTGGCACGACTGTGCATCACAAAGGCCAGGCAGTCATTTACCATTCAGGTGTGCCGTTATAGGGAACTGCATCTACTGTGTGAACAAAAGCCAGACTCTGCAGTTTGTGGTGGAGGAGGAGAACGCCTACTTTGTCGAGGAGGCACTGAAGGCACCTCTGGAGGCGAAGGGTGTCCTTTTTCCTTTTGTCCTCAGTTTGCCTGAAAAGCCTGAAAAAGTCACATAATATGTGAGTGGAAGTGTTCATGTGGGAGGGAGATCCAGAATAACACATTTATCATGGTTTAGTAAAAACTGCAATAAGTAGAAGACCTACCATACTCTCTTCAATGTCAGCTTTATATCTTGGTGTCTCATTGCCTGCTTGCAATGGAATGTGCGTATTTGCATGGTGGTTTATTGCATTTACAAGGTCAAGCCTTAAAAGGAAACTTTCTTTTACAATGTTTAATAAATGCAACAGTATTTGTGTCTGTAGAAAATGACATGATGAAAGTTATTATTGTTATTATTATTATTGTTATTATTATTATTATTATTATTACTTTTATGTTCACATTTGTTTGTTGCACTTTTGTATTTAGAATACCCATTATATAGAATATGTATCTGATATGTTATTACGGTGACAAATGATGAGTGTTTAACTGAAAACTGTTTTAAAACAGTGTAGGTGTGCTTTATGAATGATGCAAAAGCAGGCTCTATGCAAATGAGTTACAAATCACAGGTAGATCTCTTGAGAATTATCTTTAATTAATGGTGGAATGTGACTGAGGGAAGTTAAATATTTCTCAAAAACAGATTTTAAGTAAACATTTAACCCATTATGAATCAATAATTTCATAATCAAAGCACAGTAAAGTAGATGTGACTTATTTTTACATTCAGAACTCAATATTTTGCTTATAGTGAACTCGAGTGGGTCAACAGAATTAAAAACTAACAATATCTTGAATCTTCTGTGACTTACAAAAGCCATAGCCCTTTTTTGAAAGAGCTTGAGCCTTACAAACTCAGCTCCATATTTTCTTCTCTGTAGAGGCTTTTCCTGGCTGCTTTCACATTGCTGGTACAGGCCTTTCAGTTCAAAGGTACACCAATATCCTAGGGCTACTGAACAGTCAATCCATTGCCTTCACTGGTTCCACATACAAAAATACCTTTGTCTTTTGATGCCGATAAGTCATGCTCTTGTGTCTGTGCACATTAACACATGTTTTTCTCTAAATTTCTTTCATTTCTTTCTGTCTCCAATATTTCATTGCTGCTGCAATAACACTGAGTGTTTTTATGAAAGCTAATGCTGGTATATTACTGGAATAGATTGGTTTGTGATTGTAAAAGTAACAAAATGATGTGGTTTTTGTTATTTTCCTAGCTGGGTTATGTATTGTTTGAGCTCCTTGTATGAATTGGCAAGACTAAATCTAGTATGATGGACTGGAAAATAGGTTCCTGTTTGTGGCATTTGAAGTGGGCTATCAAATGAGCTTTTGGATAGTGTCTATCAGTGAAAACAAAGTGCTTCAAATAAAATATTTTATTCTGAAAGTCTGAAAGGATCTGTTTTTGTGTTTCTGGTTTTTTTTATTTTGAGTGCTTGGAAGTTAATGATGCAACAGTGCCATCTACAGCGTATTATCTGTGACTGCATGGAGTAGCAAAATTAATTTGATAGTCTTATAAAAAATAGTGTCACGTAAGAGAAGATATGACATTGAATAAGATAAATTTTAGGTCTGTATGGACATCCAGATCCATGTTTACCCTATATCTTACAGTTTTCATCATAAATGATAAAGTATTTTACTTTTCATATTTTGGAGACACAGGAAATAAACTATTTGCGGCTTACCTTTGGCTTGTCCTCGATAAATATTCCATAATATCTTTTGTAATATTTCTTTGAAGGTGTAATATACAGCGTCTTGCAAAAGTCCTCAACTCATATTTTGCTGTGTTGTTACAACTGCAACCTTTTTCTTGGGGTTTCCTGTGATAAAAGTTGATACATTTGGTCCTTTATTCAAAAGAAAAACATCACCACAGCATTATGCTTCCACCACTGTTTTCGTAGTGCGGATGGTTTATTTAGAAAGACATACAGTGTTGCTTTTCCTCCTTGCCTCACATTGTGCTTGTCAGTCAAAAAGTGTTGATCTTCTCTTTCGACAACACACGTTTACAGGGTCCCCAGCAAGATCCAAGCAAGGCTTTTTGTGGCTTTATTTCAGCAGTGACTTTATTTTTAATTTAATCAATTGTGGATGAGACTACAATTTTCCTATAAACTGATCCTCTCACTTAATCTGCGGCTCTTCACAGCTCTCCTAGGGTTATCACAGCTGTATGTACTCTAAGTTTACATTGTCCACAATGGGACTCTATAATTACTAGGAATTTGTACCACCAACTAGATGCACAGGATTTTAATTAGGTGTATCAAAATAAATAAAAAAAGGCTGAATACAAACACATGTTATTTAGATTATTCTTTCTAATATTGTTACATTTATTCAATAAATTCAAATATTATTGTTCTTTTGTGGACTCTAGTGTCCTTTTGACAGCAGGCTGACAGGAAAGGGGGAAGTAGAGGGGGGAAGACATGCGACAAATGCCAGCCGGGTCCGGGAATCAAACCCGCGTCGAGGACTCAAGGCCTCTAAATGGGGGTTGCGCCATCCCCTATGCCACCACAGCACGTCCCTAAGTTAACTCCTTTACCTGAAGCTCAGATTGACCCTTTACCCAGAGGATGAGCTGAATATCATTCTGTCTCTCGCACACGCTGCTGCTAGCCACTAAAGTGTACACTGAAAACAGTGTTAAGTCAACAACAGAACAACATCAATGGCAAAAAGCAAAGACATGATACTGAGGTTCTCTGAGATCCTGCCCATGAAGAGTCAAGACATCCACAAGTTAATATGTAAATTAAATGTCCAAACTACAGATGGCTTGTCTATCTGCATAGGGGATGTGGATTCGCCAGGCTGGGTTTAACTTAAACACTCACATTTGTTAATTGGTAAAGCCCCAAAACATGAAAGAAAATGTCACTTTATTACAATAACATCATGAACTTCGTGTGTACATCTTTCAACCAGTAGAGGTCCTTCTTCATTTATGTCTCTGTGTGTCTGATTCTGTTAAGAGACGGTTCCGCTGAGCTTCTCAGTTTTAAATCCCTGAGTGAACGCTGGGGGGCAGTGTTAGCTTAACAGAAATGGATCACTCTTCTCATCAACCTTCTCTCTACTGCGACAACTGCTGGCAAGTCAGAATACGATCCTACGTAAATCTACACCTTTGAAATTTTACAAACGGAAACTTCAGGCCATAAAATAACATGGATCGTGACATCATACATGTGAGACATATCTTTTGTATGTCATGGCAGCATAAATTGCCATTATGCCCATCCAGTTCTGCTTTGTAAAGGTTTAAGGATTAAATGCAGAGAAGGATTTGGTAGATTTCAATACAAAACAATATTGTAAAATTAAGATAAATGCATTATTGCATTTAAGTGACAAAACTGAATTAGGTTTTTGTATTTTCATATTAAGTTTTTATATTTCTCTTTTGATTTTTGTACTTGGTTATTGCTTCACAGTAGATCTGTGTTAACAGTGTGGTTGAATAGAAATGTTTACAATTTAATTATCTTTTTTTTCTTTTTTCTTTTTTACAATTTCTTCACCTTTGTTTGCAACGAGAGAATAAATAGTGTGAGTGTATCTTTTCATCAATTGTTACCTTCACCTTGCACAAGTGTTCATACTTCTTTAACATTTTTTTTCTGAATTTTTAATTCCACAACCAAAATGTTTAATGTAGACCGCTGACTAACCCAAAGTGGTGCATTACTATGAAGTAAAAGTTAAATGATAAATGGATTTCAAATGTTTTACAAATAAAATCTGAAATATGTTTTGTCCATATGTGTTCTGCCCTCTACCTGGAGTCAATATTTTGTAGAACCACTTGTTGCAATTATAGATGCTTGTGATTTGTGTCCTTCTCTTGGATATTTACACATTTCAAGGATGAACTTTTTACACCATTCTTATTTATTTTGTTTATTTAGATCAAGATCAGTTAGAAAATATGATGAGATTGTGTTAACTGAAATGTCTGTATTTTGCCAGATTGTTGGATTTAGATCTAGATGTTGCCAGGGGCCATTTTAACACATGGCTGTATGCTTACAGTCATTATGCTGCTGGAAGATGAACCTCTGTCCCATGCAGTCTCAGGTCCTTCACAGATTTTCTTCCAGGAGGTTCCTGTATTTTGGTCCATCCATCTCTCCAACTTTGACCAGGTTCACTGCTCCCTGCTTGGGAAAAGCACTCCCACAACATAATGTTGCCTCCACTATGTTTAACCCTACATAGAGAAAGGAGTTCACATTTTTTCCCTTTTCATACCATTTAATGAACAGTGCTCTGTTAGGTGTTTAAAGCTTGACTGTTTTAATAACTTTATTCTGCTTCAAAATTCTCCACAATTTTGTCTCTGACCTGCCTACTGTTTTTCTTTGCCTTTCTGATGCCGGTTGTCCTCTAATAAGCCCCTGAGTCCTTCACAGCCCAACTGTAACGTTACTGAGAATAACTTTCACACTTGCATTTACTAATAATTAGGTCATTTATAAATGCTATTATTTGCACTGGATTTTATATTGATTGGGGTCTTGAAAATGTAGCTAAATGCACACCACACTATTCAGCTTTTCCATTGAAACAAAAAAACAATAACAAACAAATCATGTTTAATTTTCTTGCTAGTTCACAATTGTGTACTGATTTTTGTTGGTCTATCATATAAAATCTTGATAAAATACTTTTTGTCTCTACGGTGACAAAATTTGAAGAGGGGCATGAATACTTTTGCAAGACAGTATAAATCTGACTTTGATGCAATTCTTATTTTATAGTTCCTATTTTACCTTACATAACTATTTCTAACTCCACCAAAAAACATAAAAAAATGTTTTAATTAGCAAGTAAAACATGTGATAAGCCTTCTGTCTGCAGCAGTGTCTTCATCAATATGAGGACATCAGCCATGGCACAGTTCTCCAGGATCTTCCCTTATGAGCAACCAATAACGCTGCACTCACCTTTGCTTTTCCCTTCGAATACTAATTATGTTTGAGTAATTGGTTTTACTCATTTAAACAGAACGCTTGTTAATTTTTCCTGCTTGTTTTCACCTGCAGCTAAATTTAGTGGTTAAAGCCAGTTTGAATACGAAGAAATAAGTGTTTGCAGTTTAGAGTGCGTTTTTGTTTTTGCGCTCACATCTTGAATGAACGGAAATAAAATGTAAAATTAAATAGCCAATTTTTGTGTGAGTAAGCTGCAGGAATAATTGTGTGCTATCCTACTGAAAAGCCTTCAGCGAAGCCTGTTTTTCTTTGATGGCAAAGACTTTATAAGAAGAAAAAAAAACAGATTTTGTTTTTAATTTCCAGTTGATTATGGGTGATTATGCGCTAAAACAGCAAACTTGCGCCCGTTAAGAGAGACGGAGTGAAATGCAAAAGACAGGAAATTAGAATTAGCAGAGAAAAGTATGGCCCGGAGAGAAGAAATTGTATAATGTGCTTTTCCATATCCACCCAGCACTCTCTGCTTTTTGTTGCCATCTTGACTATACACGAAATTATTTACACCTTCAAGGCAACTCAACTAAGCTCCACATCAGTCAATTAGTAAATCAGAATTTTTCTCTTATTTCAGTTCGGTGTGGAGTCCTTGGCTCCCTCTGGTTCCCCCTCTTCCGCCCCCACCTCCACCATCCTTTTAGTCTCCCATGTTGACAGTGACAAATTACTCCTCTGCTGGGCGAGATTGAAAATTAAAAGCATTTAAAGTTGCTCATGCATTTATGCTAATGAGAAATTCAGATATGATTTGCATGCGAAAGAGGCCAGTCAGGGAACTCATCATTGCCCGCACCACCTCCAGCCCTGCCTTTCTTTTTGGCTCTTTATCTTTCTTTTCTTTACATGTTTGTAAAAAGTGGCATTTAAATTTTGAAAATGGGACATTTGTTAAACTGCAGCACACACAGTGAAACAGTATTGCTACCTAACATTATCTTTGTGCAATGTTTACCAATGCCACCCCCCCTCCCTGTATAGCCACTCAGGCAAATGGGGTCATTGTGTCTGCGTTTTCACATCACGCTGCAGGAGGAAACATGGCGTACATAATAACATTGTGAAGTTAATGCTGTTTCCTGTCTGCATGGATAAAGAATGTACTTCTGTTGCGTTCCGGGAGGCAAAGTTTAAATCACAAACATAATTCTGTGGGCATAAGCCTCTAAAGTCTAACATTAAAATGTTTGTTCAGATGAAAAAATAAATAAATAAATAAATCAAAAGCCTTGTTTTGTGATAAACATGTCCAGCTCAGTGCAGAGCCCAACAGGATTTAATCTCTTCGTGGATTTGTGTTTTTTTTTTTCTTTTTGTCTTTTTTTTACCACTAAAGCTTCACTCAAAAAATATCAAACACACACTTCTTTAAGTTTGTTTGTTCTACTGCTGCTAAATGATTGTAACCTTGGAAACAAGGTGCATTAATGAAGGTGGAAAATGAAATGTGGATTTAATTTGTTTCAGTGTTCGGAGCTAGGTGGAATGGATTGGCTTTGATTGAGGCGAGAGATGAAGGAGGAAAGCGCTGACATGACACTTGCATTTGTCATCATGTCACTTCACCGAGGATGCTGCAGCAATTATGAATGTGGGAGCATAGCAATTAAAAGCAGCGGTGTTCATTAATAATTCCTATATTAATTTTTCAGTGGCTATGGAAAGTGATTGCCACTGCACACATGCAGGCTTTCCAATTATGCTGCTTAATTAGAAATGTCAATATTAAGAAATAATTAAACTTGGGAATACATTAAGTTTGTCAGAAATACTTAAAAAGTTAGGACCATCAGTCAAAGGGTGTTTTCCTGAATGCATTTTGCTGTAATTTATAGGCAGAAGTTAAGACTTTGATCAATACAAACTGGCTCATTACTAAGTCATGTGATCTGTCTTTCTTTGTGTGCCATTTTTATCAGAAGCATCCTTTGTTACCTGAACGTAAAGAATGTGCTGAATCACTTTGCAAAAGTGTGTCTTTAAACTTAACTCAACTGCATTTTCAGTCTTTTTGTGAATAAAATTAAAGGAAATCAGTTATGATGGAAAACTCATATAGAAAATATTAATTTGCAAAAGAAGGTAATAGATACAAAATATCGATTACCATAGAAAAATAAATATGAGTAAAAACTACTACAAAATTAAATAAAGGAAATAAAAAAAATTATAAATACCAAGTAAAAGCTGTAATGAAGAGGTATGGCTTCAGCTCTCTTTTAAAAGCTTGGAGCTTGTCCAAGATGCCGTTCCAGAACTGGTGGGCATGAAAACTAAAAGCTATGTTCCACTCGTGTCCTGGAAACTCTGGAAACTCTGGCAAGCAAACCTGCCTCTTTAAATAGTAGTAAGTCAAGTGTTGCAGGTAGGATGCTGCTGGGCCACTGAGGGCTGTGTAATCAAATTTAACAGTATTTTAAACTGAATTCTGAATTTGACCATGTAATATTGATAATGTTGAAGGAGAGCCTCACTGTTTAATTCAGAATCCAGATGAAAACGGAGCTGTTGGAGCACCTGGGTGACACTGTACTGCAGTTGCCCAGTGTCCAGGTTATGACTGCACCCACATGTTTTTCTGCATCAGTCTGAGTCAAATTAGACCTGATTATTTTCAGGTGTTGTGCAAGTGGAAGAAGGTAATTTTGGAGGCCAGTTTAAAATATTTCACAAAATAAAAGTTTTGGTCTAATATCACTCCAATAATGCATCTGTAGGCCAAACAAGAGACTATAATTATCTTGCTAGGTGGATAAATAAAGTTGGGTATCATCAGCATAAAAAATGACCAAAACCTTTTGGTGCAAATGTTTAGGTTGTTAATGTTTATGTTTTTATCCAGTTTTATTTACTTTTTCAACAGTTCCAACCTTGCTAGTTGAGCTTCTAAAGCCTGAAATGCCACCTGATTATTTTCTGTCAGTTAAGTTTTAACAAACTCAGTTACTTTTCTAATATTTGTTTTGCATTGATTAATGTGATCTTGTATGACATATATTTTAATAGACATTATGTATTTGGAGATGTTAAAGATATTATTTGTTGTTTATGAACTGTTTATTGTGCAAATACATTGTTCTTTCTTTTGATAAATAAATTAAAAACTGAACCAATTTTTTTGTAAAATATAAGTAAGTATGTTTAGAAACCAATGAATTGAAATTAAATCATTTCATTTCAATAACATCAAAAATAAGAAATAGTTTGGATTGGACTATTGTTTCAGTAAGTAGATACAATTAAAAAATATTTTTCAGCCTTAATATTCAGTGAATAAAACTGTTAAAAATCTTACCAAATCAAATGTGATAAGATTGTTTTTGTTTTGTATTAATTCTAACCTCTTGTTGTATTGTTGTACTAGTGTGTGTTTCTGAGTGAAGACAGCCCTAATGTTATGTTTTTATCTCAGGAGCAGACTTGTTTTGAGCCAGTCTTTTGATCATAAGAACAACTTTCTGCTCTCATATGAGTCTCACACATGACTGGGTATTGATTGTTTCTAGATTTAAGCCAAGCTAATAATCAAAAGGAGTCATCACCTGTTGGTTGCAGAGGCTGACTGAAAGAATGACTTGAAAGCGTGTGTGCGCCTCAAAGCGATGACAGCTTCTAATGATAGGCTTGGTTTTTGGCATAGCATGTTGGCCACATTTCCCTCAAAGCCACGTGTGACAGTTCTTTAATTGGACTGCTCAGCTCCCTCGGCGCCAAAATAAGTTACAGTAGACGGTAATTCTGGGGATGTTTTTATGTAATTATACCAGAATGTACCCCAATCGAATAAAAAAATCCTATATGTCTGTACGGGAACACAGACACTGCACATTGGAACTGAACCTCCAAACTCCTCTTTGATTTATTGAGTCATTTTGTTACAGTATTTAGTGCTAAATGAACCAGGCTTTTGCATATGTAAAAGGATCGGACATCATTATAACACTGTTATTCTGAGGTTGTCTTCTGCATTTTCAGCTGAGGAGAGATTGACAGACAAATGACTAGTATGCTATGATACTTAAAAGAAAACAGATGAATACAGACATGAGTTGTTATGGTCAACACAATTATAGGGGTCATTGTTGAGTTATGCTTAGTCGTCCAGGAGTCCAGGAGTCACTGAAACCTTTCACAAGTAAGATAACCAGAACAAGAATCCCTGCTAAAAAAACAACTGGCTGTTCACAGAATGATGACAATAAAAAGTTTGATGAAATTAAAAACTGTGGTAGATTAAAAGTCTACAAGTGTTTCACTACACATAGTGAAATCATCACGTTATCTTTGTTAAGCCATTTATTAAGCATAAAGGACAGAAGTATTTTACCTGAGCTAAGAGTTTGTTTTGATTTCTACTAATCTGAGAAACTGAAAATCTTTCATAAGATACAAGACATCCTTATCAAAACTAACCAAACAAATGGTTGATCTCACTATACATTTCTTTGTGCATTGAATCTTTGCGAGCTCACTTTCGTAAGTTGAATTGTTTTTCTTTCCATAAAATATTTTTCTTCCACTCAACTTTCCATGAATTTGTTTGGATGGAGTACTTTGGAGACATACCGCTTTTTAACTAATGACATTTTGTTCCTGTGTAATGAAACTACATAACAGATGAGTTGCACTGAGTAAATTCAACAGCTGAAATAAGGACACCGTGTCTAGTTGAAATCACATAACTGAAATATTATTCAGGTTTACGGAGATGCACCTGCACTTCTAAATTACAACACTAAAGTGCAGGCCTGACCTTGATAAAGTGGTATCGTTTTCTCTCGTTTTTTTAGCTACTGTCGTCCACACACCAGTGACTGAGTATAAAAAGACCCTGGTGAACCGGAGAAGAGCGAGCATGTGTGTGCCTCCCTTTAGCCTGTGGCTGCAGCTCAGCCTTGAGTGCCAGAGGATCGCCCCCGCTCTCTGACAAATGAGAAAAGCCACAGCGGCCCTGGTGAAAGTGACAGGCCAAATGGAAGCAATTCCTCCCGAGGCGTGAGAGAGCAGCTGTGACCGCGGCCTGCCACGGTGCTCCAGACAAGATTCTCTGAGTGTGTTTGTATTTTTGTGTACTACTGGCTATCAAGACTTAACCTACAGAACGATTTGTATTTTTCTCCTGGTTCGTGGTCCCCCTGGAAGAAATGTGTGTCATTGATGCATTGGAAATCCAACCACCTTCATTACACCACACACCTTTACTTGAGGGGAATTCTGTCATGTGTGTTTGTTTGACCCTGGTATTTTCTGCCCTCAGACTCCACACTAGGAGCAGTGTAAAAAAAAAAAAAAAAAAGAGCGAAAATCCCTTATAAACAACCAGGTTTATATGATATAAAAAATTTAAATTAGGATTAATCAGTTAAACATTTTTCCACCTTTAATATAACATTAATTCCATGAAACTCCCCAAATCTGTCAACTTCACGTCATTGTACAGATAGTGAGAAACTGACTGGTATTTATGTTCAGAGCTGGACCTTAACAAAAATCTCAGCTTCAAACAAGAACCATAACCCCATAGCATGATACTGCCACCGCCTTGCTTCACTATGGGAGTAGTGCTGGTTTTTGCAATGTAGTGTTGTTTTGCTAGTTGGTTGCAATAGCGTCGTTGACCTCTTGAACTTCTTTCAGATTTTGTCCGCCCTACAGACAATTTTGCTGACCTGTAAAGCATGTATGTCACATTAGATATAGAAAATGTTTGAAGGATTTATTGTTCATTTATTTACATTACATAAAATCCTGCACTTTATCGTGGGTGTGTTCATCTTTGAGAACCTCTTTATTTGGGTCGTTGGTCGTGCAGAAAGCCTGCACTCGTGCTGAAAAGATGATTCACTTGAAGGAACACCAGTACAACATGCCAAACCTACTCCACTTCAGCGGCTCATGGGTATGTGAGTAATTAACATTCTGCCCTGATGGATTAAGTGCCACCCTGCTGGGACAGACTTTTCCTACTGCTGTTGGCATAGTGACCGGTAAGAAACAAAACCCCTTTTAGAAGCAAAGATTTAAAAGTGGCTAAAGTAGTGATAAGGGTATTGAAAGACAGACCATCTAACTAACAAATCCAGGAGATTTGAAAAGGTTGAATGAATTTGTTAAAAAACCCAGCAGAATTATGAGATTGATGACTCAGGGTTAGAAACTATTCCCACTACAGTCTGACTGTCTGTCAAGAGATATACACAAACTTGCATCTTCATCCTGTCTTCCGTTCCTAGCCTTTTAAATCTCTTCCTCTCCCTGCCTTTTCTCCGATCACCCCGGGCCAAGAGAATCAGACATCACTTCCACAAAGCCATCATAATTACTCAATGCCGGAAGAATCAATTACAAGCTGAGCACCACTGTTTCCAGAACGGAGCCAAACATTAAAGTTTAAAAATTCAGAATTATTAAAAATCATCCTCTCAGGGACACATACAGAATATTTACTGTTAACAAATACGTTAATAACTTCGCTCCAAATTATTAATTCATGCCTTGTGCTGCCTCTGCAAAAAGTCTTGTCTCATGGTTAATTTCTCTGCCTCTTTGTGCGCTCAAAAATGCATCATTCTTACATTTTTTTTATATTGAACTTGAGATAAATTTTGTTGTCTCTGAAAGAAAAATGTATTTGGTTTGTTTGAGGAAATTAGATGCAATTTCATTTGTCCACTAAGTGCATGTTGACAGTGGTCTTCAGTATTTCATCGGGATTTTATGACAAAGACCAGCAAAAAGTAATTCATAATTATGAAGTGGAAGGATTATTTATTATTTATTATGAAAAGTGTGACGTGCATTCAGCTCACCACACACAATACTTTGTAGAACCAACTTGCACTGCAATCACAGGCTATTGGAATGTCTCTGCCAGGTTTGCACTATCAATATTTTTATTAATTCATTGAAAAGAATTGATAACATAATTCCTAAATTATTTTTTTAAGGGGTGGTATTGTGTAAAAGCAACTTTTATGAGTTGTATGCTATAATGTTATCCCCCCTAGTACAAAAACATACCTGGAGATTTGCAGCATTTTATAGCAACTGATCATAACGTTGCTTGATTATGCTATAAAATAGCAAATAATACTATCCCTTTAATGCTGAGCAGGGCAATAAACATGGTTAAAACCTGCATTGCCATTACAAATGTGCGCAAATCTTTCTGAAAATGTCAAAAAAAACTCAAATTTGCAAGAAACAATGACAGCAACGGATGTATTTTTCATTATATTCATAATTCAGCCTTCGCGCTAGCGCTTATCATCTATCAGTCATCAGATGTCAGCAGGCGTTGTAGTGAAAAGTGTAAGGGGCGTTTTGGGAAAATTGTACCTATGTATTCAATACGTTAGAAAATGTGAGAGCATATTTATTCAAAACGATGTCTGAAAAAAAATAAACTACAAACCATGAAGAAGACTACTTCCTGGCGTCTTCTTCGCGGCTTCCGCCAGTAGATGAGCCAGCTGTTGATCACGTGACTCGTGTGACGCAAAAAAAGTGCTTCCATTGCAGTCCTGCGGAATACATCTATTTTGATATGATTGAAAACCACCTTATTCCATTATTTTTGTCTAAAAACGTGAGTTTTTCCGAAAATTCAGCTTTATGGCTAACGGGAACACAACTAGCTTTAGCCATTAGGCCATTTTGTAAGTAAATACAACATATGAACAAAATTTCTATGCTTCAGTAATGTTGGTTTTCCTGTGTATGCTAATTTACTGAAGCCCTTCCTGTTAGTTTAGGTTTTTAAGAAGCATACACTCATATTCTGTTTCTAATTCCGCCTATAACTTACTTTATGTAGTTTATTAAGTAATAAAACTAATAAAAATAGTCTAGGCTCCTTGATGAACCGGTGACCCTTCCAGGCTTTTCGCCAGAAATGAGAATCCATTCTGAACCTGCACAAGATGAAGCAGGTAAAGAGAATAGATAAATGTAAATGTAAATGATAATAAATTAGATGAAAAAGAAGATCCAGGTGAGTGAATTGGGAAAAACAATGTTCCAGATCCTGGAGCAGCCCAAAGCTTTAGGAAAAAAGTCCCTTGGCCCTGTAAATTGGCTCTCAGACAAGGTAGAAAAGAAACAATTGCCCTTTACCTCTGAGGTAGCATGTCATCACTCTGAAATTCACTACTGGGCAGATTAAGGTCAAGTATGCCATTCCCTTTCTTTTTTCCCCCCACTCTTCTCTGAAGGGAGCAGAGGGAGGGTGAACACAATGATCACAAGGAGAGTGTGTGAGTGTAGAAAGTGGGATTTTGAAGGTCTTTGAAACAGCTTTTACACCTATCCACGGTAGTTTTCCTCTCTCACTCTGAGAGCTGTGATGATAGTGGCTGCTTGTCAAGGAGAATGAGCCCACCTGCTCTTTCTAACCCAGTCCTGCTGGTTCAGCTCATAGCCTCGACATAAATAATAAAAGAACATGACTGGGGGTTAGTAGTGGCCTTACCGTCTGGTTGTCAGAGCAATCCGAATGTAGCTGCGGAGGGTACAACAATTTATGAAAGGACACTGAAAGCTTATATTCATACCAATGGAAGCAGTTGATTTCTGCCCTTTAACTGTTTTAAAAACTTTTTAATTTTTAAAGTGGAATTTTGTGAAGTACTTCACTATCTTACTTGTAGTTAAAGGGTTTCTGATTTGCCTTTTGGTAAGCTTTCTTTGTACTTATAAGGGAAATTGTGACTTTTTTTCATAATTATAATTTTCAGCCATTGTTTACATACAAATTTACAGTGTCTGGCTACTTTTGGTACAGGATTGTGACACTAGTCTCATGTCAATAATGTAAAAGTTGTATGACATATGACATGAGTATTCAGTCTGTAGCCGTTTGAAACTATTAAACATGCATCTGACTTAGTACCACATGTGGAAGTGGCACAAATCAAATTTTTGTTTGTGGGAAAAGCAAGTTCACAATTGGATCGTTCAGTCTGCCATAAAAACGTCAGATATGGGTTGCACATGAGCATTTGCCAACCTTTCTGCACTGTTTACAATTTTATTTTTTACTCATCCCAAAAAATGCTAAAATGTTGTCTGATTCTTGTGAACCCAGTATTATCTATTGTCTTTTGACAATAGGTTAATTTCATCTGCTTTGACAGCATTGATGTTGTCAGAACTTTGTTGATTCTTGAATAAACACACCAAGTGAAATTTTGTGTTTTCAATCAGACATACTGTAAGTACAGTCTGAGCTGTGAGATTTTGCGTTAAAGAAGTGGGTAACATGTTGATTTTGCAAATTTAATTCAAGAAGGCACATGGATTGTGAAAATCACTGTGAATACAGCTTTTATATTTCCACTTTAAGAAAACTACAACCCTCCCTAAAGTATAAATGCACCCTTTCTTTGTATTCTAATAAGATGCAACGGACATAATCAGATCTGAGAGTGGAACATGAAAGGCCCAGGAAGGTCTGGTTTCCTAAATCACTCTGGCACCCCATTTTAGAGATGGCATTTGCAGCCCGGGTGCTAAAACCATATGATGTCATTAAGCATTTGCTCTTCACAGATGATGAATCAATGAAACAGAAGTGGCAAGACTGCCAATTGTAATTACAGAATCAATTGACACACAATTAAGTTATTTGATTGAGTGGATTGTCCTGTCAATCAGGAAGGAGCTCCCACACGTTCAGTAATGTGCATGTAAATGGAATAACATTTCCCTTTCCCATGTCAAGGGCACGTTTACGAAGTCTGTCAGCAATTAAGAACTATAATGTGCTGAGTCGAGCACACTGACAAAATAGGCAGCAATTTTTTCTGCTCCTGTTTAAAATTATGCTTATCAGGTACCCCGCCTCGGCAAAGGTGAAGGGTCGGCCTCAGCAGGCAGGCGGCATTTCTCCACATAATTGAGAGAAGTTTGAATTTAATTGTATAATTAATCTTGTCAAATTAAGTTACACAGAAGTTCAACCACTAAGTTGGGTGGTCTGGAGTATTTTAAATTGCCTTAATGTGGAATATGCACCACAATGCACTTTGTTCTTTCTTGATGGTATGAATTTTTCTGCACGATGAACACGACAATCTGTAATAACCTGTTAGCTGTTCTTATCACGTTTTCCCTTTATGTGATTAATTTCCTCAGAGAGTAATTGCTATTTTAGAAAAAGAATCTCATTTCAAGTTATTGTGAATCAGTGAAGAAAAGGAAAACCTCACGGTGAGGCTCTATGAACTAAATTTAAACATAAGAAAACATCTGAACAAATGTTAAATTACATCTGCCTTTTATTTAAGTTTTCAACAAGGGTCTTTGTAAAGTTAAATTTTTTCTGAGGATTGAGCCTCTTGGATTGTGCAGTTATATGATAGAGTATGAAAACCAATAAGATAATTTTCTGTCACTGAGCAGACTACATTTTCCATGTTCTAATTTGTTTTTCATAATCAGTATAGCTAATAACCCTGAGTTATTAGCTATACATTATGAGCTGATCTGTTCATATCATATGCAGAGGGGTATTAACCAAATTATCAACAAATATTTCCTTAATTGAATAGTAATAAAATGACACAACATACAGTTTTGAAAGAGTTAATATATTATTATTCATAATAGCTTTTGAATAAGCTGTGCATTTACAGTGAGTGTTTCTAGGTGTGATTTGTGTTAATAGTCACATTTGTTTGATAGTGTGCTGGATTGTGATAGAATTAATTTGCTCAAACAGAATGTGACACAAATTTGACATACATAGCTTGTTTCTTTTATGAGTTTTTCATTTTAATTCACTTTGAGCCGTTGTTTTTGCAGTTAACCTGAAAAATGTTTCTTGTTAAACTATTGCAGTTGACATGACTAAGAAATGTTACTGGATAACAGGGAAAGCCCCTCTTTACTAGAAGGACAGGATGGTGGTCCCAGTTTAAAAAAATGGATCGGAATCATAAACTATGACCCCACAAAGAAGAGATGACACTAGTCACCTTTCCTTGGAAAGTTTTTTATAGGTTGATGGAAAAGAGGCTATGATGGCTCACTAAAGCTTGGATTAAGTAAAAAAAACTAAGGTTTTAGCAGTTGTGTTCAAAATCAGGACTCACAGGTCAGTATCCTCTACATTTATCTACCTGTTTCTTTGCTTCAGCACATCTGAATAAAACTAAACGCTTATTACTTCAGTAGATTCAATGGCATGCTGAGGAGGCGATTTGATCCTTGAATCAGCTGTGCTGAAAACAAGAAAACCCCTAAAATATTCTGGACACTAACTCTGGAGGACTGAAGAGGGACAACCCTGTGCTACTGGCTGAAAAATACATCAGATTGGGGCGATTCTAAACATTCAGCTTTAGGTACAATGGTACATAGTTTAGATCAGAGCATATTCACGTGGCTTAGTCAAAGTCCAGAACTAAATCCAGTTGTGAATCTGTAGCAAGGCTAAATAATTGATGTTGACAGACTTATCCAATCAGATAGTTACAACATAGAACTGGCAAAAAATTTAATCTCTAGATATGTAAAGCTGTTGGCAGACTTTTAAGGGGAATTTGATTGAACAATTTTTTTAACAGTAGAAGAGTAAAAGAGCTGAAGAGAAATGCACATCACAACTGTGAGATTTTTATTTGTAAAACAAATTTTAAAACCCTGTAAGATTTCCCTTCCACTTTTAAAATAATGTTCTACTCTGCATTGTCCATAGACCAAAAAAGGCATGAACAAATATATCAGTTCGTGTTTGTAAAGACAAAATGTCAGGAACTAGTTCAAGAAGTTTAAATAGTTTTGCCGTTTTATCTCTGTATCTTTAAAAAAGAGAATTGTGTTTGCAAAATAAAAATGTGAAAGTATGGCCGATTGTATGCTACTTGGAGAACCAGAGGTCACAGGGGGATTTGCAGGCATCCCAACACAGCGACTTCACTCTGCTGTTGTCAGATTCAGTTTCAGCAGGCAGCCGAGAGGAGCTGGTGGTAAAAAAGTCTCCCTTGGCTGGTTTGAATGCCAAACTGTGCTTACGAGCTTTCAAAGGGCCCTCTTTCATGTTTGTGACGTCCAAGCAATTCTGTGTCGACAGCATCTCTGGGAGAGAAACGCTACTCCAGCACAACCCTGCTGTCAACCACAATGCAGATGGAGAATCTGCCCCTTGTGCACTTTCCCTGAAGTACATACTTACATAGATGGCTCTATTCTGTGCTGGTGTGTGTTTTCTGTGTAGTGGGCTTTCTGTAAGTGGGGAAATGTACGCTCGCTGCAGTCGAGTATTCCAAAGTGTGGCTATTTTTAGTGTCCAAGTTTCTCTTCTATGTTTCTGTGGTGCCAAAGTGAAGCAGATTTCTCTGAGGGGAACCTGTTTCTAGGTCTTAGTTGAGTTTAAAGCACCAAATAAATGGGGAGATATTTTTTTTAGAATTCCTCTTCCTCCGGAGAACATGCACATAGCAACAGTGGTAGCCTAGCCTCTCAGTTCCGGTCTGTTTAACCTTTCCTCTAAATACCCCAGCGATATTAAACTGCAATCCATTGCTCTTTGGTGTTGTGAAATTGAATCTAGCTGCTTTTTTAAGAGCACACGCTGTCTTTGGCTTCCTGTTCAATTTCCCAATCCAGCTTTGATTGTTCAAGGAAGTCTTGTGAAATGCAAATGGCTCCAAACAGAATGTAATTGCTGCTGTGTGATGATTACGAGGGAGAACTAATGATGTCCCAACACTAAGGTCAGGTAGGGTTTAATTAGAGAAGGCACAATCAGTGTCACTCGTGTCTCTTGCTCTCCTGTTTCCTGATGCAGCATGGACCTGTGCCAAAACACTCTTTTTAGAGAGTTTAAAGCAAAAGGGAAGACAAAAGGGCCGAAAATTATGTGACTAAGTTCTTTTGTTCCAATGTGGATAAATTGGGAAATAAATCCCCACAATTTGCATGTCTGTCTGGAGATAAAAGTGAAGGTTAATCACTGACACAAAATGAGAAAGGTTGCCTTTCATGGTCATCAGAATATTACCCCACTGTTAGGAAAAGTCCATTAATATTTTGCAGATATACAGCATGTTTTTCTATTTTTCCAAAACATTAATCTCTATTGCTTTTAGCTTTAATGTTGAATTATTGTTGCTATTCCTGGACTGTGCGCAACTTAGCACAATTACCAAAGCAAGGAGACCAGATCGGACAGATGACTGAGACCAGCCAAGGAGAATAACTGTGGCCAACAATCCTGATTATCCAATCAGCGCTCCAAAAACATCAATTCCATCTCGTCAATAGATAATTAAGAGGGGTAATTGGCTGGCTGTTCGGTGGGCAGACGTGTGCTGCTGGTAACATGCCAGTCCTTACCTAACCATTGCACACACACTCAGAAATACTCCCTCAGAAAGCAGATATATGTGTTTGATAAAGTTTTGGTTTAAATTTTACACAGCAGGACAGTGACATAAGATTCTTAAATCTTTTGCGGTGGTCAAAGTGTCTTGTGCATTTGTTTGACAGTTTCTTGCAGCATGTTGGATAAAAGCCTTGCAAACTTTCTGATTTTAAAACTTAATGGTGTGCCAAATATTCATCACAAAAATTGGAAAATGTTCTGTGCATTTGAATGTGGCTCCTTTAGTTGGACATCTAAATAAAATCCAGAGCAAGCATCTATAGTCTAGATAAAGATAGCCTTTAGTCCAGATAGAGTCTAGTCAATAAACCAAGGAACATAGCAAATAGGTCAGGTAGGAGCTTTGAACATTTGCAATGCAAGAAAATAGAGTAAAGCACAACTAAAATCTTGCTGACAACCTAAACCACAGGTGTGAAACTCCAGTCCTCTAGGGCCACTGTCCTGCAGTTTTTAGAGTCACAGGTACAAAACACTGGAATAAAAAGGCTTGATCACCTCTTTCTTGTGTAGATCAGTTCTCCAGAGCCTTGCTAATGACCTAATTATTCTATTCAGGTGTGGTGCAGCAGAGGCACATCTAAAAGTTACAGGACACCGACCCTTGAAGACTGGAGTTTGACACCCTTGACCTACACTAATGGTTCTTCAGAGCTTTTCAGCTTTTAGGTGCATCCTTGATCCAGCAATTTTGCATCAGATGAATGGTTGACACGTTTATTGTCAATTGGCACTTTATACACAAATTGAATTGAATTGTGCAAACTATTGTGCATTGTAACTAAATGCACGTTTTTACCAGTGCAACACACCTCTAACCTCTCTGGTCAAAGTATTTTTCTCACTTCTTGCTCGCAGCATTTGATGCCTTTATAGGGGAGTTTCTCTGAAGCACAGGCTGGCAGATTTAACTGGACAGGGCCACAGATTTAAAGCGTTGACCTGCCTGGTCCCAACAGCTGCGTGCTAATCCGTCCTATTGCTCTGGCCATCCTCTCCCTGTTTACTGCTCTAGTGAGTTGCGAGGTGCTTAATGTGTGAGATCAAGAGGAAAATAAGGCTGTCCGAATAGAATCAAATCACATGTAGGGACTGCCCCAAAAACAACGGGGCTACAATAAGACAGAGCTATTGGACTGTGATTCCTGTTTTAGCTATTAGTCTCTCACAGTGTACTTGTTCTCTGCTCAGCTTGGTTCACTCCTTGGGGGCTTTAGATTATTTATTAATTTGCAGATAAAGGCTAAATTACATCCGTATGCAGTCAGTTCAGACTGGATCTATCTTAGACCTATTTTACAAACAAAAGAAAAATGTGTTTTATTCATGCTTAGAGAAGTTGCCTGGTCTTGTATATCTCAGACCCAAATGAGGGTAAGGGTGTATTGATTTGGGCTGACTGTGCAGCCTGCTCTGCTGCCCTGCCCCTACATGCTCAGCTTTGCTCCTTGCAGTTTGTATTCATTTCAAGCTTCTAGCCCTCTAGCCTTTGTGCACTGGCTCTCATTCAACGTTCCCCTTCTTGGCTCGCACAAGGCCCCAATCCCATTCCCATGCATTCAATATTCCCATTATAAGCTCATTAGTCTAGTCATTGTTTTGGGATCATTAATAGGATATCCATCGCTTTAGACACCTCTGAATTACCATGTCACAGTGTGGCCCCTTTCAGAGAATCAACAGTGGGTGGATTAGCAGAGTTGTGCGAGCACGTGTGTCTGTGTGCGTCTTGGCGCTTCGGTGTCGACCTTGAGTTTGCTGACAAGCCAGTCCCTCCAGAAACCTGCTGACACACTTCATGTAGAAACACATGCACCATCACATGCACGCACATGCCCTCCCTCCACAACCTCGGCTCTCCGCCCACTCACTCCCAGAGGTTTGTCCATCAGCGATGCAGAAGACAGCAGAGACAGCAGGCAGGAGTGGGGGGTTTTAACATGCGGAGCAGGTCCTCCGGTGTGTCCGTATTGATCCTCCAAGGGCTCCCTGGCCCTATTTTTCCTTTCTTTCTCTGGCAGTGGAGGCCATTCATCACCGAGGCCATGACTAGAGAGCTCAAACAGTGACTCTGTCAGAAAACGGGCTGGGCAGTACCATGCTAAAGCTGCTTTTCCCATCACAATGCCTCATGGCATGACCTGTTCATCTTACTCACAGGAGTCATCCATTGCTTGCTGGGCAATGAACAATCATGGCTTTATATAGCCAAGTTGACACTTCTACTAAGTTGCAATGTTGTTTTTTTGCAGAACTCAAAATAAACCAAGAAAGTTATTTTAATACTCATCAGTCAGTTAGTTATTAAGATTTTGGATTTATTTATTATTTAATACACCTTAAATTAAAAAAAAACAAACTAGCAATGAGCTAATTAGTATTAAGAAGAAAAATCTAATGTTATTAATATATAATACAATCTCAAAACTATTAATTATATGCAATAAAGATTCAAATAAATATAATAAAATCACTAATAGGGGTAGGTTTTATGATTATAAAGGGTATGAATATTAAAAATAAAAAATAAACTGATTTAAATTTTAAAACTACCATGTTCCTTTGAGTTTCTTAGCATTCAGCAACAGAACTGTCATAAAACAGCAGCTTATTGGGTCAGATGTAGCAGTTTGCTTTACTTACTTGCTTTTCTGTTCTGACAACTTCGCCTCCTCCATCTCTCTCTCCCAGCTGCTAGAGGGATAGTTAGCTTATGCTCCCACAGAAGTTCTGTTTGCCACAGGTCACACGTAAGACTGACAGGCTGTCAGTTCTGGTACATGGTTTGGATGTCGGGAGGTTCTCCTCTTTAGATCACTTACCAAATCAAGGTGAATATAAAAAGGGGGTTTGAAGAAAGCTCCTAAGAGACACCAAGTGCATATTTAAAAACTAGAGGTAAAATAGATTAAAATCCTACAGAAACTTTACACAAATGTAACAAAAATTTACAATGCAAACAATCAACAGAGCATTCCTCTCTTGGTTGAGCAACACCTTCTTGATGGTTTTGTTGTGAGTGAAAATTGAATTGTATTGACAGGCATTCAGACGTAACTTTTTTGAGTATAACAGCTGCAACGGTATCACATGCAACTACTTTTGGGAGTCTTGGGATGCCACCTATTTTAACTAATTGTTTGGTCAAGATAAGGGGATCTAGAGAAGAGCAGATCCTTCAGATCTGTACAAGGTCATGCTGTACATGTACAAAGCAACTTGATTATTGTCTGAAGCTGTACTCAAAGGGGTAATAAAAGTTGGCGTGGGTCTCCTGCAGTTTCTTCTGTGCTATCTGCCACACCTAGGTCTTCCACCATGCCCTCATGTTTGATTGATAGTGACTTTCAACGCCATGGGTAGATGTGTATCCCAGCTAGGCTGCCAAGCAGTCTGCCTCAACCTAAGTTTTGGGCCATGACAAGGACAAGCAGAGAGGAAGAGATGGTAGGAGGAAGCAGGATGGAGCATGGCCTCAGCATTGGATGTGTTTTAAATAACTTTGACAGAGGAGTTTGAGTCGTCTCTCAGGGCTGGAGCTAATCTGATGTGAGAGGATGCCACACTGAGGCTGATAGGACACAAAGATAGAGGAGGGGTGGAAAAGGCAGAAGGGGGGATAGAAAGGGTAATAGAGGTGCTCACTCAGCTGGTGGGAAATCTGCCCTCTGAATCTTTTCATCTCCACTCTCTCTTTCTCACTTTGTCCCTGCCTCCCTCTCCCTCTCACATCCATTTACCGCCAGTCCCCCTTCTTCACTCCCCTTCCTTCCATCCCTTTCACACTTTGCGTCACTCTCACCTCCCTCCATCTCTCTCTGTCTCTGTCGTCTCCTTTCCTTGTCTCCAACTGACTTGCCAACCCCCCACCCCCTCTGTCTTTCACAGACGATTTAGGAAGTCACAGCCTCTCCCTTCCATTTATGAAATTGCTCATGTTATTTCCTGCCCCTCACCCCTTGTGGCCAGCTATACCTCATAAGTCTCAGTGAATGCATCCTCTCTGCGCAGATAGTCTCCACACAGTCCTGTCTCCCATTTAAGACACAGAGCTCAGCGTCTGTAAAAAAGCAAAACTTTATCAGGAGGATAATATTCTGGCACAGTATGACATTGCTTTGACACTGTGACCCTGTCATACTTGTGACTGGCCATTCTTACTCCCACCTGTGGGTAAGTATTTACCCCCTCTCCCTCTGGCTACTGTGAAAAGGCACAAGCTATTCTATTGTTTTTTTGTGGCTTCAGTTTCTGCTCTCAGCCTGAGTGCTCAGAATTAAGCTCAAACAATGTGTTTCTGCTTTTACTTATGAGACTATTAGTCATTTATTTTGAAATTAAATGTAGCCAAAACCTTTTGGCCACTGGGGGGCAGTGAAACAAATAATAAACAGCACCTATTATGCTGTATACAGGGCAATTCCCTGTGCTTTATAGAGGAACTAAGAGAAACAGAAATTAAGCACAATAGATCAGTATCAGACAATCCCACCAAAATTTCACATTTGTCAAACAAACACCTCTCTGTAATGTCAAGATAGATATTTGATACATTACTGCGAACATGAATATCGTTTTATTCCTTTAGGCTCATATCTTTGAAGGGGCAAGCCCAATAAAGTTTGAGATCTGTGACTGAAATGATTGTTTTCTAATTGGATGTGTGCCGTCCAGTATGCCTAAAACACTGCATTGATGCAGGATATGAATTCAAATCAATACAGTTTATCCTTAAGCCATAACAAATTAAAATTTTGCAATGATCACTTTTAGAAAACTTAATTCAGCATACAAAAGAACTGTCACAAGCTGCTGCAAAATAATTGGCAAATTGATAAAGTGTGTTTACCCAATTAGAAATAAAAATGTGTTTTATTGCTAAAAGTGCTAAAAATGCTAAAAATCTGAGAACAGCTGTTACTGTCTAATCAGGAAGCTGTTTTTATTATTTTATGAAATAATTAGAGCATTTTTGATAGGTACTGATATTTCTTTGGGGCTGTTAGGGTGTAGGACTTTGTTCTAAATCTGTATTTCTTTTTCTTTTTTAAGTCTGTTCATTAAGTATCTTCCAAGATATGTTGTATGTAAGGTCAGATTTGACTTCTTACTCACAGAAAATTTGCAATGCTCTTTTGTACATTTGATGCTAAATAGCTTAAAGACTTTAATCCTTGTCCACATGAAATAGTCTTTTGTTTCCTTTCTCAAAAGTTCTCCTCATAATTTCTAGAAATGTCTTCATACTTACAAAATTAAATGGAACACAAAATGGTATGAACTCTGCTTTTAAATAATTGTGCATTGGTTATCTACACAAACGATTCATCATATAAATAAGCATTAAAGTTAGCTTGGATTTGTTTATTTACAGCATTTCTGTTTAAAACATAATGTAATTATTTCAGTATTGCCTTCATTAAAGTCAATCATAAAATTTAAACTTTCATAATGTATTGTGAAGTAGATCCTAACATCAGATTGGTTAAGCTTCACAATACCTCAAATGCCTCAATCAGTTTAGCAGTGGTAGTCTTGCCACTGTGATTGACAGGTAAGGCAAAAATAATAAAATTATACTCATAACTTGTAGCAACACAGGACCATAAAATAATGAATCAAAAAGGAATATTTAAGTTTCAGCTTATGATAAAGAAAAAAATTCAAATAATACTTTTCACATGTATTTGATTATTCAAAAATGTAAATATTACTACATGTATTTATTTATTTAATATATGTAGCATTAGTTGTATTTGAATTAAATGTAATACTACACTACTGCCCTGATAAGCCATACACCTCAGCACCTGCTGGAGAAACTGAGGATAATAATACTTTTAAAGGTTCGCTTATGTCACTAAGGCATATTAAATACTGTTTAAATTAGTTCTTATTTAAAATAGGGTTATTTTAAGCATTCATTTCTAATGAACTGCTGCCTTTTTCAGATTAATTGGGTGTAGTGTACTATGCAAAGAGTACAAATGACCTTTCACAATGGAAATGGCCCATGCATGTGAGAAGAGGAGTGGGAATGTGTGCATGCCTAACCTGTGACTGTGTGCATGGAACCACATACAAATGTACTTTTCAGGTTACTGTGTGATGTAGAGCAGAAAAGACAAGAGACCCAAGCAGAGGAAAAATACAGGAAAAAAAATAAGAACCATGGTGGCGCTTGGCTTCCTAGGAGCGGGAAAGGGATGGCAAGGTGAAGCTGAGTGAAGGGGGATGGGGGTACGTGTGAGGTCAGTGGTGAAGTGTGGCGCCCTGTCCTTGTACCTCCTCCACTGACTCTCCTCCTCTTAGTCTTGCCTTCTCGTCTCTCAGCCCGTTTCTGGCTCATTACCCTCTCCTCCAGCAGACTTTTCCCTGAGCGCCAGTGAAAAGAAGTGTCCTCTCTCTCCCTCTTCCCGACAGCCGCAGCCTGAGCACTGCCCTGCCCTCCCGGTATTAATCAACACACACATGCGCACGCCTTCAAGCTCAGGCACACACTCTCCCCAGTGAGCTTGTGTGATGGACAGGCTGCTGGACAGCCCTCTCTCCTCCAAATCCTCACTTGCAAATGAGACATCCAACCTCTTGGAGCAGCCGCAGAACAGGACATTAGAAAAGTTCTGTAAGAAAGAAACTTTTCATCAAAAGAACTTATATGAGTGACAAATCGGAGGAAATAAATGCAGTTGTTTTTTTATTTTTTTCATTGAACTGGTAGAAGTTTATTCATTACATTACATATATACTGATGACACCAAATTAAAGAATTAATATCCTTCACTTTTGTAACTAATCATCATCTAAAACTGTCAATAATGTGGCTATCGTTATGAGTTGGAGCACAACAACATGTTTTTAAATGACTAGAATAATGATTTATTGTTGACAGATTTAATATAAAACATTTGACAGCAATGCTACAATAGACCGTGAATGCGCTGTTGTCAGTTCAAATAAAGAGCTAGTTCGTCACAGGCATCACTCTCCAATTCATTTGGGGGTTTGGATCTTTAATTTGACCTGTTCTTTTTCAAGGGTGGAATAATAATAGAACAGAGAAGCAAAATTAATTTAAAAAACAAGAATTAGATGCACAAGTCAGAATTTATACTGGATGTTGTCTAATCCACACGCAGTCACATATTTTGCATGCAGGCTAAGACATTTACATATACCATCACTTAATTTTATGTGGCAAGTTTCACCTCAGCCACATTCTTTTGTAGCAATAATCAAGCTTCTGATATTTATGGAAACCCAAAAGGTTTGATCCAAGTCCTGCTGTTTTACACACAGTTATCTTTGATACTGACCAAATGTATGTAAACTTCTGAGTTACAAGAAAATCCGATATGTTTTCTGGTATTTAACAAATACAAATAATTTTGGTAATTCTACGAATTACCAATGAGAACATCCCTGACCTAACTTCAGACAGTGAGGGAAAACATTTTCATGTATCATTATATTCCGTGTGTATAATATCAACAGTATAAAAATTGATCATTTAATTCATGAAGGAATATTGTTTAATTAATTTCTGCGAATTGCATTAGGCAGTACCGTAACTACAAATCAAGAAAACACCAGTGACCTTCATGTGTTTGCTTAACATCAATCAGCCAACAATACGAAGAAATGTTACATTATTGGCAAGCTATTGCATTACTTTGTTACCGTTAACATTGACTAAGTTGTTGGCAGTAGTACAACAACTACTGTGGAGATAATTATGTGAATGAAGTTGGGCCATTTGCTAGACTACCTTTTCGCTACGTATTTGGTAAAACATTGATTAAATGCACATGCATCTAAATTGTTCTCCAAAGGGCTCATAATGTTAAACACACAGCAGTATTGTCTGTAGAGATGTCCCAGAGCGTCTGCAACCCCATCTTACCCTCTTTACCCTCACAAAAAACCTGCATCCGCTGACAGTTTACCAGGTGTGCCTGTTCCCAGGAGAGCTGCCCGGTGTCATCGATCAAAGTGGACTCACGTAAGCCGGGAAGTACGAGGGAGGCCAGCTTGGCCCCGGAATAACTTCAGGAGGGAAAATGAGAGCATCCCTGAGGCTGCTATGCGTGACATTAGCTGGCTGCCTTCCCTCTCCTCTCTGCAAAGCTTGAGGCCGCGCATCTACCTTCACGCGCCGGCTGGGTTTGTGACCTGATGTCCAAGTGACATATTCCCTGGCAGGGAGTCGGAATATGAAATGATGGTATTATTCACGTCCTACCTTTGACATTGTCTGTTAGCCATGCATCAGGCAGAGCAGATAAAGCTACAATCTGGCCGGTCTGTCCACCTGAGGTAATGCCTCTCAACATGAGGCAAAGACCCAGGAAATACAGCCACAGCCTCCACGTCTCTTGTGGTTTGTTTCACGGCATCATTCGAGACAATGCCCATCCAGATTTAACCATCTCAAGTTTTGACGCCGCGCTAATAGTGTGGCCTCCATTATTGTGGTGCTGTCTCCTGGGTGTTCCTCAACTCTTCCTGTGCTGATGAGAGCTGCTGGACACTGGGGAGTCTTTGTCTCTTTTTCTCAGGCAGACTATGCAATTTAAACCTGCCTTGGGCATGTAGATATTACTCCCCGGTGAGAGGGCTGAAAATTAATGGAAATTGTTTTAAGGAATCATTATTAAAATTCTCCTTTGGATGCCCTTTTGTCATCACTCCGCTGTCACTTATATTACATGGCTGCTAACTTTCCTATGGGTTTGTATTGAGAAATGTGGATGATCAGTCTAATAATTATGATTTATACACTCCCAGTAGTCTTATATTTTCCTATTATAGGAAATATTGATCTTGTAGTGCCTTGTAAAAGTATTCCTATTCACACTTTTTCACATTTTTGTTTTTAAAAAGAAGGTAAAACAATGAGATTTTATGTTGTTGTCTCAGACAAGCTAATACACAATTGTAAAGCTGAAGACAATTTTTTTTGTGCAAATATGAATCTGAAAAATGTTCCTCTTATTTTTAGTCTCGCCAAATGAATACTTAGTTTTTAAAGTGAAGTTTTGATACAGTACAGCTGCCTACCTTTTAAGGTTATTTTTCTCTAGAGGTGATCATAGCTCATTCTCCTTTAGAAACTATTTCCATCTTTGTGAAACTAGATGGAGAGTTTTTGTGACCTTCATTGTTTGAGTTTTTCCACAGATCCTTTTGGAAACAAAGAACCTTGAAACTTCTTGGTTGAATTCAAATATTTTTACATTTATGTTATATAAACCTTCCAACAGTATGTGTAATCTTTAACTTAACTTTGTCCTCTCCCTGCTGTTGAAGAGCATCCACTCAGTATGATGCTGCCACTTCTGTGTTCCCACATGGAGATGACCACTTTGCATGTTGGCCAAAAAACAATGTTTTTGGTCTCACTTCACCACGGCATCCTGTTCAACACATGTGGTATGTCTACTGCATAACTTGTGGAAAACATTATTTAGGACTTGTGGCCTTCTTTGAGCAATGCCACTCTTCTTGCTATTTCTCCACAAAATCCATATTTATGGAGTATTTTTTACTAATGTTCTCTAGCAAACCTCCACTGCTTCACAGAACAACTGTATTTATTTTAAGATTACATGCAGACATTTATGTGTAGTTTATTTGGGGGTATCAAAGCAAAGGTATGACTTTAAGTCAAAGCAAAAGCCATTAAAGTCTGTGTTTGCAATTGTGAAAGTTGATGTATACTTGTTACCCCGTTTATCAGTCTTCCTTCCAAGTTATAATTTCTTAGACGACTGACTGAATACTTGAGTGAGAAGCTAGTGGACTTTTTCCTCTTCATGTCTTTGCTTTGCTGAAGAAGAAGTGCAGCATAACACAGCAGGACATCACATCCCTTTACACTTATGACTCAATTTCACACCCTCAGCTGGATTAAGAGGACTCTTTGCTCCGGGCCCGAGCAGGCGAAAAAAAGAGGTAAATATCACCCTTGTTCCCAGTGCTGGAAAATCCGCCATTTAAACGAGGAGTAATATAACTGACATTTTCCAGTTCATTATGCAGCCCCTGACCTTCACGATGTACGACTTGGATACTTCCCTGGCAAAAAGGCGAGGCCTGGTCCTCTCTAATGGGAGATGTTTGACCTTGTCAGCAACTAAAGGGGGAGGTCAGGGATGAAGGAGTGTGTTTTAGCCCTTAGAGAAAAGGGACGTATGGCAGCAATACCAATAAGTGTACTGGAACATGCAACATTTAAACACATCTTGAAAACGACATCTGATTTTTTTGAAATAAGTAAATAAAACATTTGTGTATTTTAGAATGTACTTTGATTTATTATGTAAATTTCTGATCTGTAGGGATAATCTATAGTTGCTGGATGCGTATTACATCATCTGGTCTTCAGATTTTTGTTTATCTCCGTTTGTGGCCAAACTGCAGAAGCTTATCACAGATGGATTCAACTAATCTTCAACTGGCTCTACGCCTTCATGTACAACTGTACTTTAAAGACTCCTCAGGATTTCAGATAAATCCAACCACACTCTTTCACCAATCACAATGGAAAGCAATCATATCTGCAGTCATTCGTGGATTAGGCTGTTTTGAGTGTGACTCCTAATCTCCATTTGTCTGAACTACAATGATGTGCGCTGGGCGCCCGGCAGAGATAATCTCATTACCAAGTTGCCTTTTGTTTTCTGCTGCCTTGCCTTTATTCTTTATTAAAACATTTTTGTTGTATTAAACATGCTAATTCGAAGCTGGGCATAATTAGGGTCTTGGTTAAAAAAGAAACTCTCTCCTGTTTGGAGGAAGATTAGGAATTTCATCTTCAGGATTATTCAGAGAACAGTAAAAGACCATGAAATAGACTTTCTTTTTTTCCATTATGTTTAAAGCCTTTCACTCTATTAATGTTAAATTAAAATAAATCGCTCATCATGTAGCACTACTGTCTCATGAGCAAAATGCTTCAGGTAACATCTAGATAGGAAGAGAGAACACAAACAAGCTTTACTAGAAAGAGGAGCCTAGAAGGAGTCTAGAAATCTAGAAATACAGATGAGCTATTTTATTTTTAATCTAGAAATTTCCTAAAACAAATAGTTGATTTTTCCCAGACTGTAGAATCCCTGCATCCTTTGTAAGAGACAAGAGATGCTCCAAGGATCTACATTATTAAAGAGGGGTATTATGTATTTCCTAGACATATAGTGTAATTTTATAGCACATTCAAGAAACTATGTTACCTCCAGTAGTTATGAAAATACAATTGAACATTTGAAAGAAATTTGACTTTGTATTATAATATAACTAACCCCTCTCTGAAAGCTAAGCCCTACCCCCTGGAATTTTTTTTTAATTCTGGAAAACTGGGTAGAGCCAAGAAACGTGCAAAGAGGATGACTGATGGGTGATCATGACAAAAGAAGCACTGTTGTCAACGTATCCACTTTGTTGCTATATTTATCAAAAATATAGCAACATTGGAATAGGAGAAAAAAGTATTAATTTTTCAGATTCCTCTAATGACCTTTTTTCAAAACAAGAACTAGTGATAAATCTAGTAACTTCTTTTCTGTGTTGTCGAAAATGTTTATGGCAACAACACTCTGCAGCTTGGCTGCAGGCAGCCTGTCTGTCTTAAGTGAGCAACAAGAGCTGCCATTAGCCGCCATTAGCCACCATTAGCCGCCATTAGCTTCTCCAGCTTCCTCAGCACTGAAGCCAGTCTCCTAGAGTCATCCATTCAACACCATACCTTTACCAATAGTCAGAGCAGAGGAGTATTCTACTCCATGTCCACATTGCAAGTAAATCACACATTTGTAAGTAGCGCTATCATCAGTGCTCACCAGATGCCATGTCGATACTTGCAACAACTCATGAGAGGGCAGAAAGAGGTGTGTAGGTAGGAACATTGGACTTTTATATCAAATTGACAAAATTATACCAAACCGTACCATTGCAACCACTGGAAAACCCAATTGCATGAGAAATGCTTGACCAGAGAGACCGGAAGAGAAACAATTTTAGGCAAAATAATGACGAACTAAAACAATTGCACAAAAATGTCAAAATTCGCACAGAAAAATAAAGATAGAACCCTAAATTACCTATTTAGAGAGCTTATCAGCAAGAAAGTTCATTTGGTGCTGTGTAGGGGAGTTCCAGGGAAGGGGTGCTCTGTGAGCCGGGAGCTCAGCTTGTGACTGAGACTCCAAGACGGAGCTTTAGGGAAATAGGTGGTGCTTTGGATGAGTAGATGTTAAGGGACTCAAAATGGCTGCCACTTGAGAATGAAGGGTTCCTCAGCCTTGCATGAATGAGTCAAAACACACACTGGGTGTGTTTTTGATGAAAGAACAACATTATAACATGATACAAATCTAAAAAAAAACAAACGTTTTTATTTCTGATCTGGATATTTGGGTGTTTAGAAACATCCCCTGATTCACTGTCAAGTAGTCAAAAATTTTCTTTATTGTAATTATTAGAATGTGAACACCAGCTGACATAGCTTTGGACACCAGAAGCAGATTAAAAAAATACCAGCAACTCACCCAGGAATCCTCATTGATCATTGGTGGCTTTTTTCATGAGCCTCAGATGTGGAGAGATCAGAGCCTAAATCTTACTATGAAATGATATCTCACATTGTGAAATGATTCCCAGATCTGCTAAAAAATGTCAAGGAAAGTGCAAAGAGAATATTCAGGTGTCAGTATTTCTGCCTGCTTCACCTTGGGGTCTAATAAGTGATCACAGAGGAAAAGGGGGGGGGAGCTCTGCCCCATTATGGTGAGCAACTTTTGATTTTGTGTCAAAACATATTTAAAATTTGAACAGTGCCGTCATTTCTGTGGTATTCTGCTCTCTCCATGGGGCTTGTCACAGGAGGCGTCAAGGCAATACATGAGGCTCCTTTCATTTTTCTGTCTGACATGTTAAATGTGATGGTACAAAGAGGTTCCATTTTAATTGTTTGGACAGATCACTCAAGAGAAAAGGAGGCTTTGATTTAGGGTGTTGACAGAATAGGCACAAGCTTGCTGTGTTGCTTTGGTGTCTGTCTTACCATTACTGCCACTGGATTTCAATCATCAGGATAAGTTGTTTACCTTAGACTGAATTTGAGACAAAGGCCAAACTTTGTTAAGCCTATCACATTACATACTGTTTTGGAAATTATGTTACAAAAAGAAGTGGAATGTAGAAAAGATTTCTCAATGCTGTGAGGATTCAGAACAACAATTCATACAATAAAACATGAGCTATATTGCCAAAAGTATTTGGTCATCTATCTTCTGTTGTAAAAACTTGAGCGAGTGACTTCTGATTCCTAATCAATAGAATTTAGTATTAGACTTTACTGTTTGCAGCTGGAACATCATCAACTTTTCCACAATAATTAGGACTGTGTTTATAGGAATTAAAGACTTCACTCATGATATTCTATTGAAATTGCTCCGTACTTCCAATCAAGACGCAGTTGCAAGGAATTGCTTGCTGTCTGTGAAACCCCATTAACTTCACTGTGCTAATTGCTGTGTACATGACCTGACCAGATTTTCAGCAAACTGGATCTGGTGTGTCTTGTCCTTTGCTGTTACCCAACTCTTTGTAGAAGCAGCTTGCATGCTTAGCTGCTGAATTGTATACATCTCTAATGGAAGTGATTGGAGTGACCCCTGAATTTTCTGATTCAGATGGTGACAAGATACTTCTGGAGACTTAGAGCATCTTTTAAGTTTTCTTGATTTGTAGCCTTCAATGTTTTTGAACATTAACTAATTTTCTAGACATTTTCTCAAATTTTCTGTCTAGTGCTTCTACTAGGTCAAGATAGTGTACAGAACATTGTGAAACAAAGAAAATTCTTGTTTTATATTTTATTACTATAACCCATATTTAAGGTTTACTTATTGACTATTAAAGGATTGTTGCTTGCTAAATCACCCATCAAGTCATTTTTAAAGGAGACCTGCATTAATATATTTAAGACTTTTAAGAGTAACATTTAATGCTCATTAAACATTTCAGGAACATTCAGGAAGCAATCAGTATTGGTATGACATCTACGGATGGTTTCAAGAAACTTGAAGAAAAGCCCTTTTTGTGTGTGAAAAGTTGATTGCTCATAAACAAAACTTTATACCGAAAAAATGTAGGCACATGTACGACCAAAATATCAAATGTTATGCTGATCAATTAAAATACCTGCTGCAAATGATTATTATCTACATGCAATGGCTTCCAGAAATAGGAAGAAAAACCTAACTTGTGATGTCTTGTCAGTTTCTTTTCCTCCTTTAAACCTAATCGTTTCATTGCTTGTCTGTCAAGAGTTCTGTCAAAGACCGGACAGAAAGGCGTAGAAATAGGAGCTGACTCAAGACTTTTGCACATCTGTGTATGCCACAAGCACAGTGACAAATAAGACATTGATCTATAAGCCTGAGCCTCTATATGTACAGTATCTGCATTCTTCATGAAAAATGGGCACTTGATCCGCGGCATGCAGTCACTTTATGAAATAGGAGTATACTCCACTGAATCCTAGCGTGCAATGAGAAATCACCTGTTGATGGGCCATAATGTAATAGAACATTCCTTTGGAATGGGTGGGGACCATAATGTCACACAGTCCATTAATATTCTCCTGCTGTGTCCACATCTCAGCTCTACGCTCTGGGGGAATGATTAGGGTGACGGACGATGAGGCGATGACACAAGAAAACAACTTTCCCCCATCTCCCTTCTTCTCTTCACCACCCCCAAGGCCCCCCTCCCTTTTTTCTATGCCTACCCACAGCCCTTCAACACAACAGCCACAAATTACCCACTTTACTCTCAATATTATCAGGGCTGATCGTTGGCGTCCATAATTAGAGTCTTAGTGTCATCTTGCCTCCATTAGGCTAACAATAGAGCCTTGGAACAAGGCCACTTTGGGCAAATAACACGTTGAGAACACTTGACTTTTGTGGAGAGATAGTGAAAAGCAACTGAAGCCATTACTGATCCAAACAGTCTTGATTGGTTCTGTGGCAGCCATGAAAGACCCCAAAATAAGTGTTTCTGCAGAATCATACTCTCTGTAGACGAGGCACATACTGAAATGGTAACAGCGTTTTCTCTTTCTGTGCCCATATTCCTTTGACAGAGACACAAATACAAATATGATCAGAGTGTATGCTGCAGTCTAGTGGAGCATGTATTTCAATCACAAAGTATTAGATAGCCTGCTGCTGCTTTTCCTCGCAGGCTGTGTAGAGAGAAAGAAAAAGAGGGAATGCGTTCTGTACTCTGAGCTCCGACCTCGTTTGATCTTCATCATTGCCCCTCTAAGACATCATTGTGTAACACTATAAAAGCAGACTGCTTCACAGAGTGAAGAAAATATCAAGGAAGTTATACATAAATATTAGATAAGATCAAAACAGCCAGTTGCACTCAGACTTTGAGCTCCTGGGTCAAGCCATCCAAATTTCTAACATTTCTCTCCTGCCACTCAACCTAAGCATGTAGAACCTGCAGTGAATCTGCAGAAGCCCTGAATCCAGTCTTGCTACAAATAAAGCCACTAATATTACACAAACTCACTGTTTTGCTTCCTTCTGATCAACGCTGTTCATTATTCATAACTCTCTTGTTTTGATTACTGTCCCCAACGCAACGGTGCGCCAAACCTGAGGAGATTTAATAGGCACTGTTCTCCGAACTCTTTCTCCTCTGCTCCCAAGCTGACACAAATTGGTGAAATATCACTTTGATCACGCCTCCTGAGCAACAAACAAAACACAAACCTAATTAGCCTAATTCAAAATCATTCCAAATGCCTGTTTGTTATGAAATCAGTTCTTCTTCCAACCCTTGTTAATGATAAAACTTAGTTGGATGAGCATCAGCGTTTTGCCTCTGCAGATTTGCCAATGAGGGTGGTTTGTGTGGGTTTTTTGTGTAAGATGACGTTAAATAAATCAAAAGATTCATCTGATCTTAGACCAGAGGTGCCCAAATGATGGCGTGCTGAACATAACTGGACTCCAATTAAGTATAATCCTAATCCGAATTGATTGTGCTTTTGAATATTTTTGCTTGTTTTCCTTCCACTGAACTTTAACTTTAATATGCTTCAGTCCATCTTTTTTCCAATGATTCTGTGTTTGTCAAGATAAGATATCTTGAGAGAATCTTGAATTGAATTACTGAAATAACCTACTTTTATATCAAAGACAACCAGAGTAAAAACAATATGGAAAGTTGAAGTTATGGTTTTATTTTTCAGGAGAAAAAGGTACTACAACCTGGTCTTATGTGAAAAGGTACATAATTGGCTCTTAAACTGAATAACTAGTTTTGTCAACTTTGGTTGCTATAGTCAATTATTGCAAAAACTGGCAATGAGTTTTTTGTACCATTCAATGAAAAGAGTTTCATTGAATGAGGATGTTGCTAAACCAACTCACTTTATTTACACCATTTACAACAGAAAAGTATATTACCGTAGTATAAACTTTTGCAACAATGGGAATTCAGTGTTGACCAGTCATAATAGAAGGTATTTACCAACTTGTAAATAAGTCTGCTGTAAAATCAGTACAATTTGCTTTTTTCGGCTTCAACCCTCTGTGATTTCCTGTAAAAAGTTGACAGAACATGTCAGTGTTTTTTTTCTTTTGTTGCCAATGAGAACATTTTCCAAAGACAGCAGTGCACCAAAATCATACAACATTTGAAGAGCTCATTTACTGCAAGCAGAATGAATCTACCTTGCAATGCTAGCGGATTAGCTCACATTGCCTCGCTAACATATGCAATGACTGCCGGCAAGCTCTTCCCCATTAGGTTGGCACATCAAAGGCGGCGGGAGAAGTTCTTCACAGGCAGTTAAAAGTGGGCTCAGTGTGGATCTTGTAAATACCATCTTTGAGTCAGTGCCTCTCGGGGGACACTTCACACACTCCTTCAGTCGGGAGGAGAAGGGAGGGAGAGGGTAGCAGTGACAGGCATCAGAGGTGGGGGGAGGAAAGGATGGAGGGATTCAGGGTTGAGGGGTTTCTGAGAGCCCAGTCCCCTGTCACTATCAGGAAAGGATCTGTGGATTAAAAAAAAACTGTCTACTCTTCTTTCCCCCTGTTTCTCACTCTCATCCTCTTCCTCCTCTTCGCACTTCACATGATAGCTGACAGTGAAAGTGGAGCAGGGCTGTTTTCCGATTTTCTTTTGAGTCATGTTTTTCATAACATAAATAGAGCATGTGGCGTCCTGGGAATTCTGTGATTCTGTGTTTCGGTATATAGGCGGACACAATAGCATCCACTCTTCTGAAGTGTTGTTGAAAACATTTTATCCATCATAGCCGTCTGTAGGGCTCTGCTGAGGCCCTCGACTCCGCAAGGAACAGTAGCGAAATAAGAGATGTGTTTTACTAGCAGACACATTTACACACACACGCACACACACGCCATCACGCAAGTTACCCAAGACCATTGTTGCCTGGTTGTGTAGAATGATCAATGCAAATGCTGTTATTTACCCAAGCCTGAAATGAAAAGACTATGGATCAATTTGATGCACTTCCACACGGTATGCTTACAATGGCTGGCTATGTTTTGTCTCAGCTACACCTCCTCTCCTCTACCAAGCAGCCATCTAACCTCCATCTCAAATAAGCCTCCCTTCACTCTCCACCCCCTCTAACATCACTAATGCAAAGTAAACTGCTATGCTTTTTCCCATGAACACATTCATCTGTGCATTCTTTATTTTCTTACAAACACGCCCACTCTTTGACATTAGAGGCCGCATATATCTACGCTCAGCGTGTGTGTATCCGGGCCTGTTTGTGCTTGTGTGTGTGTGTTTTGGATTGACCCACTTTCTGTGCTTGGCCAAGCTTGTGTTGCTGCTACTGTCTGCTGTGCTGCAAAGGGGGAGATCCCTACAGACTCCCCCAGAACAGGCTCCAGCTCTGCTCCTGACAGACACTCACCGTGGCATGTTATCCCCTCGTGGATTGGAGACCTCTGCCTCCCTGTCAGCACGTGTGCGTGCGTGGGTATGTGCGTGTGGGTGTGTGTGTGTGTGTGTGCATCTCAAATACTCCTTGATGCAGATGAGTAAAACCAATTCTCATAGAAATGCACATGGAAGCTGCACATACTGCAACAGCATCCTTAGTGTACAGACACACATTTCCAAAGCGCATACCATCTCATATCTGTATATTTTTAATTCCATCCACCCTCCTCAGGCTCCTCCTCCACTCTTCGCTGTGTTTGTCTGGAGTTATTGTTTCAATCTTGCTGCATCAGGGGGCCCCTGAAGGTTATAAATTAAACATAAATGCAAATGCGCTGAGCCATTGCCCTCCTCCACCTCCCTCCTTCCCAAACACACATACGCGCACGTCGCGTACACATCCCCAGCTTTCAAGCACGTCAGTGTGTCTGCGAATTAATAGGAGAACAGTGGGCTTTTTTTAATGAACGAGAAAGGGGAAATTAGAGCTGCAAAGCCACAGCGCGGCACACCCAGAGCTGCAGCCGAGGCAACGGCTTGAAAAAGCTGGGCGCCATCATAGAATATGCTAATGCCCCCCCCTCCTACTGCCCCTCCAGGTCCCTTTACTGTTAGTGTTAGCGTAGCTTCAGCAAATCAGGGCTGAGGCTTTGATCTCGGGGGCAGATGAGAACCAGATATGTCATGTGTACATTGTATGGATCAGACTTAAATGTCTATGCTTTAGCTCTTAACCAACAAAAGCAGTCATTTAGTGAAGCGCTGGTGTCATTTTCCTTCACCTGTGTGGTTTCTTCTTCACAATCACATGTAAATCGGCTGTTAATGTGATGTCTTCACGGCGTGCCCTATAGTTAAACAGCCATCTGGTATGTTGATGCTGTAGGCTGGGCCAGTGAACACCATAGAGTCTGTAGTTGGACCATAACAGTGTTATTGCTTTTATTTTGTGCCATATGGGCTCATAAAGGTATGCAGCTGGGAAAGGTTTCCAGGGTTGTCATTCTTGTTTATTTGTCTCTAGTGAGTCAGTTCTATTTGGAAAAGTGGGATTAAGCTTCTTGATGTTGTGTAATAATATAAATTTGATATTTATATCTAGATCATGCAAAACCAAAAAAAAAAAAGCATGCTTTCCCATTTTAGCTATCTCCTGCCGAAACACTAAGGATGAAGAAGCTTGTATAGTACCCCATGACTCATTGATGCTGTTTTCAGTAACAGTTACTAATCCTGTAAAATACTATTTTTGAGAGCAATGAATTAGACAAGCAAGATGTAAGATGGGAATCTTAACACCTAAAAATGTGCTTTATCCTCTATCTTTTTAACCCTCTGCTTGTAATCACACAGTTTCTCCAGCAGGGGTCTTCCCATTGTCATGGACATGATTTCTTGTGACTCATCCAACACAAAACACCTATAAGGAAACTAAATTGTGACAAGAAGCAAGAATGATTTGATCGTCACTACCTCAACCCATAATCATCATGTCAATAATGGTAATCTATTTTACCTCTACCACTGGCAGAATGATCTTCTTCTCACATTTCTTCCAGCCACAGCCACTAATCATAATTATCACGGCCATCCTCAGCACAACTCTCCTCTACCCCCCTTAAAAAGACCCCTCTCTTCCTACCCTCACCACCTCCCTCCACTCTTTCATCTGCAGCTCCCTCTGTTGATCAAATGCATCTGATCTCATCAAAGCAGACCCTCTGCTCATTCAAGTCCCAACAGACACCCTGGCTTCTTTACTAAGCACTATTTTACATTCACGTTTGAAATACTATTGATGGGATAGAATATCTTGTAGACTTTGGTTTTGTGTGGTCTAACACTGCCGCCCGCGGTTATTTTTTTCTATTAGATGTTCAGACAAGTCTCTCTTTGAAAAAAGTGAAAATCTGATGAGGGGAAATTGAGGAATGCAGTCATCTATTTAAATAAGGCTCATCTGAGGATTAGCTTGAAGATCCATTCTTATTACAATTCCATTCTTACATTTCAATGTATCGTGACAGGGGTGTTTCCAGGAAGTTTTATAAAAGGCGCCTAATGTGGCGTGGATGTGGGAGTGATAACTAGTAGGTCTCAGACGCAAATCAAAATTTATAACATTTCCAAAGTTATATGATTCCACAACTGTATGTAGATCGGATAAAGGACAAGAATTCAATGGAGATGATAAATAAATGTCCTGGATATGATGAAACACACAGCACTGACTCCACCCTGAGCCTACGCCTTGTGAATTCTGAAGTCTTTAATAGAGTTTTCTTTAACTCTCAAGACTCTTATTTTCTCTGTTTCTTGTCCACATTTTTCTGCCCGATGTTTTTCTTTCACTTAACTTTCCATTAAGATACTGGCACACAACAGTATAAATAGCCAGCTACTTTGACCATTGTAGGTTTCTCTTTGTGTGGTGGGTGTCAATGACCTGTAAAAACCTCCAGCTAACGCTATCCATACAAGGACCAGCCCTTCCAGATCCCTTTGCAAAATCTTGGCTCCGGTTTCACATTATTTAAAACTGATAAATTCTAAACGAATGTTATTAAAAATATATATTGTATTTATAAAAGACAGGACTATTTCCTCCCTTGACCCTCCTTTAGCAGCGCCATTGTAAATTAACCTCAGATCTCATTCTAGTCTAATCCACTCTTGTCCAGTCCAGTCTAATCAGTCTTGAGTATTTGAAGTGATTCTCTGGATTTCTGATTATTGCATCTTTGCTTGTTTGTTATATTGCACTGAAATTTGCATAGCTGCAATGACGCGATTGCAAAGTGTTGTGGAGGAAGCTGCAATGACGCGATTGCAAAGTGTTGTGGAGGAAAGCTGAAATTTTGCAGCTTTACATATGCTACGAGGCGTAATTGCATTCTTATTCTGATGGCAGCTTGATTGCACACCTCTCGGTTGCGTGTCCGACCGCTGCTGTAGGAGCTGCAGAGAAACCGGCTTGAGCCGAGGGACAGAGGAGCGGGAGAGGGGAGGTAAAAGCAGATCTGGATAATGGAGTGGTGACGCGCAAAAACTTCGTATTGGCGTTTATTTATGTTTATTTGGGTGACTGCTGCGGTTAAAGCGATGTTGGTGCGTAATTTGGTAAAACACAAACAGCCACTTAAGATGTGAAAACATAAAGTGAGCCTCAGATGAAGAGGCGGTGACAACCTTTAGACTCCATATGGTCCTAATAAAACTATTAAAACCTTAAAATTGCACTATTAAACTAAGCGTATTTTAAATCACACTCTTTTATCTTCATATTATGCTTTTAAAAAAACATGCACCACTGAAAGTGGTGCGAAGACGAAATAAAAGCATAAATTTAGTGCGTAATGATTTACTACTCCAGTCCAGGTTTTCCATATGAAGAGCGCCGGAGCCCTGGAGGTGGATAAGCTGGTGGAGCCCGCTCTCTCTCATGCCATGCAGGGCCACAAGGCTCCGGGAGACGCTGCTACACATTACAGAGAACCGGGGATGGAGGAGAGGCGGAGAGGGGTGGAAGAAGAAAAAAAGTTTCGTTCAAAGCTGGCAGAGAAACTTTCAACATGAAGCCTCACCATTTCACCACAGCAAAACCTTCGTTATAGGAAAAAAAAGCTAGACTTCTTTTGGTATTTTTTTTCTCCCAGCTCTCAGATTGTGTTTCTCCCCTTTCCCTGTTGTCATTTTCTGTGCGCAAGGCTGGTCGGGGCTTGCTGTCACTGCGCGCTGAGATGTTGGAGTGACCATGGCTGCGCAAGTGGCATCGGCTCCGACCAGAACTAATAATAAAAATAAGAAATTATCCGGCGCTTTGGCTCCGGAGCTCAATTCGGGGAAATCCGGAGGAGGAGGTGGAGGCGCAGGGACCGCGCAGCGGAGCGGACAGATGCTGGGTGCCGGCGATGGAACTCTGAATAATGTAGACCATCACCGCCGAGGCGAGCTCGGCAGCATGGTCCATTCAACTTCCGCGGCGCACAAAGCTCCGGACGGCCACGACAAGACCGGGATTAACCTCTCGGCGTCAAACTCAAACACTTCCCCGATGGAAGCGGCTCTGATCGCGAACCACAAGCTGAAATGTGCTGGGAGCGGAGATGCGCCTCAACCTCAACAGCAGCAGCCACCGCCGCCGCAGTTCGGCCAGTTTGCGGCACATCAGCAGCGACAAAGTAACAACAGCAACAACGGGCAGCCCCCCCGGGGGGACAGAAGTGTGGACCACCAGCAGCACGGTGGTAAGGAGAACCTGTTGGTGGGGCAGGAGGAGTCCCAGCAGCAGCACGGCCCGGGGAAAGGTGAGGGGGACCTCACCTGTAAACCCACGGAGAGGATGATGGGCTCCAGGTTTGAACACTCCAACTTGGGTCCCCCTGCTAACAACTCTGAGTTTAATAACAGCTATTACACTTCAAGGCCGTGTTATGATCAACATGCCGGGCAGCAACAACAAAGCAGTGGAATGGGGGTAACTCAGGACTCCAATGAAGGGGGGTACCACAACAGCCAGTACGGCCAGTACCCAGCATACCGGGCGGGCTACGGCGGAGGGGCCTACGGGATGATTGGCTCCTCCGGATGCAGGCAGCCAGGCAACATGATGATGGGCAGCAACTCCTCTGCGACCCACGGCAAGTCCCCTGCTTCTGGTGGGTTTCAGAGGTACCCGGGACAAACACAGCAGCAGCAGGGGCCCTCAGGGGCCACGCCAACCCTCAATCAGCTGCTGACGTCCCCCAGTCCGATGATGCGGGGTTACGGAGGTGCTTATCAGGACTACGGCGGCCCGACGCCTCAGCAGCAGGCGAGCATGGCTTTGGGGAAAGACGTGGGCCCCCAATATGGAGCCAGCACTGGCCATTGGGGAGGGCAGCAGAGGAACCATCCGCTTTCGATGAACGCAGGCAGCGGAGGGCAGGGCCTCGGCAGAACACAGGTGAGTTCTGGGAGTTTAGGTGTGCCTTGGTAAACTACTATAAAAACAGTCACTGGCTGTTTGTTCCAAAGTTGCAGGTTTTAGTTAAATATGCATTTTATTACCTCTTAATCGTCCAATGTTTTGACTTTTTACTGTTCTTCAGCTCTTGAAACCAAAATGGGGTCAGTGTGAAAAACAGAAAGGGAAACGCTGATTTTGTTATTTAGCAATCATTGCTTTACGCTTACACAATTATTTGGTTCTCACATTAGCTGTTCATATGGTGTATTATTGCAGTTTTACCGCACAGATGTAGAAACTCTGCCGACGTGTTGTCAGACACGTTGCGAAACGCCCCTGCTGACGACGTGTCCAGCTAAAAGCGTCCATGGAACAAAATGCGATAGTTCAGTAGAAACGAAAACTATTCAGAATCAAATGTGTTTTACAACTATTTCTTCTTTTTTTTTCTGTTTCGATAAGCCAATTTGAAACCGCGCCCGCTAAAGGACCGTCCGTCCTCTCTCCGTGCGCTTTTCCCCCGTGTGGAGCAGGAGCGCATCCAAGCTGCTCGGTTTATTCCCATGCAGCTCTGCTCACAATTTGAATAGTGGTGGTAAACTGTGTTAAAGCTCTCCGAGTTGACATCCAGCCTGCCATCTGATTGGCTCCCAGTGGCCCTACTAGGCAGAATGTGTTCAGGAGAAAATCTTACAGGATTTTGCCATTACGCTTTTGTGATGTTGCATTTACTGTTTATATTTCATTTAGATTAGCCTATTTCACGATGAATGATTTATGTTATTACTAAATACGCATGCAGCTATAGTATTTTTTATTAAATTTTTTTAAAACGTATTTATTCATGGTAATTTCTTAGTATTCTTTTTAATCAGTTTCACAGTTCAGAGTTGCATTATGATAGCAATTACAATAAATCTCTATTTTTCTCATTCTCATCTGTAATTAAGATGCTTAAACCGCTCCCTGTGACCTAGCATCTCTGTCAGGTGTGGGGATCTTCTCCAGTGAGACTTCCTTCCATCTGGCTGAATATCTTGCAAATTGTGAATTCCCGTTAGAACAGACTAACACATTTTATATTTCACATTCATTATATTTCTATTATATTATGTTACACACACTTAAAGTATACTTCCTGGGCAATTTTGTAAATTATTGTTGTTGTCATTGTCATTATGACATCACAGTTTTAGTTAAATATTTTTAATTTTATGGCAGTTTAAAGAATATAAGTGTCAAATCATGCAGCTTTGTTTTGGGATATGGACGGCTTCATAGCTCCCAGACTTTCTGTCAGCTCTACACAAACTGAAGGGTGCTGAAGCTGCCAGTTCACAAGGGTGTCTCCAAAAAGTTTTGTCATGGCAGTGCCATTCTTCACATGGTCAGATGGTGCCACCACTGATCTTCACTGAGTGGCACACTATAAAAAAAAATAGTAGGTTTTCTGGATTGTTTTAGGTATGTTTCCAAAGCCATTTGAATTCTAACTTTCATTTAAAAATAATTTAAAGTAGTAGTAGTTTAACTATAAATTGAATTATTATATAGTTTGTTTTCTTGTATTTATATGTCACAGTTCAAATTATTTGATATGTTACAACATGCTTTTGTAAAATTTAGTATTAAATGATTTCAAAATACTGTAGCTCGATTTTTTTCTGACCTAAATATGTGATCATACTATTATGTGTAGGTGGGGCCAGGAGGTACTGAGAAAACAGATAAATGCTTACATTTTGTAACTCAATGAAGCTTGTAATTTTCTCTCCTAAATGCATCCAAAAAATATCATGTATGTAAGATCATTTGATTGGGAATGGGGGACTGAAAATCTTGGTGGAGCCAATGCCAGTTTGGAAATCTGAAGTAAAATTGGGCAATGTCCTTCTTACGAAGAGCCATTTCACTGCAGTTGTTTTTGTTGCAGCGAATTATGTGCGCTGCTGGATGGCACATCTGGGCAGCTGGAGGGCAAGGAGGCTGAGCGCAGCTTATACTGTCTGCCTCCAGTGGAAACAAAAGTAGTTCATTAGCCTACATTGTTTCAATCAAAGGCAATTTGTGTTGGGTGCTAAGAAAATGAGGTGAATGGTTTAAGCGTGGGCGGGTTTGCTGTTCCATTGATTGTATAAAATTATTCCATGAAACGTAGCGCAGTCTAACTCTTTTGCATTACAATTATTAGCTGACTCTGTCTGTTGAGATGCTTGGAAACAGTCTTAACACAGTTTCCAGCTTCAGTTTTTGGTGTGGATAATTAAAAGAAACCTACCCTTCAAAGGAGTTGGTGCTTTAGCATAAGGTGCTGTTTTCTTCCCTAACTCCTGCAACATTCCAGGAGCAGTATATCTGCGCTCCCAACATCCCTATGTTTAATTCATGTCAGGAGCAGGAGCACTGTTCTCCTTTACGCTGCTGACAGGCTATGTGTAAAAAAGCAGAGCGATGTAGTGCATAATACTGGTTCCAAATTGGCACACTGATACGGCTGCGCTTCACTTCAGAGGAAATTTGGTCAAAGCTCAAAGTCTGTCACTTGTTGACACCCTCCTCCCCCCAATTGTTTTCAAATTCAATTTCCCTCCCCACTACCTCTCCACAGGAGCTTGCTGTGAGCAAAACCAGCGTCCCTCATTTACACCACCACCACCCCTCACACCCCCCTCACCGCCTATGCACTCGCTCCTGTGGCCACTCAACAGAATGAAAACCAAACTGCTGTGTTTGTTTGTCCTGCAGGGACCCACCTTAGCTACGCATGGCATATTTGACAAGATGCACAGGGGAAAATAAGTATTGAATATGTCAAAATTTTCTCGGTGAAAACGTTCCTGATGGCGCTATTGACACAAATGCAAAGGAATGCAAATTAAATGCATCAAAGTGAAATGTCACAAGAATTTAGTATTGAATATACTTATACATTGAATAATTGCCTGAGACCAGTTTGTTGGTAATAACTTCTTCAAGATACCTGCTGTAGTTAGAAACTAGTTGTCATTTATCCATAGTCATTGTTTCATTTTCAGATTCTTCCACAATTAACAATTAGTATGTTGTTGCGTAGAGTTACGTGCAGTGCCATTCTTCCTCCAATTATGGTGCAGTAACATCAAACATGTCCATTTTATTCTCAGGTGATTTGACTAGATTCTCCCAGTATTTTATTGGCCTGTCCAAACATTCTACAGCCAAGTTTTGACGTACCTTTTTTTTTAGCAGTGGGGTGGAGTCTTGCATGTTGACCATTAATAGGGGTTAAGTGTACTATATTTGTTTATTCTAATTCCAGGTCTTTCTAAAATTCTCACCCATCTCTTCTGATTATTATCTTGACTTTCCTGTCAGAAATTTTGTAAGCAATATCTTGTTGTCGCTGGTCTATTGTTGAAAGAGACGTTCTGAATAGAGGTTCCATTCAGAAGTTTAGAAATACATCTGCCACCAATACCATCAGTGTAATTGGCTACAATAAAGTTGCTAAGGTCTTCACAGAGCTTGTGGTTTAATCCATCATGAGGTCCTTTTTTGTGTAATCAGCTGGTAATTGAATACATTTTTATAGCCGATCAATTGGGAACAAACTAGTTGATACTAATTGGATTTGATAGGGGGCAGAATTTCTTTCTAAATACAAGTAGAGCTGGCTTCTTGCCTTTTTTTCTTTGCCATTTTGCACCTTATTTCTTCATTTGCTTATGCATCCTCAGAAAGTAGCGTTGTAGCTTAGCTTTAAATCAGAGTACGTTGATTCTCTTTTTCTATTATGTTTCTCTCACTTGCAGCATTCACCAACTGCACAGTATTTAGCAGTGATCCACTCTTAACACCATATGTGCAATCCTAATGACGTATTTCAGCGTGCATCAACGAAACATTCCTTATAATAAGCGTCTGTCTGTTATAAACTAATCAGAGCTAGAAAACAGTAAAAGTAATTAGCAGATAATAATGAGAGACTAATGAGAGAGAAATAGTGTTGTTGCTTAGATAATTACAACAGCAACTCTTTGAAAATCTGACCCAATAAAATAAAAATGAATGAGCATCTATGATTCCCTCTAATTTATCACTATTTTGTTTAGTGTTTTGCGAATAGAAATGAAATCAAAGCTCAGTGGAGCTCTATATCAAAGACTAGACCCAGTCCCATTCTTGGTAATGTGCTTACCTTGAAATGATCCCTGCTCGCAGTGCTCTGCAGCGCATACTGTTTACATTTCTGTCTTATGAATTATTAGTGTGATATGAACAAAGACTTTATAATGGGAGCAATGCATCAATGTCACTTTGTATTATGCAGCTATCTCAGGCAGCCTCGTGCATAGTGATGTGCCCGACCGTGGATGCGGGAATTTAATTTATGGATCATGTTCTGCATCAGATGGACAGCCCACGATGTCTGGTCGTCAAATGTCTTACTCTTTCCTTCACAATTTCTGTTTTAGTACATCTCTTCTATATAGTCTGTGCCAGAGCGAGCGCACCAAAGCCTCCGTTGTCAGCACGAAGCAGACCAGCTTTCCCTGCCTCCTCCTATCAGTCGTTTGTTTTTTTCTGTTTTGTTTACATCTCAGTCTTGGCCAGACAGCGCTGTGGTGATTAGCGGTGGAGTGAATTTTTTTAATTTGCTCTGTTGTGTCCGATAAGGCCCAATGCAGCGTTTTTCATCTGAGTGGATAAAACAGGGAAACCATGTAGGTAATTGGCAGGCCGGGGTTATCCCTGATCTGCCTGTGCATTCCACAAAACACCAATTAATTCATATTTTTAAAATAAGTAAAATACCAGGTCAGTTATATTACTGGATGTAAACATATGTATTATTCGCTGACTAATAAAATATTTTTTTCAGATGTCTTACTCCACTGTGCACTCATTACTTGCCCTGGAGTCAAATGTTAGTGTGTAAATGCCCTGAAGAGAGAGTTTAATTACTTCGAGCGGGTGGTGATTTTGTGTCAGCTGTTTCTGAGCTCCGTCTTATCTGAACTGTGGATGTGAGGGAGGCAGCAGAAAAACAGAAAACAAAGCAGTTTTGAGGAACAGCAATTATGGTTCACATAGAAGATTTAACTTTTGATTATATGGTTTTCTAGTCTTGTTAATCACTTATGATATGTATGCATTAATTATTTTTGTGAGTCATTTAACTATATATTTATTTTTTAGGGGTAGATATTCTGAGATCCAGCTTTTTTAGGTTCCAGTCCAGTGTTGATCTCTAAATGTAAATATTTACTTTTTCTGATATTTTTATATTGTGCTTTTATTTCGACAATAATTTTAGGTCATGACATTGTATAAGCTAATATGAAAAGCTACAAAAGCCATGATAGTTGAGGCTTTAACATACTTTGCCTTTTTGATGAATGTGACACACTTGGACATACTTCCGCCATTGTCCATACTACTTTTGGCTTAGATGGACAACCACATTCCACTTTGAGTTTTACTGTTTCCACTACAGCCTATAGAGGGCGATAATGCACTCTGTAATCAGAGAAGAAGAAGAAGAAAAAGCAAAAATGAAATGATTATCATCAGTTTTGTGTTCTGAGATTTATTTTCCGCACTTGAAAAACAGCAGATCTCTCCTCATTGTATTTTTAAAAAAACAAAAAAAACAAAGCTGCTTCATTGTTTATCTTCTGTAATTTTTGTGCCACCAATTGCCTGCTAGTGTTTTTGTCACTGCCTGTATACATCAGCAGTTAGCTGTGCTTCCTGTAACAGCTCCTTCTGTATTGTAAATATTTATACCTTAAGTGAGAGTCTTCCAACAAGCTGGCAATATCATCAAGAACTATATGCTTCATGGCAAATAGAGATTGAAAGCTCAATAAAGATCTCTACATTCTCTCCAAGAACAAAGATATTTTCACTCTCTCCCAGTGCTGAAAGAAAAAAATAACATCGTTCCTTTCTGGGAACTGTGATTTGTGAGTTTCTTTCAGCTTGTTCCTGGCAGCAAATTCCTCCCCAGTGGTCCCACAACTATTATTCGATTGACTCGATATTTAAAGTGGGTGTGGTTAATGTAGAAAAGTAGATATGTGGTAGCTGCCTTTTTTCTGCTGGCATAGATTTCTGGAGTTGTGGACTAGCATTTCTCACCGTGTTCTTGCTGTCTTGAGATGAAAACAGGCCTCAAAACAAAGTTTCTTTAAGACTTCTCAGTCTCTGCTGAAGCCTCTACTTTGTAGAGTTAAGATAATTTTGCCACTTCTTCATATTGTATCTGGATAGTTTTGGATGTTTCGTACCCAACATTTTGAGGTGTGCATTTGAGCTGCCTTCTGCAGGACACTTTATTCTGATCATGTCTCAATTTGTCCCCATCCAAAATGGATGATGCAAATTTTTTATAGCCTACTGTAAGAACCTTTGATCATAGTTTTAATAATTAATATTTAAATGCTGGTAAACCCTCAGAGTTGCTTTGGTTTGATCAGGGGCCATATATCTTTAAAGTCAACTGACCTAAAGGAGGGATAACAACCAACATTAATGGAGGGTGTAATTCTAAATTGTTGTAAAATGATGTACAACTAAATTATATTTTACCTGAGAGTTGAGCACATGGATGTAAAATGAAGTGAGAAATTTAATGGTAGAGCATAATTATTACTATAGTAACATTTCGACTCAACTTTTTGTGACAAGTTCTGCGTGTGTACTTAAGGATTGGGTAATTTTGCTAACATGATAAAAGCGTGTTAAAATGCAAGTTTTGACAATGCCATGTTTTTTTTATTGTTTAACTTTGCAGCTAATTATTAGCTCTAAGTATAAACCTCTATTAGGGGTAGATATTTATCATATTGTTTATCATTTCTTGTGATTAATTTCTAATAATGAGAAGAATTTTGATTTATTGTTCTCACAATAAATTGTAATTAATGATGTTTAAAACCCTCCAAAACTCTCTTTACTGTTGAGATTGATAGCAATACCAGCTTCTCTACGTTCGTCAATAGAAGCATCAATAACTACCAGTAAATTTGAAAATAAAGTTGCTGTGCAGTTTAGTGATGCAAATAATAATTCTTTACATGACTGGTGTCCTAAATATGTGCATTACAAATGGGAATGTTTTTCAAGAGCATTAATTGCATTGATGCAGTGTATCACAGCTATGATTGCTGTGATACACAGTGAGTCATACAGCAACCTAACAAAATAAGTAATAAACAATTCTTATTGTCACTTCTATCGTTATCACAATAAAGTTCCTCAAAATATTGTGATCAAACTTTAAGTTTGATCACAATATTTGCTCACCTATAACTTCTATTGTAAAAGTTGCCAAAATAGGAAATTGATCAACAAAGAACTTGGGTAGATTTATTGGGACTGATGTCCCCAATCCAAAGAAAGATCCAAGAATGGCATCAGAAGTAGACCCTGATCCCGATACTGGATCAGATAGCCATCATGTCCAGAAAGACATGGTTAAAGTTTGTGCGGTCAGGTACCCATAGTCTTTCAACAGCCATATACTGTGGACTATGTTTTTTTTTTTTTTTTAAACACACATTTGTAGAGAGTTGCGTAAGCAGTTATTATTTGAAAATCTAGACATACAAGCCTCTAGAAATATTTGACCTGAGTCACACAGACCAATGCAGATTTCTGAGGGATTTGACTAAATGACTTTACGGAGATAGAAAAGGAAGAAACAGAAAATCAGACAGAGAACTCTGGCAAATGCCATTGCAGTTAAAGTCCTCTCCCTCTGGAGCTTCTCCACTTCAACCTTGTGAGTGACATTAGAAAGAAAAAGTATTTGGGTTTTTGGTCTTGAACACACACACAGTATGGCTCTGTGGTTGTGTGTGTGTGTAAAGTTGTGCGGGCATGAGGCCAAGTGGTGGTGCCCTTTACCTCCTCCAACCCCACAACTTGCCCCCCTCCTGACCTTCACAAATGCTAATTTGCCATGTGGAGTTCCTAAGTTGAAGTAATAAATACACTTTTCTTACATTTAATCTTTTCTTCTTATGAAATATGGGAAATAACTATACTCTTAAATGATGTTCTCACTTTCTGCTTTTCTCAGATCTTTCTTTAAATATACCTTGTTCTCCATTTCTCCTCAGACTCCCAACAACTTGCCAAGTCTCCCAAGGGAGCGGTAGTCAGTTCAGAGGAGTTTAGACAGCAAGCATACCCTATCAAACATTAATATACTAAGCTATACTGATCTCTGAGGAGCTACTGAAACATTATTCTGCCTCTGCTTACTGTTTCTTTGCTTCCTTTGTAACAAGTAATAAGTATTTCCATAATTGTAGTGGAAAATGTAATTGAAAAGAATACAGATAACATAAACATATTAAATTTAATGTAATGCAAATTCCTCTCTCCTATAATTCTGTGAATGTCATACATGCAAAAACAAACCTCTGAAACACCCTTGAACATCATTACCAGCTTCTACAGCACAAGGAATCCTGCTAGGCTCTGTACCTTGGCAGCTCTCGCTGTTTGAGTTGATCATAATCATTGCAGTCATTGCAGCATTAGTCTGTGAAAAACAAAAGGTACCATATACTGCCAATGAGATGCTGTTTGGAAGTCATGAAGCAAAAATAAAGAGGGGGCAAAATATCTGATTGTTATTTTAATCATATTTTTTTTCTTTTTTATACCGTATGTAGTTTCTGTAATGTCAGTTTTGTTTTCACATAAATTATAATTTTTTTTGTCGTGTGTAATTCATTAGCAGATTTCTGTTCTGGTTTTAACTTCATAACCAGATTATGAAGCTGGTTATGAGAAAAATCAAATTTTTATCATGTCATAAAAATGAGATTTTATGGCATAACCTTGATGTAAAAATACCACTATTGCATGATATTCCCACAAGAAATGAAAAGCAAAAATGATTGACATAATGTAATTGCTTTTATATGAAATTGAAAAGCTAGGATGCTGCTGAGATAAGATAAATAACAATAAATAACATAATAAATAAAGGTAGATTACAGTTTTTTTAAAATAGAAAAATATTTGTTTATTTGAATATATACTTGAACAAAATCTTATTCAATTTTATTACTCTGTCTCCAACAGAGTGACTAGTGTAATAAATTGATATAAGGTTATGACCTGCTCGATTAGTTAGCCTGGAGTCAGTTGCTAGACTGACATATTATTTTAAAACAGCGTTACATTAATAAGAGTGATGGTTGATGTTTGTATAATTTTATTTTTTTTTACACCAGCCATATTTGTCTTTCTTGTAAGAGAGGGAGAAATTTTGGCTGCCCTCTTCCTTCGATCTACTGCAGACTAGGCACTCAGGTAGGGAGCGTAGACACCTCAGATGACCTCATACAATCTTTGCATATCAAACAATCACTACACTTGTACTTTGCTGCGGTAATCCTCTTACGCCTGTTTTCTGTCTCATTGAGAGGAGTAGAAAAGGAGGAGCAGGTGTTTAAAAGCCAACAAAAAGGCTTATAGCTGCAAATATCATTGTGTAAATACAGTAGAACTAGATTTATTTTTTTTACTTAATGTTTTCATAGCATGAGCATCATACTGTCCATGCATATTCATCTTTATGACAAGTCATATATTTTTCTTACTCACAACATTCTCTTGTCACTCTTTACAACTCCCCACCAAACCCTTTCCAAATCCGCCAGAGCTGCAGTGTGTATGGTGTGTATTTTTTAAATTTATAGCTAGTGGTCACAACATGACAGTGGTGGTCACTTCTGGCTGAAAGATGCTTCATTTAGATCAATTTTAACTCAAGAATTTTGGAAACAACTTGACATCACATCCTCTTCTCTGCAAGGACATATGCAAAATGAAAACATGCATGCATATTTCACAGCTTTTACTGGAGATATTGAGTGCGGGATTTGAGGTTACATTAGAATGCAGTTTGTTGCAGAGGGTGTTTAAAATACAAAATTTATTCTTGAATACATCTCTTATTTCTTGTGACAGCCAGACATCTATTCTATATTCCAGCCACTCCTTTGGCAGAAACTGGATGAACTCGAACAGACACTGACAACATGAGTGAACTTTATTTTGAAGCAAAAATGTCTTATTTCTTTAGGATATTAATTCTTCCAAAGAATATCAATGCGGATGGCGGGGGCAGATGTTGGCTGTGCACGTTTAATCTCGGGCCTGTGTGTTCCTCGCTATGTGAGCTTCCCCCTCCCTGCTCAATGAACATCCATTGTTACTGTTGGCTAAACATGCAAAGGTTACTGTAATGTCAGACACATGCCAGAGGGGAGTGTGGAATACCACATTAACATAATCCATAGAAGACCTTCCCTTTCACAAACGTACCCTCGCTGAGCTGATCGCCACAGCTCTGCTGGAGCACGTGCCTGCTCTTGCCTCTGCAGCGCTGTGTGAAACCAAATGAAAAGTTCTCTGCATAAAACACCTGCTAAAATGTGGGCTTAAGATATTGACCTACATTTTACCTTGCTCGCCCAGGAAGATGCAAGATATTGTCATTTCTGACCTGCCACTGACAGACTTAGTGGCACTTATGTTCTGGATGTCTATAAAGCCTCAAAATAAACTCTTATGGTAGGCTAATTTAACACACCAACAAATTCTAAATGCCTCTTTTATTTTATTTTTATTTTTTTTTTTTAAATTGCAACAAAAAAAGTTGTTCTTTAGAAAATAACTGCTGCTGGCCCAATCTCTGGTAGCCCTAAAGATCACATTATAATAAATATCACAGAGTTCCTTTTTAAATTTGTAAATTTACTTAGTTTTTAGGAACCCCAAAGTTGTAATCCTTCTTTTTCTATTTCTCAACTACATGAATATGACGTGACACAGAGGACCATTTCTTTTAACCACTGGTCACCAGAGTGGGTCCAAATTTATCTTGATGCCACACTGAGCGGGCAGGAAAGGTAGAAGAAAAAAATCTTCAAAGTTCACTGTTGGTGAACTGCTGGAAAGAATGACATGTAAGGGTCACTAAGTCTCCAAAACAAACAGACAGTATTTACATGCCAAGCAGTAAAAATAAAGAAGAAAGAAAACTTTTCTGTCATCGTATCAAATACATAAATGTGGAATTAGCTAAATCCTACCGGGACTTTAACTGAATCTGGGAACGTCCATAAAATAAGACGAGAGGCACTATCACACCAGTTCTTTGTGATCTACTTGAAAAGACTTGGAGTTTGTTTTCTTAGATTGTCTGCCGCAAACCAAACAAATAAGCAAAACCAGGTGGAACAGAGCCTGTAAGTAGTTGACTTTATGAACTAAATAAGCCATAAAATTATACATTTCTAACCTATGTGCAGTTGTAAACTTGAAAAGGACATAGAAAGGGGTGTGAAAAATATGTAGAAAATAAGCCATTGTTTAGCACGGTGGGGGATCCATGATGATTTGGGCCTGGTTCTCTTCCAAAAGAAATCTTGCTAGAGCACTTTTCATCATGCAACCCTCTAAATACCAATGATTATTCAAAACATATGGCAAAATCAACATAACTAAGCTCCACAAACAAGTAGGACTTCCTCTGTTCTCAGACCTAAATCCCACAGAAAACATGTGTAAGTTGAAGAGAGCAGAGAGAAAAAGATTTTCCCACTGAATAAATATACTGCAGCTAAAGGTTAGATGTTTCTAAATTCCTCAGTTCGAGATTATGCTACTGCAATAAAAACTGAATTTATTGTAGGGCTTTTCATGCCAGAGATGCTAGATAAACCTAGTAGTGTAATTCTGTAGTTGTTTATTTAAGCCGGTCTTTCCAGCAGTAACCTTTTTTTTTTCTTTTTTAGAATCACCACAGAAATGAACACAAAGCAGCCGCTGGTCTAATATTTAAAACATTCAGTGTTAATTAGATGTTTGATGGTGGTTGAGACATGCTAATCATGTTGCCCTCTCACCCGCTAAGGCTGAAATCTGTGCCGACAGTCGGGGTGATTGTTTTGATAATGACGTGTGCGCCCAAGCCAGATAAGAAAGCTCTCAGTGCTTGTTTTTTTTTTTTGGGAAAACCATTTTGTGTATTTGCAGCTCGGTCTGACTTCAACGGTCAGCATTATTTTGAGAAAGCCATTGTTTCCGCTCACATAACTCATATTTTAATTAGTGCGTCTTTGGAAACTCCCTGCCTGTGTTGTGGTTTTTTTTGTCGGGCACTGCAGACTCACACAGCTTCTAGGCATTTCTCAACTTCTTTTTTTAACACGTCGGCCACATAAAAAAGATAAATAAATAAAAAGCCAAGTCATGTGTGGAAATTGTTTCAACTTTATGTTCTTCTCCTTTGTATTTTAACGGCTAAAGCAACCTTCCTTCGAGTGTTTCCAAGCTTATGTCGTTCTGTCTTTTGGATGTTAGTTGTGGTTGACCTTGATGGGTGACTACAGTTCCTACTCATTAAGTAGTAAAGATGAATGGTTCCATTATAGCAAAGAGGGGAGGGGGCGAGTAGGGCCAATTAGTGGTAATTAACAGCGGAGATGGTGAAGCACTCTGGAGGGCACCCTGACCTGGACTCTGGAGGGAGCAGAGGGGAGCAGGGAGCTTGTGTGTGAAGGCAGTTTACCTCTAAAAGTAATGAAATGATGTGTATTTGTATGAGATTGTGCAAGATGTGTGTGCTCATTATCAGAAAGATAATGCAAGGATACAGAACCGCTGAATCCTTGCAGACATTTTTGTATGGTGGCAGATGGAAAACTTCTCATGGGGATCCAGCTTGTTTGGTCAGAGGTGATGAGGTCAAACGCTGGCAACACCTCACTTTGCCTTTTGACTCCTGATGTGATGCCACTTTCCCCTTCTGCCGCCCTTTAGTTAGGCCGGGGAGTTTGTTAGGTCTGAGAATGAAAAGGCCCCAAAAGGCCAAGCCCATATATCTGTATGTGCTAATGAACATTGTATTTTTGTTCTTAATTAGGGATTTTTGTTTTGTGCTGATATGCTAGTTTTCAGCATCTCATCATCAAGGTGAAATTCAAGGGTGTTCTGTGAGAAAGTATGGTTGTGCACTTTCTCTTCTTTTCTCCTTTTTTCTCCTCCTTTTTCTCACTTTTGATTTACCCTGAATACAAACACGCAATACAAAGGAACGATATGACACAATAGTTCAAAATTACTATACAGTATGATACAAGATGGTATCATACAACAAAAGATTTGACATAATATGTTACAACATGCTTTATTTAATACAGTATTACTACAATGAATGGTACAAAGGAGGAAAATAAAAAAAATATAAAAAATTTAAATATAATTGATTTCATAAAAATATAGTACAATGAATACAATTTGGTAGCACATCACACTAGTGTATAAAATTTCTCAAGCTGATATTATTTGAAAAAAAAAAAAAAGCAGAGTTCAGTAGTGGAGAGACATAATATTTTTCATTGTTATGAAAACAATTTTTTTAATCATCAATTTTCAGAGTGTTCAAGGGACAAAATAAAAACATTTGATCAGACTTTTGGAAATCCTGTTTCAGAGACTGCTGCACTGCAACACAGCGCATTCTCCTCGATCGCTACAACATAAAACTACATGGAAATTCTTGCACTTCACCAAAGCAATATTAAATTTATTTCTAACATGACTTTAATAGTCATGTTAGAAATGGTACTTTCAGGGAAAGAAAACACATTTGTTAAGAATTTTTCTTAGTATTTGTCAAAGTGCTGCTTCTTTCAAATCCACTGAAATTGCAATGCCTGCTACACAGACAACTTGAGGAGTTTACAAAATATTAGAAGTCAATTGTGCATGGGAAGGTCTATTTTCTATATCGCTGGCTGAACAAGTGTGTAGTTGTATTTGTGAAGCTGCCTCTACTTGCATGCCTGTTCAGACTTTTAAGACACCACCACATCTATAGTCCCTGTTGCTTCAACATATCAAGACTCACGACTGTGTACTGGTGCTGTATGTGTGTGTGTGTGGTGTGGGAGGGGGATATAATGCTTTGAGGGTGGTGTATATAATAGAAATCATTACCAGTAATGGCCTTGTTCCCCACATCCTTCATATTCATTCCCTTTTCCTCTTCTGACATTTATTTCCTGACTGCTTGCATATCAAATATTTAAATAAACAGAATCAGAGGTGGTGGAGGGGGGGTTCAGTTGAGTTTTGCCTGGAGGAGATGGTGGGAGAAATGGCATAGGGAGAAAAAGGGATGGATGATGACATTCATGAGATGAGACATTAGTTTTTGAAATGAGAAAAAAAAAAAAAAAAAAAAAAAAAAACAGGATTGGTTGGGTGTGCTAGTGGGAGGAAAAGCAGCCATAGCAGCATTGGAGACAAAGTGGGAGTAAGAATGCTTCGCTAGGGTCCAGTCACTTTCAATGGAAAGGGGGGTGCCTTGCTTGTTTGTTTACAGCAGGTAGTTGTGGTGACAGACAGAAGTGTATGCGTGTATTCATTTGAGCGCCCGGACTTTGTTGCAGGGCTCATCCACTTTCAGTTTTCTGGGGAGGATGTGGAGGAAGGCTCTGGTGGCTTGTAAAAAGCAGGCCTCAGTCCTGAAGCCGTATTGTTTGCATGACAAGCAGCAATGAGATCAGAGTGCAACACAAAGTAATGGGAGGGGTGGCAGGTGGGGAGGGTGGACGGACTTAAAAGAGAGGTCAGGACAAAAGAAGGTCTAAGACAGGGGTGCCCAAAGTGGGTCCTCGAGGGCCGGCATCCTGCATGTTTAAGTTCTCTCCCTGGTTTAACGCACCTGGATCCAATAATGGCTCGATAGAAGGCCTAAGAAGAACATTGACTTGCTGAAAAGGTTGTTACTACCACCAGGGAGAGAACTGAAACGTGTAGGATGCCGGCCCTCGAGGACAGACTTTGGGCACCCCTGGTCTAAGACATGGCGAACTGATGATCCATTTCTTCTTTTCTCATATAGAAGACAGAGAGAAGAAGATACTGTAAACGGTATATATCTTTTAAACTGACTGACTGTCCAGTTTCACTCTCGCTGGCATCAGTGGCCAGCCCATTAGTGTCAGGCTAATCTTAAAATAATTAATTGTGAAGTCGACGCTTTCTAAAGAGTATTTTAATTGAATCCTAAATTAGGCTTGGGAAAGAGGACACGTCCTGCTTTGCTGCAAGTCTGTTCCCATTCTGCTGTCACACACACTGACACACACTCCCGCATGAGCTCCACTGGGTTGCGTGTGCAGGCATTCAAGAAAAAACAAAAAAAGGAAAACAACAGGCGAAGGAAATGCTAATGAAATGCATATTTGGGGAGAGGGAGGCCATCTATAATTTAGCTGCGCTCTTTGTGTGTGAATGATGTGTATGCAAGCGCTGTGATTTATTTTTTGTTGTGAAGAGGGGATAATTCTGTCAGAGTAGGCTTTTATTCTTGTAAACAAATGTGTGGAAAAAAGAGCCGAATAAAAGTGTGGTAATAAAGTAAACAGAATGGTATGAATACATTTAGCTGTTGGCATGAATAATTTGTAAACTGGAAAGTAGGGTTTGATGAAAAAGAGATGACAGAAATGAGAGCTATTATGTAGCCTGATGAAATTTTGGGTTTGGCCTCTACAAAGTTGCAGTTGTGTTGTACTTGCTTTTCATTTTTTGGGCTTTTTCTCAAACACTCTCTTAGAAGATAGCTTTAAAGCTACTAGCCAGACCTTTCTGTGAAATCAATAAACTCACTTCAGAAATTCTTTGTCTCGTGTGGAGCAATAGGCGATGGTCAGCTTTCTGTTTTTGCTATTTCTGTTGTAAGTCAATACTTAACTAACATCAGATCTACCATTCAAAAAACAAACCTCCACATACTTTGACACACAAGGCATAAGGCAACTTGTAATTATTTTGAGTATGTTTATTTGTAATTTTCTTGTTTTTTCCACCTTTGTGTTTAATAAATTACCTCCTTCAAAATGCCGGCTGATGCTCAAATACACACAAAGCAGTCTTAGCATATTTGTTTTATAGAATGCTTAATACTTTGTACTCTGTGAAGTCTTCTAGTTTGTTCCATGTTTTTATGCCTGTTTTTTAGTCAAATTTATCCTTCGAAGGACTTTACTAATGCCAGCTGATGAATTTGATTCTTCTGGGACTTCTAATGCATTGACCCAACTTAACTCCAGGCAAAAAAACAAAAAAAGGGTGAATTGTTTTCTTGATTTTAATTCAATTCCTATTCAAGGTCATTTTTTCCAATCCCAGCTAATCAGTTCAACTCATGTGCCTCCTGTGATGTCATCAACTCAAATACATATAAATGATTTTTCTTCAATGTGCTTTTAAAAACATTGCACTTTGATAAATCCTGCTGCAGAAAGCCTTCCTTCATTATCCACCTGTGCTTTAATTCCATCCATCCATCCATTGTCTATACACCCTTTATCCCTAATGGGGTCGGGAGGGGGGCTGGTGTCTATCCCCAGCTAACCTTCCGGGCGAGAGGCGGGGTTCACCCTGGACAGGTCGCCAGTCTGTCGCAGCTGTGCTTTAATTGTCAGCGCAAATTTGTTTAATAAACAAAAAATACACCACTGGCAGCCTTAATAGAGACACACAGAACACCTAATGAGTCCTCATAAATAAGGCTTTGTTTAAAACACTCCTGGCCACAATGCTCTTCATGAGTGACCCCTGCAAAGCTATAGGCAATAGAACTTGCCGGATCAAAGCTCTTGGAAAAGGCTCTACCCTCTATAAATGTCGGCCCAGCTCCATAACCCTGGATGGAGTCTGTTAAAAAAGATGATACAGGATCTGGGGTCAGGAGACAGTTTGGCGAGGCAGCAGTGGAAGCAAAGCAGCCCACAGATGTCTTTCATAAAAGTCAAAGGAAAAGAGAAACTCTGAGTTTTTATTTATTTATTTATTTTATCCGCTGAAATGCTGTTTAGTTTCAGATTTATCCAAAAATCTTTACGTTTATTTTGGTTTGAAAAAAACACATATAAAACACTGGAACTACAAAACTGCCACAAAAACTTATTTTATTTTTTTAATCACTCAGAAACTAGTTTAACCACTTTACCAACATGTTGTTCCTTGCCATTCGCCCCAGTGAACTTGGCCATGCACTGTAGGTTCCTCTGTTTTGAAATTACTTTGTGAGAAATTACATATGGTAATCTGTCTGCATCTGGATGACAAATCAAACGTTCCTTTAGCTGTTTTCCAAATGTTTGAAACCTGCTCAGCTCTTTATTTGGCCCAGATCTGACAGCTATAGTCTTGGCTCAGAACATCCCATTTTCTCCCAGGCTGGCAGAGATGAATAACAGCAGAGAGGACAATATTGTGGTCCAGCTAAGCACGACTGACTCTTCTGTCTCTGTGATCCCTCTATCAATAAGGAACACAGGCCTGTCAGAAGGCCTGCCAACAGCCTGGCTGTCCACGCAGCCTGCTCTCTATGCAACATCTGGACACAGATGGTACACACTGATCACGCATACACACACACACACACACTCGCACAGTACATGTTTTACTCACACTGGCAGACGTTCACAGACATGCTGCGCATTTACAGTTTGTCTGAGTACCAATTTCTTGTTTTTGCACACACAAACACAGTTGGCTCACATTTGTTTTCTACCTACATGCTACAGGTAATCCCCTACTTTCTATCACAAAGTTAGACGTGCTGTGGGAAGACATGCTTCTCCACAGAAAATCGAAGCTACACATTCCTGAGTAAATCTTGAATATATTTAACTTAGAATTATATAGAGTAGGCTGAAAAAAGATTGCTGGGTGCTGTGCCTTGGAGCATTGTCTGCCAACCAGAAGCTGCCAGTGTGGTTTGTTTAATGGACAAGAAGTAGAAACATATATTTTGACCCGTCTTTTGCTCTTTTGCTGTTAAAACTTAAGCATCCATGTTTACTCTCGAGTGAATGTAGATTTCTATGTTAACAATCCAGAACTATAAGAGTTCCAAACCTCTTCCAACCTTTTCAAATACAACTTGTTTTCTGGCAGACAGGTTTAGAGCTCAAATAGATTAAAAACAGCAGGTTTGCTTTGTTTTGCATTATTATTGCATTATCTAAGTCACACTCTCACACACACATCTTGAGTAAAACAAAGACATGTTATAGAAAAGTATATCTCATTTTAATTTTAAATGTATTATTTTGAAAAAAAAAAAAGATTATGGATCTGATTAGGTTGACTGTTGAATCTAATGTTCACAATTAGCTTTCGAGTAAAACAGCAGTGTCTTTGTGTACTCCCTTTAAAAATACAGATCTTTGTTGCAACTTTGATATTTAAAGAGTCTGCAAACATTTCCAACCCAGCATCATTAATGACAGAGAAACAGAGAGCTCAAAAGAATAAAACAAAACAATGTTTCCATGTTCTGTTCAGCCTTCCTGTTACCTGCTCAAAGTCTTGCTCTCTCTTGTTTTCTCTCAGCCTTAATCAATAACAGGTGTAGACATCCACGTCCGACAACTTCTTTTGACATTAGCAAATGTACTTAGTTAATTTTGAATCTTCTGGAATGTTGCTTAGTTATGGTACATGTCCGGATCATTAAAACATCCAATTTTTGAATTGCCAATTGTGCAGTTCACCATTCAAGCTGAAAATCATATGACTCCTGTCACAACAGCTGATTCCTCTGTGCAACTCTGCAAAATCTGTCTTTTAATAAAACATGAATGAGAAAAGTCAACAGGGCATTCATGCTGAAAGGCTCAATTCACTGTGTGATCACACTGCTACAAACACATTGTGGCTGATAAAAAACTCTTCATTTATTCCAGCTGAGACTGAGATATCCATGTTGAAATGTAATGAAGTCTAAATAACTGCAGTTTCCCAGTCATATGTTATTCATATGGTCCACCGTAAACATAGCTGCCCTGGGGCTCAGTAATAATGGGAGTAAATGGTGGAGTTCCCTGTGAGTCAGAGGTGTGCATGTGCAGCCTGGCCATGCATCAAGCTTCCCACAAGCCTGGAGCCTCTCATTGATCAGCCCCCAACCCTCCCCTCATGATTTCAGCCAACTTCAGTGATTGATTCCCAGTCACGGCCCAGGAGATTGGAGGCCTGGCCTGGGCTCAGGGAGCCTGGGGCCTCCCAGAGGGTGACCTGGAGGGGGCTGCAGATGGGGGGAGAAGAAAAGCTTATTTCCAGGGCCCATAACCTCAGTCCAGAGGACCAATTCTGGAGAAGCCTTCACAGCAGGTATGGAGGGCAAGGAGACACATTCATTACAGAAGAAAATTAAGGCCACATCTGCTGCTGGCTGGATTGTTATATGGATCTGTGGGGGGGAAAACAAGATGGGGAGTTGTGTGCTTGAGAATATGCGGAAGGTGAGAAGGTGAAGGGATATTGGTATGTGAGGGTTTGGAGAGGAAACAAGTCTACCTTAGCAAGCTATTACACTGTCTGTAGTAGCCCAACGCTAACACACATTCACAATGTTCAAACCTCTAACCTGCTGTGCTTCACTCAGCATCACCGCCGCTGCGCTTCAAGAGGACGCCCTCTGCGTCTCTTTACGCCGGTTGAGCAGAGCAGGAACACTTATATGAAAATCAATTTTTTTTAATTAACTTTGTAAATTTCCAGCTGAGCTATCAGAGGCGGGGGGGTCTTGTGTGTCACGCTGAGTCCAATAATGAAATCAATCAAGTTCAAATTGTTTCAGGTGACTATTAATGAGTATCTAATATCAGCCTGAGGAGGAAGGTCAGGATGGTTGTTGTTTTTGGTTTTAAAGTGATGGATCGGTTGCCTTAGAAACATAGATGGTTACACCAAGAGGGACTGGGTAGTTCTCCAAAATGAAAAAAGTTCATGAGAATTCGCGTATGCATGGAAAAACTCTTTAGCTGCATGGTAGCAGTGACATAATTTCCTTTTTCCAGTTAATCTAGGATTGCTACAACGTCTCTCATAATTACCACATGAAATCAAGGCACAAGCCAAATAAAAAGGAAGGGGGTGTATTTTTCCTTGCTTTACATGCTTCAATAATCATAATTTTTGCAGCTGTGTCTTCTTTAGTGGGCAACCTCCCTGCCCAAGGAGCTCGTTAAGCTTTGCCTTAAAGGAAGACTAATGGATGAAGGAGAAAGTGGCCCCTCAGGACTCTTTAGCATCATTTCGGTTGGTCTTCATGCTTAGTGTTCATTTACAAATTTTCACCCTATTTTAAGCACAGTAGTGCTAGTAGCACCAACTAACACATTCTGTAATACACAGGAACTTGTTTGTTATTATTTGTGAAGATATGTTTGTCGCCTTTCACAATACATTCTATATATGGGATAGATCAGGTATGCAAATTTAAGACCATCATTTCCACTTAACAACAAAATAGATGGAGAGAGATTAAAAACAATAGGTAGCTAAATTTCTTTGATGGATGCATTTTTATTAATAAGCATTCTGAGCTGTATTTAAATGCTTTACATTATAACTAGGATTGTACTGGAATGTATGTGATTTGATTGATTTGGTTGTCTGTTTTGCATTCAGTCTATTTGCCTTTTAATGCGGAGTGAGATGTAAATTGTGAATTGGCAATGTATTAGTAATCTATACTGTACTGCATTGATTTGAGTAAAAAGGAAAAAAAAAAGTTTTTTAGTCTTTGAAAAATAAATAAATAAATATTCTTTATTACTGCGACAGACTGGGGACGTACCCCGCCTCTCGCCCAGAACGCAGCTGGAGATAGGAACCAGCAACCCTCCCGACCCCTTTAGGGACAAGGGTGAACAGAAAATGGATGGATGGATGGATGGATGGATGGATATTCTTTATTATTTAAAAAAATCTAATAAAATAGCAACAGCACGTATTTGCACCCCAACTGCTTTTGTGTTGTTTCCCCAGTTGTGTAATATCATCTCCCTGGTGGGTTCTGTGAACATAGGAAGTTGGAGAGAAGCACATTCCTCTTGTTCCACTCAGATTGGATAATTGTCTTTTCACCCTTGAGTGCTGCTCTAGGTCTTAATTGTCAAAGTATGACTTTCTTGAGATAGAAATTGAATTATTCTTGTTAAATATGGTTAAAAAAACAGCACAGAAATAATCTATTGTTTAGGATTGTAGGAATTTTAATTTCCAAGTAAATAATCAAAACTGTAAAAGGAGCTTTGTGCTCTAGATTGTATGCATTGTTTATTTATTTTCATCCATGAGTGCCTTCTTCCTTCAGTGGAAATCTGAATGAATTCCATCTGGGAAAACTGCATCCAGACAGGAGATTTGACTGCCAAATTCGCAATGTGGCTCCTTTCACACATGCTTCCTCAACTGTTTGCACACGATTGCATTTTATTTGTTTTCATTCCCTAATGGCGTGTTGCAGGCATGTCAGGCGCATCTCGTTTTTGTCACTGAGATTTCTTCCATTTCTCCCCACTCCCCCCTTTTCTCCTTCTTCTTCGCCCAGCCGCCTCTTTAACTCCCAGTTTCGGTGAAGGAAAAGGGCTCCGGTGACCCTGCGACCCCAATCTCACTTGAGACAGATGAAGCAGCCTCTTGCCTCCTCCCCCCCACTCGCTCTCTCCCTTTCCTGTCCTCCGTTCTCCTCCGCTCCCCCGTCTTCTCTTCCCTTAATGACGTCTTTGTGCGGGCCGTGACGAACCAAATGCCTAGCAACTTTTTCCCTGGCACACACAGGTGTGGGTTCGGAGTAGCCAGATGAATTTCTGAGCGTGTGTTGTGTCTGCTGTGTAAATATTGGTGTCAACTGCAGAGGGCATGCCTATCAGCAGCTCCGAAGGACGACGCAGGAGAGACGGAGCAATTATGAAGCGTTGTGCCAAACACAAAAGAACGCACAACAACAACACCTTATCTGGCTTCTCTTTGTCTGCTTTTCTCTTTCTTAGCTCTCAGCCTCATTGGGAATCCTGCACAGTCTATGTAAACAATTCACCTGCCTTTTCTGCACCTCTCTTCCCATTGCCAGCCACTTGTCATGCCTTTCTGCCTGTGCCATCCAGGCATGTTGGGCTGAAGAAATGTATTTTGGCTCTTCCTTTCTCCCTGCGGACCAGCACTACTCTTCACACTGTCATTCCTTATGAGTCCTTTTACTAACAAGGCATGCGTGCTGAGATGTGGGATCAGATTTAGTTGCAAGACATAACTTATAGAGTTTGTTGCACTTGGAGATAAAGGAGACACATGGGGATGTCAACATGCACACGGCACAGCTTCTGTGTTCTCAGGGTTGCATAGATTTAAGTGGCAGATTTGCAAAAGTTAAGATTTCTAGTTTGTTGTCAGTATTGAGTATCTGGTTTGGTGAGTCTTGACAGTGGAACGAAGTGGTGAACCAACACTAATGAGGGATCTATTCCCCAGGGAGGCCGGGCAGGGAGTAGTTAACAGTGCTCCGCTTCTCTTCTCTCTGCTTGATGACATCAGTATTGTCTCTGCATCCATGAAATTAATTTTTCTAATCTTAGTCAGCAGGAGCAGGGGGAATTTGCACACATTAGTATGGAACTCGATCTGCATTCGCCCTTTGCTGCAGTCTCTTCTCATCTTTGTAAACTTCCTCGTGCCACCTCGTCATCTTCCCATCCTATTTTATTCTTCATCTTTGCTAGACAATAGCCGCAAATGCATGAGGTTTTACTGCTGAACACTGCAGCTTTGTACTAGAAGAAGAGGCATCACAGGACCCTGTAGTTCAGAAAGAGTTTGAGCGTGCTCTGCTCTGTATGGTGCAAATAAATAACAGAAAAGATTGCACGGTTTTTCCCACCAGACTCTGGCTGCAGCACTTTGAGTCTCCAGAGACAGGCGCAGCGGAGAGGATAAAGAGAGGCTGTTGACAATAATTATCTGTATTTGTTTCTCCTCACATGTGCACACATGCTAAAATGGTTTCACTGTGGGTTCCTCTGCAGTCTAGAAAAGTCTGGAACTTAGGTAGTATCCAGGTCTAAATTAGCTAGGGGATGAAATACAGTATGAGAAACATTTGTAACCACTTGTGTGTAAATGTTCAGAAATTTACACACGGCCATCCGTTCAGCCACCCATGCTTCCAGTGTGTGGTGTTTACAGTTTCCCTGTTCAAAATTTGACCACTGTGGATATATGTGCCATAGATATAGTCAGAATTTCAATTTATTTGTTAAAAGTCAATTAAAATGATGAACCGCAAACTCTCTAAATTTGAGTCTGGAAAATAGTATTTTTAGATATAAAAAAAATATTTGTGAATCCTGTTAAGTACAATAAAATGTCACAATTGAGATTCTACAGAGTTCACTCAGTTCTAAGAAGCATTGATTTATATATAAATAATGATGTTGAATAATGATGCGAAGACATAGAAAGTAATATATCACTTTCTATGCCTTCACATCATTATGTTTTAGTGCTTTAACATATTTCCACATGGCTACCTTGCAACATTTGATATCTAAACATGCTTTCCTTTGGAACAACTCAGAGTGTATTCTCAAACATCTCAACAGAAACTATTACCCAGCTGACAGAAAAAAAAAAGAGAGAGAGAGAGAGAGAGAGAGAAATCCTGCAGCAGCCAGCGTTAAACCACCTGGTGATATAAAGGATCAAAATAGTTTGCTGAATTGCTCTTTTGGGGTTCAGCCAATTTCAGAAGTAGCTGTTTCTCAATAAAGCAGCTTGTAGCCCATAAAGAACATATGAAGGAACATCTTTTATTGCATCGTTGTTTGTGTAGACACGACTGTGCTGTTCGAGTTTAAAAAAAAAAAAAAAAAACACAGAAGACTGAAGCAGAGACACTTCAGCCCTGAAGGCAGGAATCCTTAGCCCACTGTACTGTTGTGGGTGAGATAGAAAGTCTGTATCTTTTCAGCTTTCTATAGATTGCGGGTAGTAAAAATCTCCAGACAGAGGCTGATTTGGAAAGAATCATGCCTTGCAAAATAATTCTGTATTTTCTTACATTAAAATCCATTTTAATGTAAGAAAATACAGACATCTGTATCACATCAATGCATAAATGTGAAGAAGAACGAAAATGATTGATGGTTTGTTTTTTGTTTTGCAAATAGGAAAATTGTAGCATGCATATGTATTCAAACTCCCTGACTCAATACTTTTTGGAACAGCTACTCTGCAGTTACAGTCTTGTGATGTATGTTTATAGGACTTTTGTAGATCTGTTGAAATCTTCTCTCACTCTGCTTTGAACAGTAGATCAAGCTCAGCCAGATTAGATAGCGAGAGCATTTTTGTCTATCTTTTTCAAGTCTTGCCACAGATTATCAGTTTAATTTATGTCTGGACTTTGTCTGGGCCATGCTAACACAAGCTATGCTTTATCCTAAACTACTCCTTTTGCAGGAGACATGTCTCAAGTATTCTGCAGCATCTGGCATGTTTTCTTCCAGTATTTTCCTCTATTTAGTTCCATCCAACTTCCCATTAATTTGATGCCATAGGGTGTTAGCACTTTAGCCCATTAAGAGTTTTGCATGTAGGACAGTCAATAGTTTTTCATTAAAAAAATTCTTCTAACTTAGCTGTAGACATGTGCAGCTCCCCCACAGTAACCATGAGCACCTCGGCTGCTTTTATTTCTCCCATTATTCTGTTTGGCAGTTTAGGAGAAAAACCATGTCTTAGTAAGTTTGCAACACGGCTGCACAATATCAGAAAAACTATCAATTGAGATACTATGGTTGAATATTGTGCTGATAATATCGACTTGTTCTTTTAACTTTTTCCATTGTCACTATTTTCCAGCCCTCGTTTATGAGCTTCTGCTTCTTAGCTACTAAAATAGATACATTGTGTGGCCATTGAAGGTAGTGAACGCCCATAAAAATAGGCAAGATATATTATTGGCATTAAGAATTTGCATCCTTAGAACTTCAGATATAATATCCTACCATATATTGCCTCCAAGCAGTCTTTTGAGAACATTCCAGTCATGATTATAATTTAGTATCTCACAACTCTGACTTGTCTGCCTTGCTCCATTATTTTCATGAGGCTGTTTCTTTGATAATGTTCTCTTTCAAAATTGAGGCCTCCAAACAACAACTGGTTTAACACTAAGCTTTGACTAAACACAAGTGTACTCTATTTACTAATTAGGTGATTTCTGAATGTGTTTTTTCTTTTTTTTTTTTTTTTTGCACTGGGTTTTACTTATGGATGTAAGGATCCATGAGTAAAGTCAAATTGAATGCAAATGTATGGCAAAGCTTTTCAGTTTTATTTGAAAAAATGAGTGTTTTCTTTCCTTCCACTTTAAGTATCTAATATTTTCCATATGTACTAAAAATATCAATAAAACATAGGAAAGTTTGTGGATGTAACATATGTGTTAGGAATGCACTAAAAAAAGTCATTCAACAAAGTTGATAAAAGCAGCACTACGCTCCCACCCCCAAGGAATTTCTTCATCCAAAATGGGACTGGAATAATAACCATTTACCAATATAGTTTTATGTTTCTTTGATCCCAGTGTGTGTCTCATAATCCGTATTTCCCACCCGTTTGCGTCAAACATTTTGCTTTCTCCTGATTAACAACTTAGCACATTAAAGGGAGAGGGGAGGAAAATCATTTTTGGAACATAAAAAAATGTTGTCGATTGAGCTCTGAAAAGCAATTTGGCAGGTTTCACCCAACAGTAATTTCACCCATGTTCTCTTTTAATGGCTTTGTTTTGGAAGAAAGGGAGCAGAAAAAAAAGAAAGCTCACAAGAATCGAGAGGAGTTCATAAATTGAATTTTAAATTTAGCAGTTGAATTACTATTGTCTCCCATGCCTCTTTTTTTTTCTTTGCCTGCGTTGAATGGCGGGCCCAGATGAACAAAAGTGAGAAACACATTTGAAGAAAGCAAAAAAAAACAATTTCTGCTTAGTTCCTGTTTTTTTTTTTTTATCAGCAGTTCCTCCTGGCTCGAACACTCTTCCCTCGGCGTCACATTCATAGTTTTTTTCCCCCAAAGTACATAACAGCCATTCCTCTCTAGTTAAGAGGAAAAAAAATACATTTCAGTTTGTCAGGAGCTGTTGTCATTTTTGTGTGCTCAGGGGTGTGAGGGAAATATCTCAAAGAACAAGGCACCAGTGAGCTGAAATCCCATGTAGTGGAACTTGTCATGAGAGTTTCGGCCTTTTGTAGGCGTGAGCAATGTGTAGAAAATCGACCGGTGTATCAGATAAAATTTTGCTGTGACCCTTATATCTTAGAATTTCCCATTAAAATGTTTTTAAAAACAGCATGGAGAAGAGAGGAACATTACGAGAACTGGAAGAGCGTGTACGATAATCTGCTGCTAACATGTGTATGTTTAATCCACTTTTTTGCTTCCAAAACTCTGTGGTTGTTTTTTTTTTTTTTTTTTTTTCTCTTCAGTACCTCCCTAAGTGCAGGATTCAATGGCTTTTTTTGCAAGCATGTGTGCATGCTTGGCAGCTGCATGAGAGGATTTAACTCGTGTCGCACTCAGGGTTATTTTGGCAAACCAAGGACCTCTTGAGATGAACTAGTGAACTGGATGGAGTTTGGAAACATTGGCTTATTCTCTTCATATTGTAAATGCCACAGTGCCATGTAAACTGAAGAGTGTTTTTCTGTCTACCTTACAGTTTGAGCAGAACATGTGCTGCCCTTTACTCATCCAAAGCACCATTATGGCTACATTAGAAACATATGACCAACATCTGTTTGAGAACATAATTCGCCTAAAAAAATACATGAATCACCTCTTTTGTGTTTGGTTAGTTTTTAATGTATTTCCATTTGGACTTGAGGGCTAGCTCTATTTTGGTGCTCCTAAAATTGAGTTAAGTTTTTGTTTATTAGTCCTTTTTAGAGTCTAACTGAAGCTTAACAAGCAAATATGAATAACATGATGATTTCTCTGGAAAAGTGGAAGCAGAAAAGTTGAACGAATTAATGTTTAAAAAGTTTAAAAAGTTGGGATGACACTTTTATACAAGAAATGAGAAAAGTGTTTTTCCTTTCTTGAAACTTGAGCAAAAATTACTCTTTTGTGCACTTTACTTCAGCATGGTCAATTTTGTGAGACAGATTTTTTTATTATTATTTGTCTTACATGCTGTACTATTTATATTATAACATTCACTTTTTATCCTTCCCCTAAAGTGTTTTCAGTCTTGAGAAAGGATAGCTGCAAAAGAAAATCTTTAACTTATGCTTTGTTCAGTTTGTCTTGAATGTTGGAAGTCGGCTATGGGAATGACACCACAACTGGGCTGAGCTTGTTATAGTTGGAAAACCTGTGGGATTTACCATATTTTCTAGACCATAAATCACTCTGTAAAGAACATAAAAAGAAGAAAAACAATATCTTCTTAATGGTGAAAACTCCTGACAGGATGTTAGTGTTTCTGATCTCAGTTAAATTGAATAGTTTGAATAGAGGTGTATATGATGCACTGACCTACATTCATAATCTTACCTGAAATAACAAATTCAACTTCTTATTAACATTAAACCTTGGCAGCAAGTAATGCTTAGCTAAAATGTTTAGTTATGTGAACTTGTGAATTAAGCTGACCCTTAAGCAACAGTACTTAAAGCTGATGAAGGAAAGGGTTAATGCTGCACCACTGCAGCACCTGTTCTGTATCTTTTGGTGGTAGAAACAAAGAGAACTGGTGCTAAGCAATCGCCAGACCTGGTACCAGTTTCACTGAGCAAAACTGTGAATAATTCCCTTATTAATAGCTTCGTGTGAGAATAAGGATGAAATAGAAAGAGGTGCACCTTATGATTTCAACCAGAACCATGTACCAGCAACTAATTAAATGTCACATTTAACTACTGAAGTCCTGATTATGTGAACCATGACAGGATAACCCTCCTCACACCCGCTCATACACCTCCATGCTGTGAAATAATTTCAGACACTCATGAACACTCATGCCTCTCTCTCTAGCTTTCTTACACCAATTTTCTCACTATCCTCACTCTCTCTATTTCTAAATCAGTTTCTCTTTCTCCATCCATTCTACACTTTGTGAAATAGTCCAAACTATCCCATGCACATGCCTCAGTAAGCAAAACCCTTTTTAAAAAGTGAAGCACCTTGGCCATCTACTCGTAACCAGCTGTATAAAGTGCTCCCTTCCCCTGACATGTCTTCTTGATATTAGCCTGGCAATATGAGGCAGCTGCAATTTCTCTTCTACGGCAGACGAGATGATATTGAGTCAGGGAGAGGAGAGGAACCAGAGGAGGAGGAGGAGGAGGAGGGTAGTGGTGGTGGTGGTGGTGGTAGTGGTGGAGGAAAAGAAGGCAGTTAGTTACAGAGAAAGAGAAGAGAAGTGAAAGTGTGTATAAGAAACAGTGGGAGCAAAATGTCATAAATCACTCATGATCCTACATGGCAGAGACAAAAGGAAGAGAGCATGAAAGGAGAAAGGAAAGGCAGAGGAATGTCACTTTATCTTCCCTGCAGACTGACAAACTACTGGTGGTGGATTAGCACTAGCCTGATGCACTGTACAGGAATTCTCCATTGGCTTACTGAGACCCCAAACAAACCCTTGAATCTTCACTGACATACTTGCTATACAATGGGATAAAAAAGCCCTGGAAACATTTTCTTTCTTCTCTTTGAATTTCTTTTTTCATTTTTGGGGGAGGCTTCTTATAATAAGAAACCCAGCTCCAGCAATGTGCTTTTTGAAGTCAATATTGATTGCTTGGTTACCTCAATTACCAGACTCCAATTTATAAGCACGAAATGTTTCAGTTGTAAGAAAAATTGTCTGCATCCTGCATAACACTTTTCATATTTTAGTTCAATGATTGTTCTAGACATTTTGTGTAGTTTTTATAGAAATCTTTATTATATAAGCTTTTATCATATTTTATAACCCAATTCGTTCAACTTGGGCAAATTATTTGACGGATCTGGTTGCCTTGCAGTGTAGGGATTAATTTGTCTTACAAAAGGAAAGAATGGAATATTATATAAAGTAAATAAATACATAAGTACTTCTATTAGTCGACTATAAACTGTTTTATGGTATTTGAGACAGGAGCTATGTAGTTATTCTTTTTGCTGTCAGTTACTTTAAACAGCATTTAAAGCAGTTTTAGATAAAGGTTTTGTTATCTTTAAATATTAAATTCCTCCTGTGAAGTTTGTGTGGAAATAATTGGTTTCTGGAAGGAGTGAGTTTGCTAAGTGGGCTTTTGTTTGGCATTCCAATACTTGAAGCAGTCCTTCATCCAGTCCGTGGAAAATGGTGAACAAATAACAACACTTTTTGGCAATGCCAATGCAAATAAATCCCTTTTCTTTCCCTCCACAGGTTCCCTCCATGGATTTCATGGCTATGAAGCGCTCGCAGATGTATGGAATGACCAACAATCCGTATTCCACTCCTCAACAGCCAGGTGCCGGAAATTACCCCTCAAGCCAACCATACGCATCACCTCCTTCACATCGATATCCAATGAGCATGCAGGGGAGGAGCCAAATGAGCATGAGCGGCATGCAATACCCTCAACAACAGGTATGTCAACGGACCCAAAGGCTTCAAGTTTGAATTGTGAGCATTAGGCTGGTTATTGTTTCAAGGTGAAGCAAGGTTTTTAGAAAGTTATTTTAAGTTCCCTTAGTTTAAAGTCCGTTAAATGAGATGCCAGACTTTTCTCTGGGTACAAGAAGTGCAGGGTAAAGAGGCTGGCCGTTCCTCATGTGCTCCCACACTCGTCTGTCCATCTGGCTTAAGTAAGGCTACCACACTATGTGAGTATTAAAAGCCACATATTACTGCGATTAGGGTTTGCTACTTTAGATGGCCTGACAAATTGACCAGGTAATGTTGACTTGATAATCTATGAAGAGCAGAACCACATAAAAGTCTAATATTCTTTGGAAAAAAGCAGAGAGAGTTTTCATAAATGTTATGACTTTTACTTAAATCTATGTATTAAAATAACCTTTTACTGGTCATGTTAGCAATATGAGTAATTGTTGCTTTTCAAGAATTTGATTAGGTTACACAACTTTTGTTTGTGTTGATATGCTGAAAATATTTTTTTCTTTGTTGTTTTGTGGTTCCAGTTATTGTTCCTCATGTTACATGCTATGTTTGGACATTTAGTTTATGCTTTGGATTTTCACTTGATGTTTTTGTTATTTGGAGTTTTTGTCTCCAGCAGTGTTTTATGGCCCTGGTCCTGATGGTCCACTGTCCTTCATGGTTTATGTGTTTCCCTGCTGCTACACACCTGACCAGAATAATTTGGTGATTATCAGGGTTCTGCAGCACTTGATGGCGTGCTGCAGAAATGCTATCATTTGAATCAGGCGTGTGGGAGCAGAGCTTTATCTGAAACACAACGGTCAGTGGGTCTTGAAGATCAACGTAAAAAAAAAAAGAAAAAAAAAGTTGGTCTAAAACACCAGGCTTATCTAACATCCTGGACTGCTACCATGTTTCTCTTGCTGTTTGCTTAATTCCTGTGAAACTCCTTGCTGTGCTTGCTGAGTTTGATGGTTCACCTGGCTGCAGTTGCACTGAAGCGTGTTTAGACTTTACTCTGATTTTCCATTGAATACATTTCTGTATACTTATGCTTGAATCTGTATTTATGCAGAAGTAGCTGTTTAGCATGTGTGTTGGCCCACATCATTGTCTCTCTTTGCAACACAATAGACCTGTAAGACAATGGTGCTTGTGTCTGCTTTACAGTCTTAAGTAAATCAAATTTCTACTATAAGGTGGTTGCGATGAATTTGTGTGACTCGATTGTGACAGAGACTGAAGTTGTGTGAGTGTGTGGATGAAAACATATCTTCAACTGTGTTTTGTTTTAGGTAGGATGGAGGGGGTAGTTTATACTGTTCCCCACTGTCATATTTGGCTGCTATATTTAGTCTGCCTGGGTCAGTTGGTCTGGACTTGAAAGCTTCTCACTGGGGCAACTGAACTGAGTTACCACACATAGCAAAGATACACAAACAGAATGAGAGAAAATCATATCAACTCCCAGACTTCCTGTTTTGTGTAAAATTTATGCAGACGTCTGCAAACATGCAGCAGGAAAGACTTGCTTTACACAACTGACTCAAACGTGATTCACATAGAATCTTTCTAAGGAAAGAGTTGTCAGATACAGAACTAATAAATATGAACAACTAAAAGTAATTTTTCCTTTTGAGTTTCCAAAAGTGATAGGTCAAAACTTTTAAAAGGAGATTTTGTTTAAATAGGGTTATAAGCAGTTAATACAATCTGTGCAAATGATAACTTGTTTGGTATATTTATTTAGATCTAATTCAGATTTGTTGGTTTGAGGGACGAAGACCAAAAGGGACTCTGGTCTCAAAAACATCAGAACGTTTGGAAGATATCAACTACCTATAGTGGTTTATATAATCTCACTTTAAAAACAATCTATCCCTCTGAACTGCGCTGGTTCTACTGCAAATGGATTTTTCTGTTTCAGATATAGTGTTTTAGTAAATTCCTTCTGTGTTGAAGCGCCTGTTCTGGTAGGTGACTTTAATGCAGTCCCAACTCAGTCACTTCACATCTCAGACTTCATTGCTTTAGGTCCAAAACCTCCTCTGACGCATTTTTGTGATGACAACACGCTCCCAAAATGATCATTACTGAGCTCAATAAGGGGTTTCGTGTTATGAAATACACACAGTTGGGAGCGGGCGGGGGTGTATATGTGAAGACATGCTGTGCTCTGAGAGTAATACCAGTGCACAAAGACAGTACAGTCAGTCAGACATACGCAAGAAAATACATCCCTGGTACTATTTTGTGATGAAATCCTCTGGCGTATTTCATAGGGGAGGCTGTGGTCGGGGTAGCAATCACTGCATAGCGTTATGGAATGTAATTAGTTCAAATAGAATTACTTGTTCACTCTGGCTATAGCCATGGGAACTGTGCTTCTAAAGTTTCTAATTATCTGGCTCTGGCTTTAAAAGCAGCACCACCGCATTGCCTATCTGAAGCCGGTGAAATCTAGCTCGCGGTAATGAGTTCGGAGGAGGAGGTTTAATTCCAACCTCTCAGATGAGCGTAATGAGCCTCACCTACAGAAAAAGCGGTCAGGGGTCTGATCAGGCAGCAGAGGAGAGGTCCGGGAAATGAATGTTCCAAAATACTGTGTGCTGCAGAAAGCACAGCATGTCAGCTCCTGAAGTGACTGTTAATTACTTGCCAAAGACTCACTGAAATGTGGTTTGGACAAACACGGCCGCAGCTGAATCTGAAAGAGGAACAGTCGCCCTCTTTCCCAAGCGTGGATGTTGTGAAACTTTTCCAAGATCAGCTGCAAATGTCGATCCAGGCTGCAGCTGTATCAGCAAGGGGGATTGTGGGTGATGTAAGGCACAGCACACACTATCCCCCGTGATGCATCACACTTCAGGGCTGAGACCCCGGCTTGTCGTAGACAGGCATGCTGAGTTGTTGCCAAGCAACGTGACGTCAACAAAGGCAAGCGTATTTGTCTGTGATTTCCTTGGGACGGAGCGACTGTGTTGGCCGTCTGAGTAGGGGTTTCAACGGTGGAACAAAAGGTCCTATTTTACTGTCTTTCAGTGCTATGGTTAAACCATACAAAAATTAAGCCAAATTTATCTTAAATAAGCCATGCTTTGTAATATTTCCTTCACCAGGGTTATTTAAATGTGTGAAGACCTGATTTCTACCTTTTAGTCATGGCTTTCTGGGTCTTTCATATACACAGGGATTGAGCCTTGACCACTGAGGACCCTAGCTTGGTCCTCTGACCAACTCTTTCCTGCTATAGTAATAGAAAGTTTCATTTTAACTATTTCATTTTAATTTTGTCTAAATAAGGCTTGATAGTGTTTTGCATAAATGAATGTTTTTCTTTAATGCTTGTTACTGTGTAAGTGTTAGAGAGCCTGCAGCTATGAGTGACTGATGAAGAAGAATTAGAAGTTTCTGTTGGAATCCTTGTCAGCGCTCATTTCCTGCCATACATGTAGGGTGTGGGTTTGCAACGAAAAGTCTTAACTAAAAATTGTTCCCTCCAATGAGGCAGTTGCATGACATTGAATAAAGATGTGGCTCTGTTGTCCACCTGGTGATAGAGCTAAGTTATTGGAGGTTTCTCTAGTTATTGGAACAGACTCTCATTCTTTTCATTCTTTTAATTTTCCCCAACACCACCTTGTCATTGAACTTAATTAAGTGCATACTTTGTCCTGTAAATAGTACCTCTATTGCTTCGTTTTGTAAAGGTTTATCATTAAGAAATGACAATTTTTTAAAAGATCATCATTAAGAGATGACCTTCTCCGTAAGAGTGAAGTGCTGTAAAAAGTTTTCCGAAAAGGAATTTTGGCCCACTCTTCTTTGCAGGGGGTTTTCCAGCATGAATAGGCTGTTTAAAGTTATGCCACTAAGCTGGGTTTAAATCCAGACTTAAACTTGACCACTCCAAAATCATCTTTGACCACTCCAAAATCATCATCTCTGTTCATCTTTTTCCTGAACAGAGGAAGTCAAGCTGTTCAGAGCTTGACTTCCTCTGAATAGAAGGCATTCCTTAGATGATTTTTCTGCTGTGTAACCTGAGTGTTTTTCTCTGAGGAACAGGATTCGTATCAAAGAGTGATGTTAGCGTGACCTGGTAGTGACCAAGTATGATATCCATTCACTAGCAGTTGACTCTAATCACCATCTGATTTTTTTTGTGCATTTCTTCCATCACTGAAGCTCCAGGAGATGAAAGAATACTTAATTAATGTAGATCACAGACATCTACACATTTTCACATTGATAAATAAATGACATGACTAAAACTGCATTTTAACTCAAACAGTAACTTGACAGACATTATGTGCTTGTGAAACATAATTTTTGCTGTGAGACATCATCAGAACCACAGTTAAAATTTGTTGAATACCAGCAATAAAATAAAAAATAACACCAAGACAGTTGATTAGGGAGGCAGGTGTTTTGGGGAATGTCAGGTCACATGAGAAAAGTGTCTGTGTGGGAAACTGGAATGCAGCTGAAATGGGGGGAAAAAAAGTGCTGCCAATTCTGAGCGTAATTTCCTGTGATGTCAGAGTTGGCAGACAGAGAGGAAAAGGCATTTGAAGGAAACATTAGTGTTTGATGTGAAAGGGAAGGGAGGGAAAAGGAGGGAGTGAGAGAACGCAGAGAAGAAAGATATCCTGGGAAATGGTTGAGAGGGAGAACGAGAAGAGGGAAGGTGTGTGTGCATGTGTGTGTACGTGCGTGCTTGCAGGAGGAGGAGGGCGAATGTGTCAACCAATCAGGCAGAAACCATTACCAGTGTTGGATGTTTGTTCCTTACATGCTGGGCCAACTTAATAGGAGCCAAGCATTTAAAGTCAAGTGGAAATGCAGCTGACCTGCCACTTGTTCACTACACACACATAGAAGACCACAAAGAAACCTGCATCCTTTAAGGCTTTGTGTAGCTTCAATCAAATAATTTTTTGTTTTGACAAATATTTATTGGTCTAGAAGTCATCAACAAAGAAAGCTTTAAAAATATTTTGTTAAAAACATCCATCTAATATGTGCATCAACTTCTTTTCAACTAAGTCATCTGACCGGTGGGAAGACAGATAAAGAACATTTGCAGGTGATCCATGCATGTTGAAAATGTAAACTGTAACTGTATTTGCAATTTTTTGTGCATTTGCATGCTTGGTGAAAGCATCAGACTCTTTGTTTTATCCTGTGAATCAGTCCTTTCAGTTTTGCAACATCCGTTTTGTGGAACATCAAGTCCTGTCATGATTTTGAAGTATGTGTCACTTGTGATGTGGGCCTGGTTTAGATAGTGTGTGTATTGGTTTAAGTGTGTCAAAGTTTCCAACAGTGGCAGGGCTGGGTACATTACTTTTGCTGGGACTTCCCCAATGTCATTTGTTCCATGTTTAAAGATCAAGTGATATTAAATTTAATTTCCCATGAAGTGCCCCCACTTTTCTAAAATCGAACATGTTGAGTTTATTGAGTCATCTGCACAGACAAAGTGTTTGCATAGAGTTGCATGAGATTTAATTGTGTTATTTTTGGTAATTGCTTTGATTTCCGGCAGCAGTTGTGTAAATGCCGTAGCAGCTGAACAAATGTGTGGCGCACATGGCCTGTGAGTCACATTCATATTATTAAGGCAGCACATCTTTTTACACTATTATGTTGTTTTACACTGTTATTGAGACCAAAATTCAAATGTAACACAGATGCTGTTGAATTTTATCACAATCATGCTTATACATATAGGCAGTTAACTTTTCTAACTTTTCTAGTGAAATGTTGGAACTTTAGTAATTACCCATATCATATTTATTTATCTATTTAGAAAAAATGTGGGAGTTTGCAAATGCAAAGATTTAAAAAAAAGAATTTTGAAGAGGAAAAAAATTTAATTTCTGCAAAAGTTCAACAAATTAAGTTTAAACAGCTCACTGAATGCACTAAGCTGCAGTATGACTGTAATGTGAATTTGGGTTTTTCTTCAGCAGTTCTGATGCTATTATCTTGTTGGATATGGAATTCAGTTTATTTGGTTGTATTCATTCATTTTTAATTTACTTTTTGAAGAAATCTGTTCAAAAAATAAAATAACAATAAATTTAAATCAAGTTTAATGAATTTTTATTTAAGCAACATCACATGTTAAGATTTACAATCCAAAATTAGTGTGGCTCACTGCCACTAACAAACAAACATTAACTGTCATTTATTTTGAAGGCAAAAAATAAAACAGATTTACTTATCACTAGTTCTTCTCCATATCTCACAATCATCCTTGAGCAAAATTTTGGGAATTCCATTGTCAATAGAAATGTATAAATGAGATGTGATTATCAGTGGTCTTAATGTTATGCATGAAGCACGTCTGTTTTCTTTTCAGCTGGCCAGCAGCTGTGTACATTCCTGAACAATAAGTATTGAAAGATGGCTCTTCTTCCTTTTTATTCGCTTCATGTGTCAAAACATCTTTGACTGCTTCAGATGTTTTGCATGAAAGTATGAGCAAATGTGAGGCAACCATCAACTGTGCTTTTTATTTCTTTACATAAATAGCCACAGACACTCTGTGTGAAGTAGCTTTGGTGTGAATCGAATGGTTCAACAGTAACGTTAATTATATATCTCACGTAGCGGTATAGTAACACAAACTCTTTTATTCATACCACCTTTGTGTTTTCCTACAATATAAACATATCTCTTGTAGGAAAAAAAAAAGACCTGTCACAAATTGCACTGTTTGCAATCAATATGTAGTAAACGTGAGAAAATGTATTTTTAGTCTATTGCTGTCATAGTCAGTTCAGAAATTTGATTCTAAACATCTAGGAAATAGAAAATGGCTGCAAAGCTTAGGTTTCTCCAGTCTGTCTGGAGCTCTTAATTAACATTTTATTAAAATCAGAAGTGCTGAAAGCTGAGCTGCCTTCACCTGAACAGACTCAGGCAGCAACAGCATCAATTCTTTGGCATATATTCAGTATTTTCTCCACAGGTGCTTAATTAGAGTGATTGAGATCTGGGCCAGTCTGAATTGAGGGCATAACTGCTGTTATAATTGTTCATGGATTAGAGGACTGCAATCATGCACTATGTTATCTCTTAATGGTAATGCTGTATTTCTGCTTCTCCTTCAGTACACTGACAATAGAAATAAAGAAAGAAAGAACAAAGACAATACTTACAAGAAAATTAGGGGAATATATTAATTCTTCTTAATTTTCCACCTTTACTGAGTGTCTGTTGCTTCAGTATTAACAGAAAAACAAATGATTATCATCGTTAAAAGTAAATGCTGCAATTTAGGATTTGCATGTAACAAAACTTCAAGGGAATTTGAATAATATGCTTAACCCAGTGGGCCCTTCCCAGACCAGTTACAGTGTCTCAAATGTTCCACTCAGCTCTCTGAAAAAGATATAAGCAAGGATGTTATGGTATATGATGGTATTATTTTTATTAGTCAGAATGCTTTTGGCATTCATTTAATTTTCCGTTCCATTAAATATTTTTCACTTTCTTTTAAAGGTTGTCAGATAAGCAGCTAAATAAACATAGCTCCTCCTTACAGATATTTCATTAACAATAATAATAAAAAATATGTTAAAAAAATATTTAATAAGCATCAACTTTGGCATACAACACCCAGCACGTTGACCTGTGGTAAAAAATCTGCTAGAATTTAATTTTTCCATTTATTTTTTGTCATGGTAGTAGTAAAATTTCACACAGAAAAAGTGGGAAAAAAAATCTAAATTTTCAATTGAGTATATTTGCTCAGTGGGGAATAAAATGCCACATAAAGAAATAAATGTTCCACCCCAAACAGTTAAAATGAACTAAGTATGACCAAAACAATTTTTAAATGTTTGCTGTGAACAGCATAAGTGTGACAATGGGCTGTTTATGCCACGAGGGAACAAAACAGCATGTTGGATAAATAACTAAAACATAACATTGATTCACTTCGTCATGTTACTTTCTTAGGTCCACCTTTGTACCTGTTATCTCAATACACAGATGTTCTGTGAATAATTATGTATCAGACTGAAGGGAGCTGAATATAAATGCCACACTTTTCAGATTTGTATTTGTTAAAATTTTGAAAACAATTTCTCTTGTATTCCTTCCACTTTTTAGTCACGCACTAATATGTTGAATAAAATATCTTTAAAACACATGAACAGTTTTAGTTTTATTGTGATAAACTGTATAAGATACAATTTTGCGAGGTTCTGCAAATCTGACACCGCTGAGGCTTATTTCTCTAAACTCCTTTTCTTAAAAGGAAAGATAAAAGAAAATGACATTTAGGTAGGAAGGAAGATTTTTCACGTCTTTATCAAAGGTCCCAATTTGTGTAACATTGTAACTCATGCGAGTAGGATGTAAACTTACACTATGGTTATCGTTGAACAAACGGCGTTCAAATTCCTCATGTGACCAGATCTCATCTCGTGGGCTATTGAGCTTAAAGAGCTGGATGGCCAATTTATAACATTGCTTGAATGGTGGGGGGGACTTTGAAGCACTTAGGGGGCCTGGGTGGTAGGGTTGCCTCTGGGGTTAATGCAGCCCGCATTGCTCGCTCAGACGGATGACTGGGAAGCCCCAATAAATCAGCTTCTCTGCCAGGAAAGATGGAGACAGAGGAGGCGAAGCAGCTGCAAAGTGGACCGCTCCAGCCTCTGCTCGCACCTCTTTTGACACCTTTTCTTTCTTGTGCCCTCTTCAGCACTACAACTCATTCTATCTCATGGTACACACCAACTAAACAAAGGTTCAGGTGAAAGCAGATGAACCATTTTTTGCAATAAGACAACAGGGTAAGAAAAAAAAAAGGACAATGATGGTGAAATGCTGATGAATTAAAGGGTCCTCTCTCACTGCAGAATAGATGAAGTTTCATGATCAATTAATTAGCAAGCTAGCCTTACGCACGTCAGTGACTCTAATAGCCGGCTCTCATTTGTAACTTTTATTACTTTATTGCTTTAAGGTGGCCTTCAGCCAATCAAACACAACGTAGAGTCATTTCACTGCACCCATTATCTGAAAAAAGGGAACCCCCCCACCCCCCGGCTCCACCCCCAACCATCAGTCATATACTAGTTTAAGTGATGCCATCAATTATAAAGCATAGGGCTACCATATACATAAAGAGAATGACAAAACACTCAGACACATGGAGTAATAAATTGCTTGTTCCCTCATCACAAGTAGAGCAAAATGTTAGAGTAAGTTAGACATGGATTTTATTCATTATAGCAGATATTTTACAATTGCTGCTGTCGTATATTCTTGTTGCATTAGGTTCATAGCCGCCATCTTCATTTTTAGAGCTGATTTATGGTTTGAATTTAATATAATTTGGGGTTGAATTTAGGTAAGAGATGCAAAACATTGTGTGTTTTTCAAAGATCAAAACTCAGCTCTTTGTGTTTGCGGTGCCCTATACGTGCCTGTTTGATAAGATAAAAGCACCAAGAGATGAAAGTGGAGTGAAACGAAGGGAGCAAAGAAGAGAGCTGAGGAAAAAAAAGGATGCTTTGCATCTTTACTGAGTTAGAAGGGGATTAGTCGCTGCTCTAATTGGCTCGCTGAAAATTCTTCTCAGTTTACATCCAAATTAGAAATAGATTTTTTTTTTTTCCCCTTACGTAGGTCAAGGGGGATCTGACATCTCAGCTTGTTCATTTGTATTTCACGGACACAGAACCTCTGCATTTATAAACAGATCAGAGAGAGCAGAGATGGGCTGGGGTGGTGTTGTCAAGATTAAACCAATGAGTGAATCTTAAATTCATTTATTTCTTTATGGACTATCTTGTGGACAAAAGGAGAAGCCTAACTTTTACATTTTCATTTTAACACCAGACATAATAAAAACCAACATCTCACATTCTGATTCCACTTTGGGAAAAATCACTAAGTAAATCTATTTTCTTCGTAATCTTAGCTTTCACAAAAGCAAATTGCATTTGTGTATTGTTAACATCAGACTTTTGCCTGTTTTATTGGTTTACTTTCTGGACTCGATAGAGTCTGCTCAAACTCCATTGCATGTTTTGTGAAAATATTGGATAAGAGGGTGTAAAATTACAGTCTGTTACTGTTTTAGAACAGAGATTTTACGTTTTGCTGTGGTATCCTCTTCTGTTTCATTTTCTCACCATACTTAAAGATCATCTGACTATTATGAGCTAAAGGTTCAGCGCTTTGTTCGCAGTTCATGAGTCTTCCCAGGTAGTCAAATATCAGCTGAATTAATCAGAAAACAGGGAGAACTCATCTGCTGTTTCAGCCACCCTGGCAAGAGGACTGGATCTACAACAACAGACACAGAGTGTTTGCATGAGTATAAGTATTGCTATTTAGTCATCTCTACATGTCTTATGATATTTTTTTCTCAAATACCTTCTTAAATCTCTAGTGGTTGCTCTCTCTTTCACTCCCCACAGTAACATTACATACACGCACCCAAGAAATGTTTTTGTCAGTGCAATATCTTCCTAACCAACTGGTCACTGATCAGTCAGACTGAAAATCAGCCATGTGGGAAATCACTTCAAAAAAATATTTCCCCTCCAAAAAAAGAAAATTTGTCAAGTTTTAAGAACTGGTTATACCTCCCTGCTTTTGATCTGCGAACCATCGGGCCCATCACTAGTCGGTCCATCTATTCCACAGAACTTAAAAGTTCACAGGTCACGGCAGCACCTCATCACATCAGCATCAATTTGGAGTCGGTTTCATAGCAGGAGACCTAAAATTCAAACATAATCTCCTGAACTGATAGTGGCCACTGATGGTGGAAAAAGTCTGCTCCAACTCCCTCCCCTCTTCCCTTTTCCCTGCTTAGGTGTAATTGACATGACTCCTACACAACCTAGAGCTTGTCATCACAGCAAGCGGTAAAAAAATGAGTCGAGCTGCAGCGTGGAGAAATGATTGATCTGATAGATGTTTTAGTGCTCCATTGTGATGTTTACATGGATCGCAAGCCCTCTATTCTTTATAATGATTATTTTCTTTGTGTCAAGAGTGAATGTGGCTTGCTTTAGGTTCCTGTACGAAATGTCTGCCATGAACGCTGAGAAATTACGAGTTTAGACATCTTAAGTGATTGGTTATTTGTATCGACAGCTGGACCACTTTCATGTCACCCACTCTTTTTTTTTTTTCTTCTCCGCAGCCATTTTTGACCCCGTCACCGAATCACATTTGCCTTTTTTTCCCACTCTGTTGCCTTTCTTTCTCGACTTCCTCTCTTTGCTGTCTTGCTTGGCCTCAGATTGGGGTTTAGTAGGGGAAAAACATTTAGAGCTGGTGGCACAGAGCCCAGAGCCACTCACAAAAATAAAGAAAAAACAAAAATAAATGGCTTTTTACACACACACACACGCACACATAAAAGACCACATTAACCTTTTCTGCTTCTGCAAATGTTTCCATCATGGCTCAGTCTGAAACAGCAGCAACACGAAGCTACTTTTTGTTTTATTAGCTTATGCAGAAGGAACTGAGAATAAGAGAAAGGAAAGCTTGTTTTTCAGGCTTCAGAAAGTAATCTACAATGAAAAACTGTGCATGTAGGTATCAGATGTGTCTTTGTGTCAGTTTACAGCCACACTATCTGCTCACTCTTACTCTGTCTCTGTTATTTGATGTTATCAACATGTCAATAAGTCACAATTGCTGAATAGGCAGCCATGTGTTTTCATTTGAGAATAAACAGCTGTAGTATATGACGCACACTGTTCTTTATATAAAAAAGTAAATTGTCTACGGTTGCATGCACAACCTTTTATTTCTTGTGTTGCCGTTATTTGGAAGTGTGCCTGTTTATTAAGTTTTGGCCTCACAGAGCAGGCTGTCCTTTAGGTGGCTCGCATGTCAGGATTCACAGTGCTGCACATCGCTCCTCTTGTCCCTCACTCCTTCACTCCTCCAAGGGCAGCTCATTCCTGAGGTGTCAAGGGCCTCCGATGTATGAGAAAGGGAAGTGGGGGAGGTGAGAGCGATGAAAGACAGAGAGGGACAGGAATCGCCTTCACCTTGGGGGAAGAGATACGAGCGGATGACAAGAACAATGATGCATCCCTTATTTCTCTTCCTTATGTTTAATCATGAGCCTGTTGAAGCTGACCCTGTCCCCTGGTGCTTCAAGTGTCATTATAGGACTCACCTTCGTTTACAATTTATAAGTGTGCAGGGTTTTGGCTGTGATGCAATGATCTCATCACCACATAGCACCTAAAAACTGTTGAATTTGTTTTTAGTCGTTACATTTTTTTTTTTCTCACCCAAATGAAAGCAGCACCCAAATGTCCAACAAAATAAAGATTTTTGTTGCTGCTTATTTCAAATCTTTTATTGAATATATTTTATTTAATATTTTTTTTTTTTTAACTTGAGATATGTTAAGGTAACTTTTTATTGCCATTGCAAGCACATTAAATATTCTGCTAATGCTGGAAAGAGACTTTGAGCTGTAACAGGTCTGCAATGATATATTTGGAAAAACAAGTCAATTAAATTTTTTAGAGGCACAAATGGCCACCCACAGTCAGTACAGTCTTAGTCTGTGACCTGAATATTCTCTGTGTATAATTTTTCTATGGTGTCTATTTTTACCTCCTGATATGTTTAAATGGTTTAAAATTGATGGCCATCCTTTGCTGTTATTCTGTTATAAGCGGTTATGGTTTGGGACATTCCCTTTGACGAAGCCTTTTCCACCAACAAAACACAAACACAACATTTTTGGATTCCTGTTAACAAGCACTTACTCGTTTATTCTAATAACAATAAATGCATAGTTATTGCTTATAAAATTTTGAAATTTTATAGAAATGTTGGGTTTTTGCAGAAATTATGCAATTCTCAATGTACTGTTTACGTACAAAATACCTCCGTCAAAATCTACGGCTTTTTAAAATTTCCTGTTTTTTCCACAGTCAGAATCTTTTAGGCATTACATGTGACACAGTAAGAGCACAGCAAACACGGCAGGTCAACTAAAAATTGTCACTTTTGTGTTATTTAAATGCCTCAACTTCTTGCAGTGAAGAAGCTTTAGAGAGAAAAAAGGTGAGCCAGCTGCCACTGTTGTCAGGAGTTATTTTGATAGTGGTGCACTTTTTCATTCCCATGACTGACACATCTGTCAACACTGCCACTCCTGTCTTACCTTTCACCCGCTGCCTTCCCTTTACTGAAACGTCCTCTTTGATATCTGTTGTTAAGTCTGCACTCGGATTTATCAGCTGCTGGAAATTTTAAATATGGAAAGAAAAAGCCTCTGTTTCAGAACTGGAATAGTTTTAATGCTACTTGCTTTAAATGTGCTTGGATATAAGTATTTTAAAATAATTTGAAGCATTATATCATGACAAAAGTAGTGGACAAAGAGGAATGCATAACCAGCTACATGTCATTTTTTCTCAATTCAATATAGAAAAGAGAGAATATGATCTAGAACTGTTTCTCAGTTGCTAATCTCTGCATTGTGATCTATTTTCTTCATGCAAAACTCATCTTTTATATCTTGTCTGCGTCGCTCTGTTCTCTCCACAAATCTTTTTGCTTCGATGTCTTTATCCATCTCTCCCTATCTGTCTTTATTGTGCAAAACATTGCCTTATCTCTTCCTTTAAGTATCTCAGTATGTAACACCCATCCTCTATCTTTCTTCATGCCTATCTGTCCATCTCTGTCTCTCCAAACATCTTCCATTGCCTGTATAATACCAGATTCTTTTGTGCTTCCCATGCACTGTTTCAATTTCTGGCAGCTCAGAAGGAAATTTGTCCTTAAAAACATGTATAGTGCTTTGCAAAAGCAATCACACATTTGACTTTTCCACATTCTGTCATCTCAAACTTAATTGCATTTTCTTGAAATTTGACTTGAGAAACACACAAAGTAGTACATAATTGTGAAGTGGAAAGATGAGGATCAAATGTTTTTGCAAATTATGAGTGTGAATGTCACCATACAACTTTAATAATACTATATATAGTGATCCAACTAAATATAGAAGTCACCCAATCTTAGAGGTATATTGCTTTTTCAGGTTACTTCTCTACATGGACTTATTAGAAAGTGTGAGGTTTATTCTAATAAACCTTAATCACAAATGGGTATAGTTTTGTCTCGGTAATACATGTGTCTGTTCTGTGAAGCTTTGTTAGAGAACTCCAGTGAATAAACAGCATCGTGAAGACCAAGTAAGACAACAGACATGTTAGAGAGAAAGTTGTGGAGAAGTTTAAAGTGGGGTTAGGTTAGAAAATAATAACTCCCATTGTGAATGTCTCACTGTTCAATCACCAGAAAATAGAAGGAGTTTAGCACAAGTGCAACCTTCTAAAAACATGGGCATTCAGCATCCAGCCACCAGGAGTGCCATGGTAACACTAGAGGAATGGCAGGGATCCACAACTCGGATGTAAGAAGTTTAGGTTTTACAATCCACAAACCTTGACTTTGTTGAAGATTGGCATGAAGAAAGCTTTTATTGCTAAACATCTGTAAGACGTCATTTTTAAAGTTTGCAACAAACCATATAGGATACATGGCAAATATAAGAAGGGGTTCTGGTCAGATGAGTCCAAAATAAGCATTTTGTATTAAATGCAAAACAATTCAGCATTTTGTATTAAATTCAAAACAATTCATCCCCAAATACCCCACAGTAACTCATAACAGTGGCAGCATCATGTGGAAAAAACCCTGTTGGAAGCTATAAAACTTGAGACTGAGGTGGAAGTTTTTCCAGCTGGACACTGATCCAAAATATACACTTAGTTGCATAATGAAAGGGTATCAGTCACAGTACATTAATGTGTTGTAATGGCTCAGGTTAAGTCCAGAACTAAATCCAACTGAGAATCTGTGGAAAGATTTAAACATTACTGTTCAGAATGTCTCCAACCTCTTTTTACTGACTTTACATCAATTTCAATCTTCAGATGTGCAAATCTGGTAGAAACATGCTGTGAAAAGCATGTTTATATATATATATATATATATATATATACATACATACATATATATAATTGTTTTTTTATTTAACAAAAGGTGATTCTACAGAATATTGACTGGAAGGGCTGAATACAAAGGTATGCAACACTTGCTCAAAACTTTTCTTTCATTCTACAAAATGCACTGCTTTGCACTGGACTGTCAAATGAATCAAAGTAAAATATGTCAACATTTTTCTCTAGCATTGTGACAAAATGTGAAAAAGATTTAAGCATGTGAATACTTTTTTTTTGATAAAGTAGCATTTATTTTTACCAGTTGCCTTGCTGGCATGTAAATGTTAAAAGCTATGCATCACTGATGTGTGTGCCTGTCAGGCCTGTCAGGATGTGGGTGTGAATGTGTTCAGGGGTCAGTGTGATGGCACTGGTTAGTGCTCTGGTTGGCTGAGCCCATCTGTCACTCAAAACAGGGCCAACCTCTGGCCCCACTCACCAGTCAAGCGTATCAGTGCTTTGACAGAATTATGAAGATTTCTGTCCGTTCTTCATCGTCCCAATTGAATTACAAGCAGCGCCTTGTTCTGTGCAAGGCTTTTTAACGGCTTATTTAGGGACTTGCACCTCTGCATGTACTTCACATGCACCGTCTGCTTGAATGAGAGTTAACATGGATATTTAATGCAAAAGAGAAACTTTATCGCCTGCCTTTTCATACAATTCTTGTTTTGATAGATTTTCAATTGAGTTATTCTCAGTTTGTTGTGGTTTTTGGGTCTTAATATACCACCAAGGCTTTTGTTTTCATCACACTGCTGCGGCAGTTTATGGCGAATTATTTGCTTCACAGGACGTCTATCCTGCGTCATTTCTCCCCACAGCATTTCACATCTGTTGCCGTTTCATTACAGACGTTTATTTGACACCATGTGCCTGCCAAGACACTCTGGATAAATCACACTGTTATTTAGTCTGCTTCTCCACACCTGAGTGAAAGCAAAAGGCAGAAAATGGTCTTATTTTCTCCTTCCAGCGGCTTATTTTTATTGGTGCAGCCAGCAGCACAGCAAGTCTGTTTATCGCTAAACATATTCTCAGTCAAAGAGCATCAGGTTTCATTGAGTTGGTGTGTGCTCAGCAGGTACAGTGCATTTATGCAGTCTGCCCCAGCGATCAAACAGAAGCTGCATCTGAATAACTCTTTCTTCCCACCCAAAGCCACTTTGGCAGGTTGCTACTCGTTAGACCTCCAGTCTACCTACTGCCTGTGTGCTTATTTGACTGAATGGCAGGGTTTGGTATTTCTATCTATTCATATTTGTGACTGTCTTACTTAACTGTATGCATGCTATGGGTACCTTTTTGCAACAATGACATACACGCTTTAGATTATTAACAGTTTTATTACACTATGAATTGCTACTAGATCTGAAAGAGATCATGCCTAAAGTCTGCTGCTAGTTATTACATTTGACGATGATTCAAAAAAGCTATCCTTGAATAAATGGCCTAAAATTCACTGCATTGGAAATCATTAACACTCTGTGTTGTCATATCATAGTAAGACTTCAGTGTTGTAATTGGATTTCATGGGATAGACCAAAACAAAGCACCACATAACTGTGAAGATTAAGAAAACTTATATATTGGTTTAAAAAAAAAAAAGTACAAATTGGGGTTATTTGCATGTGCATTGTACATAATTCACTCTACAGTACTTATTTAAAATCCAGTGTGACTCATTACACTCAGAAATTATGTTGATAGTGATGGAGCTAAAAATCGAGGAAAATATGTTAATGGCTACAAAAGACATGACTGGGACAGATGTTCACCTTCCATCAATCTCAAACATACAGACATAGCTATAATGGGATGGTTCAGCCCAAAGCATATTTATGACTCAGATTATCCCATTCAGACCTAAATATATCTCTTCACAGATGTCTTTGACCCAAGCTGACTAAGCTTGAGCTGTTTCACAAAACAGTAAAATTTTCAGTTTCTGAAAAGCTGGAAGAACCCAAAAGACTTGCAGATGTAACTGGAGTGAAAGACTCTTCCATCAACTATTGTCTCACAAGGGCAGAAAACAAAGATACATCACACTTGTTAGCTTTATTTTTATTAAAAATTTTTATATATACCAGAGAATTTGCATTCAGACTATGAGCTAATCACAAACTTATTTTTTACCAATTTATGCTGATAAATTGGTAAAAAATTTATCAGCCCTACGTCAAGCCATATTTCTCTTTTTTGTGGTGAGGTTTTTTTTGCCGGTTTGCTGGAAGAGATCTGCTCAGAAGAGCAAGAAGAGGAACCCTTCAATGGATTTCTGGTCTTGATTGCCAAGGTGACCTAATCTTCAACAATCTGAGAATAGCGGTGTTCCTGTTGTAGCTCACCGTGTTACACCAGACTGTCAACACTAATAACTGGACAAGGCTGTTTCACTTTTACCGAAGAAGCTTCGATACAGGCCTATTAATACGCATATGTGAGGGAATGAGTGAGCAATGGTTTATCTTTCTGCATTCATTCAAGTATTAAAGCATCAAATAGTAGCTTAGTGTGTGTGTGTGTGTGTGTGTGTGTGCAGTTCTGACTGCTGGTAATGAATCCAGTGGTGCTGTTGGCATGAGCAGGGCCATTCTATTAACCTCTCTGCTAGCCGGACTGATCTCACCCTGTCTGTCCATCTCATTGGCCTAATGACACGCTCTCTCACTGTAAGCTCTGGTCATGCACACACACACACGCAAGCATGCACGCAAACCTGCCTTTGCTAATCAAATTTCCACTGAAGTGAAAAGTATTCAACACTGTCCAATCACTGCTATTGAGAAAGTCAAAAGCATTGAGAGAATATTTCTTTTCTTACAGCCCCACTCAATGGAAGGCTCTCTTCAAAACCTGTTTCAAACGTATTAATCTCCACTGGTACTCTGCTGTCACCAGATCAGATTTCACTATGTTCTCCACCAGCCTTGAGTTTCATCATGCCTTTTATGTTAGAGGGGTTTCTCTCTCATAAAGCCTCTGCTCCGGCTGCATGCTCTTATCTGACAAAGCTGTATAGTGTGGTAATTACGTCATGTCAGAGGGCCCAGTAACGGCATCATTTGAGATATAAATCATGCTAAGTTTAAGAGTTTTACTTTGCGAAGGAAGATTTAAGACGACATCTTAAAGTAAGGCATTGGAAATGGACGACAAGCTTGACAGATGCCCCAAATTATGGCATTGAGTAGGTTTAACGAGTTTGTGGCAGAGCAACATGACATGATGAGAAGGAAATATGACATTAAAAGTGCTGTCAGTAGTTGTAAATGTTGTTTAATAATCTGTTCCTGGCTGTTAGTGTAAATGTGTGGCTGTCTCAGTGTGAATAAGAAAATCCACGCAGCAGTTAGAACACCTGGCGCTGTCTGTAGTCATAACAAACAACATGAAGGGATTAAGTCTACATTTGTATTTGTGCCAGCTTGTTACATGCACTCGTTGTTCGCGTTTTCCCTTAAAACTACCGTGTAATACAGCATTGCCACTTGGCATGGCTTCATCCCTATAAATTAGTTTTTTTTTTCTTTTTTGTTCTGTCCTGTAATGCTACCACTCATCCACGTGTCCCTCATTAAGGTTACGGCCTGGGACGGACCTGCAGTAATATCTAGCACTTCTGAACTCATCTGTGAGTTGACCGAGTCAGAGATAATGTAAAGAGGTGGATGCATTTGGCAAACTAGAGGACATAAAGCTAGAGGTGTCTTCAGCAGGAATTCATTAGGCGGAGGACTGATCAGAGGCTGGTGTTTGCCTTCCCCCTTTTAGAGCCTGCAGCTCAGGGACAATTGGTGATATTAGAAAATATTATTTGCATAGTTTTTGTGTGGCTTTGGGCAATGTTTCTGTTTATTTCCATGTCAAAAGCATTCCTCAGCAGGTGAGAGACTCCTTTTGTGAGACTTTTGACCACAGCACAACTCCATCAGCTCCTACTCCTCCCTGTCTTGTCAGGGTCTTAGAGTTGTGAAGAAGTTTATGCAAACACAAGCTGTTAAACATGAATGATTAGAACTGAGTTGCAGTTGTATCAACATTTCCCCTGTAATAAGTTTGATTCCTTTTTTTTTTCTTCAGCAGGTTGCACCATATGGCCAGCAGTCGATGGGAGGGTTCAGCAGGGAGCAGCAAGGAGGGCAGCAGGGAACCCCTCCGTACTTCAGTCCTCCTCAGCAGACTCCCACAGGCCTGTCCCAGAGTTCCTACCTGCAGCCTCGACCACCTCTGCAGCAGGTACTATCACTCACATACAGAACACTATCTCTAGACAAAGGCTCATGCTGCAGTTTATTGCCAAAACAAGTCTCTCCTGTGTTCAGAAAAAATTGCAGGAGGTATTAAAACATGAGTCTTGTCACCTTGCAGCAAGACGTCCTGGGTTCAAACCTTGATCAGGGTTCTTTTAGGTCTCTAAATTGTTCTTAGATATGAGTGTATTGTGTGTCCAGAGTGTACCCCGCCTCCCAAAAATTTGCCATCGTATTTTTGTGTTGGATTGGTGACCTGTCCAGAGTGTACCTCACCTCTTGCTCGTTGACCGCTGGAGGTTGGCAGATATTGATAAGTGTGTATGATAACAGATGGCTGGATTTTTGCTTTGGCTTAAAGGCATTTTAATAAGACAGAAGAGAAAGGGATGGAGCGACCACAATTTTCTCCAGCTGTATGAAGCATCAATTAGCACAGTACTCCCCCTTCAACCCTTCAACATAAAAGCACTCCCTGTTTGATTTATTTAGAAAGTCAAGATTGCATATATTGGCTTAACACATTCTACTATTATTCTTTGAAGACAATTGCATATCTATCACCCCCCCCCCCCCCCCCCCACACACACACACACACAAGTGGGTCTTTTTGTGGGCTCTAGGTTACATTAGGTTTAAATTTTAGGTTTAAGGTTTGGAAAAATGAATATATACATTCTTTACATAGATTAGGTTTTTATTATGTACATGTCTCAGTATGTCCACACATGTTGGACATTTTGTATGCACTAAAATCCATCAGATGAAAAACCAAGTCTCAGAACAACAGAGCGTCTGGAATGCAGATATGGATCGAGACATTTTCTTCTAAGTTTCCAGCTGCTTTTCTGTGTAACATTTCCATTCTGTTGCTGGGGTTCAAGGAGTTTTATTTTTGGAGTTAAGTGAAGCCAGCCAATGTGTTTCTTATCCACTGTTAAGCATGGGGGATATGTCAAGCTGCATAAAGGAACTGTGGGCCATAGACCAGCACCGAGTCATTGTAGAGGAGAGCAAAACAAAACAAGAGAAAGAAAAGAACAAGGTAGAAAAGACTGCAACAAGAGAAAATAAAAAACAAGCAAAATAGAGAACAGCAACGGTCTTTCCAGAAAGGCAAAGAGAGGTTTTTATTTTGTTATTGCAAAGGAACCTTTTAGGCCTGTTAAAGCTTGCAAACAAATGAATAGTATCAGTATGCAACACAAGATAAAGTATGACAATCATTTCTGTCATACTTTGGACTTTCATGCATTATTTTGCATCCAGACAAAAATGTCTATGCATACAAACTTAGCCAATAAAGCTGATTGCAATTTTGCCACAAGAAGTTATAACAAATTTTGATTTGTAGAAAAATTTTCATGTCAGGGACCAGGTATTTTTATTAGAAAACACGTTGTCATTCCAGTTCACCGTTGTTCAATTATCGTTTCAAATGTCTTTTTTTCACCCCAGATGTTAAAGACATGCATCTAAATTATGTGCAGAAATATTTAAAATCTGCACAAGTTGATCCTGTCTGACAGCAACGAAGGAATTCATATCCTATTTTACCAAGATAAATGCTTTTGTCATCCAAATTGCAATATTCACAAAAAAAAACAGCCATACAAAAAGACACTGTGAACACAAAGGCAGGTAGTTACAAAAAGGAAACCGTAAATCTTAGTATATAATTTACATACTGTCAGCCAATCGGGCCGCATCTCTTACTCTTGTTTCCTCACCTATGGTACACCCGCACACGCCTGCACACATGCACGCAAATTTTGCAGCTTACTGAACAAATGCTGTTCACTTTAACAAGGAGAGGCTAGAATCCATGGCCACATTGACATTTTCCGACAGTAATGGTGTGTTTTCATCATGGCTGATGATATGGCGGCAATTGACCCACGTTGACATTTATACTCTAGGTAGTTCAGCCCCAAACACACTGATTGGCTCAAGTCTAATTTCACCTGTGCTGATAGGTTCCTGATTGGTTACTATGCCAACCTCTGAGGTGACCGCAGAGCAGGCTTCCTGTCGTTTCTCATTGCAATGCATGCACAGTATTTTATCTTTCAATCAACATGTACATTTGCATTATTGCTACATCCTGCTGGTTTTACCTATAATCAAGAAATCTTTCCTGCGGTATGTGTTAGAGCTATAAAGCATTTTATGCTTCAGCAGCACAGCGGGCGATGTGTGTGAACTCCTAGCTTCTATCTGCACACCAGCATAATATAGCCAATAAATTCACACATTTTTATCAGCTAATAAGCCTCTAGCTTCTATACTTTCCCATTACTCGTTAAAGGTCTGGCTCACCAATCAGCAGTCCACTTCATAATAAACTTACTGAAAATATTTTCTGAAAACAGGCAAGAATATCTTTTGAAAAAGGGTGAAACGTTGAATATTTTGCCTGTAAATTACATTTGAGCTTCAATCTCAATTTAGAACAATGACTAAATACATTTGATCAACCATTAAAAAGTGACATTTTACACATAAGCAAGTGTGTGCAGTGGCTTTAGGACTTTAGGTTTATAAATTATCTGCTCAGTGAAGGTTTTAAAGTATGAAATAAATACTAAAAAATATCAGAATAAATTTAAATAAAAAAGAGGCTCAGTGCTTGTTTTTGATTTTGTATCTAAGAGGTAAACATGTCTGAAAATTGAACTTGCACAGCAGAGTTGGGCAAGATTACAAAAAGATATATATATATTTTTTGTAGGGTTTGAGCTTTGTGTTATTACTTTCATTTTTCTGTCCTGAGCGAGTGTGTTCATCCTTTCCAGCATCCACACGTGTGTGTCGGCTTGTGTCTGCGTGTACACTAATCAGGCAAGCGTGGTGCCGCAATTCTGAGCTGTGAAAAGGTCAAAAAGTGACCTTTGTCTGTGATTTCTGTGCTGAAATGAAACATGATGTGAGCTGCTCCGAATGGATTACACGCACGCACCCATGCACAATCGCAAGCGCACGCCAGATTACGATGTCATTGTGGTTTTGACCCCTGTTTTCTGACCCTGCATTACTCTGAGAAATGCAAGCTGAAAAGTTCTTTATTTTGTTCTTCCGGCGCTCTCAGCAGTTCGTTTTCCCCCTACTCCACTCCCATTAACCCCAGCCAGAGGACATCCTCTCGCTGATGGAACCATTCCAGCTGCCTTTGACACAGAGTTTGCTGTGCAACAACTGCTATTAGCTGGTTTTTGTAACGAAATGGAGCAAAAATGCCTTCCTTCTTGGAGTCTGTTGCCCTCTCATAACCTCATCTGATTGCAAGGAGCAAAACAGGATAAAAAAGACATTTTCAAAGATATCAGCATTCATACAGAAAATAAAAAATGTATGTAACACCACTTTGGAGTAGAGAATTTCAAAAGCAAACGATAGTCGAGAGTAGAAGATATCATTGAACTGGTGTTTGAGAAAAAGAGTTGCATGTTATATTTAAATAACTAGAGTTTTCTAATTGGGACTTTGAAAAAAAAAGTCTTCTTACAGATGTCATACGCCATTACAAATAGGTCTTATAAAGGTAAAGAAAATTAATCCGTAAATATCTTTAGACAGTATTTGGCCTAATTTATTATGTTGGAACTTCATTATGCACTGGACAAAAGCCATCCAAATAATAGACCTAATAATAAGGACAAAAGTACAGGCCATAAAACAAATGCTAACTATTTACCAGATACACAGCAGCATAAAAGAAATACAGAACCATATGTGCACCTTCAGAGATTTGTACTTTTTGTTTTTGTTTTTGTTTTTTTTTGTTTTTTTTTTTGTAAATCAAGCACAAACAGCATGTTTAATGTCAGGTCACCACATCTAAATTTGATTTAAATCCAGGCTTTGACTAGGCCAATCTTAATTTGTTTTTGGGACTATCTGCTGCATAATGGATTATTGTCTGGCTGTATAACATCAGAAACTGTGGGTGAGACATTTTCCTTCAGGATTTTCTTGTACAGAGCAGAATTTATGATTCCATCAGTTAGGGTTGGTCATCCAGTTCCTGAACAACCACAGATCATTACACTGCCACTACCATGCATGACTGTAAGTGTGATATTAATTTTTATGCTGCTAGTTTTATGTCAGAGTCAACTGTATAAACGTTCCAAAAAGTGTTTGTCTTGTGAGCCCACAGAATATTTGCCAAAAATCTATATGATTATCAAGGTTTTTTTAGTGATCGTGTTAGTCAGCAGTGGTTGTACCCTTGAAACTCTGCCATGTAGACTATTTCGGCTTGTTTCTTATTACTAAATCATTAATCTGCTTCTGGGTTCTTTTGTGTATTGGATGCAATCTTGGCATGCCTTTGGTTGTTTATCTCGCCCCTGTAAAGTTTCACCTCTTTTTTTCTCAATTTATGGTCAGTGGCTGTTTTGGTCCAAGACTTTATATCTGGAGTTTTAGCTGACTCAAATGAGCTGCGGATATTATAATGATACTTCAACCTAATAATGGATAAAATTTTCTTTTTTAAAAATTTCACTTACAATAAATAAGGCCTTTAATTCATAGCAGAACAATTTAATCATTTGTCAGAAGGGCATAATCTGAGGAAGATGATATTTTATGGAGCATATTTTCTTTACAGGGTTGCATACAGCAAAGTGTGACAGACTAGGCTCTGCAGTTGAGTAGAGCAGGTGAAAAGCAACTCTGGCCATCTGCCAGACCTAAACTCATAATGTTGTTCTGCCTTTGATCAGCTTTCCCTTGGAGCACACACCATTTAATTTTCATTGAGAAACAGTGTGTTAAACTGATGTTTATAGACTCATAACGTTAAACGGAATTTAGCTGCACTTTGTTTTAGTGTTCTTTAGGATCTGTGGTAGATCGTGTGCTCTATTCAAGTGAGGCTCGAATTTGACTGCTGGTCTTTGGGGGAAAAAAAAGGCAGTCAGCTTTTTTTCAAAGTCATTTTTTCACTTTCCTCTGTGTGAAACCGATCCCAATTGCTCTATTGACTTTTACCATTTCCTCTTCCTGTCTGAGAGTGGGCCCTGGGGACCGGTGCTTTAGCATAGATGAACTCTGAGCTGATTGGAGGGGACATGCTCACTTTACAGGGACTTGCACAGATAGAAGCTGATTTACTGAGATGACATGTAGCAATGTTGTTTTTGTTTTTTCTGGTGTTGACAAGAAAACCAGACAAGACAAGCTTGTTGGTGAAGCTCCATTCATTCACACGTACTTCAGTGTGATTTACAGGTTGATAAGAACTCAATTTTTTCAGATGTGGAAAAGCAGTCGTTTCTAAACTTTTGATTGAAAGGACTCATGGGCCATTTATTTGATGAGTACTTTTTTTAGCTTTTTTTTGCATGCTCAACAATAAATTAAATACAATATTTTGATAAAACAGAGACAAGAATCTGAATTTTGTCTGTGTAAGTGTACATCTGAAAAATAAGAACGGTCTTACACCTTTGTTAAAAAAAAAAAAAAAAAAAAAAAAACAGCTAACAAAATTTTTCAGATGCAAAATTTTTATGGCCAAATTTTTTTTGTGTTTTTACTAACATGCTTGTTTGGGTCACTCATTCTTCAGAAAGCCTTACTGTATTTTACTAAATTTGATGAATCTGTTTGGCCCAGTCTGCTTTTCAGTAAGCCACTCGTTGATTCTGGTCCTGTTAACTATGAATATAAAATAAAATTTTTAAAAAAGGGACTAATGAGCAAATTTTGGTTGGTATAATTTGTGTTGTACCTACCATTAAAGACATTTAAGACTGGTGAAGATTTTAATTTGTCAACATCTTTTGTTGAGTGCTTAACATAAGTTAAAATTTAACCTACAAACCTCTGTGAATATGTAGTATTGTGAATTGTGTGGGCAAATCATGGAAAATGTATTTATGCAAGCTGTTATTGCTTGTACAAATACTACTGTACTGTACTAATGCATGAAGTCAGTCTCCCTGCACCATAAACGTCACATCAACATTATTATTTATAGCAGCAGTCACATACTGACTCTCGTAAACACAAGGTAGAATCCCTTCTCCTTTGCATTACGATTGTTTTTTAACATTAAAGAATCAAACAGCCTTGTTAAAATTTTGGTATTATGTTGTTAATATAAATTATTTTTTCCAGCTTTATTGGACACACCCTTGGTTGAAAAAATGTCTGACATATAGAACCACAAAATCACTTGCTATTAAAAGCACCTGTCTGACAACATGAAATGGGCCAAAAGATTTGTAAAAGCTGCACATAATAAACATAAAGTAATTGACAACTCTCATTCTGGAAAGTGTTTGAAAGCCTTCCTGACTCCAGTAAACCACCAGAAAGCCATTATCCATGAATAGAGAAGATACATTGGAATAGTGACGATCTGTTTTCATTTAATGTATTTAATAATTTCTTCCATCAGATTTTTCATTGTCTTAAGTACAGTTTTAACAATTATATTGAATCATTGTACTATTGTCCGATACTCTAATTGTTCATTTCTTTTCATTGCAGTAATTATAATCTGTATAAAATCTACAAGATGTCCACATGTCCACGTTTTGTAACATTCATTACTCCTAGCGTTGTTTCCCATTTCCTGTCTGTCACCTCTCAGTGCTCCAACCGGCTGAAGCAGCAGGCCCCGTTCCCTCGCCCCTGCACCCACCCACCACACACCCCCGCTTTTAATCACACCAGGTTAATTAAAAGGCCATCGTGCCTTACTTCGACCCACCCCTCTGGCTTTATTACCCCCTCGTCGTATACTTGCTCTGCTGCCTCAGCCACCCCTGGCTACCTCTCATCACACACACACTCACATTCTCTTTCAATCACGCAGAAATGGGAGCTCACCTTGGCAATGGCAGGGAAAGCTGAGGGGCCGAAATGAAGGAAATGAGAGACAGGAAGGAGTGTATTAGCATGAGTGTGAGTTGGGGACTGAAACAAAGGTTTGTAGGTGGGTGTGTGTGGAGGGGGAGTGCCCAAAGTTCAATGTCATTAATTGGTCAGCATTTGAATATTAAGTGAAGAAGTCTGTTAATTAACAGGATAATAAAAGTGCTTCTGGGTAGAAGGGGGTGTAGGGAGGGCCGGGTGGGTTGGGGGCAGCAGAGGGGGGAGTAAAGGAGGACAGGCTGTGGAAATGGAGGGCATATGGCGAGATAGTGAGGAGGAGGCAGAGAGAGGGAGCGAGGCTGGGTGCGAGGTGATAAGAGGGAGAGAGACGTCCGTGGGTAAAGGTCTGGCAGTGGTAATTTGCGGAGAGCCGCGTTAATTGTCATAACCTTTTAAATGGCAGAGTTTATCGGAGTCCTCTAAATGTCCCCTTGTATCGCCACGGCAACCCTGGGCCTGCCGCACTCTGATTGGCCACCACAGACGAGCACTTAAGCTTGATGAGTTTTGAAGCAAAAAGTAAATGATGAAACTAAAAAATAAATATATATGAACTGTATACTGTGTCAGTTTTGTAGTGTGTGTGTGTGTTTGTGTGACAAAATGTCTGAATCCAATGTTTTTAATTTAGCATCTTTTTTTTTTGTTTGTTTACCTTAACTTTGACTGACATTCGCTAATTGCTCGGCCAGAATTTGCCACCATTTTTTTTCTCCATCTTTTCTTCCCCCCCATTTTTTGATTTATGTTTGTTTTTGTACTGTGGAGCTGCAATTCAAATGCAAATGAACAAGAATGAGAGAGGTGTTTTTTGGAACGGTTAGGACAATCATAATGGCTCAAAAATAAAAGTGTGGGGTGGGGGGGCAGCGATAGTTAGCTACGCAGCACCCTAGGGGCCTCATTTAGCTGCCATTTGTTAGGAAATGCCGCTACATTTGTTCCTGGATTCAGACTTCACAGACAGAAAGAGAAAACAGACAGTACCCCCCAAAAAAATGTCACAGTCAAAGTCACGCTTGCCAGCACACCACCATCGTCCCTCTGCACTTTAGCAAAAGTCATGTGGGTGTACACTAGTTATAACAGTATGCCAAAGCAAGTTGAAGTGAACGGGTGGTAGGGCTTGTGGTGACAGGGACTTGCAAAGCATGTGTGAAGTGAAGACTGGCTTTGATTTGATTGGCTTGTGTAGGAGAATAAAAGCAAAAACCCTGGCAATGTTAGCTCCATCTGACATCATCCCTGAGGGAAAGCCCGTACAAATGCAGAGGAGTGTGTCGAGTAAAGTAAATGTGTGCATATTAATTTTCCTCTGAGTGTGTTTATATATATTTTTTTATATAATGAAGACTTTCCTCATGGTTGTGTGTGTATGTGCTTGTGAGGATCTTGTGTCAGAGCTCAGGTCTTTTCTTGTAGTCACTTTGAGCTAAAGGTCAGGGGGATTGCTGAGATAGAATCCAATCTGAAGGACACAGCATTAGAACAGGCCCTGCTACAAATGGTCCTATTAAGATAGGCTGCAGGCACACACAAACTCGCACACCAGCACACACCACTTGGTGTTAAAACCATAAACTGATGCAGGCGATGTGTTACACACATCTTTTTCCATTTTAACAGTCACCTTTTAGAGTTACATGGGCCTGCAGTTGGTCAGATTGTCCTATGAAAAATCAGAATGTAGAAATTTTGTTTAAAATAGATTAGAGAACACTTTTGTAAAAACATAACACATTTGAAACAAAAACTGCCGTAAACATTTTGCTCTCGCTCTTGAATGTTCTTTCAGGCTGATTGGTGTTGGCTTTTCTGCGTATCTGAACCAAAGCAGACTGTTGAATATGGATGTCCTGCTTCCCACCTCCAGCTTGAGGTGAAAAAGCTGTTTTGTGCAATGTTTTTTTTTTATTCAACAAGGATTTTTGCACGTTTCTCTTGTCAACAGCTCAGCCAATATGAAGTTAAACAAGTATATATTTTTTGTTAATGATAGAACAGGAAGTACTGTTACAAAGATTTTTTTTACAGAACATTTGGTTAGTATTAGGGCTATGAAGAAAATAAAATTAGTAAACATTTAAGAATAAAGTCCTAAAATCATGAGAATAAGTCAAAACTATGACTTCTTGAGATATTATGACATGATTCTCATATACGTTTATATTACTCTGTGATAATTGATCATATGGACATCAGAGGCGTCTTGATTTTTAAGTAGGACACGGTGAATACATCACCTTGCAAAAATTATTAACACCCTTTAAACCCTTTAAATTTTGTCGAACCGACCTTCATATATTTTGCTAAATTTTTGTGTAACAGGAAATAAATGTCTTACATAACCATGATGGACATTCATACATGGTTTTCAAAAATGTTAATAAAAATGTCTAATACTCAGCACATTGAGGTCTCAAGATTCAAATAGCCAATTCTTTGTAAAAACCGTTCAAGTCGATACGGAGAGTGTTTGTGAACATCCATGTTAGACTTCAGCTTTTCTTGGTTTTACAAACTTTAGAAACAATCCCCTTTACATATGTGAATATTTTGATCTAAGCGACTCATATTCAATCAATTAAAATATTATGGAAACGTTTATTTTATTAACTCATTTACTAAGAGGAGCCTTTTTTTTCCTGTTAATTATGATGGTATCTTTCCTACAGGTAAATGAAAACACAACAATTAAGATTAGAGTATTACATCAAAACAAAACAAAGAAAAAAATGTTAATACAGAAATATTGTCTTAATGAATTATTTTTGAATCAGACAAACAAAACTCATTGGAACTCATTCTAATGTATTGAATATTACTGTATGTTTGAACACATATATTTTTGCACACTTAGTGTATAGTCTTTAAATATTGGCTTCGGGTACGATACACCATCCATGGTGAGTAACTTTCCTGTTTTCACATTGGTGGTTTGATTTTCCTTCTCTAGCCAACTTATTACTCCAGCAGGGTATCTGATTACCGGCAAGATAAAGCTGTTGATTGCCAGAGCTCTCTTTCAACTTTGGACATCTTTTCACAAACTCAAACCACGTTCCCTGTCCCCCTGAAGATGATCATATATGCTTGTGTGCAAGGGATATGGTGAAATAGTGTGTGTTGCGTCTTTATGGGAACCTCTCTTAAAGAGATGCAATTAAGCTTAATTTTTAATGAATATTAATGGCATTAGCATGGTATTTGATAGAGATTTGCATCTGCCAAGGTGCAGGGGAAAGGAAGATGACTAATTTATTTGGTAATCATGAAAAGAGCAGTGGAGACAGGAAGAGATGAGGAAGGGAAGGATGGATGTGGCATTGATGAAGACTGAGAGAAGAAAAACTGGAGAGGTGTCCCAAAGGTGACGAGGGGGAATTCATTTAAGAAGAAAAACCTGAGAGGAAGATGTGTGGACCAGCAAAGATGAAACATAACTGATTTTGATTCTTGCAAAGATGAAAACTGTTGAAAATGAAGCAAAATTGAGCAATGCAACCACAATTTTTGATTTGCACACAAAGTTTTAAGAAGCAAAAGTGCCGAGAGCAGAATGGGGCTCTGCACAAGGGATTAAACTTTAAAAGCTGAAGAATTAAAAAATATACATATACTGTGACAAGTTTTATTTCTGTAAGGCACATTCAATACTGACTGTTAGAAGACGAAAGATTAAGCTTCACTTAACATCTGGGAATTTTGTTTTGGTTGCTTTCTCTTTTTCATCCAATGACATCAAACTCTCACATGCTGTCATGCCACTTTCTCTGCTTTTCTGTTCTAAGAACATAAATTGAAATTAGGAAAGCGTGGTAAGTGCCTCACCTGACTCCCCTGTCAGAACATGTGGTTGGCAGCAAGCCAAAAAAGGTGTAAAAGAAATTCCTTAAATGAGGTGAGAGTGGCAAAGGGAAAGTGTGAAACTGATTAGTGTTCGTATCCTTGTCTACTTATTTACGACCAGAGAATCTAAACAATGCAAAGACAATTAACTTAAAAGTTGGGTTATGATGCAAGCTATGTTTAAAACCGAGTTTGCTCAAGTTTTGGACTGCAAAAAAACCCAACTGTCTGTGAGCGATAAAAATGCATTTCTCCTTTCCGCTCCCTGCTTGAGTCTCACTTGCGCCTGATTTGAGTTGCTGGCGCAATATTGATTTACTTCTGCATAAAACCTCTCCGGCTCTATATATATTACACCGCATTCAGCAGTCATCTATTCAATCAAATCTAATATTACACTGCCTTTCCACACAGCTGTCTAATAGCATTTAACTCACAGTTTGATTCCTGCATTCCCTCGTGTACTTCAAACGCTTTCCTTCAATATCCTTCATTCGCTACCACTATGCCAAGATGAAGTCTTTTCAAAAGCACTGAGGATGAATGAGTGTCGCTGTGAGTGTGTGCGTGTGTGAAGACAGGATTAGCTGTGGCCTTAGGCTTAAGGTATGGAGTGGAGTGTATTTTAGAGGCTTCTAAATTAGCTGGGAAATGGGATTTTGAGACAATGGACTGTAAAAAAAACTCAAATGAAAGGACGCAATTGCAGCACTTCTTCATTTGGTTTTTATGTACTTTCGCTCTCACTTTTTCAATTCAGTTTTCATCTTTTTTTCTCTAGTCAGGGATTCACAATATCTCTGTTTCCTTTGCGTCTAACCTTTCAGACTTCTCTTTCAACTCTCTTTGTATCCTGTCTTCTGTGTTCATCATATATTTAACTGTTATGATGTAAGAACATGAGCGTAAACAGTAGTAAGAAGCTAACCTCATTTTAACCCACTTAAAACCCCCAGAGTACACGCACACACATCCACGCGCGCGCCACGCCCACGCACGCACACACACACAAACACCAGAGTCTCACGCCTGTGTAAATATTGAACTTGAGTCAGCAGCCTCTTTTCTGTTCTCAGTTCCCTGTGTGTGTGCATTTTTCTTCATGAGCCATCCACATGTGCGTCCACTCATCAGAAGGCCACCACACATCTTCCTGTCCTCTCTACCTCCTGCCTTTATTTACCTGTGGAGGTGTATTTGTGTCAGCGCAGGCCTTCTACTTCAAACACGTCAAGCCATGTAATAAAAGGCTAATGTTGGGCATGCATCTATGATGTTTGTGTGCACATATAAACACAGATTGCTCAGGGGCTTGACACAGAAGCTAACATAAAAAAGATCGTCTGTGTTGTGGTCCTGTTGTCAAGCATCTTTCAGTGCCCACCCACCTCTAGGACAATATATGATCTTCTAACTGAACCAGATCTGGTAGTTACTGCAGTTCACCTCCGGCTATCAAACATGTTTAGGAAGGGAGTGTGTTCATATTTTCTTTTGGAATACAAGTTGTTGTGTCCCAGCATGTTATATTATGCAGTTAAGTGTAATTATTATCATTTCCAAAGTTGATTGATAAAAATTGATGAAAGGATTTTTTTTTACCCTGTTAGTCAAAATGACGGACAATGTATAAGTTTAGTGCAACCTCTTATATACATTTGTGTACAAAGTCAGATTCGGATCCAATTACATGCAGTCTATTGCTTACAGTCTGCAAAACATTAATCGCAAGACAATTTACTGAACAATAAAGTTCAGTTAAACATTTAATAACAAATGGTTAAAAGTTCTTGAAAGAAGTCCAGATGATTGCAAATCAATGATTTTGCAGCAACACTTCTTTCCGAACAAACATGCAGTGACAGGGTTGGAACAGAACTCATTTAAAGAAAAAACGAAGAGGAAACCTCTGGTGAATGTTGTAGTTGAAATACCCATCTGCCCAGACTATTTGAGACATGAGTGGTGAGTAAGCTGACACAAAAAAAACCCAGGGACGAAACAAAGCAATGTGAGTCCAAGAAATCAATGGCATCAACATCTTCAAGTGGCTTCAAAGAGAAGAAACTAAACGCTGTAACCAGGGGTACTTGCTTTGGGAAAGTATGAGCAAACTGAGCAACATGGCATCTTGAACCATCAATTGCTTTTTCCTGGAAAGAGATACAACTAAAATATTGCACTGAATCAAGTATACTTTCCAGAGAAAGAAAAAAACAGTGTCAAAACTAATCAAAATTTCTGTTGAGGAAAGAAACGTAACTTCAGACCAAAACACTGCAGAAGGCCCATACTTTTTAGGAAAGGCATAAAATACAGTTTGTGTAGCTGATTAAAGCAAAACTCTGTCAGTGTTTTCTTTAAGAATAGAAACAAAGCTAAATACTGACACAGCAGGCCAGATGTACTTTCTGTGAGAAAGAAAAAAGAAGAACTTGCACAAAGTTGATCACAGCAAAAGCTCTTTCTGTGGGTCTGCCAAGGAAACCCTAAGCCAGGAGTGCTTTTTGGGAAATTAAAATAGATTGAACTCACAAATTTGATGGCACCAATAGCTCTGTGATGTTTCTATAAAGAAAAAAAAATACAACTTAACACTGAAGCACTGACCCATGCATTCCTTCATTGAATTTAAATGAGAATTGAATTAATGCCAATGGCAGCAGTTGCTCTGTGTTTTAGTTTAGAGTGACTGACCTCTATGTTTTTCTATGGTAATGAAACAGGAAAGCTGTCACCTTTTCCTTTTTTGTTTATGGCATTATTCAGTTCATCTGTGACTCGGTCCCTGAAAAGAGACAAAACTAAGCATTGAATCATTGACCCAGGTGTCCTTTTTGTTGAAATAAAAAGGTGTTACTATACTTATGGAAAAAATGTGTACTCAATTCAGGCAGATATTGCATTTAGGTAAATTTTTATACAGTTCCATTTGAAACTATAACTTGAGTTCACTATTTGAAATAAGGAACTTTTATACAAATAGATTTCAAATTTAATCAAGCAATGATCAATTATCAAACCATCATCAAATTGTTAGACAAATAAAATAATAAGCAGTGCATGTGTGTCATTTCTACTTTATTTTGAAGATGGCAATTCACCAAGTGAAAATAGTGCATAGGTCCAAACATGGCTGCCATAACCTTTAAAAATCTTAAAATACGAGGTTTGTAGTTTATGCTTTTTTCCATCTAGTAATACAAAATGTGTCAAATTTGTCAAACACAAACAATCCTACATTTCCTTTAAATTTAAGTTTCAGTGATGCCTCATAATGGCTGTATTTCACCTGATAAAATCAAATCATGATATTAACTCAGCAGTCTTTGAAGTTAGTTTTCAGTCGTTTTTGGTCTCCGTTGTTTTTCCATATTCGCGACAAAAATGCAAAACGCCTGGTCTTGGTGCATTTGGTAACTTTTAATGATGGTTGAAGATGTTTATATTTTATATGCAGGAGAGGTTCTATGTAGCCAGACTCCAGTTCCCTTTATTTTACTGAACAAACCTGAGTGCAAATGATGCCACCTCCTGCTAAAAGACCTGCCTGGTTACCTCCCCTGACCTGAATAACCTCTTTCACTGTTTTATATCAGTGAATGCAGAATGTCTATCCACCCCAAAGATAACGACACAACATTACGAGTTTTTTATGATTATTTTTAGAAATTAAAAAATAATTTACAAACACAATATTTTGAATTTACACTCTGAGATAGTAAGGACAGCCACGAGGATGTACAAAAACTCATACGTATAGGATTTAATTTCACGGACACTTTGACTTAATTACAAGTAATAATTGGATGAATGCTCTTTACTATTATTAGTAGCTATTAAATGAGTTTATAAAGGTTTGCATAAGAGAATGAAATGAACTCTTTAAAAGGTCCAGATCATTCATTCATCATTCGTACTCATCCTGAAGCTAAAATGACTTTACAGTTAATAATAGACCAGTTTTCACATGATACATCTCCTGCTGTGAAGGATTATCTCCTGCTATAAAATGATATCACCTTGCTGACAGAAATATTGCCCACCTACTACAGAATAATCACACCATGGATAAGAAATCAAACTGGAGAGGAAAGATGGATTTTGAGTTGTGTGTTTCACATAAACACATGGTTTTATGTGTGTGCGCGCGTGTTGTATCTGTTTGTGTGCGTGAACGGCTGTGTGTGATCTCGCGGCGTGACTCGCTGATCAGTTATCACTAATCCCTCCACTCAGAGCTCTTTAACAAGTTGCCATTGTGCTGCCGACACTTTACATGATGGAGGAACGACCTTCATGGTGAATGAAAAGAGGCAGAGAGACGGAGGGAGAGACGCAGACGGAGGGAGCGAGAGAGGGCAACACCTCCGACAATGCAGAGAAAATTGGTTTACACTAGATAGGCTTGTGATTACAGAGGGAAAGAAAATGACTTGGATTGAACAATGGGACTGAGTGCATGTCTTGATGTGGGTTTGTATGTGAGTGTGCATGTTTGGAGGATTAGTGGGTGGTTAGGCTGGATTTGGTTGAAATGAATTGGTTGGCGTGATGTGCTGATCGGTGTGTGTTCGAATGAGGTTTCTGTGTATTCCTTCATACAGAGTGTGCCGTTGGCATTTTCACTCCATCTAGCCAGGAATGTCAGAGTCTGTTACAGCCTTGTAAACCTAAGAATGTCTAACAGTTTATTCTATCCCTTCAGCACTTTAACACAGTTATGATGCTCCTGCCTTATTAGCAGCTTGTGGTGTTGACATGCTGTATTTATGAAGTCACTGATTTTTGGTATGAAACGAAATGCTTGGTAAACATCCTGAAATGTTACATGTTTGAAAAAAAAAACATGTAAAATATTTTCCATATATTTGTAACATGTTCCTCCTTTTTAGAGAAACAGACCTGTGTTGGGATACTAACGCTCAGGGAACCAAACTGTCATGAATTACTTGAGAAAGTTCCAACAAACTCTTGTTGTAGAAAAGTAAAATTTAACTGACTAAATGATTCTGTTACATTTATTTTGTACAAGTAATCTGGGACTTGAACAATTGTGACACCAGTGACCTGGCTAAAAACTTTGTCTAGATGGAATTTTTGTTTGTTTTCGTTTTGTTTTTTTGCTACTGAATAAATGTACTCAAATTAGATGATTGACTTTTCTAAAGCTATAATTTAAAAATAAATTTGCTGATTTGTCAGTTCATCTCTGAAAAAAAGCCCACAATTTTAAGAGATTTGCGGCATATTCAGTCTCAGCTTTTTATTTGCAGAACAGAAGCTGCAGAACAATATATCAGAGATGTTTTTGCTATTTTATATTTCTGTCTCAATAGAGCTTTAAACAGAATCAAAAGGAAACTTTATGTGTGCATATATATACGGTGTATATATGTATATATATATATATATATATGGATGCAAAAGTACTTAATTTCCATGTTTTATTTTTGTCCATCATGTTAGGAGACTCAGCAGGAAAGCTACAGCATGAGAGGACCTGCTCAGGGGAATTCTGGGAAGACCACCAACGAGGACGGAGTCGCCCAGGACCGTCCTTCCAGTCTGCCGGTGAGTTGTTGTACCATCCCAAAAGCACTGTTGTTTAAAATCTACACCACACTACAGGAGTTTTCCAATGATATAAATACACTTCACGTTTTGAAACTACAGAAAAGAGAAGAGGACTTTTGTTTTCTTTCCACAATATGTAATATATCACCATCTGACTCTGCAACATTGGCTTAAAGCGCTTTTGTCTAATCAGAATCCTCTGCTCACCTTGTGACCCGCTTCTTTGTCTGACATCTCAGGGGATTTGACTGCTCATGTCAGAGCTTACGTCTGTGTTTTGACTGGTGTTCATGCCAAAGGCAAAAAGGACACTTTCTATCTTGCCACGGCCCAACAGCATACATCCACTCTCATGCACACACACACACACACACCACACACGCACGCACACACCCACATGCACAGACAAGCATATGCACCAAACGAAGACATTCCTTCTGAGCACACTCAAACCCACATGCGCCAACCTCTTAATGTTTGGCTGAGTTTTGAAAAAAAATTGTTGAGCAGCTTGACTGGAGGAGTAATTGAGAAGAAATGGTGTGACCAGCTTGATCTGAAGTATGAGGGTTGCTCTGGCTTTTTTTGGCTCTACTAATTGCTTTTTTACGCTATCATTTCTCTCCCAACAAATAGACATTTGCAAATGGTCGCAAATATTGGCACTGCTTGAGGTGCGTGCAGTTTAATTTACCAGATACTTTGGAGAAGCCCCAGGAGTGGAGGAATAAACTGCAAGAAAAAAGTAAATTAAGTGTGCAAACTCCAATTAGGCTGTGAATTTCTCCTCATACCGGTTCGTCTAAAGTCTCTGCACGCTGGTCGTCTCGACAGACATTGACGGTTGACTTTTCTTTGTTTCAAATCAGTGCTGACTTATCTGTCATTTGTCGAGGGATTCCAAACTGGTAGTGAGACATACTTTCTTCTCTTCTGCCTTCCTAACGCACTAATAGTGTGTCATCTGGCTTCATCTTGGTGTTTCTCCTTTTTTCTTTCATTCAATTTCTCCCACACTCTTTTACCCGCTCTCCCACCTCCCATCTCCCCCTCTAAAGCAGCTCCATGAAAGCTCTTTCGCCTCCTGATGCTATAATGAGAAACGGCCTTGATATATCAATGTGTGAATCCAGAGCGAGAGAGAACAAGAACAAGCCAAGGAGTCACAGCAGTCGCGGGGGCCGATCTATTTGAACCGGTGCCACTATCACCCCGTTATTCCCTCACCACTTTAATCCCGGCGTTTTACCCCTTTGGGTTCTCTGTGTGTTTTCACATCTCATCCCGAAGCACGTGGCTCGCAGAGATCCTAATCGGCAGCAAGTTTTGATGAGAGACACACAGAGAGATGGAGGGGGGGATAGATAGATGGTGATGGAGAGCAGGAGAGAGAAATTGCTCCGCATTTTGCGAGGCTCTTCTAGCAAGCTGTCACGGTGGAGATGTAACCGCTTTTTTCTCCCTCTGTCTCTCTCTCTCTCTCCCTTTCTCACTCTTTCGTCTGCTTTTGATGTCAGATCTAAAGCTGCTGTCATCCTTTTCCCCACTTCTCGCGCTCCCCCCTCCTGTTTCTCTCTCTCTCTCTCTCTGCCAGGAGCGAGGGAGAGCGGGTCGGTGAAGAGTCATGTTTTTGTTTTGGGATGAATCTGCCGTGTGATCTGGCGGGATTTTTGAAGATAGACCAAAGGGAAAAAGGCTTCAGTAGCTTACACGACTGAGAGTCATGATGTCTCTTATGTCTTTTGAAATGTCATTTTTTGGATATACATCACTGCGCAATTATGTATTAGGAGCTTTTCTGATCTAAAATCAGTTCACTTAGTATATTAATTACTTTAAAGGGCATATATCATTAGCTCATGATAGCTGTTCTGTCATTGAAAGAAAGCTTTAGAGCCATGATGTTAACTTTAGAATGCTAAATGAGGAAATTAGTGTAATTCAATGTCCATTTTAGATAAAAGCAATGAGAATGAACTCTGGTATTTATATAATTCATCTGATAATGGTTGACCACCAATGGTGCTCAATCAAAAATAAAAATTCAACCTTGGAGAGAAAATCAAACAAACAGATGTTTAAATTTGCCTGTAAAATCCCATTCATTCCCCTCGCTAAACTGCTAACCTGTTGTCAAAACTTCTGCTTTGATTTTGTGTGGGGAATCATTACAAATTTGATTTAGTTTCCCCAGTCAAAGGTCATAACTTTGGAAAGACTCTTATTTGATTGCTTTTCTTTCATGCCATACATCAGAAATCACGGCTTAGATTGCACAGGGACTTGATGGAATCATGCTTTTCTCGGCTGAGTGGTGCCATTTTCAAAATTGCTCTGATTTCCCCAGGATGTGTGCAATTGCTGGTCAATAAAGGTAACATGTTGGTTTGCTGGCATTATGTTGGAGCTGGAACGCGTGATTGGCATAGGCTGGCCTGTCGTCTGCTGCCTTGTTATTTCCAGCTGTGTTTGCGAGTGATTATTTGTATGTGGGTGAAAGATCCAACCTTTTTTTTCTCTCTCTCTCTCTACGCTATGCTTTCTCCACATCATTCCTTTGTGTCTGTTGTCTTAAAGGGATAATTCTGGAATTTACTTTAAGCGAGTCCCAGTTAAAAGTTTATATGCAGACTAATTTGAGAGGGACCAAACACTGAAACTGCAGATAGGTCTTCCACAGAAACCTATCTTCTCTGTTTAATATTTTATAATTTGTAATCAATTAAAACAGTCTTGCCTAAGGCTGTGTTCAGATACAAAACTGCTTACAATGCCCCAGAAATCTCTAAAATAAGGTGCAGGGAATTACACATTCAACCCTTGAGATGTGATTTTATACAAAACATAATGGGCAACTAAATACGGGGTAAAAATAATTAAGTAGTGTTATATATTTTTTAAGTTAATTACAAGTGTATGTACATTTTGTACACATTGGGTTTATTTTTTGTAAGTTATTATTATTTTTAAAAACGTTAGGAGTAGGTGTATCACAAAGAATTCATTTTTGGAGCGATGTATTCAAGAATTCTTCAGTTGTAATATTTAAAACACTGTTTTAACGTTTTTCTTTTCTTTTTTAAACTCTGGAAAAACAATAATATGGTGAACCAAATATTTATCAAAAGAAACACCCCACTATTGTAACTAATTTCAAATTAGACACACTTTTGCAGCCTTTGCATGCATTACTTTTAAATAGAATAAAACATTTAAATAGAATTCAGGGTTTTTATTTAAGATCATTTCAATTCTTAACATGGAATGTGTGCCAACCAACATACAGAGTGAGCAATAACACTTTTCACTTAACTATAAAGGTCAGTTGATTTTCATTGGGTGATGCATCATCCTTTTTAGCTTCAAAATGGAAGCTTAAGGTTTTTGTTCCTCTGCTCTGTTGTGCAATGACATATAAATTGAATAATATTTTACTTTGAGTTCATTAACCTTAAAGCTCAGTTTTTATTAGTCATCATAGTGTACTCATTTACTTGGATGGTTTTACCACCTGACATTATGGAGGATGGTGCTGCCAAAACATAAAGCAATTATTGGGATGGAGTAAAACTAGAATATAATTACTTATGTCGTAAACCGATTCAATTATTTAAGAAGGAAATTATTTATTCATACACACTAAAATGTCAATGACACATCTGCACAATATTAGTAAGAAAAAAAACTTGTGATATTATTGTGAATGAGGATGATGACTGCATATTTTACTCAAATTTTTCTGGTTGATGAATTTTAGAATTTCAGATTTTATGTTCTGTCTTTTCTCCATTTTTAATGTTGTTGCACAAAATCTATTTGTTCAATCTGCTTCAATGGTAGCTATTGGTTCCACTGATAAAGAAGCAACACAAACATGAAACTTATTTCTTTTTTTTATTATAACAGGAATTCCTTCAGCCTTCAAATCCTTAATTGTTAAACTTGTCTATTGGAATAAACATTACAGACTGAATGCCGATTCCTGATTTGGTACCTCTTTTGTATATTTATCCAGACCTGTACAATGATAGAGGCTACTTCTCCGAACTTTTAACACTGCATAGGAACCTTTGTTTTAATAAAAATCCCAATCTATCCCTTCATGCTGCTGGGCCAAACTGCTTCTTCCTCTGCTTCAGTGAGGTGAGGACACAGGGTTTCAGACCCACAATCCCCACCCCAGCTCTCCGTCTCACTCCTGTTCCAGTCACTGTATGTTCCCAGCTCTCCTGCGCTCCCCTGACAGCCTGCCAAGCTGCTGCACAGCTTCCCATCCTCTGGGACATGGGAGAGGATGGCCAGCCATGTGGAAAGACAGAGTGAGAGCTGGGGGTGGGAGAGTGAGGTGAAGAAGCAGGGAGCGAGGGGGGAAGAGGAAGGGCGTGAAGCACTGAAGTGAAACGTGGTTATCTTTTTGTCACTTGTTCAGGGTGAGGGATGTTGAATTCAGTCTGTGGGGTTCCAGCAACGGTGTGTTATTCACACTGTTATGCACACGCACTCACATGCACGCACAGTGACAAAACCTTCTTGTATGTCTTCCAGAGCTCATTTGCCCCTCCTTGACTTATTTTTCATCAGACAAAAGGAAAAAAATTCAGAAACATAATCTGTGTTTCTTCCTTCACGCCTGTCCACCTTAGCCTCCTCTGTTTCTCTGAGTGTGAGGTCATAAAAGATTGACAGGGCACAGCTGGAGAAGCCTGCAGCCCTCCCTTCTTCTTCACCACAACCACACACACACACACACACACACACACACACGCAGAGTTATCTTAGCAGCCATTCAGCCTTTACTTTGATGCACATTCTGTCCTCTGTGAGCGCTTTCACACATTGTGTGTGTGTGTGTGTGCTCTGTCAGACCATGTCAGTCAATCTGCCTATACACTATGTGCTCACACTCGCCTCTTCCCACTGCTGAGTTTTATTTTAGAGTCCCCAGGCTGGCAGACAGGGCCAGCAGGCACCGTAGAGTAATGTCATGCAGCAGGGTTAGACTCAGCCACATTGGAGTTTGGAGAAAAAGCGACAGAGATGCCAATATTTTTTACGCGTTTTTTTTTTTTTTTTATGTACTTTGTATGTTTTTATGCTTAATAAATTATTATTATTAGTTGTGGCTATGTGTTTGGAAGGAGTTTGGCATACTTAAAGATGAGCTTTTTCAGGAACCCTGATGCCTATTCTTAGAACAGAGAGCATGCTCCAAAGGCCACAGCAGGTCCCTGCCAATTCTGCCATAACTGCCCTGAGAATAGGACAGCTGATCTGAAGCTGGTTTCACACTCTGAGGTTGAGGGATTTCCATGGCCCCAGTAGCTTTTAACCTGAATATGCAATGTGTTTGAATTAGTGTCATTTTATAATAGAAGAAATTACTTAAAGTACTCCATAAGAGAAGACAAAGACCACCAGTTGATTTTTACTGTACTAAACTCTAAGTCTCATCTTTCTTGATTTATTGTATAAATCAAGAAATTGAACTCTTTGAGTTCAATTTTAAAATTTCTCACATCCTGTATCCTGTATTTGTATGAAAATGCTTCTTTTGAATTTTCCATTAAAACAATAATAAAACAAGGGAAAATGAAGATCAATACTTAATGAAAAACCTGTAAATCCACTGCTGAATCAGAGTCCGGAGGTACATTTTGAGAAATTGAAGACATTTCCACATTAATGTACTGCAGCTCACACACATAATCTCTTTTTTCACCTCTGCCCTGGTTCACCGCAGACTCAGATATCATGACATGACAGGTCAGAGGACTCTGTCTTCATGTATAATGCAGGCGGAATATTTCACAACTTGTATGGCAGACCTGTTTTCATGTGGTCCTTATGAATCATTTACTGTGTGCAGACAGTTTCATGTACATGTGTGTTGTTTATCTGAGCAGCTGGAACAGGGGTTATTTTTGCAAGAGCTTAGTAATTCCTCCCACAGGGACATCATCAAACTTCTAGGCTTTCTTGAAAAATCTGTAATTTAATTTCTGTAATTAAGAGTGAAGAAAAATAGTAGTATTTCAAATGTCATTCTCTATCCAATTGTCCAAATATCTGTTTTCCTTCCTTTTTTCTTCCCTTCTTTCCTTCTTTGCATCCTTAAATTGAGCTTGTTCTTCATATTTAAAGCCCAAAGTATAAATAGTTATGATAACCATTTATAATACAGTTCAGTTTACAATGAACTGTATTACACTTTCTAATGAATATAAAGGACATAACATGTGGAAATGTGTAGAAACCCTGATCGATATAGCCTATGTAATTTGAGAATCAGAGAGAAAATCTGCAATATTAAAGTTTTAACTCTTACCCTGGCAACCATTTGAGCTGCCAAAGTTTCCTTTAGCAGGACATTGACTCCCTACCAGCACTCTTCAGCAGCTGACACTCTACCCTTATCCCCTGCGGAGGAGATGGAGCTTTTTTAATAGGAATCACTTTTCTTTTTCTTTTGCCTGCAGGAATTTTAGTTGGCAAAATTTGACGGCTACACGCTGTTCTACCCGCCAGGAACTCTGCTGACCAGTGTTGGTTGTTAAAGCAAACTGGTAACACAAGGCTGAGCAGCAGAGGTTACAGAGATGTGGGAGGGAGGGAGAATGTGCAGCTGCAGAATTGGCCATGTTAATAACCAACCACCCTTGACAGGCTGAAGCCCAGCACAGCAGAGTAAAAGTGCAAATAGTAAACCTGTCCGTGTTTGTCCTAGTATTCTTCTTACACGCTTCCTCGTGCTTACACATGTGTACAATCCCAGTATTTCAGAGTGAATAGGAAATGGAGAAGAATGAACTTGGTTAAGAAAACAGCGATCTGACTCCTCCGGCGTCTCTCCACTGAGCTGTAGTACGGAGGAGGAGAGACACCGGGGCGAGATAAAGAGGGAGGAGGAGAAAGGCAAGCAGAGACTGACCCTACAAGGAGAGAAACATTCCCTCTCTTTGACCATCAGTTCCTCTTCCTTAGGTCGTATCTTTTGTCAAAGCTTATTTGCAAGACTGGTTCAAATTCAGGACAAAAGAGGACAGAAATGCAGCCATGGCTCTTTGGTGGAGGATCCCGTCATCACAGCTGCACACAAACACCACTAATCTGCAGCACAATAATGGGCAGTGTGAACAGTGCCTTGTTAAATTAAGAGGTTGTAAATGAAAATGACAGGATTTCTACGCAATCTGGAATTTAATGCATCTGTAATCTGACAATGTGTTGATATGTGGAGAGCAGAGGAGGAGACACTGTAAATCAGTATATGTGCTTTAATGTCTTCAGGAACGCATTGAAGGAAAGTCTACAATACAATATGTGATAGAAGGTCCCGCATGTATAAAATAAGTAAATGACAGATATGGTGCCCTATTTGGGTGTTCAGTAGTGTTGCTCTGAAAATAAAATGGTTTTATTGAAAATCAATTTGTTTTGATTAAACACTCTCTCATGAAATTATTTCAGATTCTATTAAAGTCCAATTTGGTGTATCCATTTGTATATGTTATTAACAGCAACTAAGAAAATTGATGCCTTCTTTATTCTATTGATTCATTGTTTGCTCTTTTCTGGCCTTCCTGCATCACTTCTCATTCACATGTCTTGGTTTACTTTAATGCCTAGACTTGCATGCCCTGAATCCCAGCCAACAGTCAATGGAGCGTTAGTCAGCTCCGGAATATAATGAAGGCGGTACAGAAGGAACCATCAGAGGGATGATCAGCCTTCACTATGGCTCCCTCTGGCTGATGGGAGGCTGAAATTACATCTGCCTTTGAAGTTAAGAGCAGCAGCATCACTGCTGTTGCTATGGCGACGGGACGTGTGTGCGTGTGTGTGCGTGTGTAAACTCCTTGGGAGGTTTATTATGCATGATACACACTGTGACTAGTCCTGATGGCGTTACAGTGCCGGCTTTAATCTACTCTCATAAGAAATGTGCACTTTAAACACATCCCAACGCACCCACGGATGCTTCTATGAGGTTGTGCAAAACAAAATAAGCATACACACACACACACACGCAGGCACACAACCCGTCTCACAGCTGGACTCGAGCTTCATTTTGGACCTTTAAAAGATCAAGATAAAGTTTCTTTTCTTTTTATCATCTGTTTTTTTTTTTTTTTTTTGAGAAGGCTTAGTTAGATGTACATCACACTTGCAGGCAAATGCACACTCAAAAAACACACGCAGGCACACGCATTCTCATGCAGAGTTGTTTAGATTGCAGATAGCGGTGCTTGGGTTGTTTAAGCTGCTAATACTCCACTGAATTCTAATTTTCTTTTGTCAGATCTTTTCGCAGCCATGAAGATGGATAGATAGATAGATAGATAGGTAGATAGATAGATAGATAGATAGATAGATAGATAGATAGATAGATAGATAGATAGATAGATAGATAGATAGATAGATAGATAGATAGATAGATAGATAGAACAGAGAGAGAGAAAAAGTGTGAGTATAATGTTCCATTAATGCAGAGGACCTAGCGCCAATCTGCATCTCCCTACAGTCGGGCTGCTATACATTTTTCATGAACACTGAGTGAGAATTAGCGACGGATTGCTGCTGCAAATTGCTTCTTCTTGGTTGTGGAGTGTTGGAGAGAAAGAACGGAAGAGGTACAGAGAGAAGGGCAATATTTAAGAAGGGTGGGAACGATGCAGAGGTGGAAGATGGTGTAAAGGATAATTGTAAGAGATGTGGAGAATAAATGAGAGAGGAGCATGGAGAGTGTATTGTAATCTTTCAGAAGCATCTTGCCCTAATATCATATCAGTTTATGTAAATTCAACACGATGTTTGAATACCGAACAACTGCACTTAGAAAGTACATTTCCCCAGATACAACTATGTGGTTACAATAACATTATGTTTCTGAGTCTCTCTGCTGTTTCTTCCTCTTGATCTGAGCAACTTTTAGTTTTGACCCCAATCACAGCCTGCTCCCTGCAACCCAGTAGGCTCCTCTTTCATTTCTAACTAATAGCCTTAGCTGCTATTGTGGACCCTCTGTGTTTGGCTGATTATAGACTGATTTGTTTTTAGTTTGACTTTCTTTGAGTAGGATGACATGTGTATCTCCTTAAAGTTAGAGTAGGCTCATTTGAAATACCATCATGTATAGAGTCATATAATAGTGTGATAGCACTGGTTAGTTCATCATCTGATAGGCGACGAAAGGAGAGCATTGACCTGAGAAGTAGCCAAGAGGGTTACAGTAATTTTGGAGGAACTGCAGAAATCCACAGCTCAGAAGGGAGAATCTCTTGATGTGACAACTAAGAAGTCCTTATTACAGATAGAAGATAAAACAATTTTGCTGCAGATTTTTGCAGATTATGGTGACAGGATGATTTTCAATTGATCAGAGTTGAAAGAAAAATCAAAACAGTCTGATCACCTTTTAGAGGCTGCAAAAGACTTGAAAAATGGACACCACACCATTTCAGAGTTTTATTTATGAAAGGTATTTAATAAACTTTGTTATTATTCTACTTCATAGCTGTCTGCTGGTTTCTCCCAGTATTTAAATATGAATTTAATTTTAAGTGGCATGGTCGTGCATGATATTTTTTTTTTCTATGTAGTACTCATGAACTGTCCAACGGTATCTCATCTCTTGTCAGCTGACCATTGGAGATCGGGCAGAGATAAGATGTTGTAGACAATAGATGGATTGTGTATGAATAGGTTTGTAAAGCACTGTATACTTGAGCAATAGTTCTTTATTTCCTCAATCTGATTTTCAGCAAACAGGTCTTTGGGAAACTCCTGTATGGGTTGAAAATTATTTTTGTATGCTAAATGGGGAAGAATGTCTTGAGATATTTCCACAGCACTGTGTATAATAGACACTTTCTTTGCATATATTGTCCCTGTATTATTTGCTACATCAATATTATGGCATCAATAATCTAGAGATATGAGAGTGGTTGTGCTAGTGATGAACAGAGACAAGTTCCTTGATGAAAATATATATATATTTATGTGTGTTTGTGTCCCTGTTTGTGTGCTTTAGCCCTATTATTGAAGCTGTAATCTGCTCTCTCCTGCTAGCCACAGTTATTACAGTTGTCGATACAGTGCTTGGGGCTTTATAGACACAAGCAACAAGACTCTGTCTGGAAGGCCGCCAGAATGTTTTTGTGTGTGCATGTTTTTTTTTTTTGGTTTGTTTGTTTTTTTATGTGTGTATCTGTGTGTGCATGAGATTTTGCCTTGTGTGTATGCAATTGATCTCTGGGCTTATGTCAAGGCTGGTTCAGTTCTGTGTTAATTGCTCATGTTACAAAGTGTTAGTCCCAGCAGAATTGCTTGATATCTGAGGTGTGGCTGTTTTTTTTTTTCAGCACCTTGAGTGCGTGCGTGTGTGTGTGTGTGTGTGCGTGTGCGTGCATTTGTGTGTATAAGCGGGAAGGTTGGGGGGTGAGAGGGTGTTTGGTCTGACAGGTTCACTATGATAATGGATGTTAAAGGACAAAACACAGAGGTAGAAATGACAGTGAAGCAGCGAAGGAAGAAAAGAAGAGGTGTTCAAAGAACAAAGAGTCAGAGTTAAAAAGAAAGATGGATGTGAAGAGAAGAACCTTTGAGAGTGACAGAAAGAGAAAAACAAAGAGCCACTAAAGTGTAGAGATTTTTGTACACATGCCTGTCGACTTCCTTGGCTTACTGTTTTGCCAGTTTATTACCGACAGGGCCTGGCGGTGTGTTTCCCTGAAACTAAAGCAACACTTGTGTGAAATTTGCCTTCATTCCTGTGACGAACATGCAAACATGCACCAGGAGGGTCAGCAATGGCCAGTTTTTTCCTGCCGCTCTGCTCTTCTGTAAGTTCAGCACCATCTGTCTGAGTTGGCCAAATGTTTCAAAAAAATCCTCCGTCTTTGTGCGAGAAAATGTGGCTGGACTCTCTGCACCAATGTGCAACCTGTGACCTCCAACTAGCACAAAGCTCCCGGTGCCAACAATGTGTGTGGGTGTGTGTGTGTGTATTCAGCGTTTTTGTTTTGTTAGAATAAAACCATCACCTCTCGAAAAATGCGCCTCAATACTATTCCTTCTGCTCAGAGAAAACATCTTGCTTTAATGGAATTTTTATGAGCTCTAATTTCTGCAAATGTATTTTAGTGTTTTGAGCAAGTTTTGGTTTTTATAATTGATTCTTATTAAGTTTTAATTGTTGTTTCTCAATGGAATGAGCATATGTAATTGTTTTAATTATTTCACCATGCCATATATACCCTGAGTCCATAAAATTAAAAAAAGAAAGACGCTCTCCCTGTTAACATAAATCATTATTTTTAATCTAATGAAACACATTACTATTTCTAAACTAATTTGTGCCATTTTTCAATAATAATGTAGGAATGGTGTTTGCATTAATAGAGGATTTCATATCTTTTCTTACACCTGCTGTGAAAGTAATTGTCTGTATGCCAGTTCAGTCTAACACAGAAATGAAGTGACATATAACTATGTGGCTAACATTTAGTCACATGCCGTTCCTGAATTCTGAGGCTGTTTTCCTTTATAATAATAACAACAGCATAATGCAAGTATGAATGACTTCATTTATCGACGTTGCAGACATATAGTTAGACCAGTAACAACCTCCAGAGTTGAGAGAGAGCTGATCTCAAAAGTGTGTAACCCTGATAAAATGGTGTATTAGAATGATGGGAAAATATCTTTTTGACCTTTAATATAAAATATATTCTTCACAATTCACATGAAAAACATATTTGTTAATGAATTTAATCTTTGTCAGTGCAAATTAGTAATGGAGAATCTTTATGTTATAACGAATGTTGTTTCATTAAAACACGATGGGTATTAAAATGGTTAAATTTAGTTCTATGGTATTAGCTTCTGCTATGTACCATGTTGGTATAGTGCTTTAGTATTAGTGGAACCAATTTTTGATTATTGCTTTTTTGTTAGCACAACCAGCTATTTAGCTAGCAGTGCCTACCACTGCCATTTCACATATCATGTCAAAGTTTTCAATATGATCTTTTACTTTTGACTAAAGGACAAGCATCTGTTTACCCAAACAAACTTTAGCAAACACACATTTAGAAAGTTTGAAAGTCTTCTGATAGCTTTGTATAGCATTTGGGCTAATGGTGTGCCGTGTGCTTCCTCCCAGGTCGGTGCATCCATTAGCAATCATATTACTTCCACATAATGGCTTATTGGTTGGCGGGAAAAAATTACCATGAAGGCAGAGGAGGGAGAGAGAGAGAGCGAGAGACAGACAAAAAGATGAAGAGAGGAAGAAAGAGATGAAGAAAGCCATCTCTAGCAAGGCTGCTGAATTGAGTTACAGCTGTTATGATTTGTCGTCTCTCAACTCTCTTTTTCTCTCTTCTTTTTCATTTCTTGTTCCAACCCCTTTTCTTCCCCCTCGGGCCTTTAGGACGTTTTTATCTTTCTAATGAGCCGTTGATTCTTTTTGCTCTTCTTCTTTTTTTGTCATTACCTCATTCGTTCAGGATGGAAGGCAATATTTGTCATTCTGTCAGGCCAACGTTTGTATAGGTTTTTGCGGAGTGTGGCAAAGCTAAGTGGTGTAAAGTGTTTTTGTCCTGGTTTTCGGTCGGCGTTGGCGGCTGAAGTGCATGCAGGGATCATAGGAGTTTAGCCCTGATCGCCCGATTGCACTCGCAGCCTTATCAATATGCAACGCGGTGGGCGAATTGCACTTGACTTGATTGGTTTAATTGACCGGACCCAAACACACACTCTGGGTTAAAGCTCCAGCATAACTATTGTGTTGTGTTACTTTGTCCAATAGCACCGTTTAATTCAAATTTGCGTGAGTCATTCTGCTCCTACACACTCAATATGCATACTCTGTAAACACTCGCACACATATACAAACAGACTGTTTGCAGAAGAGAGAAGTTTAAAGGTGATCCTCTGTTATGAGGAAAACGTATAAATATGTATGAGACAAAGTATAGACACAAATAAAGTGTGTGCAGGGGTGCATTTCAGTGGCTTCTCTGAGGTAGCCCAGCAAGCATGTGCCTACTTGCAGGCTCAGCTTGGGCAGCACGTGTATTTGTGTGTGTGGGATAAAACAAAGTGGAAATCAAATTCACCTTGAAGTGTCCTTCTCTCTCCCCCGTATTTTTGCCTTTGCCTTTGCTTTGAACACACTGCAGCGCTCAGTTCAAAGAGAAATGCTGTCTTGTGAGTGTATGTGTGTAAGAGAAAAAGGGAGTACGCTCGTGTGTGTGTGTGTGTTGGGAATGGTAGTAGGGTTTGAGATGGGAAAGAGGAGAGAAAGACCCTCCACTGCACTCTCCTTTCCTCATCAAAGAGCAGCCAAGCTTAGAGAAGCGCTCGTCCTTCCCTCCATCAGCCCGCTTCCCAATTAAAAACAACCTGGGACAGAGAAGAGAAGGAGAAGAGGAGGGGAATGATGAGACAAGGTCGACGAGGAAAAGGAGTGACTGAAGGGGAGGTGAATGGGCTCAGGACGGCGTTATCGGGGCGATGTCAACGAGAGAATGGTGGCAGCGAGTTTTCATTTGATGACCTCTCACCTTCTCATTCTTCTCAGGACAGAACGAGCAGCAGAGATCCATTTTCCACAGGAGGAATTTAACCAGGGGACATTTATGGAACCTCCACATGAAGCTAAAGGGGTCCGTTTTGCATCTAGAGTTATTTTGAAGGCCTTTGTGACATGCATACGCTTGAATTTATTAACTGAGCACATGTGCAGTGGGCTTGTGTTGGTTAGCAACGTCAAGGTTTTGTAGTTACAATTTTATAACCAGAAAGTTTTTCTTCATACCAGTTTTATGATTTAAAGTATTTTTGTAGCTGTCAGGTTATGTGCCAGAGCAGTTTTGTGAGGCTGAATGCAGAGTTTCTCTCCCCTACATGTTCCAGTGTACGCCCAGCACCACATTCACACTAATGTGTATTATTTCAATGACAGGAGAAGCCCAAACACACACACACACACACACGCACACACACGCACACACACTTATGGCATCATACTTTCTTATGATGCCATAAGAAAATAACACTCAAGAAGTTATTTCTGATAGGAAATGACTTGGGCATTTTACAAAAAATGACAAAATATTGGAAAAACATGAAGATTTTTTTTATTAACATCTCACTCTAAAAATGGTTTGTTGATGATTCTATTATGTTATGTAGTCTATGCTGGTGAAGATTCACTCATGCAGTCTGCTGTATGCTAGAAACCAAAAGATGAATTCATTCAGCTTCTCCACATGGGTCAGAGCATTGAAATTACATTCCTAGATCATCAGTAAATCCTGCAATATAAAAAGAAAAATATTGTGACACTTAACCTACAATAATTAGTTCTGATGCTGTGAGTTTGAAACACAATGTACAGGAAATACTAAAAATGTGAGCCCTTTAAAAATAGTACACACACATTTTAGAACTTGAAATTACTTGATATTCCTTAAAAATATCTGTCATATCTGCATATCATTGGTTTTTCAATATGCCAGCCACATAAAAAACAGTGTGACAATAGCTTTACTACAATTTGAAACATTTCTGCCCACTAAAGTCAAATAAAGACAAATTGCGCAAACCAAAGGACCACCGACCAGCCATCAAAATTGGTAAACATACAGGGTGTTTTTTTAGGTACAAAAATGTGTATTGTTTTAGGGTTGAATGAAAGCAATTATCAACCTCAATTGTTGTGTGTCAGATTTTGCCAAGATCTGTTAAATTATTAAAGAAGACAGATAGGAAAGCAAAAGAGGAAATTTTCAGATTGAGAGCATGTCTTCTCCCGTCTCTATCGGGCGGACCTGCCCCTCCCGGGTCCACAGATGCTGATTTAAAATGAGAAAGCAGCAGGGTTGGAGACAGTAAAGGTCAACCTGTCTTTTTCTTCCTTCTCTCTTTTCCTCAATTGTTTTTCATCTCTGCAATGATTTTCACTCATGTTCCTTCACAAACTTAATTCTGCCTTTGTTTTGTGAAGAAATGTCACGTAATGTCACGTAGTTTCAAGTAAGAACAAAGGAGAAATATCTTGCATTTTTTTTCTCCACAAGTAGGCTCAGTTATTTCTTACTAGTTTATTTCAAAACTGATTTTAAAAAAATCATTGGAGTTTGAATGTGTTTATCAAAATGTAAGACATCTAAAAATGAGTAAGTCAGTGATAGTTGAATAGAGGCAGAGGAATATGAGTATAAACTCTGTATTTACATCTGCTGTCGATCTGTTTTAGTTTCTTCCTCTTCTAATTTCTCCTCATCCCTGCAGTCTCTTTTATTTCTGTCTCGTCTTCTCCATCCTGTTTTTTTTTCTTCTTGACCCCATCTCCTTCTTATTTCCTGTCTTCCTCCTCCTCCTTCTTCTCTTCTCCTCTCTGACTCAGGGGGCTGTTGACTCCAAAAGGTCAGTCCCCACTGACATTTTCTGTGGAACTTCATTGATTTCTGTTAGCTGTTCAGCGATTGGCTAACAGGTGCTGCTTCCATTTCCCACCAATCCCCTTTTAACAGGAAGCAAGCCAACCACATGACCTCGAGGTCAACCAGCTCCAAATAGCTTTTTCTGGATTGCTACTTTCGTTTTTGCTCTATATTTCCTTTCCCTCTTCTGGCTCACCTCCCTGCAGGCTGCAGAATGAGGAATGAGAGAAGGATGGAGAGAGGAATTGGTCTTAAAATGGTAGTTTTTCAAGCCATTGCTTCTTTGTCTCTACTTTATGGACTTATGGTAATTTGCATTCACTGTAAAGTCTCTTTTATATAAACTGGTTAATGTCTGGTATTGGCCATTAATTAAATTTTAATAGAGCCCAGATGCATCAATTTTGGAAATACAAACAACCTGCCAAGTTCTGCACTTCATCATGTCTTTTACAATATTCAAATTGATCATTTTTACATGTATTGAGAGAGTTGATGAGGTAAAAAAAGTATTGCCTTTGACCAGCAGACCAAAGATTCCTGTCCAAACTGTAAAACCGCTCAGTTAATGTTGGGCTAGAAAGATCAAGAGGTCAAGGCTTTGACAGTTCCTCCAAACTGACTAAATTCAATATTTATCAAATGTCTAATTGAAATGTCAGGATCAGCCACATCCGCAAGGTTTTATATCATCGCTTGGGGTGTAACAGTGTGCCCTTTTAGTTTGGCATTCATGTGTGCCGATCAAAACCTGTGTTTTGAACCTGAATAATAAAACATAATCATGTTCTAACATATATATATATATTTTATTTTCATATTGATACAAGCAAAAATGTAGAAGAAATTAATAGAAAATTGTGCCATTTTTCTGTTCTTTTTACAGAGTAACATAAGTGTAGCAGATTGATATTACCTGGTCAAGTAGTTAGGCTATCTGCTGCTATAGCCAGCTTGCAGACATCCTGCTTTTTGCTTGTCAACTCTAGTTTTATAATAGTGTTACCTTTAGTCTGGTAGGTGGCACTCTTTTAGTAATCACACATGACGACACATACATTTATGAGCAAAAATTCAAATAGATGAGTTGGTCTTTTTTGTAAGCAAGGAGAGTTCAGCTTAATTTGCCCCCTCACCCATTTGTATTCCTATTTCCTATGAAGGAGCTGTTATTTCATTGTTTCCTACTTCCCTTTATTAAAAATGAATGGTCGTTGTTTCTTTAATAAGAGCTGAGCGATTACTGGCTGGATGAGTCGCAGGGGTCGGAAATAAGATTGCTGTCAATCACTTGGTGAAATAATAGTATTTTTCAGGTTCATAATCTAAATCTTTACTCTGGATCATGCTGTTGCTGTTGCACGCAAATGAGCATATTTTACATCTACTCAGCTTTCTCTCCGCTGGTGTCTTCCTCCTCCTGCACCTCCTGGCTCTGCTGCAGAAAATCTCCACATCCTCATGAGACGGCAGTGGCAGTGCCGGTAGAAAATGTTCGGACGCAACAGCTATGTAAACAAACGGGAAGACAGCTCTTGGTCTCTCTCGCTCTGTGAAGTGATAATGTGTTCTCCACACTGTTTTTTGTTCTCATGCTAATGAAGTGGACTGCATTGGTAATCACTTTCAAACGTTCAGCCAGGGAGAACATAGAACTGGCAAAACAAAGGCGTAAACAGAGGGATGCTGTGCTGTTGGTGGAGGGTGTGCGTGTGCATGTGTGCGTGCAGAAGAGGAAGGACAAATACAACTGTTTGTGTGTGTTTTAAGTGGGCCTATTTTCTGTATTTTTGCAAGCCCACAAGTGCATCACTAAGTACAAGGCTAGTCGGAGCTGCAAGGGAAGGGCAGCAGAGTGCATTCAGCGGGTAATGAAAGGTCACTTACAGTGGCACAGAATCACTTGTAGATTTGATTAAAAGTGATAATATGTGAGAGGAAAACTGTCCACCTCTTTATCACTTGCATGTCCTAAATCACTCTTCCCTGGAGGCATTTAATGCCCTCTTAAAGCAACCTTTAGAGTTCCTCGATGTAGCTAGTCTCAGCATATCTGTGATAATTACTCTGGAAAACCTACTCGAATATGTCTTTCTGCCATGAGTCTTCCTCTTCCAGTAACTCCTGTTAGACAGCTGCAGGAGATACATTCTCACTTTGTAACTTTGAAGAAATAAAAGTCTAGTCAGAGCAACTCTGCTGCTCACCGTCTGCTGTTATAGGTTTTAAACTGACTCTACCTTCGCTTGAAAACAGTACGGCTGCGGCTGACTGCCTTGTGTCGATGCTGCTCTCTCATGTGATTATGCATTGATCACTGGCAACTTGTAAGAATTGACGGCCTACCCTTTGACCTTATTATGCACTGTTAAAAAAAAATCTTTAATTTACGGTAAAATATCGGCAGCTGTGGTTTCCAGAATTTTACCGTATTTATATAGTAATAGCAAGAATTCTGTTTATTTCCATGAGAAAAGTCTAGAAGTAAAGCTTGAAGTGAAAACATTTTACTACCATCTCTTCCCTCATTAGCCCTCATTTTCTGCAAATCCACTTTCTTTCTATAACTAGTAATGTTTTGCGCATCTAGACAAACAGCATGTAGAGCAAATATCAATGTAGGAATATCAAGTTTTGCATTTGAAGCAGGATAATTTACTCATAGTTTCATCCTTCAAATTGATGCTGATTATACATACTCACATGTTTAGCTGTCAGCTCCAGACAAAGAATGAAAGTTTAATTTAATATTGATCTAATGTCTTTTATGCTTTTAAATCACTAAGCTGCACTTTTGATTATTTCTGTTTTCTGCTGCAGGGAAAAAATGTTTTGATGAATGGAAAACCTGGGATGCCATAATGACTTATTAATAACAAAATGATATACTGTACGTCACCTGGTATTTTTTAAGCCTGAACTCAATCCTGGTCAGCTTTAAGCAGTAACGATAATTTATTTCTGAAGCTGACGTTTCTTCCTTGTTAATTAGTTTTAACGGAGCTGCAACATAGAGAAGAGTTTTGCTCTGTGAGCTTTTTATTGATAATGTAAAAGGAGCAAATGTAGATTTTATTTATTTATTTTTTTTAGATGTGGCCCCTATTTCAATGCCACATTTGTTTTTATTACTGTGTTAAATAACTAACAAATCAAAAGAATATTTTTGTTTCACTTTGAGTGGATGCCCCTGCTCAAACCTAACCTTTCCAAAAGTAGCTAATGGTGACAACATCAAGTCCATTTCGACATATTGCTGTAGACGCTGTGCTTTGCATTCAGACACTTTAAATGCAAAGCACATTAGTCTGTAGCCAATCTCTTTAGGTATTTGCATATGTAAAAAGCAGATCCCCACAGTCCAACAAAGGCCAAAAGGTTGTAGAAAGTAAGTGTTTTCTAATATGAAGTGATGAATAATTTTTATTTCTAAACAAAGTGCTTAATCTTAACTTTTTACTTTAGGGAGTTTAGAAAGACACTCTGCCCTTTAAGAACATCCAAAACTTAGTTCTTGGATGGATTTAACACCCGCTTAAGTTGTGATGAACTGAACAGAACTTAACAACATCAAAGTCAGACTGGAGGAATACAAGGATTTCATAGGTAACTGTGATAAAATGTCAAAAAGACATGAAGAGAATCGGAATAAGTAATTTATTGGCCAAGGTTGTGTTCACAAATAAGAAATGTGACTTTGTTTTATAAGCACTCGCAGCATACAAAAATGAAGTTTAAATATATAAACTATAGAGGGAAAAAGAATGAAAGGGATAGAATGGAGACCAAATAAACTTTTCTGGACAGGAAAGAGTAAACTGACCTTGTATGGTAGACACAATGTTTTCAAATGAAAAGTTGTGTGTGTTGCCTTACATTTGATACATTGTACTTTTTCATCAAGTACCATGTTAAGAGACCCCATGCTTCTTTTGGGGCCCAAAGTCTGGGCTTCATAAGAACAAATTTTGTTTTTGGGTTTAGGATTAGTTTTAGCACTACAGTGGGAATTGAGTTTAGCTTAGATTTAGGGTTAGCTAAATCTTGATAATGTTACTGACTTGGTAATGTTAGGTTTAAGTTAAGTGTCAGAGTTAGGCTATAGAAATGAAGGAAGAATGAATGGAAGTCAATGCAAAGTCCCTGTGAAGATAGACAGACATACTAAGTGTTCATTTGCGCGTGTGTGTGTGTGTGTGTGGGGGGGGGGGGGGTTGTGTGTGTGGGGGGGGAGGGAGGGGGGAGTGGTGCGTGTGTCAGCTCTCTCAGGGAATCACTCAGTGAAAGACATTAGGCCACAGTAACCAGCTATTGATTTGACTGTGCTGGATGCTCCTTCTGATCATCTCTTATGGAAAAATGCTGCACAAATGTGACCATAGAGCAGCAAATATACAATTATAACAAGATAGATACAATGCACTAAAATGGTAGCCATGCGACTTTTTTTCCCCCTTTTGGAGGAAAGAGGGATATCTACTTCATCTTGGTTTCAACACCTACCAAAGAGCTCTTGGGAAATCAGGCTGCTGTTCGGTTGCCTCTTCCGCTTATTTCTTATTGATGAAGTTCCTCTTTATGCTCTCTATTTTCCTTCCTTGTTGCAGAGAAGTCTTTAAAAGAAACCTCATATTTATTGTGATATGGTTCTCTGCAGACATTTGTTTGGAGGTCTTACCAGAAGTTTGTACATGTTGATGCAAGTACCCTCCCTTTAAAAACCAAGAAATCTGGAAGGATAAATCTTTCATTTTTGGTGTACACAAAAATATTTGACAAAACATAATGTTCAACATCAGAGAAACATAGGAACAATTTTGCTGAAAGTTTTGGTCTTTTCACATTCAATCAGCCTGAATAAGCCATTCCTAACCCAAAATTCCGTACTAAAACAATTAGGGAGATTATTAGGTAAAACACTTTGATGTTTTAAGATATCTACTTGAATCTTCACACTTTAGTCTAATTAAGCTAGATTTAATTTGCTAAAAAAGAGATTGGATAAACATTCTTGTGAAAGCTTAAAAACAATTATGAAACAGCTCGTAAACTTTGAGGATGTCATTGGGTTAAAGTCTGGACAACCTTTTAAAAAGACAGACACTGGCCTGGCTGTACTACCACAGAAATATCAAGAGTTCTGTGTTTTCTTGTGTGGAAACACACACTCTCCTACACACACCTAGCTTTGCTGCTGGCGTGATGTTGGCGTCCCAGAGGTAATTAGACTGAGGCTGTTGCTGGCTGTGCTACAACAGCTCAAATACCTCGAATGACTTTACTACATCTGTCCGGAGGGAAACACTGAGTGTGTTTGTGCGTACTATACACTCCTGTGGATGTGTTTGTATGCATGATGACTCGAGGTGTGTTTGTTTGAAAAGTGTGTAAACATGTGAACCGGTTTCAGAGATGATATTCTGGAGAATGTGCTGTATTGTCACCTGCCAGTACACAGTTATTTGACATTACTCTGATCTCTAAGAAAAAGCCCCTAACAACAGGAACATATATGATCTTCCTCTCTCTGTAGCTTTCACACACACACACACACACACGCCTACACGCACACACACGCACCCAAACTGGTTGAGATGAAAGCCGACGCGTCTGGATTATAGAGAAGCTAACATGACAAGGCTGTTATCTGCTATGCTCTTTATGAATATCACTAGATGGTCTTTAGGATAGATAGAGCGGGCTTTGATGATCGTTGTGTTACTGGAATGACATTTTGGCAGTTGTGTACGCTCTGAAACATGCCACAACATAATGCACCGGGCTCACATTCACACGCTCAGTCGCAAATGTGGGGATTTTCATGCAAGCTGTCGTCTTCACGTCTCGCACATTTTTTTTTTTTTTTGGGGGGGAGAGCACGCTGTTACATCTCTTGCTCTTTTTCATTGTATTTCACACAGACAAACATGAAAACTCTTTGCTGTGACTTGTGAGGAAGTCAGACCTCTGCCTGTTATACTAAACCTCTTTGTTGAGCCTCATATAGTGGAAAGGTTAAAAAAAATAAAAAACACACACAAACTGGAGGCTAAAATTAGCTTTGTAATTGGGATGATTTTAGGAAGGGAGTGATAAAAAAATAGAAAGGAAATCCTTCTTCTGCTAATGCACTGTATTTCATTTAAGACTGAGCTTTCTCCACTCTGTTTATTTCTGATGGCTTTGTACCACCAGACACATAGTAATAGGATTTTCACCCATAAATTAACTCGGTCCTCCTTGAGGGCCGATTCTGCTCTTTGACCACTCACTGTTCAATTATAGCGTTCTTTAGATTGTTTTATTATTAAATGCGGCCCGAATTAGAGTTTCTCCTTCATAGCTTAAATAGAATTTTTCTTAAAAGACCTTTTCAGCTTTAGCATGGAAAATAGAAATCTGGGAGAAAAAAAAACGGAATTTATTTATTCATCAGTCCCTGTTTTTAGTCTTCCTTTAAAAGGGAACTTTAAAAGCTTTTGTTGAGTCTTTGTAGTTGATGAACTGTGCTGCAATGCTTTACTCTTTGTCTGAACTTGGAAATATTCTTTGCTTTTATTTATGTGTGTGTGCATGCATGTGGAAATAACAGTGCACAGTGGATGTTTATCCATATAGCACGTTTCAGGAACAAGGCAGTTCAAAAGTCAATTACAGTTAATAGTCCCTTTACCTTAACTGTTTTTTACAAGTTTATAACCGCAGAGTGTTACGCTTTATGTTAAATACAAAGTACTTTGTAGATCCCATCTTTTTCTTCAGTTTAGAGATAGACATATTTCCGAATAACTGTAAGTAAAATAGCTCAAGTTCAGTCAAATTAAATGAAAAGTGTCTGTGAGCATCGATTGTCAAGTCTTGTCACAGGTTCTCAATTGGACTGAAGTCTGGACTTTAATTATACCATTTGAAAACATGAGACTGTAGGTTTGAGGTTGTGAACTTGGCTCTAGTCTTGTCTTTTGCTACTTCTTCCAATTTTTTCTTCCAGAACTTTCTTTTTTTTTCCGTCTTCCTATCAACTCTGAGTAGCTTTGGTGTCCATGCTGAAGAAACAACATGATTCCGAAGGCAAGAGGTTGTCATGATATGCGGATATTGTGTTTTGCTTGTCACTTTGTTTTTTTTATTTCGGTTTTACTGGGTTATCATTATTCTTTTCCTTTTGCCCCTTATTGTTTCTTCCATATCATGTTTGTTGTAGTTTTACACAGTTATTGTTTAAAATACATCTCTGTCCAGACAAAAAAACTGAGATTTCGCCAGATGCTCTGAAACACCTATACTGTACATGTAGGCGGCCATGTTGTTGTCATTAACAACTCCTCTCAGTAAATCTCCTTGAACATGGCTGAGGATTCTCCCAGAGCAACTGATGCCTCTTGATTTTTGACACCGGTAACAATTTCTTCTCACTCTTTAATCTTTCATCACAAAACCAGACTTTTAATTCCAGCAGTATCAGAACAAATCTCATTTGAACAATAAAAAGCTGAAAATAGCTTTATTGTTTTTTGCAATGTCTAGCTGTGATGCAGGTTGCTGCATCATAGTTTTTCATAAAACTCTACATTGTTTAATTTTTCTCACCAAACATGTACAAATACTGCTAATAATGTCTTTTTTGCAAGATAACAATTTAGTCAATTTTTTTTTTCATACAGTTGAAGACATTGCAAATATGTAAAGATTTCTCATGAGACACATTTTGCACACATAAAGTTTTAGCTGAACATGTATTAAATCAGTTATCTGCTGTGTAGCATAATTTAATGATCCTAAATTTTGTCATTAGTAAATAGTGTTAGAAACTAGGTCAAAAGAAGTATTTAAAGTTGTTTGTGTCATTCATGCCTTTCAGATTTGTGACCCTCTTCAACGTTTTTGTTGGTCTTTAGATAGCCTCCCTGACCAGGGTTCTTAATAATTGTGTAGAAACTGATTTTTGCAGTCTGGCTGTCCCATGTTTTCTTGTTATTGATGGCTGTTTATTTTGCCGTTGTGTTTATAACTAATGTTGTGGAAAATGTTCTACTAGACTGACACCTTCCTACTGTACATCCTCCTTATCATTCTTTGTAACCTGTCTCCAAGCTATGTATGGCTTTAGCTTAGCAATGCGACCATATTTAGTTTATGTGCAACTGAATTTTCTACCTATTTTATTTTTAAAATATTTCCCCCCAATGGATTTATTTTTCACACCAATTGCATAAAATAAATGGGACATTTTAATTTAAAGATAATTCAGATGATTTGTTTAAAAAAAAAAAAAACACTTTATATGGACTTTTGAGAAACTGTATGTGCACCAGATCACAACCACAACGATTTGTTTTTGTGTATGTGTGTAAAAAAGCAAAAAAAAAAAAAAAAAACAAAGTTGACTACCCTCCTTGAAAATGGTGGATGAAGGACTTTTCCCAGCTCAATTTGGTGAAACAGAGAGATAGAAAGGGAGAGATGGAGGGAGAGCAACCACAGAGAGAAAACAAGAAAGAGGATAAAAAGTAGAGGAAAACTGCCAGCCCGTTTGCTCCCACCTGTCTTGACTTGAAAGAAGAATTGGGGGGAGAAAACAAAGACGCCTGGGAAGACTTGAAAAGAGGAACAAAAACTAGAGAAAAGGAGGAAGAGAGGGGGAGAGGAAAAGGGAAGAGAGCAGATATGTGAGGAACCCCAAAAGGCACATCGGGCGTTTGAAGCCGCAGCGCTGGAACAAGCAGGAGCTTTGACTTCATAGAGAATCAGTCCCCCGGTAAACGAGTGGAGTGGAAGGAGACGTTTGATACTGGGAGCGCTAGAAGGGAAGGATCGCTCATTAGAAGCATCCGCCAGCACAGACGCACTAAACCACAACCACACAGCCTGTGATATCTAAGGGATTAGGATATGTAAACAAAGCAGAAAGTTATTTTTGAAGAAAAAAAACATCCATTGGAAAAAAAAAGTGATTTCAGCTGATGTGTTTTTCTGTGTTTATAAATCTGGTTTGTTGCATTTTCAGTTGTATTTTACTTTTATCTACAGAGCAAAGGATGCATGGCAATACTGAGTATTTTTTTACACATAAATGTTAACATGAAGTCTGGTAAATGCCCACCTCCACGTTCAAATTCTGTGTTTTTCACCAAGAAAAAGTGCATCTCAACAAATTAGAAAAAAGAATCCATGTATGAAATTCAATTTCATACCAAAAGGCACTTGAAGGATGCCTGAATGTTTGGAGATAGATATGATGTAAAAATCCTTAGCTAGAACCAAAAATCGGGGATGGCCAGAGGATGACCTCCTCTCCCTGAAGAGCATGTAAGAGCAGGTTTTATTGGGCAAGGAGCACACAGGCCCCAGGTGTGTCTCATGGCGTTTATTACGTCCAGCCTGGCTGAAACAAACTAGACCCTCTAGTGGTGGGGGTTCCACAATACAGAAATGATATGGCCACCCTATAGTTGTTACAGTAATCAGGTAGATTGTACTTCCTCCAGACATTTACACAATTTACTGTCAAATATACATTGAACCACTGACAATTCCCACTGTTTTTTGAATGCCTATTGGTTGTGGGGGGTTTTTCTACCAGACTTTTTCCTGTTTCTCAACTTTTAATAAAAGTTTTTTATTAAAAGTTACAAAATTCTTAACCTTCAGCTTCATTAAAATGTTCCTATACAGTCTAGAAAACATAAGGAATTTGTTTTGAGTTTTTTAAAGGTTTGCCTAACTGTAAAGAAAATATGGGTTTGGAAAAATATTTGAATTTCCTTCTTTACATCATTTCATTCTTCATATTCTTGTTTCATCTTTACTTCCTTCTGTTCATCTAAAGTGAAGGAAAAAAAGGACAAATAATTTAGGTCCCATCAAGGATCCCTTATTTTGAAACTTTTTGTGTCACAGCAAAATCTTTCTATTCTGCTGTGTAATTGTCATGTTTGTTGTTTGTTCTTTAGAGTAATTAAACCCTTGATTTTTATCACTTGTTAGTTTTGCATGTTTTGATTGTTTGCAAGATGGCTGGAACTCACACTGTGTTGCAGACATGCTTCACATTGCATGTTCTCTTTCATGCTTGTGCACAGCAACAAGCGTGTGCATCTTTGAAGTTCCTGTGAGTGTGGTCTTCTTAAACTCTTTGGGAAATAATCCGTAAATTTAAAGTAAAAAAGAAAAAAAATCTACAGCTGATAAGAAGAGGCAGTATTGGCTCAGACATGCACATATTTACTGTAATCAGCTTTATGAGAAGAAACTGTGATACGTGGTTGTCAGTTTGTTGTGTTTATCCTTCTTAATGATGTCCGACCTCTTCTTTGCTGTATAGTTCTGCATCTAGTTTCCGACATGCAGTGTTTTTATTTTATGCCTCAGCTGCCTTGTTCAGCCCGTCCCTTTCTCCTTTAATTAATGAACAAAGAATGAAAGAAAAAATATCATTGATGTTTTTGCAGTCTTTACCGTCACATTTAATTCTGCGAGTCTCGGTGTGGGTGTGTATTTTTACGTGTGCGTGTTGGCGTGCGTGTGCGCGCGAGTGTGTGTGTGTGCATTTGCATTTTGTCTAAAAGTGTGTGTATTTATCTGAAGTAAACACAGCACACCGTATTTCTGCTTACATTAACCTCAGTAAAACAGTTAACCTGCTTATCTGTAAAAACGCGGAGCTGTGACAGTGTTTTAGCTGGATGCGTAGCTTTGCTGTGAGGGGGTTTGTGAAGGTTCATTTGTAAATGAAAGCTTATGAGTTAAGTGCTTTAATCTTTGTGTGTGCGGCTGCATGCATGTCAGGTGGAGGGACTGGAGCCGACTTTGCATTTTGGTTTAGCTGTATAAACAGGCTGCTCCCTCAGTCAGCCGTGCCTCGGCTGCATAATGAAGGACGCCAATCCGCTGCGTTTCCAGCTGTGTTCAGACAGAACAACCAACACGCTGCAGTCTGCAAATAAATTCGCAACCTTAATTCCTTCATACTGTCTTGCTGTGCCTTTTATACTCTCTTGATTATCATTTTTCTTTTCTTCTTTGTCTCTTCCTGTTTGTTTTTTTCCCTCTCAGCCTTTGAATTCTTGCCTGCAATTTTTCGCCTCTTAATCCCTATTGATGCTCTAAATTAAATAATTGAAACTTCTCTCTCTGTTTCTTTAGTATGATAATCGGATTGAATTGCTATTTTGTTTTCGCTCTATTATTTAGTTTGACATAGTCAACAACAACCTTGATTTGAATGCTTTCAGAAGGAAAAACAATAGTGTGCTTACTATTCTTAGCTTTTTTTTCCTTATTCTTCTTTAAAATTTTCTTTTTTATCACTAGAGATACACCAAGAAATCAGCTGTTGATTGAAATCATACAGATTTAACCTGTTGGCTCTGGCAAATGTCCATCTGGCAAAAAGAACTCAAACATTCTTAAAAGGTGACTCCATGGTGGCTGCAGATAAAGTAAATGTTTACTTACTTTTTTAAATGCCTCATTACTTTTCACTTTCTGATATCAAATCTGGTTTAACTGTCCCTGTTTTAGATGACGTAGAACTACTAGAGCTACTTTGTGTGTGATGCCAACTGGTGCATTTCACAAACGTATACTGAGGCATTATATCAAGATATCAGCTAGGATGTTACAGCTTGGGCACAATTGGTCTCCCAATGACACTAAACATACCAGCAAATTAGTTACAAAGTTGCTAAGGTACAGCAAAGTGCTTACATAATAAGGAGATGTATAAAAACATCTCATTAAACTAGTAACATATCCCTTCTTTCATTATTATGTTAGTTCAAATATAAAAACATTTTTGTGTAATCTTGATCTAAAAAAATAACAGAAAGACTTTGCTTGGATTTAAGATCAGTCTAAGAAAAGATTTAAGTATCAACTGTTTCTATATGTGCAATTAAATTTGTTCTGCATCAGCATGCAACAAATAGAGCATCAATAAAACAGAAAAATACCCAAAACATAGTCAGTGAATGTTAGTAAATGTAAAATGTACTAAAAATGAATATTAAAACAACATAATAAAACAGGTGTGTTTATGAATGAGAAAATAAGTTGAATAATATAAGGGCTGGACTTGAGTTTGTAAGTTTTGCTACATTCAAACAATAATAATACATGGAATCTTTGTCCTTACTAAAGAGGACTTAAGAGGAATCAAAATAAAGGAATTGAATAAATTTCATAGTTTGTTAAAGAAAGATAGCACTTCCTGTTGTCCTTACAGGCTATTTGACAGTTTTAGGAGGATGATTCCTCCATTCTTATTGCCTTCAAAGAGCACTGATTGGTTCTTTTGTTTTCTCTCTTGGGAAACGGCTTTCCTCAAACATCACACTGAGTCAAATGAGTCAGTAAATAAAAGACTGTTGTTTGCAGGCCTGGCACCAGGTTACAGGAGATTTTTGTTTGCATTTTTGCTTCTTTATTTTGTCCTCTGACCTCTTTTTTTTGTTGTCCCTTTTTTGTCTGTGTTATCTCTCTATCTTCCTTTCATTCCTTCCATCAACCGCTGTCAGACGTCTCTCTCCTTCAGTTTTTTGTTAGTTTTTTTACCGCTGCCCTGTTTGATCTCACTGTCCTGCAGCTTACAATGTTACACTTAGGCTTGTTTTTTTTTTGCCTCCGTTTAACACTCATTATCTTTCTCCTTTTCTCAGTTGTATTATGTCACTCACTTTCTCCAGAAAAAAAGGGACAGTAGGTTGAAGGAAAATCAGAGGCAGTGGAAAAAGAGAATATGTCCTTGCACTTAAAAAAGGCAAAATATTTAAACTGCAGAGGAAAGAAGGAAGGTAGCAGGCAGCCTGGTTGAAGAAAATGATGAGAGAAAAAAGGAGAATGCCAAGTGAGAGAATTATTAAAATGACTTTAGGGGGGATGAAAGTGGTGGAGCGTTTTCCAGCACAAGAATGTGAGGACCAAGAAAAAGAAGGAAAAAATATGATTCTGGGGGAGCTTTCAAACGCTGATAGTGGAGTTTTTACCTTCCAAAAAAAGATGTTTTGTGTGTTAGAAAACCTCAAAAAGAAAGCGACTTCGCTTTCATCTCTTCCCTTTTTTAGCGTGTGTGATCTCAACTCTGGAGGATTTCATTTCAGCGCTTTTGAAATCATGTCCCCATTCCCCTTTCTGCTGCTTTGCTTCCTTCCTGCCGCTGCCTGTCCGTGTGCGTGCATGCATGCGAGTTACACGCTTGGCTACATCACAGATGCACCGATAGAAATCCAGAGGGTAGTAGAGAGGCTGGGTGGAACACATTCACTCACAGACAGGCCGAAGAAGACAAAGGACTTGTTAGTAAGTCCCTGCAAGATGTGCAAAAAATGAATGCAATTAAATGCTAAAATGCATTCTGTTGTTTCTTACAGCTGTTAAAGAAATGTCTTGAATATTACATTAGCTGATACCTCTGACTTTAACCTCATTGACCTCTTGGTCTTTTTTTTCTTCTTCTGCCCGCCTCATGATAAAAATCACCCCTCCTTCCTCATCCATTTTAAACCCTTTCCCTTCTCCGATTCTAATTCACTTAAAGGGTTAGACTGTTTATCATCCCATCTCGAGCTGCAAGTCTCCTCCCTCCTTCCATTCTTTACCTTTTCACGCCATCCCTCCCCCCTTCCCTTGCCTGCCTGCCTCAGTGCTCTTCATTTTCTTTTTCTAATTTCTCGCGACGGCTCCTCGCCATCATTCTGGGTAATTAAAATGAGAAGAGGGAGATTGAAAGGAGGAAGAGGTGTGGAGCAAAGAAACAGAGTTGAAAAAGCTCTGTTGTTAGGGATGACACTGAAGAGGGATGTAAAGGCTCATACGTCCTGAGCAGAGGTAATGATGGACGACTTCTGTCACACGATTGGCTCAAATTAGTGTCTTGTCATTACAGCAGCCAATCAGCAAGCCAGAAAACATCCCTTGCATTTCTTTGCTTTCTTTTGCCCTTTTTTTCCAGATTGCAGTACAAACTTTAATGTGTTTTATTGAGATTTCATATAAGTAGAGTGTTACTAAATATTGGAAAAAATAAATTAGGGATTGTTTTGTCAGTTTTGAACAAAAACCGATAAGAAATGTATGTGTGGAATTTATTTGTACTCACATCCCTGGAGATTGAGCAGCAAATCCAGGGTGTTTTTTCCCTTTTCTCTTTACAAAGTTGTTCTAGATTAGTCAGATTTGATCTGGAGTAGGTATGAGCAGTTGTTATCAGGTCAAATCCTTGATTGAGTTTAAGACTAGACTTTGATTGGGCCATTCCAACACATGAATATGTTTTTTTCTGAACTTTTCCATACCGCCTCATTGTTCTGCTGGAAGGTGAACCTCCACCAAAGTCTCAAGTCTTCTTCAGAAAGCTCTAACAAGTTTCATTTCAATATTAAGTCTTTCCATCTTCTCTTGCCAGCTTCCCTGTCCCTTCTAAAGAACAGCCTCCTCACGTCATGATGCTGCCACCATCAGGTTTCACTTCTCAGTCGATGAGTTTTGATTGTTCCTTTTTTTTATGTTTTGCATGTAGCCTTAAAAGTACCTTTTTTTCTCACCACCATCTTCTAGTTGTTTGTTGCTTTCCCATCAAGACTTTTGGTAAACTTTAAACTACACTTCTTATAGATCTTTTTCAACATTGACTTTCTGTTTCTCTCTTTAGCTCTCCTTGTCTGGCCTTTCAAGTTATTTAAGCCAACATGTGTTGGTATTTCCCGTAGTCGTTCATTCCGCAATGTTTTATTGAGTAGTGCTCTGTGGGATGCTCACAGTTTGAAAGGTTGTTTTATTAACTAAACCTGCTTAAAGCTTCTCCACAACTGCATCCCTGACCTGCCTGCTGTGTTTCTAGATCTTCTAGAAGTTTTTTTTATGAACTTGTTTCCTACAACAGACCTCTTACGGCCTTGACAGAATTCCTATATTTATTCTGAGATTAAATTCCACACAGGTTACTTGTCTTTATAAAATGTTTAAAAGCTGATGAGAAAATATGGCTTAATACCCATGCACAGCTAACCTTCCTGCTTTTTGGGAGGTATTTTTATGAATGAAAATATAAAATGCAAAAACCTTTGAGCCTATGAAGTGACAAAACTTCATGGCCTCCAGAGGTGTGAATAATTTTTGGAGACATTATAAGTTTTTTATATGTGTTTGTGCATTTGCCAGTTTATCCCTTTATCCCTGCAGTGATATCCCTAATTCTCTCCCGCTTCTGCCTCTTTTGCTACATCATGTGCAAACACAACCATTATAAGGCTGTGAAATCTACTGTGAATCTCAAAAGCGCTAATGATCCAACAAGTACTTAAGTACTACGTCTCTCTAACAAACACACACATACACACGCACGCATGCACACACGCACACATGCTCAGAACCACATTATAAATTGTCACCAGAGCTGGAAAACAGTCCCGGGAATATATATGTAATTAAATTGAAAATGCCTCTTGTAAATGCAGGCGTGTAAAATTAATGAATTGCATGTTTTTACATGGGAGTAAATTTATGCAAATGCTATGGAATATAAGAGTAATTACAGTAAAATCATAGTGCTGATCGCATTATAATTATGGCCTTTCTCTCTTCCTCTATGTCTTTGTCGCTGCTGTTTGGGTTGCACCTCCATCATCTAGGTGAGTGATTTCCTCTGTTTGCTTTATTGCTGTTTTTACATCCCCAACAAGTCTATTAAGTTGATTAAAACAACCAATGTAGTCAGTTTAGCATATCTTAGCAGTTTGAAACATATATATGCATTACTTATTAGGAACAGGGCTATTGTTCAAGATTTACATTTGACATTTTCTGCACAACACCCCAAAACACTAAGAAATAATTTTGCAACCTGCATGATATTTTAATTATAAGTACTTTGGAAAAGTATTTTCTTATGTTACAACAACCACAAACTTTGGTTTATTTTATTATGGTTTTTGTCTGATACACCAACACACAGTGTGTTTGTGAAGTAGAAGGAAAATGGTAAAACATTTTAATGGAAATCTAAAGTTTGGCCTACATATATAGTCACCCTTCTTTACTCTGATGCTCCTAAATAAAGAGTATTGAAGGTTAATGAACTAACAGCATCATGTAATTCAGATGACATGTCAGGGACAAAGTAGCTAGTGGTTTAAAGCAGGATTGTGCACTAAAATGTTGCCTTTATATCAGAGGTGTAAGAAGAAAGCCATGTTCAGAGAGCACCACATAAATGCTTACAAGCTACCAACAGGTGGAAGAAGAATCTACTAACAGCTCAGTGTCTTGTGTTGATCTATCATACAGATTCTGTTCCAATAAACTGAGGATTGTGTCAAAATGTAGACAAGTTTAAGGGGTGTGAATAGTTTTGGAAAGACCCTTCAAAGAGACTGACATCACAGAGTGCGTCCCGTTGGACAAAAAAAAAAGAATACTAGAGCTACAAGAATGTGAACGTGTTTTGTCTGTGTGTGAGTGACAGAAGGATGAGGTAAAAAGATGAGGGTAAGAAGAAAAAAGGGGCAAGCGGAGAATGATCCAAACGAAAGCTGGCTGTGTGAATAAAGGGCTCTGCAGATTACCACTGAGGAACATGCCTTTTCAGATGTTCCTCCTCCTGCTCTGCTTGTCCCTCTAAGGGCCCCGTAACAGGCCTTATCTAGGAGCCATGCATGGCTACTCATCTTTGACATACTAAATATTCACCACATTTTACCACACACACACACACACGCACACATTCTTAAGCACTTTTCCTCAGATGCGCCTCCACATTATTCACAGCAAATGCCTAAATGCTGCCGTTTCTCTGCTCTTCAAAGGACTACGGTTGGACGACGCTGCGATTTGACACGCAAAGGCATTGTGGGATGGAAAGAGGGGCTGTGAGGGACAACTTGCGAGGGCTGCATTAGAGATAGTGCCATCATCTGCCAGCATGGATTAGGAATGGGGTGGATTTTCACCACTTGAGGATGAGTGAGATGGGAGTGCGCTTGTCTGTCAGGGAAGTTTGAGATGTGGCCTGATTTGTTCAATTTGATAGGACATTGATGAGGGCAACGCACAAAGGAGGGACAGTGTTGTGCTGGGGCATCTATAGGTCATATTGTCAAAACAGAAACATGTTTCTGCTCTTTCAACAAGCAAAAAAAACAAAACAACAAAAAACGGCTATCTGAAAAAATAACATTTATTATTGTTTATCCCACAAATTAGACTTTGCTGTTTGTAATGAATCAGTTAAATATTTTCTACAATATATAAGATAAAACTAATGTAGAAAAAGATTCTAACCACACCAGATCTTACTCCCTTCCCATGTGCTGGAGAAGCAAATCTGTGTTTTCTGGCCCCACCTTGTTACTGAAGCTCTGTTTGGTTTACTTTTTGCACACTCCCATTAGCAGAATAGTGGGAACGTTTGGTCCAACACACACAATATTTGCTTTACCTAAGAACACGTAGAGGTTGTTTAGATCAGCTTGTCATTGCTTACATGACAAAAATTAATGGAATGTTTATTTTAAGAAAGCAATCAAAATGCCAATTTTTCAAGGCAGATTATTTCTCTTTTAGTGTCCTTAATGTTGAAAATGTAGTTGTACAGTAGCAAATGTGACCTTTTGGCTGAATAAGCAGTAGTTTCACAAATCAAGATTGTTTTCTCTCAAGGTCTTTCTATCTATTTGTTTTGTTATACCTACACAACTTTTCATTATTATCATTATTTTAATAAAATTATTTGAAATAACTCAAAGCTCTTTTTTAAAATTGTGCAGGAATAAAACACAACCTTGTTTTGTACACAGGCCTCATTTTGCCAGCGCTGAATACTTGGTATGTGTAATCAAATAGATACTGTATATACTTTGTGGTCACATAATTTTGCTTTTAACTAAAAGTAATAATTAATCATTTTGGTGCAGTTTAAAGTAAGTAACTTATTCACCAGAGAAAAACGTAAAACCTTTTAGATTTATTTAAATATTGTCAAATTAGAAACAAAATATATCTTTTTTTTTTTTTCAGAGCAGAAAAACATTGTTTTGATGAGCTGTGAATATACTAGGAAATCTAAACTCTTCTTTGACTCCAGGGAGATGTTTTGTTTTTGGGGTGTCCTTGCTTGTCTTCAGCTGAACGTCTTATGCTGACCTTATTTTGTCTTTGAATTTCCACTTTTTTATCTCTTGCAAATTAGACTCTAAGGTAATGCCTCTAAAATATATTGGAGGGCAGTTTCTTTCCTGCTTTTCCTTCTTTTGCCTTTCATAAAGCACTCAGAGAATGTTCAGGCTAAGTGAAACTGTTCAAGGTCTCTCTGACAGTAATAAACATTTGCAGAGTTTATTTTAATGCACATTAATTCAATTTATGCATCAACACAATGGCTTGTATTTGTATTGAAGATTTCAGCTGAATATTGTAGTCCGAAAAAAAAACAACTCTACTTGTGCCTTTTTAAGCGCTGTTGCATCACTGACCTTGCCATGAGCCGTCAGCCATGGAGAGATCTTCTTCTAAATCCTTTTTCTCTCAAATCAATAAGCTAATGGGGAATACACAACCTTGGTTATAGCTGTGTGTATAGGCGTGTGCGTGTGTGTGTGTGTGCCAGTTTGGTATGTATTAGTCTCCTAAAGCATACTGAGTATTGCCCTGTGGTGAAAAAATTGGGATGTCTTAATAGCAGAATTTTCCCTTTCTTGCAAGCATTTTTTTCCACTCTGTGAGCTATGAAAAAATAAAAAGCTACCCTGAGCTCTGCCACAGTGGCAGTCACTAAGCAGGACTCTCTCAGACTTCCACACACTTGCAGAATAACACACTGATATTCTGTTGTGTTGCAGTCAGCATGTTCCTGCTGCGGTGTGAAGAATTTGTGAATTGGTGCTCCTCTGTGGAGTCCTCTGCCTTTCATCCAGTGCACACACACACGCACAGGCGCTCATACCTTCAGAGGATTTACTGCACCATGTTAGATATTAGCTTTGTCCAACATGTTGGCAATATTACAAAAGCTCTGGGAATATCCCCCCACCATTTTTGGAATTGGTTCTATCGCTCTTTTTCTTCAGAGCTGACACTTTATTTTACCCTTTTTTCCTTTTCCCTTACTCTTCAGCTCCTCTGCTTCCGAGGTTCGTCTCCCTTAGGCAAGTAGAGAAGTTTGGTGCCCTTTCCCTCCATCTAGGCATCTCGGTTTAGGACAGAAAATCAGTCACAGTTACACATATTAGATTAGGGATGGTGTGAACCAAATTACCCTCTTTGATGGTTCCCAATCTCCTTCCCAACCTTTAATCCTGTTTTTTTTTGTTTTGTTTTTTTACTTTCCTGCTCCTCCATTCTTTTCCCAAATGAGTTCTGTCATTGTCACCCTTTAGGATTTTCTTTCTCTCTGCTAATCAATTTGTCTTGGTCAATTACCTCATCTGCATGTGTTTGTTTAAAGTATCGCAATGACTCAAAAGTTTTGATTATTTGGTAGTCACACAATACAAAACTGCTCCTTTAAATAAGCAATTTAATATTAAAGTATTAAAAGTGCCTTCCAAAGTATTGATGTTTAGAGAGATCTGAAAAGTGTGACATATATTTCTATTCCCTCTGCCACCTTAGCACATATATAGAGTAAAGTTTTTGCTCATTCTTTCTTAAATACTTCAAGCTTTGACCGATTGGAAGGAGAGCGTCCTAGAAATTCATATTTCAAGTATTAAACACATTTGCATGACATTTTTAAGGTTCATAAAAGTAAAAATGACAATTATTTACCTTTCACTTCAGTTATGCAGTTTTTTTGTGTTTGTCAAGCACATAAAGCATAATGAGAAATAGTTTAAGAGGGTTCGATTACTTACTTAGGTGCTTTAAAAACAAATATTTTCTTTATTTCCAGGTATTTTCAACACTTACATTTTGTGCATCCCCTGATCCTCCCACTGCTCTTTCCTCTAATGATCCCATATCATTTGGGAAATGGGAAGCTTGACTTTTACCTCTCAATGGCTGCAGCCGACGACACGAGCAGTGAGCCAGGATATTACCTCGAAATGATGTGCTTTGAATTTGATTTACAATCTTTGCATACATCGTTGGCTTTTGTTGTGAATCTGTCACATCTGCAGCACTTCCTTCAACAGTTTGTTTTTATTAAAGTGGTATTTTGAACTAATTAACTCTATGTGTGAGGGATGAGAACAGAGAAGGAGAAATGCAATCCTTCTTGTAGAATCCAAGTGTTAAGCGACTAATCCTACCACTAACCTATCACAAAGGAAGGAAGGGAATCCCCTTCTGCGCGCATACAGCACATAAAAATCTGTCTTTTACTTCTTCCTCTATTATCCTCAGCATGATGCATTCGAACATGTAATTTAAGCACAGGAAGGTCAAACCATGCTGTGACCGGTGCAGTCAGGTTAAATTCGAGACATCAATCAGATACAGGTTACACACCATACATGTGGAATGTTTTGCTCATATGCTAAATGGCATTAAATGCAAACCTTGACAAGGAGGCGGTAGGTTCTCTGATAAAAGGTCTTGCATGAACAAGTTAATTTGACTTGCATACAGGAGTGGTTTAGGATCTACCAAAGTCTGACAGAGATTCTTAATCAGCATGAAAACCTTTTATATCTCCAGATGTTGCCAGTCAGGAAGGCCTTCTTATCACACCTGTCAGTGCATCATTCTTTTAAATTATGCTAAACATGACTTTGTATGTTCGCAGTCTAAATTAGAACAAAAAATTCTAGTTTTGTGTCCTGCAGACCTTGAAACTCATTTTAATGTCCTCTATCCTTTTTCTAAATTAAATTAAAATTGCCCACAAATGAAGCGGAACATGTAGTATAGCTTTATTTGGCACTGTTGAGGTCGGGGCATTGATTATGCTAATGTGTCGCACATGCAAATGTTCATTAGCAGATAGCGCTCATCAGATCAGGAGCCCAGAAACTTGTACTCCAAGTGATGCGCTGAGGAGAAACTGAAATTTTTGCTTCAGTGGAAGATAAGGGAGGAAGAGAGATAGGGAATGTTTCTGCTTATCATATATTGCACAATCAGCTTTTTTGTTTTGGTGTCTTTTTTTGGTAAATATTCTTGTAGAAACATCTGTTTTTCAGGCAAATAAACTCCGGTGCACAGGAAAAATATACCATAGCTGTCATGTTAAATGTGCTGTTCTTTTTTCCGTTTTTGTATCTGTTGCTCTGTCGTGTCTCGCTAAGTTTCCAATTTTCCACTGCTGTCATGAATCCTAACACACTATCATCTCCTGTTAAGCTGCAGGATGTAGAAAGAGAAACTTTCAGCTGTTTTTTTTTTCCTTTTCTCACGTCATGATTCCTTTTCTTTTCTTTCTTGTAGAGAATTTGTTAGGCCGAGGGCAGCTTTGTAACTTCTAAGGGCTGACCTCAGGCAGTTCAAACCTCGGCCGGGCTCTTCTCTATAGTGACGTTTCCCCTTATTGTGTCAAAGCTGTTAAATAACAGATAATGAGTGATGTTGGGCTGTAATGGTGTATCTTTAGTTAAAAGTTGGTTTTGCTGATTTTTTTCTTCAATATTTACTATCTCAAAAAGTAGAGATTAATTTATCAGACATTTTGTGGCCAATGTACCTTATTCGTTTTCTTTGGGTCCAAAATTCTGATTCTAGTTTTGGCTAATACACATTTCTTTATGGTTCATGATAACACATACAACCATATTTCTATAAAACTAGTTTAATTCAACAGTTAAATAGATCAAACAAGATGTACTGATTGAGCCTTTTGAGGTTTATCTTGGAGATCTGGTTGTGGATTTCTTGGTAGGGGTCATAGATTCAAATCCAGCATTATTAGTTTGATATCTTATTTACTTAGAAAATGTGCATTGAAGTATATTAGTTGTTATTGTTATATTATGTTGGTTGATGCAGTGGAAGTTCTTTGTTTTGAGCCATTTGTTTCCAGAAAAAGGGGGAAAGTTGCCCCCAGAAGAAGGAGAAACTTTTTCTGGGGGCAACTTTGCTCAATGTCTGTAGCATCTCCAGAGATTGATTAAAAAAGGATGGAGAAATGCTGTGGGTTTATTGTTAAATATAGACATCTTTAATCTAATTGAAAATAAAGGGATTATATGACTAGCCACATGTATGTAGTAAAACATATGTCTCTTACTTAAGTCTGGATAAATGTACTATCATTGGAGTATCAATAAGTGCAATATTTTTCCTCCCAAAGGACTGTAAGGACTGCAATAATTGTTGGCTAAATGTGTCTCCATGTGTTTTGAACGTGCATTTACGAGCTAATGTAATATTTAGTCAGTTAGATATAATCTCATGACAGCAGATGTTCACACTGGACACCAAGGACATTTCCCAAAACGCTAAAGGTCACAGAGTGACAGAAGCACAGTTAAGAGAGGACAGAGGAAAATGACACCTATTGCAACTGATAATATCGCAAAAAGCCATTGATTTTCTAACATTGTACAGCCTTACTCTCATCTGGGTTTTAGTGCTTAAACTCAGAACAAAGTGTCTTAGAGAGCATGCTGTTTGTTTATGCTATTGCACTCCAAAATAATCTCTGGGTCACTTAATAAGCTTAATGACCATTTTGTACTCAAATTGTTCCGTTTTGTCTCTTTATTTGACTTTTGGGTCAGTTGACTCCACTGCAAAGGATTATAATAATAATTTGTGTTTTCCTTTACTTTGATAGAATATTCTAAATCATTGTTTGTCTAAATGGGTATAAATTGCACAACTGTAGGTATGAACTGACATTTCAGTTTTTCTGTGGAGGGCAAAGTGTATTAAACAAAGACTTTGGGTACAAAAGACCAAATCTATAAAAAATATTAAATATTTGGCAAAACCGAGCTGCAAAAAGACAAAAAAAAAAAAAAAAAAACATTCAGTGGACTGAATCAGACAGCTGCAGTTGTCCCGAGGGACAAATTATTTTGTAACTGAGCAGTGGACAAAACAATAAATATCACCGTCCACTCTTTAGGAGTTGGTATTTCTACTTGAGCATTTGGGACTGTTTCAATGGGCTTTAATCAGAAAGAGGGTTATTTTGAAAGGAATGACTTGGCGTTCAGCCATGCTAGAGCCATATCTCCATAAGAGGGGCGTTATTCTGTTTCCCACTGTGCTTCGTTGATCACAAGAAGATAGAAAAAAACAGAGGAAGGAATAAGAGAGCGATATGAGACCTAATTATGGGGTCTGATCATTTGCATCAAAGATAATGAAAGTCTTGGACAGTCTCCCAAATGTCTCTTGAGTATTTGTAACATCCTGTGTGTTTTACTTTTCTTTCCTCTTTTTTTAATTGCACTTAGTTTATTTTCCAAACCTTACTTAAATGCCAATGTGTGACGTTTAAAGAGAAAAGCTTGAAAACAAAGCCGTGTTTCAGCTTTTGAGGTGAACTTCTCACGTTTACCTCTCAGGCCTAACAGAAATCACTCAGCCATGAACATTATGCTAATGTTCTCTAAGCTCGCTCACTCTGCTTCCTTTTGTGAGTGTCTGTCATTCTATTTAGCCCGATAAACAAGTCTGATTTTCAATTATCTCTATTCAGATGAGGCCAGAGGCAGTATTAGCTTAGAGAGGGCAGATTGGTGTGCACACTGTGTGTGCGTGCATGCATGGCAGGAGTGGATCTCAGCAGATATGCAGCAATATAATGGTGTTCTTTGAGTCCAATTTGGACTGTTTTGGGGGGGATATTCTAACAACATATAAAACGTACAAAGATGTCCTGCAATTTCAGGGGTTTTCTTTTGTTTATCTCAAAGAAATACCAGATTTTTCCTATTTATGTACCCAAGGACACGTTTGTTTTTTATGATAACCCAGAAATAGGGAGTTCTTACTTTTTATACATTTATTAAATGGAAAATAATTGATTGTTAATATTTAGGTTGTGTTTCTGTTTTTATCTGAGGATGTTTTGTTTCTGTCTTCAAATTGAAAGAAAACATCCATGGCATTCCTCGCATTCCTAGTGCTCTCACTTTTTTTTTACCACCCTCTTTTGCCCAGGGAGTTCCTGTTTAGGACATATTTGAAGAACTACAATCTGACATATTCAAACAAACAGACCGATAAACCTGGTATTGATCATGTGAGTCGGTTAGACAGTCTGACCTGAAGTGAACAGTCAGATAAGAGAAGGACGATTAAAGCGGAACACAATTCATCTTCCTTCCTGTCTCTCTTCCTCTCCCTCCTTCCCATTTCCCAGAATCTCTCTCTCTCATCTTTCCTCCTCTGGCTCCCCCACCCTTCCTCTCGCCCTCCCTTCCTCTCTGTCCTCTATTTATGAATTCCCCTTGCTCAAGACGGCGGCCAATGGAGAAGTTTTTAGTATGCAGCCTCTCTCAAGGACGGAGCCTTGTTAGAAAGCCTATTGAGCTGTGGAGCAATAGCTCGCTGCAGCCCAGCAGTGGACTCAGTTCATCTGTCCCTCCCTGCATCCCTCTCTCTCCCTTGCTCTCATTAATGATGTATTAGTTTATTAGGCATTGGATATTGGGTCGGGGACCCTGCGACGGACTTCATCACGACAACGCATGGAGAGGAAACACTGCGAGGAGGAATAGGGAATAAGGAACCAGAGGTGCATACAGATGTACGACCATCCACTCAAGTGCAACACATGCTATACACACACACACACACGCACACGCACACACACACGCCAATATAAAATAAACATGCTGAAACTTAATAACGCATGCACACTCTGTCAGTATTCATGATCACGAACTTCTCACTCTGGTGACTCAGTGCGAGTGCTCGGATTAGGGAGTCTGCTCTCGCTTTTGTTGATGACGCCGTTAGCAGAAAACAACGGCATACGTACGCCACAGCCTCCATGGTCACCCGGGGACCCGAGGTTATTTCCCATAATGCATTTGCTCTCCGTATACCCTTTCTGTCATACAAAATGATACATTTCAAGCACCAGGCAATGATGATTGTGGTTTTGTTGCATTTATTTGCAGAACCATTATGGAGCAGCCTGCTGTATAATTCATACAGTGAAATGTTGAATTGTTATGAGCCTTTAGTAATCCTGGTGATATAGCATTTTATTTTTCTTGCTTTTTCATGTCTATATTCCTGTTCGTCACTCTGTTTTATTTACTTGTGTCAGACATTTTCTGTTTTTATCCCTTCCCCTACTCTTTCTCTTTCCTCATCTTTTAACAAATTTCTATTAACTATTAATATTTTTGATTTTACTTACACTTAAATGCATAGTTTTTTTTCTTCTCTTTGCACTTAATTCCATTTTTAAGGAAACAAGAGTTGTACTCTAGACCCAAATCAAAATCCATGCAGTTAGTTTATCTTTGGCCTTTATTCTGATGCCACGAGATGAGAGAAGCACTCACAAATTGAATAGGTGCACCATGCTATTGTATTGTGTGTTTGTCTAGCCAGAATTAGTTTCGTAAGGGTGCTGGGAGGTGGAAGTTGTGCTCTGGCAGAATTTTGGTGTTTCATTCCAATCTAGATTGGGATGAAGTTCAGTTTTTATATTTTATTTTATTTTTCATTTCACAAAAGCTGTTATCTCAAGGTACTTTGCAAAACAAACTGATTTCTACAAAGGAATGCGAAATGAAATTCAGCTATATATATTCTGATTAGATTCTACTTAGAAAACATTTCAGTCAAACATTATCTGACATTTAACTGACTGCAAATGATCTATTAACATTTCATGGTACACACACCTCAAAATATGCAAAAATCCTATCAAAGGAAATTGATTACACTAAACAAAATAACTGATTCAAAGTTTCAACAGACATCTTCCCTAAGCATTGGTACAACATTAAGAATAATTAGCTTGATGGGATAGTGACTGTTCTTTTAAATTCTGGGTTTAAACAACATAAGCAACAAATATGAAATTTTCTGTCACTATTTCTGTATGAATGGGAATCTCAGAGACAGAGTTATGACGACAGTTATGCCTCATCGAAGGTAACAGATTTTTCAATGTGAGAGGAAAATGTTAGTCAGGAAGCAGTCTGTTCATATTCAGGCATAGTACAGGTCTGATTAGACACCGTATGTGAAAAACACCTGCATCTGTGCAGTGTGGGCGTGTTGGGCCTTTTATTCAGATTAACCAGCGCTGTAAATGTTACCAATTATCTTGCCTGATGAGCATTTTTAAAATGCTGACCAGTTGAATTAACAGCAAACTGGTGGAAACTTGGAAATTCACTACGAATGAATAGTATTTTTCTGCAAAGTTACTCTAAAATTAAAAAGAGCTTCATAGACATTTTGTAAAGATGGGGCATAAATTTATGAGTGACCTCGGAAACAACACTACCTACTTTTATGCTACATAAGGTCGGCACAGGGCCTCTCTTGAAAATGATAGTTGTTTGTTTTTCCTCCTCTGTCGAGCTCAGCAGGTTTTCGCCTCTCCCTCCCTCTCTCTTCATCTTTCTGACGTTTGCTCAATCAAAACTGTTCATCTGGTCCTTACGCAACAACATTGTCATGCCTTCGCGTCAACCTCCTGTGGAGAGCGTTTTTATGGCATCACAGCTCATGTTTGCCAATGAGCCATGATAGCCCCGACACACCACAGTTTCCACAGAGAAGGCTCACTGCCAGACAGGAAAAAACAGGGCGACACACACTCACACATATGCAAATTCTCTTTCACAGCTAATAAAGACATATTAACACATTTTGGTTGTATTTGTTACATTTGCAGATTTACCATATTTCATGTCATTTATTTCACACATCAAAACATAATGCATGTTAATATCATTGAAAGATATTTCCAAAATGAGCTGCATGAGATTCAGATTCATTACACACAGATTTGTTTTAAGGTTGATATTTGATGCACTTTATAGAGCATGAATAGCTGTTGATAAAAAACAATTTGACGTTACTTGGAGAAGAGTGTAAATAGTTGTGGGGTTTTAAACTTTAGAATGGCTCATAGCCTGTTGAGTTTTCTTTTATGTCATCAGGGTTCATTTTCTCTCTTCACTTCTCTTTCTTCTATTTCTTCTACCCTTTCATTACTGATTGAAGAACTGCATCAAAACATAAGTAGGAGCATTTACTTCCTCTGCTGCTACTACTCTTCACTTATAATTATATTGTAATAATGCATTAACAGACTCATCTTGCATCCAACTCATAAAGACAAACACAAAAGGGATGCCCTTGATGTTTCAGGTTGTTGTTGACTTAATGTTGAGGCTGATTTGTGTGAGACAGTCGCGTGACTCTTCTGAGAAATAGGTCAACATTAAGAAAAGCAAATCCAAGCAACACAGGTGGACTATAAAAGGAAAACAGTTAAAAAGTTAAAGAATATTTGCATCACCATGAAGACTATGTTTCTGTTCAAAAAGGTGTATGTCAGCATTCCCAGTCCCTCCCAGCACATTAATGCTGTTACCATATATTTGCATGGTAGCCATATAGAATACAATACTTTATTATTATGTGTTTTACACATCTTTATCTAAAGAAAGCAGCAAAAAAAAAAAAAAAAGTTTTTTTCTTCTTTTTAAAGTCTCAGAGCTCTACAGAAATTGTTGGCCTTAATTTTATTTGTATAATTTAGTGAGAAACTTTGCTTCTCTAAAGGAACACTAAGTGTTTTTGCAAGATCAAGGCACGCTAATGAAAGAGATTGTATTAACTGTGTCTTTATTTTCTTTGCTTAAGTATGCAGCTCGACATTGTTTCTCAGTTTCCTTACTAACAAGGTCTCCTCATGAGCAGAATATTGTTCCCTAGCACTGTGAATTAATAAAATCAGTTGAGAACCAATAGCACAAAAATCATTACATTAAGGGGTTGAAGGTAATGATTATAGCCAGCTAAGGTTACAGGCAGATTAATTTTTCATTTGATGGGGCTGCAATCTGAAAGAGCTAATGCAAAGTGTTCATTGAGGATGAAAGCATACGTTCTGTTGGATTTTATTAAAACTTTAAATCAGTAATGAGATGTGAGACCCAAAATCAGTCATGCCTACAGTTTATGTTCCAATCCGTAATGGTCATGTTTATTATGCATTTGTGTATGTGTGGCATTGTTTATATGCATAGCCACCAGTGGAAAAAGATAAGAATCTCTAAAGAGAATGAAAAATCCTCACATCTTCTTAAAATTCCACATCCATCTCTAATTTAAATTCCCTGTCTTCTCTTGCTTGTATCTCAATTTTACTGCTTTTATCACTTGTTTTTTTTAACAGATGTTTTAATTTTTCTTCTTCATCCTTTCCTATCTCAATTTAGCTTCATTCCTTCTCTTTCAACCTACACAGCTTCTCTCTACTTTGCCCTTCCCTTGGAGACCACAAAGGCAATAAATAAGAGCTGCAGGAGGGTCAGTCCTTTGTAACCTGTGCGAACTGCTCCTATGAAAGCCACCAAACTGCTAAAGCTAGCTCCCATTGGTGTCATCCTGGGGTGTAATATAAAACTGTCTTCTCCTTCACATTGTGCTTTTCATGTCGGAGCTAATTTTGGGTTGCCCAGACGTGCAAAAAGGCCCATGTTTCCTTATTGTCTGGTCTGTCAGAAGCAGAAATGCAGAAATAACAAGCAGATTTCATAACTTTCAGGGTTGAGACATTAACTCCAGTCACCAAAGACTTAAAGTGTCAGTGCAAACAGAAGTTTGAGAGATTGAGAAAAATAGTCACACACCTGTCAGCCAATGCCATTTTGTGCTCTTTGTATTCAGGCTCCACAGCAGCCTTGGGTTCCACTTAAAGTCTAAGTACTAAATCAGTAATGGTATGTAGAATTGGCATTCGCTTGTCTCTGGAAAGGGGGTTTGGGGAAAAACAGGCTGAGATTGAAAATGAATGTGAACTGCATGATAGTCTGGCTCCTTCCGCTCCTCTATTGTTCCGTATTTTCCCTCCATGTCACCGTCTCTCTTCTTCCTCCGCCTCTTCTTCCTTCCCTCCCTCCCTCCAGAGGGATTTGACTCTAACTGGCCTTGGCGCTCGTAATGAAACCAAATCTATTTAAAGCCAAAAGCGATGCAAGTTTTAATTTCCTATTTCAGACTTAACCTTTTTGGCTGCGCTGCATTTTCACATCCACTTAATAACTTTTTACCCTGCTCTCCCTCCCCTTCTTCTTTCCCTCCTTCCCTCTCCCCATCATTCTTACTCTGTGGCTTCCTCTCCTCCATCACTACCCCCCACTACAACCTCAATCCCCCCCAACCCCCCTTCCATTGCTCTCAGTGGCGAGGCACAGCCTGCCTCTTCAAGGGCAATATCTGTCAAATGATTCCCCTGTGAAATTAAGACAGAGGCCATGAGAGAGAAACGTGAACAGGGGGCGGGGGGACACAGCGTAACAGGAAAGAGTGAGGATGGTGGGTTTGTGAGAGGTGGAACCAGGTGGAAAACCTTCCTTCTTTTTTCTTCTTTCGCCGAAATCAATCTCATCTGACAGGAAAAAAATTAAAGCAGTTTAAAGATAGCTCTGCCAGCATCTCCCTTTGTTCCCATTTTTACATTAAAACCGAGCCGTCTGGGAAATAATAGACTCAAGAAAAGAGGAGGGAGGAACAGCTACAAAAAGACTCCAGAAAATAGGAGATTTTCTCTTGTCTTTTAATGACTATAGACTATGTATTAGATGGCTCCTATTTAAAGACTTATGTGATTGTGTCTTACATGTAATTAGAAAAGAAATGCAGGGAAAGCTATTCAAAAAACTGGGGAAACAATTTGCACAATACTGAATCTCAGTAAATGATATTATTTTAAAGTTAATTTATTTTGCTCAAAAGTGGAAAAAAGTGTACAAAGCAGACTAGTTACACAGAATAATATGTTTCAGGTATTCATGTTTGTTCATTTTATAGATTCACCTAAATCTTAGTTCCTCAGTAAATTAAAAATATTACATAAGAAAGATTGTTTCAAAAGGCGTTCAGAGCTCTGTGCATTTCATGGAAAATTGAGTGGAAGAAAATCATTTTAGAGGATTGTAAAGCTCAGTCAAGAGTTTTGGGGAGATTCAGAAGCTTTAGGCTGTGGCCAAAGTCAGAGCTTCAAGATTCACCACAAACATATCCATGACAATGCAACTCTTCCTAGGAGTGTTAAGCTACTCCTAAAAAAGGAGACAAAGTCAGAGATCTTAGGCGAAGAAGGGCTGAGATGCTGTCCAAAGTTATCTCTTTAGATTAAAGTAATTGCTACATTTCATTTTGAAATCAGGAGTGGAGGAACCACAAATCCAATTCGCTTGAACTTGAATGTGAAGTTTCTGTAGTCGGGTGTCTTGTCTTCTACTGATGCTGGTCTGGTGACTTTATGAAGTCCAAACTCTGTTCAGCCAGATAGCAGGAAGCACTTAGGACATTTCATGCTTCCTTCTGCTGACCAGTTTTATGGGGTTTCTAATTTCATTTTCTAACAGGACTTGGCACCTGTCCTCACTGCTGAAGGTACCAGAAGTTGGTTCAATGACCTTGATGTTCCTGAGATCAAAATGACCTGAGCTGAACCCCAAACAGAATCTATGGAGACATCAGACCCAACAATGCAGATAAGCTGAAGGTCATCACTATAGTAATCTGGGATTTCTTGACACCTCCATGCCACACTGCATAAATATACTAATTCATGCAAAAGGAGCTAGGAAAAAAAATTCCTTTCCTCATCTTTTTATTACAAAAAGTCTTTTTGTAGTAATTTCCTGAGAAACTGAATTTTCATTGTCATTGTCAATTCAGTTTCTACAGTTTTTTATAAGATATTGAAATGCACCTGTAAAGCCCTGGATACATGATGTACAAATGTGCAACAAAGGAGAATTAACATCATAAAGCTTCATCAGAATGTAAAATACCCAGATTACTGGGATTTCTTTTTTCCTTTTGCTGTGAGGTATCGTCAGAACCGGGCATGTCAGCAGTTAAAATCACATTATGAAACACTCAGTAATGTTGCTTTATCCTGAGCGCTACCCCCCACCCTCACCCCCAGGCCTCATATCATCTCTTACGCCATCTTCTGTTAAGCTTTGTTACTACATCCGGGGAACAATAAACAAAAAAATTTGACCTGCCTCCCTGTCATAGCTGTCTGTTAAAATTTCACATTTTTTCCCTCCATCTGCTTTGCATTTATCCTTGTAATAAATTTCTTCCACCTAATTATTCAATATCTCAATTATCAGAGCTGATGGCCTGATGGTGCACCTCGAGAGCTTAAATTTACAACCCTATTCTGGAAAATGTCTAAAATGAAATTAACTTTTTACAAGGTGTCATCTGTGGCTTTTAAGTAGTGAAATTGAAGCACCACCCCCCACCGCCGCCACAGCCACCACAGCCACCACAGCCACCACAGCCGCACACACACGCACACCCACGCACACGCACCTCATAATGAGGAGCCATTATTAGGCTGTGATTGGAGCCGGGGTGGTGATATTAAAAGTGGCAGTAGAGGCAATATCACCACAGTGTCTAATACCCCAGCAGATATGTCATATATTTTAAGACATCTGCTCCACTATTTATAATTAATAGCAATTTTGTCTCAGCAAAAAACTGGAAGACAGCTAACAGAGGAATCTTGTTCCATTAGGTGCAGATTCAGAATCAATGTCACACCGACATTGTGCACTTCTTTTTTTTCTTTTAACGAGTGTTTGGTCCAGGTTCTGCAGGGATTATATAAATGCCGCGTGTGGCTCTCTGCGTGTTCTGCGAGGAAGTCGATCCCTCTTTGATTCAGAGTAAAAATAAAGTGCAGTGCAAACAATAGAGGAATGAAGTCGGCCTCTAAAGACACATGAATAAAAATAATCTGTCTTTATTCTCGCATCTCGCAGTCATAAATCACTCCTTCCCAAATGACAGTTTCATGCACAGCGCGCTGTATCAGGGTGGCAAATGGCTCTATCTTATAATAGCAATGTAGCACATAGCAATATTATCTGCTGTGGAGTATTGTAGTGCATGTGTCTCAGTGCTGTGCCCTGGAGCAGTAGCCAGATTACGCCGGGCCCAGCGACAGTCTTATAATAAGAACTTGCCCATTAAATCATATCAGCCCTGCTTTTTATAGGCCAACACCTCGGCTACCACACTATGAAACTGTCTATCAAGCTAGATATGTGTGTCAGAATGTGTGTGTGTGTGTGTGTGTATGTGAGAGAGCGCGCGAGAGACAGAGAGAGAGAGAACCAGAGGTAGTGTGTGAGGCATTCTGGGAGGAGACACGTGTGTGTTTTACCAAACGTCGGCGGCGTGTGAGCTTCTCGCCGCAGCTTCTGACAGCGTTTCATCTTCCGCTTTTATTAGATCAGCCTCTCGCCGCTGTCACCTCTCTTTTCAATGTGCTTACATCACACAGATGTGCATACGCATACACACGTGCACAGATTTGTACCGAGGCGACCATTGGCTCACGAGTTGGCATGTGCTGCCTTAAGATTGTCACAGTATGATAACCTTGAGTAAAAATATTCCGGTTCATCACCAGCATTTAAAGCTAAGCTGTGTGGTAGGACTTCATTGCTTTTGATTAAAACAGAAAAGCAACATTTCTTCCTCCTGCTTTAAAATTGTTAGTTCTTATCATAATATTTATAGTTGTAATTTTGGTACATATAATTCAGCAAAAACAGAAGAAAAAAAGCACTTACAAAATTTATTTGAAGGTTTTAATGGTTTACTTTGCAGAATTCCTGCTCAGGTAAATGTTAGGCATATTTGCGCTTTAGTCAGGATATCTGCTGAGGTAGCCAGCCTGCAATCTATTTAATATTTGCATCATGAGCTACAAACTGCATGTGTGTTAATAAGCAAAGATGTGCCAGTCCATCAGAGGTCTTTAGATGATTTGTGGTGATTGGCAAGTAAAAAACTGTAAAACTTGGACTTTGTTCTCCTATTAAATGTATCGAAACTTGGAACTCCCACTATGTTTAATCTATTAACCAACAGTAGGTATGTTGATGATTTCAATAAGTGTCCTGGGATACTTTCATTTTCTGCTGAATACAAAATTATTATGTCAACAAAACACACATTTCTTACTTTTATCCAAACAAAAAAATATAGGATCAGAATCAGCAGGACAGAAAAAACTATAATACAAAAAATAAAGGCAAAACAAAAAAAATCAATAAATTCAAAACTCAATATCAGCTATGAAATGTCTGATTGGTTCATCTATCTGTAGTTTGTAAACATCATTACCTTCATAAAATTCTCTCAGCTACTCAACCTGTGTTTTTCACAGCCTTAAACATTAAAAAATAAGAAGAAAACATTTCTGCTTCCATACATTGGGCATTGTTATTTAGAAGTCTCCTTTTAGCTACTTGTTTTGCATTATTTAGAAACAAATGATGAAGGTTCAAGGCTGGATGCTCTGTGCAAATCTATAGATACTCTGACTTTTCCTCTTAAATCTCACTAGAATTACTTCAAGCCTTAAGCATGTTATAAAGGAAAATTGTAATACATTTATTTATATGTTGGCTGTTTACTATATCTGCCGTTTTTCACTAGAAAATGACTTTCCAGCTCAAATAATTGTTAATATGCACAATGGCATGTTTGAGTTCTGAATCAGAATCAGTGCAAGTTTAGGCAGGTTTAACTGTTTCTCTAGGCAGCTTTTCTTCTCTCAATTGTCAACTTTGTCTTTAATAATTGTTGCTGCCTGATCACTTTTTTGCCTGAAATAGATGCTTTTAATGCCATAAAGTTGGATTATGCAACAGTGGGATTATTTTACTCTGCTTTTGTTCTGGGCGTCTGCCCTGACACTATACGGCAGCCGGATCCACCATACTGTTTTCTTTGCTGGGACAAAACATGCTAAAAATAAAATTAAAAGAAAAAACTCACAAAAAGTTTTTGCAATTTTTAACAACCCTTTGTTGTTAAGAAACCAAAAAGGGTTTTTCTTTTCTTATTTTAAATTCTTGAGGGCTCCATGTGCCAATTTGTAAATTTGCTGAATTAAAAGTTTAATTGCCTTCATTGAATTCAACATTATTGCTCTGTGATGCCAAATAGACTTTTTATTTAGCCTCTTTATCACATTTTCAGAACACACGCTTATTTAAAAATGCTGTTTCTAAGAAACTTCCCCTTCGTGCAAACTGTGCTGGCTGTGAGTAGTTTTCCGTCTGCAGCTTCCCGAGCGGAGCTGTCATGTCACATTTGTCATCTTCTGACGGATGACGTCGACGTGGAGCAGGGAAGAGTTAAAAAAACGATCTCTCAGAGGACACGGCGGAGCAGCTCTGATTCTTTTTTGGACGAAGCAGATTGACGTGTTTTTGTTCCTCACACTTTACTCGTTGTGCTTCTGAGGAGCATTTTTTTTTCTTCGTACGGCTGCGTGTTTGCCTGCTCGACTGTGGCAGCGCAGCAGTGAAGTTAATTCAGAGGGTGCATGTGCCTGTTCCCTTTTTTTTCATTTCTGACAGCTTTGTGATTTCTTTTCTTATTGTCAGATTTTTAGATTTGGTTGTGTTGTCACTTTTCATGACATTTCTCCCATGTCTCGGTTTGTTGTATCTTCAAAATGTAGGATGCAGATCGTTCTGGAAATTACTGCTCAGGGCTTTCTGCAAAATGTCAGTGGAGAAAGAGGTGTTATTTTGCAAATTATATTGGAGCATACTTTTCAATTGTCAAAAATCATTCAATTGCTGCTGGAATCAATTTTTTGCTTCTTTTTATCAAAGTATCAACACTGGGTTTTAATTGAGAATCATGACGTATTATTATTTTTATCCATATATAACACCTTCCCTGTCATTTACATAAATACACAATATACAGACAGGAGCAAGTGAGCACAGAAAACACACACATCAATGCTGATGGGGAGACAACATACACACACTAAAAAAGCAGCTGACAGACAGAGAGAGAAAGAGACATGCACACACACACACACACACCCACGCACACACATATCATCTCAAGGCCTCTCCACATCTCGGTTAATCCAAGACGTCAGTCAGTGCTCCGGGGCTTGGATGCTGCCGTTTGATTGTAATTGCAAAATCCGGAGGCAGACCAGGGAGAGCCGGGGATGTCGATAGACAGGTGGAGGGATGGAGGGATGGATTCCTCCTGCCTACCCACAAGCCCCCGATCGGCGCGCTGTGTGACTTTGTGTCAGCAGTTTGTCTTGTGCATAGCTAATGACGGCTCGGCCGAGGGGCGGGCTGGGATCCGCTGCTGCTGCCGCTCTTGTTCGATTTCTTTCCCTCTTTCCTCTAGTCTTCCACTGAATCCCTGACAAATGAGATTTTGCCCGAGGTAGATGGAAAGACGGTATGCAGAGCAAGGCCTGCGCCTGCCTGGTTGCCTGTTTGTTAAGAAATCTCACAAGCCATAAAGGTCCTAGAGATTTTTTTTCCCTCCTCCTAAAACTTTCTGTTCTTTCCTTTAACTCTGTTTTCTTTAGTTCCCTCCGAGTTTCTCTCCCTGAAACTGATTAGAGAAGGGTAGAGAGAAAAAGGTATGAAGGAGGTGAAGTGAAGAGATCAAGCAAAAACACAGAGGTTGAAAAACAATGGATGAAGTAGATTTGAGGGAGAAAAAAAACCCCTGCTCCAATTAAAGGAGAAGTTATTTTTTTGTTCTATTTTTTTCCGTCATGGCCAGTCAGTCACACTCGCTTTTGTTGAGTGTTTGATGAATTACGACCCTCCATTCGCTCTCCTCTGCCTTTGTTGTGGCGAAGCTCTAGCCATTTGTACCTCCTACAATATCTCTTGTGCTGTGAATTCTCCATGCTTGTTTATACTAACCAGCGTTCTTTTGAACTGGCAGAGAGAAATTGTGGGGTTTTGAAAAGTCTCTTTGATGGCGAGCCCAATTTGTATTTGCCGTTAAAAAGTTTGTTTGAGCTCTCTGAAATGCTGCCTGACATTGCGGGCGAAGGGGCTGTCCTGAGAACGCCGCTGCTATTTCTGTGTGGGTTTGGTTTGCCTCACTTATTCAACATCAAATGAGAATAATATACATTAGGACTGGGCCCATGTGAGCTTATTACCGCGTAAAAACGTTGAGTAGAAAGCCCACAACATGATGACATCACAGTATGTACAAGAAAGTTTTACAATATGAGCTAGGTTTTTTTATTTAAAACAGAAAACCAATTATTCCCAGTTCTGCACAAATAGTGTACATTTATGATATTATTATTTATTATATTAATTTATGTAATATTATAATAGAAATGCACAGTGGTGCAACTAGTACTGTTGGCTTGTTGCAAGAAGGTTTATATCCCAAACTAAGGTCTGTGCATGTTCTCCCTGACCATGTGTCACGTTTTCCTTTTATTACATACACCTATAAAAAATTTAAAAAAAAAATAAAAATTCTATCTTCTGAAGACATTTTCAAATATGGTCTTCTTCTACAACAAATAACACTTCCTTTTGCTTTTCTGCTCTGTACAGAGTATATTAGCAAGTAACAAACCGTCAGTTAGTTGTGTAGATAGTGTGTAGTCAGCAACTTCTCTACTTTGGCACTGAAATTGATTTTAAAACAGCATTACTTTAATAGAAGTAACATGTGGTGAACCTTTCGTTTCTACACCATGACTGTCTTAGTATTTTTGTATTTGGAAATGTTTCCAAACAGCCAAACTTACATCTTTTAATCAAGGTAAGCCTTCTTTCAGACAAGTTGTCAGCAAGGTGCAGCAGCAGGTGGGGGGAAAGGAAGTGTGTTACTCAATTCTTTATGCAGCCAGAGAAATCTCTTGTCACAAAACAACAGGGTGACTGTGGGTCAGTGGGAAAAGTGATTATCTTATAATCAGAAAGTTGTGGGTTAAGTTCCATCTTCGTCTGAAATATTCTATACAAATAAGCTTGGTGATAATGTTGTATGCCAATCTTCTTAGTGGTGTACAAATCTGTGTGAGTTTGAATGGGTGTATGTGGCTCTATTAAAAAGTGTTTTGAGTCATTACTAGAAAAGTGTTATAAGTTCAGTTCCTACTAAGTGTGTAACAAACTACCATTTTGTTTTAAAGACAGTGTGATTCACATAAAAGTTTCCCCTCCAGGTTTGATCTGCCTGTATATTACGGCTTCAGTGCTACTTTTATATTAATGTGGCAATTAGCTGAAGAAGCCTTATTTCTCTCTGTCCCTTTGTCGCAAAGTCAATAAAGGTTTCATAAATCTCAAACTGCGCTTTTAAAAAATCTCTATATAGAGTAGAATTAGATCTGAATTTAGGTTTGCTCTCTCTTTTTAATAATACAAATTATTCTTCAAACAACCCTCTTCCACAGCTGGTCATCGGTAGACTATCTGATCGTAACCTTTTTTATTCAGAAAACATAATTCTTTTGATAAATATGTCCAAAGATTGAGTCCAGCAATCCATTGTCACACTTAACCTGACATGTGTGATGCAGGTTAAAGGCTCAGACTAACACATGTTAATTTACCAGATATACCAGGGATGTTTTGCCTCAGTGTCATTGACTCAACTGACTAACACTCTTTATTAGCAAACTCCTTTAGCTCAACAGAGTTACTTTGCCAGATGAAGTCAGAAGCTGTGACCAAACTAGGTAACGCATCGCAAGAGAGACTTGACTTTCATAAGATGCCACTACAATAAGCAAATGCTTCCTTTTTAAAATTCTTTCCCGACATCTAAGCAGAAGAAGAGTCCAGTTTTAATTTTTCTGTTTTGTATCACTAATGCGGACAAACGAGGATAAGATATAACTCAAAATTTCACCACTCCCATTATTGATCACCAGCTCATACTGATGGATTACCAAAGCAGACGTACTGACAAGGGGAACGTCCAATGGGGGGAAACCACCTTGTGTAGCTCTGATCAAGTCAGCCTCCCCCCTTCCTTTCTTCCTCCCTACCTTCTCCCACTCCCTCTTTTTGATCGGAGTCATTTTGACAGTGATGCATAAGTCTCAGCAGAACAGGGCAGTCCGGCTGGCAGGAAATGCCACAGATCCCCTGAGAGCAGTGGAATGGAGCTCTGACAGGGAAAGACACCTCCTTAAAAAAAAAAAGAAAAAGTAAAAAGGAAATCAATGTTTCCATCCGTTGCGGACAGTGAGAGATGCTTCAAAATGCTCCCAATTCTTGTGTTTTGTGTCAACTTTACTCTTCAAAAGAAGCTTCTTTCATTGTGTTTCAGCTGCTTTGCCTCAGTGTTGGTCTTTTTGCCCCTTTTGTTTGTAATAGACTGAAGTGCACCACACCGGTTAAATCAAGGTAAACCATCATTGCTTTTCCCTGCACTGTCCTTGCCTCCTTCCCAGTCCAATTCTTTCAGTCTCTTACCTCCACTTCTATCAAAACGCAAGTGAACGGCATTTGTTTCATCTCTCCAAAGCAGCAGTGAGGCTAAAACAGCACAGAGGCAGCGCTGGCCAGCACTGAACTCGATTGGGTAAAGTAAATACAAAAGCATGAGGGAGAAAAAGAACGCAGCTGGGGAGACACAAAAGGATGGAGCTGCAGATGGGAACTAACCTTGCCTGGGTTTCTTCTGATGTTCCTTCACACGCTCACCTCCACCGCACCCGTCACTGTCAGGCCAGCTCTTTTCTTCCTCTCTTAAGTCGTCCCTTTTATTTGTCATGTTCAGAGGACGACACCAGAGCATCTGAGGAATCGAGGTTTCAGAGTACTAAAGGAAATGTTGTTTTACAAAAAAAAAGTCCTTCCTCTTTCAGCAGGAAAACACAGAGGCTGTGCAGCCATCACACTTCAAAGCTGCCCTGGAAACTTCCCATAAAAGAGCTCTGATTGTCCGAAACTAAACAAGCGCAGATTGTTTGAGTGCGCTCGTTCTTCTGTTATTTTTGGCTATTTTTAATGTTGCTCTTTGTTGCTGTGTGAAAGCAGAGGTCTATGATTTTAATAGCTCTCACAGGAGATTTGCAAACATGATGAAACACATTAGATATCAGTAGTTCAACTAAAAAAAATCTCTCACCTTTGGCTAATCTTTAGAAACAATCACCTGCTTAATGTCAGCAAAGACTTTTTTCCCCCATAAATTAGTTGACAAGTTAATTTGATTCATGAAATAATCTGAACAAGTTTTTCACAAAAAATGCTTTCATTTTTCATATAATAAATCACATTTATTGTACATCACAATATAAAATACAGTTTAAAGGAATATTTACTCTTTAAAGTTTGAATTATGTAAAAAGTGACATCTCCAGAATGACTGAAATTAATAAAATTTCCAATTGAATAACAATGAACTTAAAATAAATTCAAACATTTAAAAACAATAACCCACTTCTACCTAAATAGTAATTTCTATATAACTTACAAGTCTATTATTTATTTAAGTTCCATTCCTTTGGGAGTTAACATGATCTATACAATGACAAGTAGTTAAAAACAGAATGAAGTAAAATGAACTTGGTCTGTATGTTAACACAAGAAGGAACGATGTTAATCAAGCAGTCAAACATTTAATCAGTAGAAACCGTAGTAGGCAGACATCCTGTCTTACCTTTACAGCGTGGAATCAACTGGCTTTGTCTTTCCTGTCAGCTCATCAGTGGCCCCTGGCTGTCGTCTCTGCAGATACACATCATACATCGTTTGTAGCCTATTTAAAGTCACCTGAAGTGCCTCTAAATCTTAGACCACTTCAGTACTTAGGGGTAATAATCTGCCTCATTTGACAGTGATTCAGATGTTTTATCCACCGTGTTTGTTTTGAAACTGTAACTCAGAGGGAACGACCAACGATGGGCACCACACTGGGCTGGATGTGTATATGTACAATTAAGCTAGTATCTCTAAAAACTGCAGGCAGGGATATTTCAACAAATGAAGCCCTACTGTGGAAAACAATCATATTTTGTTTAACATTTTAAGAATGTTAGAAAAAAAAAACATTTATTAAAAAGACAGGTCAATGTTTTGAGTTTGTTTTGCATTGCAGCATCCCTGCTATTGACATTCATAATTTTAAGCCTTTAAATTGTATTCAAAAGCCGCAATGAAGGATGAGATGTTGGTTCCACATTCATTGAAATAGGAAGACATTATCATTTGGTAATATTTTAGAATGAAGGGCATCCTTAATGAAAACTGTCACTCATGAATCACATAAATGCTATAAAAATGACTTCCTGGCCCATTTGGATGAAAAATATCACATGGAAATAATCTGCAAGAGTCAAATAGGTGCAAATATTTGCAAATTAGTGGAACTGAGAGCAAATGCACGAACCCGGGTTGTTTGGACGTGCTAGTTTGAAGTCTGCACTCGGTGGGCTGTCTTCCCTGTGACACACACACATGAATTTAGCCCGACACAACCCACCCCCACCCCCAACCCAACTCCTCCAATGGCCCTGTCGGTGTGCCAGGGCGGGTGATTACCGACGCTCTCCCCCAATTATGGGCTGATTATTCCGCCGCGCTCTAATTGACTGGGGAGATATGCAAATGGCTGTCATTTGGGATGATAAAGGATGCGGGCGCTGGATGCCCCCTGCATTATTTAGCCTCGGCTGTACGCAGCGTGAAGGATGTGGCGTGCGCTTTAATTGCTGAGGAGAGAGAGGTTAAGCTGAACGAGCAGTTGAATTAGAAATGAGGAATTTGGGCCCCTATTTATTTCTTTATTTTTCTCCTCTTCTTCCATCCCTCTGTCTTTTCTGATGCACGCACACGCATGTGCGCTCTCACACTTTCTGTGTCATGTGTTGTTTTTCAGCTCCCTCTTGGGTGAATGGAGAGGTGAGGAGGGGGTGAGGGGATGGCGGGATGTCATGCTGGAATGCCATAAATAAAAACATTAGCAGAACCAATATGAGCAGAACAAATAGAGTGAGAGTGTGTGTTGGTGTAAAGGAAAGATGGTGAGTGGACGAAACTAAATTGTGGAGAACATTTTTGGCCTGATACATGTTGAAAAGTTCAGAAAATGGGAGGTCTTTGCCTTTCTGCTTTGCCTCTATGAATGTGGCGTCCTCAATTAATAGAAATTCAAATCTACTATTTTAACCGGATTAGCAGTATGTCAGTTTGCAGATCAAAGGTTGTAGCATCCTTTTGGGGATGTTACAACCCTTGGGCTATCTTTGGATACAAACAGTTCCAGACTTTCTCATCCTACATAAAGTTTACCCTTTATTAATATAAAGTAACATCGGCAGTTAAATAATTTGTTCTGCCTCATTGTTAAAAAAAAAAAAAGATTCACATTACATCATACCAACTTTCGCATTTTAGTGAAGCCATTCAAAGGTGTCACAGAGGGTGTTAATAGTATTGTTAGTTTGCTCAATGTAGAATTCTTTGTTTTTTCTGTTTCTTCAGTGGTGCTTAAGTACCCAGAGGCATTTAAGTGAACATTGTGTAGGCTCCTTGATAATTTGTTCATAATTTAAAACGCAGTCATAAAAATTAAGTATTCCACTCTGTTTACAAACTTCAGAGTGATTAATCCACATTAAATTGGAGATGAATGTCATTTGTTTAGCTGCTTTGAGTCACCGTTTTCTTCAGCTGTAGCACTCATAAGTGAAGAATCAATAAAACAACATGTTTTTATTTAAAGAGTTACATCTGGCTGCCTCTGGATTATTAGCAATAAAATAGCTTATCTTAATAATTTTGCTAAAACATGGTACCGTAATACAATCCTAAAATATTTTCTGTTGAATTAAGCACTGAAAGTGTTACCAAATATCTGACTAATATAAAGTCTAATTGCATGGCACCAATATTTTTTTGCAATTCATCTAGTTCCTTTCGATATTGATGTTCCCTACTTTGATATTTGTGATAATGCTTTGAGTGGTCATATGACGGAAAAAACAATATTGCAATTAGCATATCTACCATTTCAATCTGGAGCCTGGTTCCTGAAAATGTGGGTGTTTTTAGAAGCTGAATGAAATGAAAACTAAAAGTAAGGAAGCAGAAATGCCACTCACTGTAATATCAAGCCTACTATAATCCTAGTTTAGTTACTAGAAGTACTTGATTTTTTGTTTTCTTTATTAGCTTATAAGTAATATTGCCTCAGATGTGCCTTAAGAGCATTGTACCCATAATTGAACAATACAAAAAGCTTTATGAGGGAGGGCAGGCTTCACACCAGGAGGCCTCCTGAGAAACGGCAACAATTACTAATGTATTGAGGTCCTCTTAGCATCAACACCCAATTTAATGACTTTTTATGAATCATACTGAGTGTGTCTCAGAGTTGCTTGTAGAAAACATATTTTTGTTCTGATCAAGAAGCAGGAGCATCACAAAGAGTCCAGGCTTTGTAAAGTGTTTAAAGGCAGGAAAAGGAAAATAATAGCAAACTACTTTTATGTTGCTGCACAAATGTTCCTCCTCAGTTAAAGCAGACGTTGTTCCAGGAAAAACAAACACTTTTAATGCAGGTTTTTCTACGAACAATCTAACATCCAATAATGTAGTTTTTTTATGGATTATGTTGTTTATGTACAAAATTAAGCCATTTTGCATTCTAAAAATTGTACAGTACAGTTCTGGGCTTTTTTTCTCCCTGCTAACTATTTGATTTTATACCCATTTGAAAACATGGCAAACTAGTTTCTTTCATTTTTACTGAACTGATAAGGAGCTTTAAGTGTTTGCAGTGTGGAGCACTTTGAATAGCAGCATGACCGCTGCTAACACTTTGACATGTACTCTCTCTTATGTTGTGTTTCTCAGTGAGAGACCTATACATTCAAGCTTACATGGAGTCTAAAGGCTTGAGACACTTGAGACTAAACCATTTTCTCTTTGGAATTCAGTGGATTATCCAGAGAGTCATGGGTTGGCACGCTAACCTGCTCAGTCACCTGTTGGGGTGCTTTTTTGGCAAGCACACTGAGCATCTCATCTTTTCTTAGTGTGTTTTGTGCTTTGTGGAAACCCTCTTGAGGTTCTAGAGACTCTTTTCTCCACACACACATCCTCTTTCCACAGTCCTGTCAACATATGATGAAAAAAATATTGAAGCCATAATACAAGATGTGGTACTGTTGTTTTTCAGGCACATGTTGATGAAGATGTCATAGTTGAAACAACCATCATTTCTATCACTTCTCATCATCGTGAACACTAATTATCATCATCACTTCAGCTTTTGTAAACATTCCAGCTGATTGACGTGAAAAAATAAATTATAATGAGGGCGTCTTCTAAAACTTCTGCTACACAAAGTCTTTTGCTTTCTTTTCTGTGCTTAATAGCATTTATTGAAGGGTATCACAGCCAGAGCTCTGCATGGGGCATTGCATTAAAACCCTCTTTAAAGCATACAAACACAGAGAAGCATTCAGCAATCCATTTGGATTCATTTGCACGGCATTTCATTTGGTTTTTGCCTCAATCAACGGTACTGGGGTAAGAATTTAAGGAATAACGCCTTTGTAATAGCATTTTCTCGCTGTCTCCAGTGCACTACAAAAATAGAAAGTACAGCGGCTGGAGTCAATAAATGAGCACAGAGCTGCCACAAGAAGACCAGTCCCTCAGGCCTACAAACGATAGCTATTGGAGTTAATTACAGTTTATATCATTATATTTACCCAGAGAATAAAACTGTCTACTAAGCTCTGCTTTTTCAATGTACATTGCATCATTTGCAGAAGCTATGTGTTTAATGTTATGAAAGGTTATTATGAATTTCATGGTTTTCCAATAGAAACAGGTTTCTAGACCTACCTACCTGTTCATGCTGAGTTTAAAATTAGTTTCACTATATTATATATGATTATTTTATGTTGTGCTCATTAGTAGATGTCTGCCACTTACAGATTAATCTTTTCACTCTTTTCACTCTATGCATGTTTTAAAAAACGTAAATCCAAACCTATGCATGGAAATGTGGGACCCAAAAATGCTTTCAAAATAATCTGTAAAGATTTCATTTCTCCAATGTTCTGAGTCAATACGTCGTAGAACTATATTTTGCTGTAATTACAGCAGCAGGTCTTTTTGGGGGGATGTCACAACCATTTGCGTTAATCCACTCTACATTCTTTGTAAAGCAGTTCACACGTGATCAGATTGGATAGATTGCATTTGTGAAAATCCATCCAGTTATTCCACAGATTTTGAACTGGTTTTATGTCTGGATTTGATTGATTAGATAAATATGCCATCACCCAGGTTTGTGGTGTGACACAATGTGAGAAACTGGATAGGAATACTTTTGCATGCCATGTTAATTATGTCAAAATTGAAAATAATTTTTTTGTTTTTTGCAGTCAAAAGCCTGGTCATGTTGAAGTGGTGTTCCCTACAGCACTCACTTGCTGTATTTGCATTTGTGTTTCAGGCTCTAGTTAACCGGCTAGCCATCTTCTGCGGAGCTCTGAGCCATTTAACGCCTCTGACTGGGACAGACAGATCGAGACATGAAAATAGACACTTGATGTAGGAAATGAGAGACAAGGGAAGTTGCAGTCTCTCCATCTTCCTGGACCCTGTAGGAAACTGTAAATGTTGGCTCCTCCCTGTCTAGACCAAGAACCACTTGTGCATACACACGCCGACACACACACACGTACTCGTTGCCTACTTTCATAGCAACTTTGATTAATTCCCAAAGTGCTGTGAGAGGAGACAGCATCAGCGCCGTGGTCAGGGGAGAAGGCGGGCAGTCTGCTGGATGTGACAGCTCCCTGCTTCACACTGATGCCTTAGAGTGTGGATGTGTGTGTGTGGGTTAGTAGCATGAGTGAGGGGCAGGATGTGTGTGTAAAAAGCCTCATCTGTCCCCTCGGCCACATCAGTGCTCAAGCATGTCTTGCTGTGACAGCCTAGCAGCCTGCGTTCCTGTCACACTCACACACACAAACAGAGGAGCACTAACACCAGTGAGGTGAAGGGTCACGAGCGACTGCCTCTCCAATGTTGTGTGAAATGTGTAGCTGACCCAATGTGTGTGTGCAAAAACGTGAATATGTATGTGTCTGTGAGTCTTGAATCTAGTGGTGGAGGTGCGGGGTGGGTGGTGGTGGGGGGGCAAAGTAACTGGTTATTATCACCTCAATATTTTTCTTATTATGACAATTACATGCTCCAGGAGCGAATTAAGCGATAAAGGACGCCAAGCGGGAGTGGTTGACAGCTATTTGGAGACTCGATGCACAGAGCAATTTGCAGCCCTGAGCCAAACAAATTGGATTTGGGCCACTTTGGATGGGGGCCCCAGATTGTTGGGCGTTTGGATCCTGAGATCTGCCATGAGCTGGGTAGCTGGCTTTAATTCTCTATATCGAACCAAGGTAACAATGCTCTATAGCCACTAACAATGATTAAATCTTATGCTTGTGTATGCATCATGCTTCACTGTCTGTAGGGTATTTACGGTTTTACGTCTATGAGCATTAAGCGTTCCCACCTCTGCATGTTAAACAGCACCACTACTTTTTTGGTCTTGGGCCACACAGCTGTGCTCAAGTGTGTGTATAATCCAAATGAGCCTAACAGCCTCTAAACGAATTACTCGTACACATTTTGCCACCCCTAAACTGCCACAGGAAATGCTGGCAACAGCACCCAATTAGGTGAAATGCAATTATTCCGATCCATTCACACAATTAGCCTGTAGGTTAACAACCTAGCTGTACATCCGGCTGGCTCCCGGTGTTTTTGGGAAAGCCTTGGTCACACCAGCTCTCATGGTAACCCCTCCGTGTCAAATAGCATGCACCCAAAGCAGCCAGTGGGACAAAAAACAACATTGGGCCCCATTGGAGGAGGCAGCGCATGACGCCAATCAGCTCAGTGCAAAGGGCGGCTCGATTGGCTGAAGTAGAGAGTGAGATCATGGGTTAGGGAGAGGAAAGAAAGTAGCCGTTGTGCCCAGCGGAGCGAAGGTAGATAATACCAGGCGACAGACTGGCAGGCTGTCGGGGCGGGTGGGCACACACAGCAGCATGATGGAAAACAAAGGCTATGTGTGTCACAGTTGAGATCGCATTAACCAAAACAATCAGGCATGGACGGGCTGCCACACTGACTTGGTTGTCTGTTCCACTGGCTAAGCCAGGAACCATGAATGGAAAGAATGGGTGGGAGGGGAGCGCTCGTCACATTGCTTATCTGATATTGCATTGTCCTATTGTAATGAGAAAAGTTGTGTTGCTCTGACACTAAACTGACGATATGTCAGAGCTGCCAGTGTTTTTACCGATAGTATGTTTAGATTTAATCCCGAAGAGCAAAATGTTCATGAAAATAGTTATCTATATTCAACTTTTAATAAAACAAGGAAATGTTTACTTATTCATACAGCTTTTATTTCTTTACCAGTGTTAGTTTAAACTCTGTCATCATATATGTTCAGTACATTTAACATGAAAAATGGAATGAAGCACATTTTGTGCTGGCTTAGAATATTAAATAACTACACATAATTTAGAGAATTATATAACGTTCTCACATTAAAAATATTTCACATTAAATAGATTATTTAGTTGGAAAAACTGCTCGGGTAGAGCCTGTTATTGACTGATTAGTAGACATGTTGCACCAACTGTAGATTTAAAGCAATAAATTATAGTTGGAATTTTAGTTATTGTGCCTTTAATTTTATTTTCTACATTCAAATATACTTCCAGCCATCCGTTTTTGACATTCTAGTACAAAAAAATTGTAGTACACATCTTTCTGCATATTCCTTAACTCCAGAAATAGACGTGTAACACTGAGCAAGCTTTGTCATCATTTTTTTCTAAGTCCAATAGCTGCTGTTGTCTGCAAATTTAACTTTATACTTTATTAGTTTCACAATCACCTAAGTACACTGACAGGATGGACTGTTATATCAACCATGTGGGACGCTTCTAGACAGGGTGACTTTAAATATCCAACTTTAACTATCTGATTTTGTTCAACCAGAAAACAACGCAGCCACCTGCAGATGGACTTACTCAGACAAGAGTTAGTTACCTCGTTTATTAAAACAGATGGTATGAGTGCAAAAAGCACAGTTTTGTGTCTGAATTCACATGCAAATGCAAAAAGAAAAAAAAAAATCTTAACATTATGTTTCTGTTTTTGATGGTTGAGCAGGGCTCATTTCCATTTCAGGGACACTGAGGAACATATCTGAGTTGACATTGAACTGTTAGGGCTCAGGTGGAACTTGACTGGAGAGACCACAGGCCCTGGTATAGCTGGTAGGATCAGCTGTCATCCACTTGCAACTTTCCACTGTTTTCCTCAAATGGGTACCAGCCAGAAAAACAGGGGTTATTTACAGGTGACTTCCCTTGTCGTCGCACACAGCTGAGCCGCAGCCTCTCAGTTCAGTGTGAATGTGTGTGTGATGTGTGGTCGGTGGGCAGACATCACAATTCATCTCATCACTTCACATCTGGTCTGCTCTTTACTTCCATCACTGCCGCTTTTATTTTCCTTTGGCGCTCCGCACTTTTATGCAGTCAGCGGTGTGTCAGCAGTATTATTGGGGGATTCCCTGGAATTGCTTTAGAACAGGGAACTACCTGCTAAGTGTGCATACACACACCCAGACTCACACACACGCATAAGTACGCAGCCCTTTGCTCACCACTGGGAATTGAAACGGTAATATGAACTCACCCTTGGTCTGAATGAAAGCCCATTACAATTTATTTTTACCACCACAGCCTGGACAGTTTACTGGCTTGTTCTTTAGTATGTTTAGGTTTGCTCTTTATTTCCATCACTGACACAGAGACTATAAAGATATTTTTTTGAGGATGTTGAGGGTCATATATATGTCAGCTTTAATTTACACACATTGAAATAAAAGCTTTAAAGTTTAAATGTTTCTGACACTTATTGCCCATATATTTAATCTTTTCCAGTAATATTTGCAGAACTGCCTCTTCTTTATGACATAATGTGCTCTGGGAAAATGATGTGCTCGCTTGAGCCTACATTTAAATTTGCCACCTGCTGCTTGTCAGCTCTCATCAAATGCTTGGATGAACTTCACAAATACTCACTGTAAGTCTCTGCTTGCGTTCCAGGATCTCTCTGGCTCGATTGATGACCTCCCCACTGGGACAGAGGCCGGACTGGGCTCGGCTGTCGGAACTGGCGGATCCTCCAACGGCAGCAGCAGCGGTAGCAGCCAAGGGGAGCCGGGAGGCGCCGGTAACCAGGGACAGTCCCCCTTCTCTCCCCATGCCTCCCCCCACCTCCCTGGCCAGAGGAGTGGGCCCTCTCCCTCTCCGGTGGGGTCCCCAGCAGGCTCCACTCAGTCCCAGCCGTCCCGTTCGGGCTCAGGACCAATTTCTCCTGCCAGTGGACCCCCTGCCAACACCACAGCTCCAGGTAGAGTTTCCGTTTTGAGCCTCATGCATTTTAACTATGTGGTTTAATGTGATTAAAAGTTAGAAGGGGTTATTAGGGGGTTTTTTAATTACCAAAAAAACTGCCAAAATATGCCGCTGATGACAGAGCTGTATTTTGCATTTTGTGTTTTGAATTTCTGCTAAAAGTTTTTTTTGAATTTTTCTGTTAGAGAGCACAAGAGGGAAGAAAGTCAAAGCATCCCACAGTCAGTGAAGATGTATTGGATTTGACAGCTAATGAAAAATACCTGCTGCGACATGTTTGAACCACCTGAGCACTATTTTGTAGTCATTCCAAACTGTAATTATAAAATAGGTGGAAAATAAAACCCTTTTTTAGCATCTGTTGCAAATAAAAATTAGAAAAATGTGGCAAGCATTCCTAATCAGAGCCTCTGAGAGGACGCTTTGAAAAAACACCTTTTGAATCAATTAAAGCTGCAAGTCTTTAGTAGTATTTTTCCACCGACATTACAAATCTAGAAATGTTACATCTGCTCATTCTTTGGAAAATAGCTCCAGCTAAATTAGATTGAACAAAGAGACTGTGAAAAACTATTTTCAAGAAGTGACACTATTTTCTTAATTATATTTAGTTATTTTTGTCTTGCAAGATCACCTTCTTCCACATGTTTACTGTTTGTCCTACATAAATAGCAACCGACTTTCCAACTATCCCTATAAGCAATTATTCTAAGGAGATTTCTTACGGCTGCAATAATTTCACTGATGGCCATCCATAAAGGTCAGCTAACATTAGTCCTGTCAACAGGGTCTTCCACCTGGTTCCTGTCAGCTGCTTCTCTAATTACTGTTTCTCCTCAGAGGGGAAATTTCCTCACCATTAGGTAACTTCTGAAGGTAGATGATTGGTTGCATTGGATTTTCTTTGGGTGTATCACATGAAAATGGAAACCTGACTCTGAACCAGAAGATTAAATTCTCAGACAAGTTAGTTTTGATCAAAATACCTAAATTGTCTTTCATATTTGTGAAGAAAAATCAAGTCTGTTCTTTTTTTTTTCCATTTGCAAATGTTACTTGGATCATTCTTATGTCAACACCATTAGTGCACCTGTTACTTCTGAAAGCTTTTCGCAGTAATCACACCCACGTTTATGTCTGACCTTCTTGTTTCTTCCCCCATTTCTGTTTGTTTTTTAAATGTGTGCATTTAAGCAAGGTTATATTGCAAAGTGTCCTTTGTTTAGAATATCATTGGTGAACCCACAGAAAGCAGGTTTAAATGTTATGTGTTGAACTAGATTGTGAGAATAAAACTTCAGCAGTACAATGTTTTTACTTAACCTCATTCACTGTCTTAATTAAACATAATTATCAATATAAAAGAATAAAAAGTTGGAGCACTTGTTTTGTTTAATTGTTTCTATATTTGTTTCTATATTGCTGTGTAATACATTTAAATTCATTTCCATTTTGCCAGTTTGCACAAAGAGTGATGAAGAGTACTCACTGTGACAGAAGACCAAATGCTTTCCATCCTGAACATTTACTTTGATTTTCTCCAGTCCATTTACAATTCTAATTCAGGGAACTTAAGAGCTTTGCTGTGTAACCTGGACTCTTTGTGGAACATTTTTCATTGGCTGCATTGCAGAGATATTTCTTCACATCCATGGAGGTTTTTTTTTTTTTTTTTTTATCTCCCTCTATGTACCAGCTACCTGTGGATCACACCAGCATTTATAGTGCTGTTCAAAAGTGTTTTAGTGAAGTGTTTGCAAATGGCTTTGAATGGTTTTCAGTAGTTTTATTTAATTTTTATTTCTCCGTTTTACTGTGGTACCCCCAAATATATTCTCAGCTTACTTTATGAAGGCATCAGAAGGTTTTTGGAGAAAATCAGTGAACAAACCGTCATCATGAAGACAAAAGAACACACCAGGTTAGGGATCCATGTGTGTAGATTTAAATTGGGTTTGAATATCTGACAGAGAACTTTTCAAAGTGTTTGAACTATCTCTTTGATAAAACAAAAATGTGTGGAAGATTATCTGCCTGCCAGGTTGCTTTTTGAGAGAAGCCTAAAATAAAGAACTCCTTTGAAGAAAAGCTATGAGGTTCATCTTCCAGCTGGACAACAACCCTAAACAAATGCTTTCAGATCAACTCATATTTATGTGTTAGAATGGCCCAGTTAATTTAATGACTTGAAATGGATGTTTAAAGTCACTCTGTTGGATTCACAAAGCTATTTTGCTGGGAAGAATTTCAGTCTTTAGATACCGTAAATCTGTTAGAGACATTCCCTGAAAGCCGAACAACTGTAATTATATAAAGCATCATAAAGGGCAGGTAACATGCAAGCACAACACTTTTCAGATTTTTATTCGTTAAAAGATTTAAAAACCGTTTATGATTTTTTTCTTTACTTTCATAACTGAACACTTTTTTGTTTTGGGCTATTACAAAAAACCTCTATGAGGCACTGTGCATCTATACTTTGTCCCTACTTGGAGTGTTACCATGTTATGGATGTTTGGGGTTGATTTCCCTTCAGATTTGTAGCCTTATCTAAAACAAAAGAACGTAACAGGACTATCAGACAGTACACAGTGTGTCTGTCTGTCTCTTGAGGCCATAAAAGAGCATTTAGATAAATAAACAGTGAGCATTTTCCATAAATGCACTCTTGATTTGCCTGCAACAGCCTGCATGTGTGTGTGGCCTCCATGTCATCCCGCCATCCTGCCTTTCTGAGTGAGTGGCTGACTGGCCCATCAGCTTGTCTAAGACCTGCCAGTCACTCCGACAAGGAGGGGCAAAGTGTCTGGAGTGAGATCTAAACTCCAACTCCTCCATCTACTCCTCGTGCTCTTCCTCTCCTTCCTCTCAGCCTCTTACACCAGTGATTGACGCTAATGAAAAACTGGGACAGTGGGGTTTTTTTCCAGACGCTCGTGCCAAGAATCATGACAAGAATCCAGAGTGAAGCGGGCGAAGACGGGAGGCGAAACCGATCGCTGGGACGTGATTAATAAGAAAATATTTTTAAATATTCCAGGCGTCAAATAAGTGGTGATAAAGCATGGAGCAGTGAGTAACATCTGGCATGTTTTAGCTGCTGTACTACAATCAGTTTGAATTAGATCAAGAAGAAGCCAGTTTCACAGAGACACAGGAGAACTAATGTGGTTAGCACACATCTGATTAAAAATGCCCCACTTTGCAACACTTCATCTCAAGTTGGAACATATCTGTTGATGCTAAGCTTTACTTTGGCAGGATGCAGTGAAGACAGACAAGAGTTTTCGCCAGCTGTGAGCGTTTCCTGTGGATTTCGGCAAAAGCAGGTTCTGTCCAGTAAAAGTAAAAAAAAGAAAAGAGAAAGAAAATCACAAGATGACAACGAATAATAAGCAATTTAATTTGTGTGAAGACCTCATCTGCAGCATTTTGAGCTGCAGTCAAGAAAAAGTCAAAACACAGTCTATCTGGCGGCTCTTCATTCTGCTCCATTTAGCCCGCTGTCAGTGGAGAAATTGGTATTGCAGGTTGTTTCTTAAATTGATTCTGCACCTCAACTGCTGTCAGAATCTGTTGTTTTCATTGACATTTTTGGGTGTTTAGATTTTTTTCCCTCCAATTGCATTTAATTATAACTGTTCCATAAATGTCAGCACATGAAGATGTTTGGATAGTTTTGGCAGGCTTCTGTATAAGTGCAAATAAATTAGAAAATAATAATAATCTTTTTTGGCATTGAATAAAAAATTGTTCAGACGATTATCATTTTTTTTGTTTTTACACAGACAGACTTGGTATTTAAAGGGAAATTTCTTCAATTAGGTTCAAGAAAATATTCCAGATTTTGCACAAATATGTAAAGGTAAATATTGCTTGGAGTCACATTATTTGGCTGTGCAAGTAAACATTAAGAAAGTCTTAGAATTAATTCATCTTATTTTACAATAATTTAATTTTCTGTGACATTTTTAAATAAATCCAGGGCATGTACTTTTGAAGAAAGCAAAGAAAATGACAAAAAAATTCTAAAAAAAAAAACATAGAGAGATTAGCAATAGGAGGGTCATACCATAAGAGAAATGTTAACTGGTGTCAGATATGTCAATATCGGTGAGGAGATTTCATGTACATATTGACAAATAAAAATCTTAACACTTAATTTTTTTTTATCAAAAATTTTTTTTTTTTTTTTATCAAAAAAATTTTTTTTTTTTTTTATCAAAAAAAATTTTTTTTTTTTTTGAGAAAAAAGTAAAGTACTCAAAAGTATTTTTTACTTTGAACAAAAGTAAAGGTTTAATTTGCCTTTATTATGTAAGCTTATGCCACTGCGATAAAAGTTGCATGTTTTTAAAAAGACTTTCTGTATAAAGATTTAAAGAGATGATAGTTTTCCTAAGTGACGTTGTTTAATCCTCAGTATAGTTGCGCACTTACATTCATATGCATCGTGTTTGTGTCTGCCACCAGTCAGGCTCCCTCATGGGAGTGATGCGACACATCACATGGATGAGCACATCCGTTCCCCTTGACAGCGGTCAGAGGAGAGCAATTTCATTATGTCATGTTTTCACCTGGCTGTCAAACAAATGTACACATGCAGAGTGGAAATACCAGCCAAGACAGGCAGAGGGAGCATATAGAGGGGCACACATACCTGTGAAAAATGTATTTCATGCTTTGACACTTCATATATATATTGTTGTTCGTATGAATTACTTCTGTATGTATGCTCACATGGATGAGTGACAGTGGTGTTTGAGTGTGTGTGTGTGAGAGAGAGAGAAAGCTGCACTGTGAGAGTGTTAAAGAGGGGTATGTTGACAGATTGCCAGCCTATCATACACCCATACACTTGCACAAATCTATCTTGTCGGAGCGCCACAGCAAGCCTGTGATTCCCTCGTCTCCTCACTTCTCCTCCTCTTCCTCTTTCCCTGCTCTCCCCCACCTCCCTCTGTCAGTCTCTCCATGAAGCAAATCCAATACACTGTAACATTATCCGGAGCCTTGCCTTGCTATTTGGATTCTCTCCCGGAGCCAAAAAGGCACACACAGGGCCAAATTGATTTTCCTGTTGCGCTAGATTTGTGACAGTCGAGCAGAAATCACATTGCTCAACCGCCAACCTTCCCCCTCCTCATCTGCCATCTCATATGTGCACACAAACACATACACACACCTCTTGGTGTCTGTCAGGCTTTTTTTTTTCTAACTGTAAGACATCAGAGACAATAAAGAAAGATTTCTGTCTCTCATTCAAGTGGGTTCTCCATGAGTTACTGTGGAGGAAAGTAGAGAGGTATTCAAGTTAAAGTGCACAGCACAATGTCTTTAGAAAGTTTACAAATCAAAAAATCTGAGTTTAGAGGTGGAAAGTTTCAGGCTGTATTTACTATTTGGTTTCACTGCATGCACCCTCTGGTTTGACATGATATCTACAGCTACAGTCTGTCAGAGCGGTGTCATTTTCTGTAAAGACTTAGCAGACCTGTCAGTTCTCCAAAACCGAGTCGAAGATGTATCCATTACCAGACTGAATCTGATGCATATTACATCAAACTTCATGCAAACACAACATGGAAAGTCAGCTGTCATCAGCTGGTAGCACTGCTGCGGAAAACATTGAGGCAAGACTATACTGGCAGAAATCCCTCAGCAAGTTTCATAACAGCAAGAGAATAAAGATCAAACCAAAAAATATTTTTTGGTTTTAAGTAGGAATGTTACCTATACACATTAAACTGGTGTGGTTAGGTATATGCTACAGAGATCCAACAGATCTCAAAATCTTCACACTTGAATTCTTGAGGTAGATTTTAGAAAAAAAAACTTAAAAATCATAAAAGCAACTTTATAAAAGCTATTTTTGGCTGTTTTGAGGACCAACTATAGTTTGGAGACAGCTCTAATAAAAATCTCCAATGACCTAAAATGCACCCCTAACGAAAACTTTGAGTCCTCGTTTTGCTCTCTGTCAGCACTGTTCATGCTGTACATCTAGTAGGGTTTGCTACTAGTTACTACCAAACCCTATCTGACCTCTTTGCTATTCTCTGTTATTGATTCAGGTCTTATTTAGCAGATAGAGATTTCTTTAAATCATCAAAGGCTTCAAATTTTTCTAAGCTTAATGGTGTTCCCCAAGGCTCCATATTTGGTCCCACTGTTTATAAGGTGCCTGCTGACCCTTGGAAATATCATCAAGCAACAGGGGATAGATTTGCATGGTTAAGTGAATAAAATAATCCTTAATATTACTATCTCTTTTGAGGACAAAAGGAAGATGGATTCCTATTTCATCTGTAACCTTGACATCAAGACATGCTTGACAAAACCAGGACCAAAAAAAGATGCTAGTCATGGATGCTGCCACACACCTGGATTAAATTTATATCTAATTAAGTATTCTGATGCTACAAGTGAATAAGCAACAATAATAACGATTATTATTATTAGAAATTACATATTATAATTCAAATCTGTCAATGCTATTTTAGTTTTATACAAAATAATACCGTAAATGATAATCACACATCCTAACCAGATAATCCTACCTTTTTGTAAAAAAAAATATATATATAGTTTCCCCAGAGGATTCACTCTTTAAAAAAGAACCAACAGGCAGATGTTGAGTCCTGAAATAACATAAAAGTTAGAATAATGTAAAAAAAAAATAATAATAATTGTAACAAGGCAGGTCAGAAAGTCCAGAGGGAGTTTAGTGTGTATTACCACACAGAATTGCAACATGATTTGAGAGGATATAAATCCTGTTTAAGTGATGTTTGCACAGTGGCTGCTGATTGTGTCACAATGAAAACATCAGCTGTGATGAACTTGTATGTTTCCATTGTGAGCGAGTCAAAAATGTCAAGTAGGATGATTACAAAAATGTTTTTGCTTCCCCAGCTCGTGCATGAATCTGTGTGTATCCATGTCTGCATAAACTGGGATATTTCACAAAATGCACCCTGTTGTTTTAGTCAAAACTTAAAACACATGTCGCTGCTCTTTGCCATTTACATAAAAGAGCAACCAAATCCCTGAACACTTTGAACTTAACCAGAAAGAAACTTGTTTTTCAAATTTGTGTACAATATTTGGTCATTTCTGCGTGCATGCATTTGAAACCAAAGCTGCAATATTTTCTCCATGTTGTGGAGCTGCTAATATCCACAGAGGATTTCTGCACTCTTTCACATCCCAGCTGTCTCTGTCTGCTGCAGAAGATCACAAATCCTCCTCTCAGCTCCATCCATTCTTTTTCATTCTGTGTCTCTTTCAAACCGCAGTCCTTGGAGGTCCAGTTAACATTGGCCTGCCTGGTCTCTCCCGTCTACCTCCTCCATCCTCTTCTTTCTTTATTTCGTTTTTCACCTCCCCTCCAAGTTTTTATTTTCCTCTAATAAGGTGAATGGAGCTCGCGGGCGAGCACTCTGGAGAGTTTAAGCTGTTTATCTGTGCTTCGCTTCAAGAGCTTCCGGGGCCCAGAAAAGGATAGAGAGGTCAGAGAAAGTGGAAGGGTGGAAAGCAAGGAAGAGTAGAAAAGAAGGTTTAACCTTTTCTCTTTATTAGCTAAAATGCTCTTTCTTAATCAAAGCTTTAAATTTGCTCCCCTTTACATCATCCTCAGCCCTGCATTTGTAGACAGATTTTATTTATTATATAAGAAGTGCACATAAAAGGAGTAATTGTAAACTGTTCTGGTCAAAGGCAGTGGCAGTTCTTTGAAACGGATAGGAGTTAATTCAGTCCTCAACCAATTAAACCAAAAACCAGAAAATGCACTCTTAAAACATAATTTTATCTTAAGCTTTAGAAATACTTAATTCCATTATCCAGCTGTAGTAAACAGACCTAAATCTTAGACTTTGCATAAAAGGGAGAGATGCCCACTCCACATAGATTGGTCATGCAAATAAACATCAGAAAACTGAATCAAAAGGTGTTTTTGTTGTTGTTTGTGTTCTGTCCTCGGACACAATGGCACCCTGGAAGGTGAGCCATTTCACCAACTTAAAAAATCACTACTGGTCAAACATTGAGTATACATTCATAAAGAAAATGGTTTAACTTTAAGTTGGCCGTTTTGTGAACAACATTTGCATGAATTTCTCGATTACAGAAAAAACACATTGTTACTGAAACAGAAAAAGCCATAGGGACATTTAGCTTAAAACCAAATTTCTCCTCCATTGCCTCTGGTGAAAGTTACCAGAAAGAAGCAATAAAGGGGTGTGAGGGAGGTGTTGTGGGGAGGAGTTATTATGTGTTTTTCAGCATTGAGTGTGTGGAACATGGCAAGTTTTCTTGTCACACCACTCCCTAAGAGGCTGTGTGGTGGGAACACTGCCTCTGGCTGTCCCCGTCCCCCTCTTTTCCTCTCATTATTTTCAACGCGCTTGCTTTCTCTTATGCTCCCTCTTGTGTCTCGCATTCCCTCGTCCCCACCCTCTCGCCTTCCCATCACTGTTTGTCTCTGCTTTATTCGCTCAGAGCGTTGCTGTGGCGCAGGCCTCCCACCGAGGAACAAGGCTGAATTTTTCCATCCACATCTCTGCCTCTGTGCCTCCGTCTCATTTCTCCTCCAGCTCTCTTTTTTCCCTTCTCTCTCCATGTGTCCTCCTTTTTTGTCTTCTTCCCCCACCACCCACGCTGCCATCCACCCAACTTTTTTTTTCCCCACCCCTCTTTCCCGCATTTCTCTTACTTGCTGTTCGAAGTGAAACAGCAAAATGCTGTCCCTGTAGGCATTATATGCACATAGCACACCGTCGGCCAAAATAAGAGGGTAAAAAGAGCATGCCTGCTGCGTTAGCCGTTTAGAGAAATCCCATTCTAACTCTGTCCGACTGGAAAACCCTAACCGGAGCACAGTGTGCAATTATTTTCCCACCCCGACACCTATTTTCATGCTTTCTCTCACTCCATCGCTCCCTCTCCCACTGTTTTTAGCTTAAGCTGCAGTTTTTCTTTACTTACAGTTGCTACTCAGCGTTGGAAGTAATGAGGATCTTGGGAGAGCGCTTGTTTTTGCGAGCCACTGCAGGCCTATGTTCATCCCCCACAGGGAGAGTTAACTGGCATTAGCCCCCGGCTTGGAGAAGCATTGACTCGCACCCATTGAGATCTAAACCACCGTTATTGGAGCCCGCTGTTTATCTGCCTCTTCCCCCTAAAGACATGGCAAATGGGGGTTTTACCTCGACATGCGTATGTGTGTGGGTGGGGAGGAGGTGGGGGCGTGTGTGTGTGCGTGTTTGTTGGGTGGTGCAGGTGTGTGCACATTTATTGCCTGGGGCTTGTATTAGGAGATGGTGCTGAAGCAGCCTTTTCTCTGTCTTTTGTACCATTCTATTAGCACCCACCACACTTACCTCACTTCATCCAAAATGGCCCTCATTGCTTAAGGCTGCTCTGTTTTTGTGAGAAATACTTTTAAAAAGTGTGCAAGAAATCCTACTTTTGCATGCACACACATAGCAGCTAATGCACCTGCACTGCTTGTGTGTGCACTTCATAGGTCTCATCATTGAATATAAGGCGAATCATCACTCTACATCAGCAACATTCATACAGGTTGAGATAGCTCATACACTTTATATTTCCAGGGTAAAAGTAATGCCTCAAGTTCTCTCCCTGAGCTTTGAACTTCACTATCATTTACGTTTGAAACCATGATGAAAACAAATCTTCAAAGACCACACTCCCTCCCTTCAAAGGCGTCTCAACAGTCCTCTTGGATAAGAAATTAAAAGTGCATATTGGGTTCTTAGTGTGGAGTATTACATCCAAAAGAAGCAGCAAATTCCTATTAGTTTTATTACTGTTGCTATGTATGCATTATGTTTGCATTCTAAAAAAGTCCAACAATTCAGTGTTAAGCAAAAACTTTTAAACTTGTGGATTCACAACTTTCTATGACATTAGCATAAAAGAAAGAACGTTTATATTACATTCGACTGAAATAGAACTAACAAATTAGTATCGATTCAGGTGACTGACAAAACTTATTTCAAGTCATCTTTGTATGTGAGCTATTTGGTTGTTTATGCGTCTTTGCACAGCTGGATGTTTTTAAAGGTGTAAATTGTGGACAGGAAATAAAAATGCAGTGTGATGCAAGGGAGTTGGACAACAAGATATTGCCACACCACTGATTGTTACATGTGTTAATTACATTAAAGCTCCTGAGGGAACACTGGAATTGTCAGTAAAAATACTGCAAAAAAAAGCATAATTTTATGAAAAAGATAACACTCTCAGACAGTCACAAATTGACAGTTAAAACTACAAAAGTGGAGAAATTACACAATTTTATGTTAAATAAAATGATAAAATGACTAAAATACAAAAAGCCTTTAATAGAGAATGAGACATTAAATTACACTTGTCTTAAAGGATTAACTTTTCAAACAACTGAACAAACACTTACAAAAACTTTAAATTGAAGTACATGTATTTTTTGAAAATACAGTGCAATAACACATATTAACATTTACATGTCATGATCCATGGGTGTTTCTGTTTTCTTTAGTGTGTACTTTCTGTTCATTATTGTGTGTAAAGTCTTCCCATATCTAGTTTGTCATCATGGTTTTGATGACAAACTAGAATTGTCATAATGGTTTTGCCATATATGTTACTTCTTATAATTAACAGCTTCTTGTTTTCTTTTTCTTTTAAATTTGCTTTATTCTCTTACTTTAAGCATAAGACTTACCCCTTTTGGTTTGTCGATCCTCTTGAATCTTACTTTACTTCAGCTCCCTGAGTTAATTAGTCTCCCTTGCTCAGTTTCTGGGCTTTCCTTTTTTTCAACACTGTTCAACATCTCTGATTACCTCACTGACTCCTTTCTCATTTTCTAGTATCTCTACTGATGCCTCAGCTAAAAAGCTCCCTAGTTTGCTTTGTTCATTGTTGGGTTTTTCTAATGCAGTCACACTGGTTTCATGCTCCATTCTCTTGGTCACAAACTTTATAAGTATTTATTTTTCACTATTAAAAAGTTTTGTTTTCACCTCTTTGCTCTTTATTGTATATTATTAAAAAGAAGATAAATTCAAAATAGTTGTATTATTTCACCAACATAAATGTGAGTCATATATCAACAATAACATGTGGAGGCTTATTTAATATGTTTGTCAAAAGAAAAAGGATTACAAAGTGTAGTGTGCTACATAGTGCCAGCTATGTCAACACACTTTTTAAAATTGTGTTGATTGAATCTCAACAAAATGAAATACCAATTAAGAGTAGCTTTTAATTGAACATAACTTAAATATCTTTACATTAATATGTGCAATTTATCTCTCCCTAACTACATTGAAATTAATTATGTTAGCTTCATAGGGCCTATAATTAATTTTTGTTAATTGTGCTGCTATAAATAGCTGCAGTCATTAACAACACTTGCCTCTAAAGATGGCATGCAGTCAACATTTATTGATTTATTTATCTATTTTTATTCATTGATCATTTAAATAAATAATTCTGTTTATTCTGGTTTATTTTTTCTTGACAGTTAATAATCATAGGGTTATCATGCAACCATGACTTTATATATTAGGTATTAGGTGTGCAAAAGGAAACTGGTTTCCATTTTGCATACGAAGCAGCGTTTTCCTAACATTTGAATTTTCATCCATAGTTTGTAATATTTTCTTAGCAGGCATGAAAAGGTGTACATTCAGTTTGTCCTGACATTTAGCTCGCTCCACTCCATATTCCGCAGGGCGAGAAGAAGAACTGCGTGTCAAAGATCCAGCTCATGAATTATTAATGATGTAGATTAAAAGTGCCAGGACTCACTGAGGAGCTTGTTTGTTTTATTTGGACATAATTATTTAATGGCACCTTGTTAAAAATGATAAAGAACATTGGATAAAAGCAAGAGAAAGGAGGGACCATAGGAAAAGATCTTATTAGTGATATTTTGGTATTAGTGTTCCATTTTTTTCTCTTTACTTTTTCCTTTGCTTCCATTCTTCACTTTGCCTGTCTTTCATTAAAACGTGCATCAAATTTCGTTGCCGTAATATCATTTGTAGTGACAGTTTACATGGTCATGTGGAGGAATTAGTGGAGCGTAGAGGTCACTGTTCCCTGTTTCCACCTCCACAGAGGCATTCACTCACAAACACACTGTGGAGGATGCTGCCAGTCCCCCCTCTGCCTTCCAAGCAAACAGATTTTGACAGCGTAGCGGGTGCCTGGTATATATCACTGCACACACTGCACATACGCACACACAAAGCCTAGCCTTTATCGTAGGGTCGGCTTCTGCAGTTAAAGGGTTCAGCAAACCGCTGCGGGCATCCTTCATCCTCAGTGCCTCCCCATCTGATCCCCAACTGCAGCTAAATCTGTCCCTTTGGCAACAAGTTGCCATGACCCTTTACTACATGCTTAAGGCTTCCTCAGTCAGTGATTCAAACATGCTGCATAACACTGCAGCACAGTGTTTTATATACACACTAAGGCAAACACATGAGAATATATTTGACTACGCACAAATCCACACTTAGTTGCCTGCTCTCACATACCTCTGCCCTCCTAATATTGAATAAATTTGTATTTGGAAGGTTAAAGGGGAAATATCTCAGTGAAGCCAACAGTATTATTTATCAAACTTGGGTTTTCTGCAAAAGGTTTGGGAGCTTTAGCATTTACATGATCTTAATGTTCTACAGCTTTTATTTCTCAAATTTCTTCAACAGCAGAAAGTCCCAAAACGTTTGGGTATGTTGTAATCTGTATACTGATGAGACAAAAGTAGGGCTTCTTGAAAGTTGGTTGTTTAGTTACATCTGGGTTATAATTTCAAAAGCCATTCAGAAACAATTATACCTACAGTTAAAAATGGTTATGCGATGATTCCTTGAGACCTGGATAATTTGCCGTAATTAATCAAACCTTGAATTTTGTTCTCTATCAGAAAATGCTGAAGGAAATTGTCCAGCCATCAGTTTGTGGCCTTAATCTCAAATACACTGGGATTACGAAGTAGGACAAATATCTGAATAAAACCTGGAAGTCCACATCTGACTAAATAGAAACCTTTACAGGCTTTGGATTGGCCTGGTCAACGTCTGGACTTATGTTGTGGCATGAAACCAAGTTGTTAATGGTTAAAGACCCTTCTATTTTGACTGAACTAAAACAGTTACATTTTCTAATTTAACAGATGTAGCACACTTTTTGACAGTTTTTACAAATGCAAGGTTTGCACATCCAGTTATTAAATTCAGGTGACAATTACTTTTTACATATTAGTATAGCTTTCTTACTCCAATTTATATTTTAATTTGAAAACTATTGCTGTATATGCCAAGTTTGTTGGATTTGATAAAAAAGTGACAATCAATTTGACTGCATTTGGCCAGTCCAAATGATTTCAAATAATATATAAAGCCATTTGTACACACTCATTTTCTCAACTTTTAACTTGCTTTTGGTTATAATGCAGGGCTATGATTTGTAATAAAGTATTACTTTTGCATAAGGAATGCATTAGAATATTTTCCATTGCCTGTGAAGACGCACATAAAAGCTAGTAGCCAGTGTTTCTTGTGTTATCTCACAGTTGGTTCAGCGTTTGCATACTAATGTCTCCCATTCTCTCCTGCAACATGGTGACAGACTAACTAATCGAATATTCCCTCTTTGAAGCAGTGCCGCTGGAACTATTCAAGTGTGATGCAGGGGGGTTTTGTGTGTGCGTGTGCGTGCGCGTGCGTTTGTATCTGTGTCTGTGTGTATGTGAACATTTCAGTACATGTCTTATGTGCCTCTGTGCTCTTACATGTGCTTCCTTGTGTGCTCTTCTGTGTTTATTTACACTAGTTTGTGCAAGTACTTTTTACGTCCATGCATATTACTTGTTTTTGCGTGCTTGAGTGTGAGTGGGCGGCGGATAGATGGAAATGTTGTTTATGCATTTCTATGCAAAGCAATTATGTTGACTTAATTGGGTTTGTTTATGTGGAGAGTGTCACCTCTAGTCATGTATTGCTTCTGGTGTGGACGGACACACACACACACACACACGCACACACACAACATATAAACACGCATACATATGTAAACAAATTTGAAATAGCATAGATTTTACTGACTGATTGGATAACATGAATAGTGTTCTTCATTTTAAGAGGCCATAATATTCATTGAGTTGTTATGAGAGCAACAAATTAATATTACTGTTACGCTCTCGCTGTATAACTCTTACTGTTCGCACATGTTCCTATGTGTACTAAACATTTTCACATCTCCCAAGCGTTTTTTGTTAGATTTAGATAAATTAAATGTTTACTTTAATCACTTACGATACAGGTGCATCTCAATAAATTAAAATAGAATAAAATTTGAATGTCACTCCTTTAATGAAACTTTAAGATATATATTAATTAGATTCATTACACATAAAAAATGATTTATTTCAAGTGATTTGACAATTTTGGTTTATAGCGAATAAAGGCTTTCATTGACACCTTTAATGAGCAGGTTACAAGTTCAAGAAGGTAATTGCTGAAGAAGTTTACTGTTCAGACAGAGCTGCATTGAAGGATATAAACAGAAAATTGAAAGGAAAGAAAAAGTATAGCAGAAAAAGCTGCACAAGCAACTGTAATAAAAGCAGCCTTTAAAGGAAGCTCTTGAGTAGCAAAGTCTATTCAAGTTTTCTGGATGATTATTAATACATTTTGGATTTTGTTTGGATGCCATGCTCCCAGATCCTGGAGGACGACTGGAGAAATCCAGTTGCTTCATGTCCATGGGGACGTTTCCACAGTCAGTGATGGTTCCAGAAACCATGACATAGGTTACAGTTTGTCCAGCTATTTGTGCAGCTATACTGGGAAATTTTAAAGCAAATTATGCCTCTCTCTGCTGAAAACCTTATCAGCTGAGTTTGGGTGGGCTAAAGTAGGAACTCCTGCTTATTGATTATCATTATCTCAGTCAAATTACAAAATTAGTATATAATTTATCCAAATTTTACAGGTTAGTTATAAAACATTGCCAGGATAATTTTGGCAATGATCTAAAGGACTGGTGTATATGTGGTTGAGAGAATAATTACTCTGTGTGTGTAATTTGAAGAATCAAAAGCCAATTTGGCTTGGTTTATATTTTGTTGATCAAGGAAGAGACCGATGCATTTTATACCATGTTTATGCTGATGCATCTGACAAGCAAAGTAAAATTCTAAATTGTTTATGTTTCTCCATCTAGAGAGGGATTCTTCTCTTGTATTGGATGTGTGGCAGAGCATGTTTTTGCAGCTATATTTTCCTGAAGTCCAGGATTGGGAACCTCTGCTTCACATGTCAAAAATGGCTTAAAACATAGAAAACATTTTAAAGACATGAAAAACTTTATATCTATGGATTGGTCTGAAGTTATTGAAAAGATCTATTGTAGTGAAAGTGGAAAAGAAATCATGAATTTACACTTATGAGTACCATTTTAGGTGCCCCAAAGTGGTACCTTTAAGTTTCTTTCAACTCTCATTGCTTCAAAAGTAATGCAAAAGCATCAACATTTTTCATTTTTGACATGGTTGAGGCTAAAACATTCTTATCAAAAATATCCCACTGTGCTATTTATTTCAGGCAAATATTGCATATTTTAAGTTTATCAATCAAAAAAATTCATGCTATCTTGGGACAAAATGGGCATAAAAACCTAAGCTTTAAAAATATGAAAAACATTATGTCTCTGGATAGGTATGAAGTTGTTGAAGAAATTGAATACATTGAAGGTGAATTGAAAATTAAACATATAGCGTTTGTTTTGTTTCATAAGATGCACTTTTTGAAAAGTCAATTCAAAGGTACCTCACATTGTGATAGCCTTCTCCATTTCATTTAAGTTATATTTAACATTAAAACATAAATCATTAAAGACAGATGTAATCTCCATAGATTTTCTTTGGGGTTTGGGTCAAGAGAGTCGCTGCTCTTTTTACGATAATATAAGCAAAAAGAGTCTCTTCAGTAGATCAACGTTTCTGTATTGAAATCATTTTCTTTGCTCTTAAATCACATTCTAACTTTCTGGTAAGCAAAATTTTTGGACTTTTGAGAGCTGTAAGCTACATTCATCAAAATTAAAAATTAAAATTCATCTTAACTTTCATTCTGTAAATATATATATTGAATTAAATTCGTATTTCAACTATGTTCAATTACACCTGAAATCCTCATGCCCTTACTTCTCCTTCTTCTTTCCCAATTTGAATCTAAAGATAAAAGGTTAATTTGCTATCTCTTTCCTTCCTCTAGGCCAAATCAATCCACCTTACTCTCTGTCTGCCATTGTTCTAATCAGACCCTCAACTCACTATTGGATTTCAATGGAACAGTCACAGCCCAAAGACCTGCACAGCAAACCCAATCGATGATCCTCAGATGGCTCTGGTTTTCCAGTGGGGGGTCTCGCTCATTTTAATGATTACACAGAGAAGTGACTTTGGTTCCAATGTCTTGATATGTCCTCCTGGAGTGGATTTGTCAGTTGTTGCATGGTGAACCAGAATTAACTTTGTGTGTGTCTGCAAGTGGCTGATTTTGGCATCAAAACCTTTCGCTTTGTTTAGCCACCCAAACGACAGAAAAAACGAACTATGTTTAAACGTTTAACTTTTGTGCAGCTGAAAAAAGAAAAACAAAACTGGTCCTCCAGGAGTTTATCTTTTACATCATTTCATGCTGTTTTCTTTCATTTTTTCAAGCAAAGCAGATGGAACAAAAGATGAAAATCAATTTGCTCTTGACCTCACTTCCAAAAAACAAAGAAGGAAAAATGATTCTTGCTAAAAGTTTTCTTTTCATACGACATTTGTTTCAAGGACTGGATTAAAACAATATTTCACACATCACATGAATCCAAACCCTTCAACTCAAACTTCATGTTTTTTGCAGGTTCAGCTGTGGCCCCGTTGAGCTCTGGAAATGGACCCGATACAGCCCATCTGCCAATCACACGCTCCCCTGTGGCTCAGGAGAGAGGTACGTCTCCCTCTACATATATGTGAATAATAACCAATATCAAGAACTGGGTACTTTGCTATGTCTGGCAGAATAAAAAGAGGGGAAATGCTGCGTTCTGACATGCTTGTGTGTTTTTATGGGATGCTTTTTTTTCTCTCCATTTTTGTGCTCCAAAGCCGCAAGACATATCATGTCATCTTGGTGTTTGCCCTAAAATAAAAGAAATCACAATGTCCACTGCAAAAAGATGGTAAATTTTTCTTTTTTTTTTTTTTCTTTTTTTCCATTTCACACCAGCCAGGGGCTGGATAAAAATTAGAGACTGAAAAAAATGGTAAACATAAATTGTGTGTTGCCACAGTCTAGGGAATGAAAGTGGCAGTAATAAAACTATGTTGTTTGTTCAATTTTTTGAGTATTTTGAGTTCAGCATGAGCTGTTTAAGATCACAGTTCATGTTAGCTTCTTTCCTTAATAAACAATACACAAAAAAGTTAAAAAGAAGGAAACCAAACAGAAGACGACAAAGAACCCAAGTGTTTTTTAATTCAGACATGAATATGTAACACAGTGGCCATTAGAAGAAATTATGAAGCACATATTTTAGTTTATTGAAGTTTATACAATGGGGTAACTAGTATAAGGAGAGATTTCAGGGGAAATGTCTCAGAAAAGGAAGCTGGGAGACATACGAAACCGGCACCTATGGAGGAATTTAAAAGCGATCTTATGTTCAGTCTGCCTCTAATTCAACACACCAGCGAAGAACCACCTCAGACAGAAATTGATTCAAAACTAAAATACTGGGAGTATTCATGCGCATAATCTTCTTTTAATCAGCCCTCATATTTCTTCAAACGACTGTGTCGTGAGAAAAGCATGACACCATTGAAGTTTGTTGCATGTTGTGTGATTCTTAGCCATTTTAGCCTAGGTTTATTGAGTCTAATTAAGTGCTAATCTATTTTAGCATTCTGGAGACAACAATAATAAATGTTCCTTTCTTCATTAAGGTTAGGATTAGACATTTGTATACATGTCAGTATTAAATATATAAGTGTTATGAGAACAAAGCTTTGATTAATCCCACTAGTAATCTTTGTTTGGTCAAATTTTAATTGCTATATCATCCAAAGCAATCTCAGTCTGCTAAATAACATCTGGACCATTTTAGCAAAGTACCAGACAATGTCACTTACGTTTTCTAGTCCATTAGTCAGCATCTTTTAATCATCTATGGTAAATGCAGATTCAGCAATACTAGCACTGAGTAAATAAATGTATTTCCAAAAAGCTTGCTATGTGAACACTAACCCAGAGGGCAAATGCCCTAGCCAAACTCAAGGTTGTCTCCAGCAATTATGACCACTTTTCAGGTGTTCGTACAAACAGCACATTTGCTGATTTTTGCAATTCTAATTTCCGTATCCACACCACCCTGCAAAAAGCCTGAAAGACTTCGAATTGACCTTAATGCAATTACTGAGGCTCGCTCTCCATCACCAACCAAAGAGCAGTTAAAACCACAGAGAGACAGAGGGAGTGGATGGATGAAGACAGAGGGAGAGAGTGGGGCACTGATGAAATCAAGTTGGAGATTTAATGCTGCTCTCTAATGCCTGTAAACCTCAAATGCCCCTTTGCCTCTCCCAACCAAGTCCAGGGAAACTCAGCACAGTTAACAGGGTCGACTGTTGTTTATGCTTTTTCTTTTCCATGCTCGTATTAACCCCCTCCCTCTAGATCTACTGTACTCCCCACTTTGCTCAAGTGCTGGTCTCCCTAAGAGCCTCTCTCTGCTCTTCATTTCGATAAATCCACTGACCGTCCCTTTTTCACTCCCTACTTAGTTCTCGCGTGCCTGCTGTTGTCCAGCTGAGACCTTCATTGCCAGGACAAGAGAACGGTCTGTGTTTGTGTGTGAAGAGGGAACGAAACACAGAGAGAGAGGGGCGGGGAGAAAAATCCTTGAATGTGTTATTTGCTTTTAGCACTGTCTGCACAATGTTTCTCTCCCCATCCATTTTCCAGGCAATTTAAAGTGCGGTATTACACTCAGTATTTTTTCTCCTCCTCTCCCAGAATCCCCTTACCCTAATGGAAGCAAAACATTACAATAATGTCCTCGCTCCTTAAACCCAGCACTCGCAGCCTAAGCACTTTCAGGCCCCAGTCGCTCTTTTCCCTCCGTTGCACTGTCTTTCCCTCCCACACACACTTTCTCTCTTGCTGAATCTCTTTCTGCCTAGGCCTGCGTCTCTGTGCTGCACAAAAAAACTCATTCGGCGCTTTTATTGCTCTCTGTCTTTATCTCCTACTCACACGCACACTCAGAAAGCAAATACGTATATCCATATGCACAGTCATAAACTGAAGAGCATTTGAAAACTTCTGCCTCCCTTTCCCAGTAACTTTGCATTTCTCTCTCGCTCTCCTTGCAGAAGTACGGAATTACACAAGTCTCAGCCATCCGTCGTTCCCCAAACCCCAAACTCACTAAAGAGTCAGCCTGTGTGCACTCATTCAACAAAGCGGATGGCTATCAAAGTTTACAGCCGAGCAGACCCAATCCATTTACACCTAATCTGCAATAGCGCTCTTATACGCACACACATTTCCACATCCACACGCCCTCTCTTTTCCCTCAATGGCCGTCCAGCGACCTTTCTCCATTTGCAGCAGATCGGGAAACCTTTCAGCGAGCTTAAAAAAAAAACCCGAATAGCACTGTTTGAAAGAGCGAAGCCCAGGCGAGGATCGCTGCAAATGTCAATTTGAATGGTGCGGGCGAGTTTGGGCCTGAGAGGCTTTAACACGTCTACTGACAGAACAGCTTAGAATAACACAGTAGCCACGGTCAAATCACTAGCTGTTCTGTGGAGAGTGGGGCTCTGTATTTTTATATGTCCACTCAGCTTTTACAGCTACATGCATCTCTGAGGCCAGGTGTGTACTTGACCTGGCTTTTGTCAGCAATAGCATTCACTGAATGCTCGGACTCTGTTTATTTGTGTTCAGGGATCCTTTTACATGTCAAACTGTTGTTTTTTAAAAACACCTATTTCATACTGACTTATTCACCAAAGTGTATATATGACTTTCAGTAGATGACACAGATGCAAGAGATCGGATCTTCTCAAAATTGATAGACGCTGAATAGAAAACAGGATTTCTTCTTTTCCACAATCCATCGCATTTTTTCACACTACAAGAAGAAATCAGATTTTGTTATTTTTCTAAACATGGAAAAGTATTTACACTCAGACTTTTTTTCGATTACAAAATTAGTCTTTTGCACAGTTTTGTCCAACACAGTTATTTCTGCGGTTTTGAAGAACTAACAGGAAGCCCAAACAAACTTTCTGCTTGAGGTTTATTATACAGACAGAAAAAAACATTTCAAACCTATTTATTTATTGGATAATCCAGTTTAAATTTTCAAAACCTTAGCACTTTTAAAGTGGAACAAAGTTTTGATAGAAAAATAAAAATCAAAAACACTAAAATCTTTTTTATTTTGCTCATTAAGAATCTAACTTGTTCCATAGTTTGTGAAATTGGGAAGAAAAATCCTCTAAAACCGGTTAAAATATTGATTAATTATTTGGAAAAGCAAGAAATGTGAAAATTGAGAATGTATTCAATATGATGTGAACAAGTAGGCATTCCTTTTATTTTTGATAATCCTAGAAGTCACTTAATTAATAATTACAGCCCCCTATACAATTCAATCTCTCAGAGAAAATCTGGTTGCTTTAGTGAACAAGCAGTATCATGAATACCAAGGAATGCAGCAGTTATAGAGACATTTAATGCATGATTACTTTATAAAATAAACAAACACCAAATAACCTCCAATAACCAAACACATCTCACTAAGCACTGTTTCACTCACCATTTTTAATGATAATGGTAACCTGCAAATCAGTTATCAAAGTCAAAATCTAAATCCAGCTAAGGATGTGTGGCACAAAGGAACATTTTTTATAAAGACACTCTCCATCCAATTTGACGGAACCTGAACTATTTTGCAAAATAATTCAGTCTCTGGCTTTGCAAAGCTGATAAAACACCAAAAGACTTGCACCTGAGTACCCAATGCCCGCAAAACACATTGAGGTTTGTGTTTACAACATGGCTAAAAGTGAAATCTGTAGCCACAATCACTTCCTAGAAATTAGGACTTTCAGAAGTAAAGGGTATGTTTGCCATCTAATTGTGTTTGTCTGTTTTAGGTTTTATGTCCAACATGCAGAGAAACCAGTCTGGCTCGCAGTTTGCACCTCCCCAGTCCGGACCTCCCATGTCACCTCACGCATCCCACGGAGGCTCAATGTATCCCAGCATGGGTCCATATTCACAGAGTGGCCCTGCAGGTCCCTATGGACCTCAAGGACCCCAATATGGACACCAAGGTTAGGAATTTTTCTCTACATTTTTTCAGCAATAAGAGCAAATGCTATTCCTATTTTAAGACGTGCAATTCTTCTTTTATCCCAAGTACAGTGATGTTTTGGGGTATTTTTCTCCTCTTTTGTTTACTACCTACTTTTTAGGGAGGGTGGATTATATCACGTCTAATGTAAAATGTTTTTATCTAATAACTTCACATTTTCTAAGATCCAAAACAACAAAGATGTTTAATACAAGCCATCTTATCAAATAATGTCAAAATAAAAGTCCTGCACTTTTTAGGCTTATAAGATGGAATAAAATGTCCAGAGCTTGAAATTCTTCTTTAAAATTTAAATGCAAAGAATGGGTTCCTGTCACACTGGATTGATAACTAACCTCTCTTCCACCTGATCTACTTCAACATTCTGACCAGTCATGTTAGGAAGAGGAGTGCCTCACATTATCCAGGCAGAGAGGGTTCAGACAGAAAAAGCCACACTTGTCATTTTTTGAGGACTTTTGAACCTTCACTCCCCCCGCAGTGTCAGCGAGGTTGCTAATTAGGAATACAAAAGGACTCCTTTTCAGAGACATTTCCATCATCTACGTCTTACACACACACGCACACAGATAAGTACAACCATCTATCCTCCAGTGTGGAGGGCCTGACGGTGGGCATTAAAATCCAATGTGACTCTCTGATTATTCATGAGGCCCTTGAAACCTGAACAGACCTCCTGGCCCTCTTCATGATATGATTATGAGGGAGTGCCTAAGTGATGAGGCCAGCTGACATGTCAGAAGGTTTAGCCATTGAGTAGCAATCTCTATTTTTGGTGAGATGTTTTGGTTTTAGCCATGAGGAAAAGAGGAAAAGGTTTTAAAACTTCATATCAGAGATTCTCAATGTCCAATCACTGATCTAGATCGGATTAGCAAATCAATTCAAGACTTTTTACACCAGGTTTCCTCAAAGCCTGCTCCACACGGCATTTCAACATGACCTTGACCAAGGTGTGGAACATGACCAAACTGTGGAGGACTGGAGCCGAATTCCTAAATCTGACACACAAAACATTGAATATCAGTTAGGTAATTTCTGCCTTAGAAATAACAAATGTCCAAAGTTTAAAGTGTCAGATAAGTGAATCGTCACAGCATCATTTCAAGTGAAATAGCAGAAACACAGAGATGTGACAGCCGCAGCATATATCTCGCTCAGACCCACAGCTGTCCAGTATAAAATATTAGATTGGTTACTGTCCATAAATAAATAAATTAAATAACATTCTGAGCATGAATGTTGATGAGAGATTATATAGCATTTTAGTGGAAAAAATTCACTGTCTGAGTTAGGTAAAATACAATCAAAATATGTAATGCTGATGTAATGCACTATTATATGAGACTTGGATGTTGCATTTTTTCAATAAAAAAAATACTCATGGGTAATTAACAGGCTACTAAACACTAAAATAATCTCAATATATTTGGGATATTGTTCTATTGAATCCTGGCTGTTTTATAGATAAACTATAAGAATGAATACTTTAGTACATCATAAAATATGTTTTCCTCACTAAATTTCTATGTTTTCTGTCTCTGTGTGGCTGACATTTTTTCCTCAGTCATTTTGATGTTATGCTGCACTTTTATTTCTTCTTTTTATTTTTGTGGCTTCTCGTTTGTTGAGGTATAAAATTTAGTTTTAAGTAGATAAAGTTTTATATCTCCGATCAATTCAGAAAGCTCTGTATGCTTTGCTGTTGGAATAACAGTGCTTTATGTACAACAATAGGCATAAAGTGCAATCTCCTTCCTAAGCAAATTATATTCATGGGATTTCTCAGTTCTGTGATACACTGGCAACCTGTCCAGAGCCTACCCTGCCCTTCACCCAATCACTGCTGCAGATGGGCAACATAAATGACAGACTAGTTGTCTCAGATGCTAGGTCTTATTTTGAAATCTGATCTGGCTCTTTCAGCATACAGTTTGAGTGCAGCTGCAAACTTCTCCAAATGCATGTAATTAGATACTTGCTACACCTCTTTGGGGTATTTCCACTAGTTGTTTCTTGATTAATTTGTCCTGACAGGATTGCCACAATATTTGAAGTTTTGTTCCGCCCTCATTCTGTTGTTGTGACAGCCTGAGTTTACAGTAGAGGAATGGATCCAAATAAAAGGTTTCTGCCAATTCCCTCAGTGCCAAATCAGGTACAAAAATAGTGACTTGTGAAGCAGTTATTGCACATAGTATTTAATTCTATGTATAATTCTGATCCAGGTCAGTGAGTCTTTATATTCTGTGTTTACATTGGGATCCATGCAAACATTTCTCCTCAAATACCAGAGGAAATACTCCATTTTGAAATTATTCTTGTAGCAAAACACACACAAGTCTTTGATAAAAAGTATGTTTTGTAAAGTTCATTCTCAAAATAGTGGCATAAATGTACATTGATCACTAAAGAAATGTAACATTAATGTCAGCTCCTAAATATTTGTTTCATGTTGCCCTCCAGAACCAGTAGTTCTTTTATTTAGTATTTCACAGTAGGTTGTTTGGTTTGATGAGCCTTTCAGAAAATCAGTCTCATCACACATTAGACTAAGTATTTCCGATACTCCAGAAAGAAAGAAAAAAATCTATCACAATCCAGGAAGTTGAGGAAAAAAAGCTTGGATCAGTTTCTATAATTAAGCGTTATTCTCCCATTTGTTTCTCCAACATGCAACACCCGGCCATCAAACAAATAGTGGCATCTGCTGCTGCACTTTATTTTCTGCCCTTGGCAGCACACCACAAGAAACATTGTGGTATTTCTTTTTTGGTTAATGTGAGTTTTAATGTGTCACCTTGATAAATGCACCCGTCCATGCTTATGTTTTCCCAAATTTGTGGCCGCTCCCTCACATTTGTTAATGTTGATTAATAGCCCTAATGCGTTTGGTATTTGGTCTCCTTTCTCCTCCCACTCTTATCTCTTAATGTGACTTTGGCTGGGCTGACAGCCCAGTAAGCAAAGAGAAATAGAGAAATTAAGGAAGCAGAGAGCGACAGCGAGGCCGACTAGCCTGGAAGGAGCTCTAGAGGCAGATGAGCATGAAATCTCCATTGGATGACAGAAATGATGACAGAGACTGCTCAATGTCTCCTCGTCTCACTTATGTGTATTTACAACAGATCTGTATAGAATAATCTAATTTACATATAGTAAAAGTGTACCCACGACTTTTCAGTGCTGCATTCAATGTTTTTAGACAGCATACCTTTATACCAATACATAAATAACAACAGAAAAATTCCTGCTCAATATTAAATGATGGTGATCTTTCAATTAGAACCGGCATAGCTTACCTTACTGAAGAACACCTGATAATAGCAGCTTATCATTTTCACCTTACTTCATCCTTATCCCTCATATTCCTCCAAACTCTTATGTATGTGGGTCTTTTGTTGGCATCCTTAGAGGTAATTAAATGGTTCTAAAAGGAATGCTGCTGGTAAACCGACAGAAACCCCATTACCCCAAGTTTGGGAACAAAACAGCTACTGCTTTACAGGAATATATTTATATTTTTCGAAACATAAAGTAGAAATATGGATTTAACTAACCAAATCTTCAAATTGCTGTAACTCAGGAATATGTTCTGGCTTATAGATTTTGCTGTTTTTGCCTTTGTCTTGTTATAAACTCAGTTCTGGTTATATTTCTGAGGATTCAAAGGGATTCTGGGGCTCGGCCAGGGCCAGGTCAGGGTGCGTGTGTGTCGAACAGGGCAGACAGCTGCTGGTCATTGTTCTTAATGACAGCTCCATCTGCTTCCCTTCCCTCTCTCTGGTTCACTAACAAATTAGCAAGAGCAGAATTTCGCTCCAAGTCCCTGAACTCTGCTCTACTGATTTTTTTTTTCTTTTTTTCTGGCTCATCTATGTGGATGGAGGTTGAGCTTGTATTTTTGTGTGATATAACATTTTCAGCAAAGAAATACAGCTCAAGACTCTTTGGAAGAATAGAAGAGAAAATAACTTCAAAGGGGAAGAATCTGCCTTTTTATTGATGGATAACAACTAGAATGGAGGTTGTTTAAAGTGCATCTGTCATCATCTTTACAACTTTTTCTTTTCAGCTATGCTCATGCTTGTAGCTCACAATAGTATTCATGTCTATGTCCAGAATCGGACAATAGATAATATGTATGCAACATGCAGTCTTTAGTTACTGAGGTTATGAACAAGATACAGGAAGTAATATTTCCCATCAAAATTTTATCTGGTAAAGCAAAGATTTATTTAAGATTTATTTTGAACCCAGAGAAGGAGCCCAGGAGAAATGTTGTTCAACACCAGTAGCTTGGAGACTTGACTAACTAGGAAGGTAGTTAAACAATCTTTGATGAAACCTGTTAGCCTCTATTTCACCACAGAGGCAAATGAATGATTATAGTGTTCATTTGTTCTGACCATTTCCTTTAATGCCGACAGGTCTAACCCTTATTATTTCCACCATGCCACTAGAATGCCATGTTGTGATTATGTGAGTCTCACTTTTCTCTACATAACTAGTCTGCGTTTTACTCATGAGGATTTAGACTGAATTAGTCATGTTACTTACAAAGGTTGCGTTGTGGAAAATGCTTTTCACAGCACTCTATAAATCCATTAGTTTGTTGTCATACCGTCTTGTGGTTTGACTCTAAAATGTAACTTCATGCTAATGCTACACGTGGTGAATATCATAGAATTAAAAATACTTGCTCCTTCATTTTAACACTGAAGAAAATTAGTGGCCATGATTATTTAAAAAAAATTCTCGCCTGACACATTTTGATTTAAAAGGAAAAAAGCTGCCAGGTTTACTTACTGCAGGAGCTATTTGTAGCAGCTGTGGCTTGAAAGAATGACCCTCAGTTTTAGGTTATTTTTGTAAATGAAGACCTTTTTAGAATCCTTGGCCAAAAATGTTTTTGCAGATAGACATTTTTAATAGGTGAAGAGGAAAGTCAATTTCTACTAAAAGTGTTTTATTTCACTTTTTTGAAGCAACAATGCTTACTGTATCACTGTATCCAGTGGTCAACCTTCCATTGACCATACTCTTGTCCCTTTATAAAAGCACATTGCCATACATATATGGCAGTGCCATCCTGTTTTAGATGGCTATTTCTATTTTAGAAATGAGCAAATCTATAAGCAGTACCTAAATATTGCGCTATTGTTTCTGAATTTATCATTACACAAGTCCATAACTGATATATGGAGATCAAGCTTGACAAATTTTTCTTTCCTTTCCTCTTTTTATTCTGTCTGAATGAGCTCCAGAAGTCAGCTCAGCAGTTACAAACAATACTGAAGCTGCTAAATGTTTACGTATCTCCTTTGAAAGCCTTCTTCATCCAAAGTCAAGCTGATCTTTTTGTGTTGATATCAAGCTCTCTTTAGGACTCAAATGACTCCAACAGCTGTTTGTAAAGACATGCACTTGGACACGGTTGAGAGCCGGCATTTTGGGAACAGCAGACTCATAATCAGACGGCAGAGGAGGATATTATACCATTACAGAAAAGAGATTTGGTGTCTGTCTGAGCTCTGCTTTTTCTCCCTCTACTGCCTTTCCCACCTCAAGGGGGTTAAGGCACTCCACTGGTAATGACCATGCTGCAGACAGGACTTTTAAGCCTTAGCCTCAATTTAAATCACCCTCAAACCTCCAAAAAAGAGAAAAAGAAAACTCATGACTCAAGCCAGTGCCTAGAGGAGTCGGTAAGTCTTGGAAGGAAATTGACAGTTTGAGGAGCTCAGTTGCCCCAAGGTGAACCCCGGCCTTGCTGTGGCTCAGAAACCCTACTGGGGAAGGTGCTGAGGTGGCTGTAGGAGGATGTGTGGGCCTCAGGCAATAAGAGATGCTGGAAAAAGAACCATCTTTCCAACCAAGCATGTTGTAACAGTGAGTCCAACTGTTTTTAAGGGTTCCCACTGCAATGATCCACCTCCAACTCCAGCTATGAATAAAATGTAAGAGAGGAAAAAGGATAATATTCCCTTCCTTAATGTTTACCCTCCATACTGTATTCGGCAGCTCAGACACGCAGTCACATATTCTGCATTCCCCTCATCGCTGATGGAAGTTCACTGGTCCTGAGGGCACATTGTACCTTTCTCCACCGTAAGACTGCCTCGGCTGTTAGCTCTGGACGGTCGAGTCTGCTGAGAGAAGCAGCAGACTGTAATCTCCTTGGTCACACTGTAGCTCTCCTGTAGGACTGCAGGGATTAAAATCCGGCGAAGGATGGAACGTCCACCAAACCCGTGACCAAGTTGAGAATTTCCATGTAATTGTTAACGAAGCACCGTGAGTTTTCCTCCCCCATCCCTTCATCAAGCTATAAATATCACCAGCTCTCCCCCTCAAAGGCTCGGAGTGTGAAGAAGCATGCTGGAAACACAGGCTAAAAAATAAGGACACAAGAAGGTGCAAATGAGACAAAATGTCCTCATTGTAATTTTGTTTTCTTTTGATTCTGCTTAATTGGTTTCCAGAGCAACAGGAATAGCGTATAAAAGTACATAAAATGGATGGTATGCATTCCAGGTTAGGTTACAAACACAAACTTAAATATATTTTCTAGGAATCAATATGAGGTAGTGAGAATAAAATAGATGTATTACATTCTCTAAGAGTTTAACAAATCACAAGAAACTTAAAGTTGAGGTTCATCTTCCTACAGGCGCACATCTGTTTTATATTGGTTTATTATGAAACTTCAATAAAACCTGATGACGTTTATGAATCCATATGAACAATTTTTAAAAATAATGTACAAAATTAATTTTAGCGTTTCTCTAGAATAAACAAAACTTTACCTCATACAATTATGCAACTTTCTCTTCTGATTTACTCTAATAGCACATCTAATTGAAAGTATTATTTACACCTTGGAGTTTAACGGCTGAGCTTTCAGTCATGGGTTAGTTCACTATCTGTCCATGAAGAAGTAGTCTGGCAGTACACTTTGTCAGGACAACGCAAGTTAGATAGGAGAGCCTTATTTTAATGTTATCCCCAAGTTACGCTGTCATTCTTTCAGGATCTGAGCTGAGAGAGGTCACTGACTGGGACCTTATTCATCTGAAAAGGATTCATCCAGCTGAGCTGAGGGTAGTAGCTTTCCCAGGATTTCAAGAGATTTTCAAGTTGAAAATGTGCCATTGAGAGGTTTTTAAAGTTATATATATATATATATATATATATATATATATATATATATATATATATATATATATATATATATATAGTACCATACATACAACCGCCAACTCCCACATTCCCCGGCTGCCCCAGTGTTCCTAAGGCATCCTTTCTTCCTCTACACTTCCCTATCACAGCCCCAAAGCCCTTGACAGGTGTCAGCCGTATTCAGCTCGCCGGCTCACTAAAGCTTCCCTCATCTCCCACTGTAGATTTCATTACAACGTCTGGACAAATTCAAGTGGAATCGCTGAATTTTATGGGAAAGACTTTTATTTCCATTGACCGTAAATCCTATCTCGAGGGTCGGAATTTTTTTTTCTTTCCCTACCTCCCTTTTCGTCTGTGTTCCTCTGCTTCCTTTCCAACCTTCTGTTGCTCCAGTCTCTTCGGAGGCCTCGCTGGCTTATGTCATGCAGATAGTGCTTTTTTGCTGAAGCGTCTCGAGGACAGTGGGAAGCCGTTTCCATTTTCAGAGTTGTTTTTTCTCCCCCCTCCTGTGTGGAATATTGTCATTTAACTTCTTTTCGTTTGAGCGTGCAGAAAAGCCTTGAAGGTTTTAAAGGAACTTGATCCCCTTTTCCAGACAAATTCTCAGGGGATTATGCAGTGAGGCCCAACTAAAGCACCCTTAATCAAATCAAAAATAAATAGTACCTTTTACAATGGGAAATGCCACATTTTCTATTTCTATTTTGCAGGGGATTTGTCCTGGGAAGGGAGTATCACTGTGGAAACAGCGCTCTGCCTGCAGAGGGAATACTCTGCTCTTTATAGGAGCACTCGCTTGTTATAGCAGGTGTCTTTTAGTGTTCCTGAATATACAGCACCTAGCAACAATACCCAAACGGCTTTTATCACAGATTTTATTGCATCTAATTGGGATTTTATGACATAAGGCAAAACAAACTGGTACATGACTCTCAAGTAGAAGGATGAGGATAAATGGTTTTTTAAATATTTTACATTCAAAATTAAGAAGTATGTCATTCATTAATATTTATTCACATGACTGAATAGTGTGTAGAAAAAGCTTTATCTGCAACGACAGCTTTAGAAGTCTATAGACTTGATCCCATTCTTTTTTGGAAAAAAAGTTTAGCCTCAGTCTGATTGGATGGAAAGCATACACAAACACCCATTTTTGAACTGGTCTATTACATAGAATTCCATCAGATACCATGAAGTTTGTGGTTGTAGCATTACTGTATATATTATATATAAAAATGTTGAAAGGGTGTGAATACTTTTGCAAGGTGCTATATAGCCACAGTGTATTTGCCAACATGGTCCTTTCTTTCATGTTGCAGTTGGATTTGAGTGAAGGTTTTAAAGCCAAAATAGAGGGGTTTAAGTGTGCCTTAGGAAAGCTTCTGGCATCATGGGCGCGTGGCACTCCAGGGCAGCCAGAAAGCATTTACTGCAGATTAGAGCTCCTCTCAAGTGTTTCACAAAGTCAGCCTTAAGCTTGGAAATTGTTCCCAAGGCTATCCAGCAACCTGAAGCGCTGTAAAAAAAATGTCACCAGAAACACACCCTAATGTTTTTTTTTTTTTCGTTCGTATTTTTATTTCTTTTTTTTTGCACACACTGCATTTTAAAGAAGTTATGAATAAGAACTTGGTTCAGCTCTAAACATTTTTCTCATCTTTACCTGTCACGGTATTTATTGAGACAGGTTTACTGTCATGGTGTTATTGTTTAGTGGGTTGAAATTGTTGCTTGTGCCACAATAGTGCATATTAAAGCATGAGCTGACAAGCACAGTCAGTTTCTCTCAAATTTATAAAGCCTATCTGACTGCTATGTTCCTGGGACATCATTAAATCTGCCCAAGCTCAGCAATATTAAACTGATGAGATAATTTATCTATTCTTAATTATGTTCCATTTTTTTTCCTTAATGACTGTCTTCTTATTTTCTTAATCCAGGTAACTACCCTCGGCCCTCTAACTACATTGGGTCAGCCGGAAACAACTACAGCAGCCACGGCCTGTCCAACAGTCTGGGGATGAATGCCACTAGCCCCATGCACGGACAAGGGCCTGGAGGACGGAGCCATGGTCCGGGGAGCCAGAACAGGACCTACCCATTAATGGGTCCCACTTCTCCCAGCATGCCACAACCAGCTGGACCAGGGATGGGTCCTCCATCTAATCGCAAGCCTCAGGAGGGAGCTGTAGCCAACTCGGTGCACAACAGGTAAAAGTACTGCAAGGTCACGGGAGATAACCTTTAAAATTGAGTCTGTTTTTTTTTTTTTTTTCAATGAATGTTTTATTTATATATATATATATATATATATATATATATATATATATATATATATATATATATATATATATATATATATATATATATATATATATATATATATATATATATATATGCGGACATGAATGTGTTGAACAAAAACGTAGTTTGACTTTAAAATGATTTCTTACATATCTTTAATTCCTCTGACATCATATCTTTGTTCTATAACAGCCTCCAATCCAAAGCTTGACCTAAGTATGGTATGTTCACTCATCTCAAAGAGTATTTTTATTTTTTTTTAAATTAGAAGATATTGTTGTGCATCTCTAAATTCCTTATACTTTGCATCTAAGGAGGCGGGTTCGCTCGCAATAAAAACTTTTGTGCTGCTTTTGATCCAGTCCTTTAGCCCGACGTTATGATGACATTTAGAACATCTTCAGAACGCCTGACAATAAAAAATAAACATAAACCTGTTTAGATTATTCCAAGGACTGCCTTACAAAAAAAATAAATAAATAAAAAAAAATTAAAAAAAATTTAGACATTTGTGTGTGCAGTTTCTCATAGCTTTCTAAAGTAATCCAGAATCCAGCAGAAATAGTCCTAATTTATTTTGCTATTATTAAGGCTAATAATCATTTCTGTCTTGCATCACTTTTATGAGACAGTGTTTGTTTTCAGGGCTTTCACTCTTCTGGGTGCTATTTCTAGAACTACACTTATCTTTACACATCTCATAAAGCCCCTGACATTTTGATTTCGGAGCCATTCACTGTAAAAAGGGGGGGGGAAAACAGATATTGGCTTCTTCAGAAGCCACTGTGGTGTGGATACAGTACTATCAACACAAAAGAGAATAAAGGAGACACTTTGGTTTTAACTGTGAGAGCACACGAAAATGACACCAGGCTCCTACAGACACAAATGAAACTCTTTTATGATCTAACAGAGTTTGAGTAAAGGGCTTTAATTCTTCCATCAGCGGCAGCGCCTTGACTTTATGAATGCTTGTGAAGCTAAAGACAGTGATTTCTTGAGGGACTGCGTGGGCAGTAAACTTTCCCTGAACCCTGCTGAAGAAAACTTGTGAAAACATGACTGTCGCTTGTGAAGCCTTCCTCATTCCTCTTATCAGTTTGGGTTTTTTCTCATAATCCATCAAGAGAGCACTTTTCCTCATCTTTTGTTGAAACATGAGTCAGATTTCAATTAAACTTCCCTCTGTTTTTTATGTCCTTCAGGCTTTCTTCAAAAGTAATTCCCTAATCACGCTATTGTGTATTTGCCCTGCATTTCTTTAGTGTATATAGATGTGCTCCTTTAAAACTCTTGTGTATATAATTTGACATGCCACTAGGGCAGACTGCCTTTGTCTTTTGAACTCAGATTAAAAAAAGAAATCTGAATTAATGTAACGGCTATGGAACGTTGCTGGAGTGACCCAATGATCATGCTAGTTAATGTCATGCTACACCATGTAGACGCTCTGTCTGCACTGACAAAAATTAACTCATGTGTAGAACAAAGGCCTTTCATCTCAAAAGTGTTCCGATGATTACTACATGGAAGAAGAAAAAAAGAAACAGCAAAAGTAAGATTTTCTGTCCTCGTGAACTCCTTGTAAAAACATCTTGAACAAACAGTAAAGATGGCTGATGGTACTCTTGAAGTTTGCATGATCTCCAGGTAAGCTGATCCCAGAGGCTGAAGTGGGCTGTTCTGACAGTGGCCAAGACCAAAGTGTCCCTAGACAGTTCTGCCAGTCTTAGGAACTGTCTGAAATCAATGGAATGTGGTTTAAAAACAAAATAAAACATTTTATATTCAGAAACCACCGTGATTACCTGAAATATTTTACATGTTCTGTTCTCCAAGTCTGTCTCACACAAAACATTAGTGGCACACCACCTCAATCCCATTTCAATATTTATCATATTATTCATAAATAGTCCCCAACATAAATATGACTAGTTGTTAAAAGTTCGTTAGAAGCTTTAACATAAATTACTGTTACATTTTCAAGATTGGCGTTTCTATAAGATAGCAGATGTCTGCATTAGTCCTGGCCCCTATCAAACTAGTGATTAAATTTAGCCACTGCGATCAACTAAATGATGACACCAAGAGTCTTATCTACAGCTTAAAACATTTTAAACAAACCTCAATTCAGAAATTCTGAACTATCCCTTTAGATCTGCATTATGCATACAGCCTAACTCAAAAACCTTTGTTTCTACCTTTTTCTTAACAAATTTATTGTCTTCACATCCATCTAGATCCCTAGATTTTCCTATCATGCCTCTTTTATATTTATCTCCTAAATCATAAATATTCCTTTAATCTTCTCTAGAAGGTGAAAATGATGTGCTCATGATAAAATGCAGTATTTCACCAATCATAACATGTCATTCTTTATAGAGAAATAAGATTTTAATTGCTAAAACTATTGTAATTTCCATTGTCACTGCAGTTTTCAGTATCATAGCAGACAACCAACTTTGGAGAACTTGTGTAGAACACTCACTGTTAACACTGTCTCAGATTTCTGTTCACTTACCGAAACAGTAGTACGTACGGGGGAGTGTTGGGGGTGTCTGACAGAATGTATGATTAATTATGTGCATCAGGGGGTCCATTGCCTCTCACACCGACACACATACACTTATGTACCCAGGCACCAATGCAATTGTTGAACAAGCCATTAGGCGATGGCTGGGCTGTCAATAAGAAGTGACATGACATGATCCCCACTGCTGAGCCCAATGAGGCCGGCTGTCAGTCTCTACACCAAGAAACCAGAGAGGTGTCGCTCACTGTGGAGCTGCTGCACGAGAAGACTCATTCTCTTTCATTCATTGCCTATCAGCTGAAATATGATCTATTTTGATTTACTATTAACAGTGAAAGGTTTGCTGTGTTGGGTCTTTTATCTCTGAAGGTGCTGGTACTGTTCAGATCACACTGGAAGCAAAAGGTTTAGTCCTTTCTGTTCTGAAATCTGTCTTTGATATGTTTTCCAACTGCAGGATGACAACTTTCCTAGTTGTCACTGTTTTATCTAATCGTCTCTTCAGTGGACACTGGGAAAAAAAAGAAAAAAAAGATTTTCCTTACAAATCTTTTCCACATTTTGTCACTATAACTACCACAAAATTTTATTTTACTGGGATTTTATGAAATATAGCAACAACAAGTAGTGCATAATTGGAAATTGTAAGGAAAATTGTTTTTAAAATTTTTGTAAATAAGTCTCTGAAAACTGTGCCATCTGCACCACATTTCCCTGACACACCTAAATGAAATTTGGTGCAAATCATTGTTTCCCAGATTAACCGAATTAGTAATAAACCACCTGTGTGTAAAATAATGAATCTAAATCCAGGTGTTCTGTGATGGTCTGAAAGGTTTGTTAGAGAACAAACCTTTCAGTCACTATGTTCACTAAAAGTGAACATAGTGTTCTACCTCAATTGACAGGCCAATTAAAGAGAGTAATAAGAACCAGTCAAGGTAACTCTGGAGGAGCTGCACTCTAGAATCTGTCAACAGTTCTTCACAAAATAGCACCAAGCTTGTCTTTATGAAATAATGACTAGAAACAGGTAGATATGGAAATGGAAAACAAAACTAGTGTTATGGAATACATGGCACCTGCAGAGGATGGTGCGCTGGTCAGGTTAGTCCAACATTTCTTTACAAAATATTAAGAGAGGGAAAATGAACATTGGTACTGCATTATACTGCAAACACAAGGCAGCACCATTGTGTTGGTGCTGGTCCCTCCTGGCATCATTGGCAGGATGAATAGAGCTAAATACAAGAGAATTCTGATGTGAAACCCTTTTAAAGGTGGCAAAAGGTTTGTCATTCTTGCTCTAAATATACAACCAGACCTTGAAATAATTTAAATCAAAGCATGTTTATGTGTTAGAATGGCCTAGTCAAAGTCAAGACTTAAATCCGGTGCAAGATTTGAAAGCTGCTGTTCAGGGTCTGTCAAATGTGACAAAATGCGAAAATGTTCAAAGATCATGAATACTTTTGCAAGGCACACTGAAACAACCAAAGACTTATATAAACAAGCTACAGGATTAAATTTGCTTGCCAGCATGAATTTGTGTTTAAATGTAAGATAAGCTTTTACTTCTGCCACCTCCTTTGTTTAGAATCCAAACATTGGAATTAATGTTCTGGCAGAAAGTGCTATTCTGACTAATTTAAAACAAAGATAACACAAAGAGAAGTGTGGAAGTGAACATTTTTGCAGAAAACTTTTTATGTTAGTGTCCGTCTCATCCTCAGTGTTCGTCTTGCCCAAAGTCGCTCATTCACAATCTTTTATCCCTCCTTGTCTGCTTCTCCCCTCTCTCCTCCCACCTGTTTCTCTCTTTTTCACCAACTCTCCCAACTGTATCGGCCTCTTCATCTTTGTGCAGCTCTATTATCCTACCCAGACTGTTTCATCTCCCTCGGCCTTTCTTCTCTCCAATTTGCTTTTTGTTCTCCGCTGTCTCCAACGCGGCCTTGTTATGTTTTTTCTTCCTCAGATCCCACTTTACACATCTGAGAGAGATCAGGAGAAAATTGGCCTCCGAAAAACCTGCAGTTAAAAGGGCTCCGGCACCCCGTTTGTGTTTCCAGATCTCTGCAACACTGTGAAACATTCAGACTTAGTTCCTCGCTGTCTGAGAAACAACTTGTTAGTCGTAGCACATGTCTGTTTCTCTCTTTTTTATATATTTTATGATTTATCCAGAAGCTGCTAAAGCCACCCGCTACAAAACTTCCAAATTAGATGCTAGTTAGTTAAACATCCTAAGCAGGTTTCTGCTTCTTTCCTCTCCTTTTCTTTCATTTCATTTCCACGTATGATCCTCCACAATGCTGCCTCTGTGTCCTCTCCCGAGTCACACACACCCTCGAAACATTAGTAAGCACACTTCGACTTCATTACACAAGGTGAAAAGAATTCAAAATGAGCAGAGGAAGACCACTTCTGGCATCTCAGGGCTGCGGGCGTGGGCCCAGATTAAATCTTCATTAGGTGTGGTGCGTGGAGTGTTTTTGTTCCCTCATGAGCCGCGTCAGTCTCGCCCCCACCACAAGACTGGAATTAAAAAGAACTGCCCCGCTTCTGTTTGTTAATCACTTTGATTCGATTGAAGGAGGAGGGCGTGTTGGCCTGCAGACTTGCGGGCCCGCAGAAAATTGTTCTGTAGTATAAACAAACTGTGTCATATGTACATAAAACTTAAATATGTTTGTAAAATGAACAGTTAGATGTACTTCTTCTACTCAAGCTGTACTGCTCTCTCACACAGGATCATCTCCTCTCTAGCTGGAATATATCTAACATGCCACCCAGGTCTGAGAGATCTATTTAAGCTACAAGCTTCCTTTATCATTCAAGCTTCACTACTGCCTGCCTTTGCAACCTTTCACCTCTTCCACCACCCTAATATCATAATAATAATAATAATATTCTGCCATAAATCTGTCTATCATTGGTCTTATGTAACATTCTAATGCACTGTCATAAGGAATGAGTTGAAAGCCATAATAAAAATGATTTGGGAAAGACACTTAAAATATATTACTTTGTGTGTAATGATCTATATTACATATAATTTTCACTTTTTGAATTAATATTCTGAAATACTGAGACGCACTCCATTGAGCCAACATTTTCAGGTAATTTCTAACTTGCATTAGAATTGATGTTTAAATAATTGTTATGGCCAATATTTAATACCTTCTTTTTTATGGCATACTTAACAACTTTGTAAAACAAAAAAATTTACCCACGGCAGTACCCCTACAAATCTAATATTTGAAAAGTGGATGAGCTTTTGGAAAAACTGCCTTTGAGTTCTCTGAGTATCATTAATGAGGAAGAGGGGGTAAGCTTGTTTGCAAGAGAGGTGCACAACAAGATTTTAGGCAGCTGGAGATTGATGTTTATTTGGAAAACATAGAGGGGAACACAAAGTCTTAAAAGGTATAAGCTTTTCTTTGGCAGCAGCTTCAGAGGGTGGAATTGGCTCCGCAAATTACTTCCCAATGCTACTGGCGACACTCTGCAAAAAAAGTTCCTGGAGCTATAGGAACAGGCGAGCTGTCGTAAAAATAAGCACTTAGTTGAGCAAGAGCAAAAAAAAAAAGAAAAAAGAGCCATAAATAAAAAGGAAATTGAGGGGAGAAAAATGTTGGATGAGGAATGAGGAGAAGAGAGGAAAGTGCTCCCAGGCAAATCCTCGCCAAATAATTCATTTCTGACCTCCTTAGTAAGTAAATTTACTAAATAAATAAGAGCAGCGCTTGAATGTCAAGAACGGAAGATGCTGCCTGTGGCGCTTTGTCGCTCCCAGTCTTGGCAGCGCTGCGGCGCGCTCTGCTTTCATTAGATGGGCAAAATAAATGGCTTCTCCTTCATCCATCCATCCTGAGCTGTTTGATGTTTGAAAGGGAGGGTGGGGGGGAAGTAGCTTTTCTTTGGATTTAATATGTTAAAAGCTGTCCTTTTATTTTGCCTGTAAGTGTGTATTGGGTTTATTCTGGTCCACAGTCTGGATATTTGTAAATGTACATTGTGAGTTGAGTCAGGAGTTTGGGGCCTGAGCTGCCCTGAGAACAGATTGGGTCCATATATAATTCATAGCCTCCAGCCGATCCTCTCCATCCTTCCATCCAGGAGCCTCTTGCTGGCTCTTTTTCCCTTCCACTTTCTCCCAAACACCCTTAAACACACAACAAGCAGAGGAGATCAATGCGCAGGAGCCTCGTAGCCGTCACATGGTCCTGCGGTCCCAGTGCTTGGGCTGTCTAGTCCAGTTAGCAGCACTGGGAGGCATCGCTGCACGCCCCTGTCACTGCGAATGAAGGACAAAGGCACTGCCACTTCTAGAGAGAAACCGTCAGCTGGTTGGCTGGCACCTTGTAACCATGGCATCCCCTTGGCAACGGCACCAACCCTGTGTGTTAACACAAGGACACGCTCAAACACACTTCAGTGCTTACACACACTCTCCCTGTGATTGGAGAGTGGCCTTCTCAGATGCCCTTCACACATGGACTACATAGTAAAAGGGGGAGAACCGTCTGTCTGTGTGTGTGGAAAGAAGATTAGAGAGACAGGTAGATAAACAAGAGCTGAAGGTGTAGATGCAATAAATAAAAAACAAAAATATATACTTCTTAAAAATTATGTTCATATATTCATATCACATTTTAAAGATTTTTGTTTAAGCATCATTCAAAGCTAATGAAAATAAAAAGCTGAGTTCCTCAAAAGATTACAATATTTTTCTAAGACTGTTAAACTATCTATGTTGTGGTCTCCACAAACTTATTGAAGACTGCTGACCTGAGAGTCACTGACTCTCTACAAGAATTGTTTGTTGCAAAAAATAATTTCTAAATAAATTATGCTTGTGGTGGTTGTATGTAAGCCTATTAATGTAAGATTGAGTGGAAGGGTAAAAAAATCCTTAAAAAACTACCAGAAAATTGTAAAGCACTTCATTTTTCCCTTTACTGGCCATCTTATTGCAAAGCTGATTTTATTTTCCAGAGGAACATGCCACCTGTCCACATTACTAAAAGCACCTTCTCTAATGACAATGATGTTACTGAAAATGTTCCATCTTGCTTGATCAAAATCTTATAGATCATTTAATTTCCTACTTTATCTATTGAATTTAGGGAGTCATTAATACTTCAGCAGACCCACAGACTGATCATTTCCATGCAAAGCTGCATATATACATTAATTTAGGCAAAAAGAGCCCTGACAAAGTCAGGTGAGTAAATACATGGATTTACTAGTCCAGAGCATTCACTATTTTATAGTGGTCAGACGTGTGCAAAATTTTACCTCACCCTCATTTCCATTATTATTGTTCCCAGTCTTGTAGTGTTTAAAATAATTATCCCTGTAGACTTCCTAAGGTCTTTTTTAAATTAATTTGTAGGCCTACTTTTTCACCTAAGTTTCCACCTAACGTTTCTGTCTAACCAAGATGGCATATTGTGTAGGCAGAGTAAAAGAAGACATGTTAGGCCTAAAACAATGTCTGCAGTAGAGGAACAGTCTCTATAACTCACATCTCCAAAAAACTGCATCTTACTTGGATTGATCTTCTTCTGTGTGCCCAGTACCAGTGAGTAGCTATGAAAATCACTGCTTATTTATTATTTATTTCCAAACTTAGTTAGTGTAGTAAAGAAATTGGAGAAAGAGTAACTTTATGGACTACCTGCCTAGAGATGCAGTTTAAAGTTGTTGTTTTTTTCTTAAGGACTTTGCTGATATAGATGTTGACAGGATGTTCTCCACCTGTTATCATCTAAAGATACAAAACAACAGTTCCACATCACAATAGATGGATAGTACAACAGTGGCTTTTCTTGTTAATCCAGACACTAATAGGTCTCTTGTTATTAAGGGTTGTTTATTGCCTGAATGAACAATAGGTTGGATCAAACCAGCTTAAAAAATGATCCGCCAAAAGCCATGCAATAAACTCAAAATACTTCAAGAAGGACATTTTCCCCAGAAACCTTTGTTGTATTTATACATTTTATATGTTTTGCAAGCATAGATAATGTATAGTTTTCCAATGTTGCAACCCATTTTTGCTCCCACATCACATTTTTGACAAAGCGGCATTGACATGGTGATAGGACATGTGATAGGACATACACAACAAGGCACAAGAGCACCTGGACAGATACTGAAAAGCTTAATGTGTTTCCTGCAAGCTCCACATGTTCCTCAGAGATATGAAGAGCAGAGCAGGATAAATTTGGTTCCTTGATTATGTTGGTTCAAAAGATTTTCCTAACATTATAAATCTGAGTAATTATGTTGTAATGCAATGTGATGCTGCATATATGTACACATTGAGAAAAAAGGACAGAAAGAAGTGAGAAGATTGCATGTTGAAGATGCATAAACAGAGGTCTGATGGCCTTTCTGTTACATTTCTTATCTGACATCAACGTCATTTTTAAGAGAAAATCTGACTTCTACTCAAAGTAAGAAAATTACTTTTTAAAGCAGAATCATAAATCAAAGCTGTAGTTTTAACTCTCAGCTAAGTGCAACCCTTTTTCTCTTATAATATAAGAATATCAAATGCATAATGGCAAATATCTATTTTGAAAATTACATTTGGCACATGTTTTTCTTGTTTTGCTCCTCTAAGGGTGGACTCCACCTGAAAGGTTTGACAGCCACTGGTTTAAAATAATTCATTTTCCTTATTTACAATGTTTTTCAGTGTGCTCTAGCTCATAGAATGGTCCAGGGAACTGGAAATAGTTCACCTCTCACATTTTCTTCCATAAAATTCTTATAGACAACGAATTTGAGTCTACCTGCCTCTGTATTTTGAGCCTTTTATTTTTGAGTTTTCCCTCATCTTAGTTTTAAGGAACAGCAACGTCTTCCAGATCCTGGTCCATGAGCTCGAAGTACGTCCCTCGTTTTGGTCCATAAGGGACTCATACATCCACAACTCAGAGTCCCCTGTTGCCTTCCTTCCACCTTGTTTCTTCCTTTCCTCCACGCCCTTGTTTCTGTCCTCCTTTCCTCTTACTCCTTCTTTCTCTGCAGCAACGGGATACTGTTTCTTTTTTTTTTTTTGCCTGCGCAAAGGTGCCCAAGAGCAAGATGGATGTGCTATGCCATCCCAGCCCCCATACCCTTCCCTTGCTCATCGCCTCTCCAACCCCCCAGCCCTGATAGCGGCACATGCATATATTAAGCGTGATTAAACGCTGTGCAGTGCCTCCATCAAGTGCTTTCTAATGGGCTTTTTTATGACATGAATTAGTCATAATAGAAGAGTGCCACAGTCAAAACATCCACCAACCACTGTTGTTGTTGTTGATCATTTGGCTTCTTCAGTATTCACAAGAGAACTTTTGTTTATTTCGCTCAGGGTGGGATGTGGGACATTTTTTAAGGTCTGAAGACATTTTAAATTTGGAAACGTACTTTTCAGTTCTGTGAGCTTTCGCATTGGCTCGCTTATTAACAAAATGTGACAAAAAGTAAATTTATCTCTGCTTTCTTGACTCATGCAAGTGTTTTTAGGAAACATGTAGGCAGCATTGAAGAAGTGCAACCCCCCCACTCTTCCCCCCCAGCCCCCCCACTGTCACAACCACCACCTTCCTGCCATTACAGGAAAACAGGGACAGATAAGCGTGGATTTGGTGTACTTGTTTCTTTGCCATGGAGCTCCCCTGTGCACCTCGGCCCCCATAGAGGGATTACATATGTATCATCTGCCATGCTCTATGACTAATTACATCTGTGAGATGAGATTATGGGGAGGTTTACCAAACCGATCCCTCCTCTCCGGCAATGTGTATCGTCTCCAACATGTGGTATTAAGTGATGTGTCTGTGTTTAAAAAGAAAGAGGGATGTGAGGACAGGATTGTCTGACGTTTAAATCTGGACTGAGCCAAAATCACCCCCCCCCCCCCCCCCTCTACTGTGTCCTGTGATTTGCCTTTACATTCTATCTCAATCGTTTTTTATTGTACTACATATTTTTTCCATCTTGCAAGGTCTTTCTCTGTCTCTCTTACATGGTCATCCAGGAGATAATCTCTAATCAGCAGGAGAAATATGTCCAAACATGTGTTTACCTTTCTGTCTGGATGGCTAGCATTCAGTAGTTTGCAGATAAAACCCCTCTGATGTCACTCACAGTGCCATGTGATGAGCTGCCTACGAAGGGGAGTCAGGCTGAGCAGGCAGCATTGATTTCTGCTGCCACCATGGCAACAAATAACAAGATCCTCTCCAAAAGCACACCTTAATTAGTTAAATTATGACTTCAGGGAGAGGAAGAGGGAGAAAGAAGAGAGTGGTGATGGGGGATTGGGGGGATAAGGGATTAGTGGAAGAGGCAACTGGAGAGATTTTTGTTTTTCTTTCCCGATGCTACGTGCTCTCTCTAAATCTTTCAGAAGAGCTGTTTGTTTGATCAGAGATATGCTATGTCTTTTTAGCGGCTTTCAGATGTACGTGGCGCTTAGTGTTTTCCTAAAGCAGCAAAGGAGGGCGGCAATGACAGACTGCCAAGTAGCATCTCTGTCATTATGTGACTTCTGTTCCTCTGCTACCAGCATCTCTCCACAGCCTGTCATTACATTGTGACTAACTTGATTCATGTCTACTAAATCTAATAAAGACTTTTTTTTTCCTTCTGTGTGTGGCAGGCAGGGAAACTACCAAGCCCCTGGTATCAACCAAGTGAGCTCTGGCTCCTACAGTCAGCCAACGAGCAACAACAGTTCGACGACAGGCAACGGACAAGGTCCAGGCTACGGTATGCCGCCTGCAGGTAATAACTAACTTACACCAGCAGATTATTTAACCCTATGTCCGTCATCTAGATGTATGGTTTGGTGTTAGTGTTGATATTGTTTCATAATCTTTTTTTTCTTTTTTCCATAATAGCTCAAACAGTTTAGATAACATGTACATAAATTAAATCTGGGGTGTTTCAGAGGTATAAGGGTGCAGTACTGTGCCTTGTAAAATCTTTTTATCCCCTGTCAACATTTTTAGCTTTTTGTCACTTTATATCCACAACCACTTTTGTTTATTTTCATTGAATGAATATCTGATAGACCTACACAAAGTAGTGTGTGAAGTTGAAGGAAAAAAGGATTTTCAAAAGGGTGTTTAAAAATTAAAAGCTGAAAAGTTTGACATGAATTTGAATTCACCCCCCTGAGTCTTTGCTTTGTAGAACGACCTTTTATGCTGCAATTGCAGCCTTTTAGGTCATGTCTCTACCACATCTAAAGACTAAGATTTTTGACCTGTCCTCTTTGTAAAACATTCCAGGCTCAGATTGGAAATATAAATTTTGCAGTCTGTAAGTTTAAGGTTGTAATTTTTCTATAAGGTGAACTTCTCCCTCTGCCTGAAGACTTTAGTCACATCAAACTAAATTGTTTTTTGGTTTTTTTTGTTGCTATTTGCAAAAAAATCTTTCATTCCACTATCTCCTCTGCTAAATGCAAAAACTACTTTTGAATTCAATGTTTTTAATATCTTTTTGGGTTCTAATAAACCATCTCTTGGTAGCATATAATTGTAAAACTAAATGAAACTAATGCATGATTTTCAAATTTAGCACTTCACTTAAAAGTTCTTGTGTTGATCCACACATTAAATCACTATAAAATACAATTATGTTGTTGATTCTTGACAAACAAATTGTACAAAAATAGTTTGAGGACCTGTTTTGGTGAGCACTGTGTTCTATAAACTTTGTTAAAAAGTTTAGTTGTTATAACAGTTTTTTTCCCATTTGTTTAAAGGAGCAACGAGCCTCTCAGGAGACAACATAATGAGCCCAGAAAGTAAACAAAAAATGGATGTCAAAGATGACAGCGGCCCAAACAACGAGCCACACAAACCAAAGGTACCTCCTTAACCATCCTCCTCCCCCAGATTTTTTCTTCAGTTCATTTACTTGTTTGATTTTTATTTATATTTTTATTTTCTTTATTGTTTGGTTTTGCTCTTTTGATCTAAATGAAGCAAACCAAATCTGATCAGCATATGCTGCCTCAGCACAGTGGGCTCTCGCTCTGTTGTTTTCTTGTCATATTTAATGATTTGTTTAACATTTACCAATCTTAATGTTTCCCTCGCTTTGTTTTTGCCTGCAGCACACTTTAGTTGCTGATGTTTTGGCAGCTCGAGCTGCAATAAAAAGAGAAGCAAAAAAGGAAAAGGGGGCCGGGGAGTTGGCATCTGCAGTACACACAAGCGCGCACACATTCAAACGCGGCATGCAGACACATGCACACAACTACAAGAAGACACACTTTTTGAGTTTCACTTACACAACATACACAGTTCTCCCTCTGCCTCCTCTAACTCACATACGCACATCTTAACATACAATGCTGACTTCTCATTTTGACCTACAATAGCAGCTCAGCTTGGCTCAGCTCAGCAACAACAAAACTCTGCTCTTTGCTCTTTTCTGCCTCCCTCCTCTTGTTTTTGCTTAACAACTCATCTTCAGCACACATACACACTCACGCCTCCATCACAACCACTACACGCCTTTTCCCTCCAAATCCCTGTCTATTCTTTTGCTGATTACGGTAGTAGGGCCTTTTGAATTATTTAAGACAGCCTGAGCAGCCAGAAAGACCCCCAGTGCTCCCAAAAGAGATGATCTGTCTGCCAAGAGAGAGAAAACGAGTTAGAGATTCAAAAAGAGAGAGGGCCAGAAAGATAAGGTTTTGCTGACATGAGCATTCTGTACACAGACGAGAAGGACTTGTAAAGCTGTTGTTCCCTCCTTTGCAGTTTCTCTCTCTCACACACACACACACACGCCCACGCCCACTCACACACATGCCCCCGCACACTTTCACATGTTCACATGGGCTAAAGAACCCTACTCACACTTGGGCACACATTCTCACCACTGTGCAATGATTACTATCATTTGATCGGCTTTAACTGTGCCTGGTAAAATTATTCATAGACTTTGAATATTTACGTAATCTCAAAAGTGGGGTGCGTATGTTCTAATACCCCTTTGTAGGACGAAAACCTATCAATTATCCTCTGAAGTTACCTAATTAGTGAAGCACAGTAGTGCCAGCATTATGATGTGGAGAAGCTGTTCTTTATTAGCAATACTTCTCAGAGTTGAATATAAGACGAAAGGAGCTATAAACAGGCCAGTCCTGCTTGAAAACCTCTTAGAGGCTTTCAAGATTGATTTACTGAATGACACTTTATGACAATAGTCATAAATATTCATGAAGACTTACTCATGTTCATGACAGGTGTTATGTCATGTTTATGATGGTGTCATGACAGTCTTATTCATAACCCATCAACTAAAGTGTTACCATAAAACTTAACAAACAGGCAGATGTTCATGCAAATAGTTGATATAAAAGTACAAGTTTGTGCTACTTTAAGTTTTAAGAGATTTGCACAAAAAAAATAGAACCACAACAAGGTCATCATACTTGCAGTTATGTTACTAGAGTTACTTGTCTTTGTTCTATGCATCATTAGGTAAGTTATTCAGATGTGATTATGTAAAATTATTGCCATTATGGCTTTGTATCACTCAGTCCTAAATAAAGGTTGAAATGCTATTTCAAATATGAATAAAACTGATTGCATGTCAGGCACAGCCTGTAATTATAAGAAAACACTACCAGATTATGCAAAATGAAATGCTGACTGACTTTACTGGTTTATTTTTAAATGCAATGCTCATGTTGAAATTGTTTTCAGAATCCTAACTAAAAATCATTCCGACAGGGGAGTTGTTTGCTGCTGTTTCTTTTTTGGACTAAATCTTGAAAACTGAAATCTCTTGTTGTCTGGATAAGGAATTTCACCTCTGTTGAGTTAGAGTCTATATTTGTTGTGTTTTTCTCTGCTACAAGGTGTTAACAGGACACCTAAAATGTTAAGTGTGAATAGGTCATGATTCGGCATGGGTAAGAAAAGTAAGGTAATACAAATTTTATTTTTACTTAAGTAGAAAATGACTCACAAAAATAAGGAAAATGGAATTGATGCCATATAACCATTTGTAAAACGTGAAAGTTTTAATAAGTCCAAAATATATTTTGTTATGTTTGTTTATTGGGTCCTATTTTGTATATACGGTAACTGAATATTTGACTCATGAGAAAATGTAAATAAACAAGTTTATTTACATTTTTTACTGATTGCATATAGTAATCAGTAACTGATTACTATATGCAATCTATAATATCAATACTGAACTTGCCATATTTATTGATGCAGGTAAATATTAAGTGTCTACATAAATGCATCCAAATTTCTCTTCTGTACACTTCTGATAAAACCAAGCAGGCGGGTCTTTATTATTATAAGATATTCTTGCATTACTTTGGTGTAAAGAGCTTTGGAGATCAATTTGATAAAATCACTTTTGTAGTCATACAAAAAAATGCAATAAAGCCCGTCCTCTTCTAAGGGAGAATAGTAATTTCCTGTGACTTACATATTTTTTGTTTGGCTGCTTGTACCCAGTGGTGATGTCTTTGTAGTTTAAAAAGAAACCTCCAAGCTTCAAATTCCTATTGAAAATGTAAATGTCAAGATCTGAATTATTATACCTTTAGATATTCAGTTTAGATAAGGTCATTTCGCAACCACTTGGTCATGTAACAAATACATTACTGAAAATGTGTTTTCATCAGATAAAAGAGTAAAGTGAAGTAAAATTGAAATACTTCTGCTCTAAAGTGTCATTAATGTCTCTTCAACAGCTGCAGGATGGTTATGTGAACAATAACAGCAGCAGTGTTTCCCAACCAGCCACTCCAGGCGGCACCCTGCCTGTGCCCTCCCCCCTCTCTCCCAGTCCTGCCAGCCTGTCTTCCTACCACGGAGACGACAGCGACAGCATCAGTAGCCCACCGTGGCCTCTGAAGACCCCCTGTAGTCCCGTAAGAATTACAAACAATGTTTGTTTTATTGAATATTTTTGTAACTATTTATCTAAGTGGTTTTCAGTCAGAAGTTGGTTTTCCGAGCCTGATCAATTTGCTGTGAATAAACATTGTAATAAACACATCTTGCGCACTGGAAAAATTAATCTAAAAGAAGTGCTTAGTTGTGCTGTTCATTCAACCAGGGGTCCACTTCACAAAGTGTAAATAACAAATGAATTTTTAATGATCCAGACTGGGTGAGTGGGTTGTTTCAGCAGGCGGCAGCAGGAAAATAAAAGGGAAACTATGCTTTGGATAATACAACATAATGTTGGGTTTATACAACAGTGTTAAGATGCCATGAGATTTTTCTTACTTCATTAGGGTTTCCAGTGATCGACCATCACAAAGTAGAGCATAGTAATGAAGTGGAAGGAAAAAGATGCATGTTTGTGAAACCTGAAAAGTGTGACGCTCATGTGTGTTTCGCTCCCCTGAGTCGGTCTGTTCTCGATCCACCTTTAATGATAATGCATCAGAAAGTCTTTTGGGGTATGTCTTTACCCACTTTCCACATTTAGACTGGATTTTTTTCCCCGCATCTTTTTTTTATTTTTTTATTTTTTTATTTTTTTGAAGATAGTTTAAATCTTCAGTTGGATTTAGATCTGGACTTTGAATCGGCTGAAGACGTTTTGATCTAAACCATTCTGTTTACTACTCTGGCTGTATGTTTAGAAGCGTCATCTGAATATAAGCTAAAAATCTATCCCTGTCTCATCTCAAGTCCTTTTCATCTTCTATCCAGTATTTCATGGCTTTTCTTTCAAAAGTAGCTTTCATATTGCCACTCTTCCATTAGGGCTAGATTTGTGGAGGGCAAGACTATTAGTTATCCCATTGACTCTCTCCCACTCGAGCTGTAGATCTGTGCAGCTCCTTCAGAAATTACTACCCATGAATCACTTTTTCTTTCACTTAACAGCTTTGAACTACTTTGTGCGAGTCTATCTTATAAAATGTAAATAAGACACATCAAAATCCACAATTCTAACATTCCAAAGTCTTTAGAAAATATTTTGACTTCAATATCATAGGAACTATTCATAAAAGATCCAAAGTATCCTCTTTATAAACTCATATTTACACTTTGGTCTGTGTACCTCAGCAGAAAGTCAACCCCAACTCGTCGTTCAGTGGTGGCGAGCGGATAAGCCGGCTGTATGAACTCGGTTCAGAGCCAGAGAGGAGATCTTGGGTGGAGCGCTACCTGACCTTCATGGAGGAGCGGGGTACACCTGTTTCTCAGCTCCCAGTTGTGGGCAAGAAGCCACTTGATCTCTGGAAGCTCTATGTTGCTGTTCGGGAAATAGGAGGCCTCGCCATGGTAATCTACAGCAGAAATTGTGTAGTAATATTAGAGACAGTTCTCCTCTTGTTTACATTGGATTCTGTGTGTTCTGCGCTCTAGCCAAATGTTATGTGAAATGATTCAGGGAAACATTATATCATACACTCACAGTGCATCTTTATAGACTGTTTGTACCTAAAAACTATCTTCATTTGCTCTACATATGCCTCACACAAGACTTTGAATCAGGATTGCAAAAATCTTGGAGTGAGAATCAATAAATCTGAGTTAATTGTTGTCCAGTTTATATCAAAAGTGCTACTAAGTAAATTTCTTCCACAGCAAAAATCCTGAAAATCATTTCAGTTCAGCAGCTAGAAGAATATTGTTTTGTCAAATAAGACTGTAAATCTAAATGTGTTTCCTGCAATTTGGAGAAGGTTCATCCACAGAAAACATTAAAATATGTGAATACGGTCAGATCAAGCTTCCATATGTGACGTTTTCAAATGTAGTATTTCATTCCTCTTAAATTGTGTGCAATTTTCAGGATTCTTTTCCTTTTATTGAGCTGATTTACTGAAAATACACCTGAAAGCCCTTATACTGGATTTTCTCAACCTGTCAGGTTAACAAGAACAAGAAGTGGCGCGAGCTATCCAGCACTCTGAATGTTGGTACGTCCAGCAGCTCTGCCAGCACGCTCAAGAAGCAGTACATCCAGTATCTGTTTGCCTACGAGTGTAAGATGGAGAGAGGAGAGGAACCACCAACAGACAGCAATAGCGGTGGCAGCTTGACTGAAGGGGACAGCAGGAAGCAGGTCAAGATCCAGCCGCCCTCACCTGGTGAGTACTGATAACAGAGTGCCGCACTTCCATTCTTTTTCTTTTTTTAAAAACACCCCCTTCCACAACTCCCACCTCCATCTGTCAGCAGCCAGATAACAGGTGCTGTTGATCAAACAAGATTTCAGCCATGATCCCCACAGCTGTGACTGAAATCTTCCCGTGAACAAAGCTGCTACGTTTACATTGTGAAAGACGGCTGGAAATTTCTGTTTAAATGTTGCATCTCCAGTTTGAATCTTTCCAGAGTCACAGTTGTCTAGTGTGATGTGCAAATATATTAAGTTACCTTTACGTTGATACAATTAATTAAAATTCAGTGAATCCATTTGTCATGAGAAGTCAGTAAATAGAGTCCAGCTGGTTGTAATCTAATCACAGTTTAAATCCAGCTGTTCTGTGAAATCCTCAGAGGTTTGTTACATTGTGAAGGCCAAGCAATACAGCCAATGAGGCAGAGATGAGCTATGGAGAAGATTAAAGCAGAGTTACATAATGATGCAAATATCTGTAAGGAAGAAACTAATTGTTAAAGAGGGGACTCTTGTTAAACTTTTTAGGTCTGCATCCAAAATGGTATGTGTGGGATTGAAATTTACCAGATTCACTACAACCGTGTTTGTAGTATCATTCTAATGGATGTCGCTTTTCAGATTTGATGTGAAGTTAGATAGTTAGATGCAAGCAGTTCTAGCAAAAAACTTCTTAAAAATATATAAAAAGACTTCAGATCTACATAGATGTTCAACGTCTAGCTGGACAACAACCCTCAACATACAACTTGAACTTAAATGGAATGGTTTGTGGGTCTGACTATTTAGATTTAAAAATAAATTAATAAATTCTTTGTCAATCATATAAAATTCTTAGATGTATAAATTCTTTTCAAGGAAATGTTATTTAATTTGAGGTAAATGTAGTAAAGAAAAATTAACCACAAATACCCAGGAGAAATTAGCAAAAATGATCTCTGCTTTGATGAGGTTAACTTTAGTTTAATGGAGGTGAATTATGATACTGTCACCCTTTGCTTTTCCAGCTTGAGACTTTCCTTTATTTGATTACTGCCTTTGAAGGCTAAGTAATGTTGTTTAGCTGCAGTACCATGGCTCAAAGGGTGGTTTATGTTTGTGTGTTACTCTGTGTCCCTGCAGAAAACTATGAAGCAAGGGAGAGTCATTGTGAAACTGACTGGTGAGGTCACAACTCTAATTTGGAGCGGAGATGAGAAAAGTGACTCTTGCTTTTAGATAGGACACTTGAGTTTTTCACCTATCAGAGACACTGCTGATTGGTTTTATTGCAGGCCAAAGAAAGGACGCATCTTTGTTCATGTGGGATTGCACATACACATTTATGTAGTGGACAAAATTCACACATGAAAATAAACTCTCTCCTACAGCCACCACATTTATAATTTAGGCCCTTCACTATCCATATAGGAGGATGTAACCACTTCAATTGAGCAGGATAGTCTTTCTAACATCAACTGAAAGCACTACGGTAGAGAATCATAACATATTGACACAAAGTATAAAAAAACTGAATACATTTTTCACGAGCAGCTTAACCTCGTGATTTTTTTATTAACAATGTGTTTAGAGGTCAATGCAGGTTTTGCTCATTACAGGTGTGAAAAGGTGCCAAAAAATGTTATATTGCTGCTTTTCTACCCTTAAACAGGTTTTGTGAACTTATTACACTTGACATGACTGTTACTAGCTTTGAAACAAATCTACAATGTCTTTGAATTTTGTCTGGACTTTACCAGTGCAGTAGATTCAGCCCAATTCTCATAGGATAAAATCATGCAAGTGCCAATTTTCTGCTGACAGACAGGTCGCTGGTGTCATTACCTCCCTGATCTGTGAACACATCTATTTGCACAAGGCCTAAAAGCCTTTCAGAAAAACACTAGAGGAAGTACCAGGGTGGGTAGTGAAGTCTCATTTTTAGCATCAAGCACAGTTGCTGAATGCTGCTGATGAGCAGACTAAAAGAAGACATCTTCAGTTTTGTCCTCACTCACAACAAAGACAATTCAGCAGTTGTCAAAAATGTTTCATGTTGGGGGGTAAACACATAGTTGTGTGTAGAAATTTAAAGAGTGCCACGCATCATTCTTTTTAAGATTAAACTGTTTTAAAATTACATTTAGGAAGCTGCAAGAGGAGTGCCTGCAGAATGACTTTTAATGAACACAATAAAAAATTGTAAAAATTTTAAATATGTGAATCTCGCAGGTGTTGTCATACATTGAGTATCTTGTAGCGACCCATGCCTACTTGAAATCCTAAGCTAGAAGCCTCACAACATGTATTATCTGTTATTTCTACTGAATTCTAGATTGTGATTTTTACACTTTAGGATTTCCATGCTTTTGTTTTCATAATTCCTTAGCAAAATTCAAACCCTTTAAGAAAAATTAGTTTCTAAGAAGTAATACACAATTTATAAGCTTCAGAGTATAAATCCCACAGCTGATGCCTTCAGTTCCACTGTCTGCTTCAGACTGCCCTCCTGACACCCTGCCAGCCTAAATATAGACTGACAGCTCCGTGATGTCACTGAAGAAGCCTGACCAGCGAGCTGGTGTGGGGTCTGAGTGTGTTTGCGTGAAGCTGGTGGCGGGGAGTGCAGAGTGATTAATGAGGGCTGGAATGTACAATGTAAACAAACCCGACCTCTCCGTCACCTTTCATTCACAAAAGCAGCTCAGCTGACTTCTTTTTTTTTTTTTTTACTCTGCTTTTTAACCACCCAACCATCCTCCCCAACCCCCACCTCCACCACCAGATTATGTCACTAGCTGACACACATGCAAGTCCCTACACATACACACTTATCCCCCCTCTCCTCTGCCAGCGTTTTTTTTTTCCAGTTAAATGTGGAGCAGAGGGCACTTGAGTTCACACTCCTCTCCACCTCTCTCCTCCATCTTTCTACATCGCGGATCATTCTGCTCTTGAAGAATGACAAACCTCTTAACCTTGGCTAACCCCTCGACTCTTTCTCTCTCCACCATGTGGGCATGCATGTGCATATTCATTTGGTTTGACACCGGGATAGCCCACAAAGAGCTCACTGACCCATCTTTGCCCTCTTTTCTTACCTCTGCTCATCATCATGGGACACCATCTACCCCTCTGTCTGTCTCTCCTCCTATCTGTCTCCTGTGATTTAGAGGCAGGGGGTATTATTGAATAATTCAGAATTAGCATGAATTTTTAAAGCCGAAGTCTTACGGGGGGCATTTTTTCCTAAGGACGTGTGGTGCAGGGAGAGGCCACTGAGATTATTCCAGGGGAAAAAAACAAAAAACTTCTTACTCTAAATTCTCATTAGAATACTTTCATAATCCCTGAGTGTCTTTATCATCTTTTAGCTGCACCGGATTCTGTTTTTCATTCAGTCTGGGAATTTGTGTCACTTGGGCTCTTTGTGTTCAGGGCTTTTGCAGCATAACACTCATATAATTTCCCAGTCATCTGAACAGACAACTTCACAAAAGTGAGGTTTCAGAAGAAAATAGCACACTAATCCAGTTTTAACCCCTATACCGATCTAATGTTAAGAGCTTTTTGTTTTCAGTCAAGGCTTTAACAGTGCAGGTTCTCTGCAGCTTTTCACTCATGTTCAGTGGATGTTTTTGTGTACTATTCTGCCCCATTTGCTTCTAAAGTTAAACCTTTCTGTAATTTTGCCTTCAAACATGGCCCTCAGTAAGATCCTCATCGACTATGAGCATTCCGACTTTTTTACAATTTGTCCATTTTCAAACTTACGTTTTACTTAATTTAAGTTGTAAGTGATCACTTGGAATTGGGAAGTGGAATGAAAAGAATAGATACAAAATCTCAAAAGCAAAGCTTTTTTATTTTTATGCAGTCTTGGAAGCAGCTATCACTGCAAATACATGCAAGTCTTTGAGGATTCTTCTTTGTAAAATAACTGCAAGGGGGAGTATTATGTATTTTCCAGGAACATAGTACCATTTTCTAGCACAGTTAAGTAACTGTTACTTTCAGTTGTTATGAGAATGACTTTAAAAAAAATTTACTTTTCAATTTGATGCCTTGAAATTGGGCCTCTGTCTCGTTAAAAAGCTCCTGCTCTTTCCAGCTCTCTTCCTCCAGCGTGACATCACAATGTTTCTCCATTAAAGCATTTACAACATTCTTAGAAGCATTCAACTGAGAGGTAGTTTGTATGATCAGCTCAGAAGATGTGCATCTCCGCCAGTTGTTTGCTAATTGCTGCTGCTACTAATCTGCAGGATCCAAGAATCACCGGGGAGGGGTGCTCTGTGAGGCAAATACTTAGCTTGGAGACCCCAATGAGGAGCAACTTATAAAAGTTTATTTTGCATAATACTGTCCCTTTAAACAAATTACCTTAACAATTACTTCCTGTGTGCATGACTAAATAATAATCCTGTCAACAGATTCTTTCACTGCAGCTTCTCCAGTGTTAATATGAGCCTCTTTTTTGCGTTTCTGATTAATGACTTCTTAGTTTATGGTTACATCCATGACATGGTAGGTTTTCAAGTGTGCCCCACTCTTACCACTTGATCAGATGAATTGAACAGTACTGACTGAGACATTCCAACTTTTGGATACTTTTTCATAAACTTCTGCACAACTTTATCTGTGCTTTGTTCCCTGACTTTTATAATGTCATTTGTTCTCAAGTTTCTCAAACAAACATTTGAGAACCTCTCAGAACTGCTGGAGTTGAATAGGGAGTCCATTTTACACAATTAGCCTATCATTGCTAATTAGCTGTGTTCTGAAGACAATTGGTTTGATTTGATTTAGTGGTGACATTATACAGGGGAATGAGTGCATGTTTGTGCTACACTCTTCAGAGTTTTATTATTTTCAAAAGAATGGGAAGAATCATGTACTCCTTTCCTTACATTTGGAAAAATGTGGAAAAGTTTAAGGGTAATAAATATATTTGCAAGGCACTGTAAAATATCTTCAGCATTGAATTAAGTGATGGGTTACTATTATGGCCACAAGTGGCCAAAATTCTTCTCCTCTCATTGTTGAGCCTGTTCTTCCATCCTCTCTTCCTTCATCTCATCAGCATTGCCTCCATTCCCATCCTCTCTGCCCTTATGTGACGCATTTGCCAAGGCTCAGTTCTCATGTCGGGCATCACTTTGAGTGCTTTGGACATAAGCCCAAAGTTATCTCCCTAATACAGCACCTTGCTGTGATAAAATCCCACTTTGGCTGCTCTAACTCAAACCAGCTTCGAGATCGCAGCAGAGGACTTCAAGAAGCCCTACGGTCTCAATGCGCAACAGTTTTTTTTTTTCTTCTTCTGTTTTTTATAGGGAGAACTTAGGGAATCCTTCAGATTTAGTAATAATGCCTCTCTTGTCTCCCAGCCAACTCAGGTGGCTCACTCCAAGGTCCACAAACGCCCCAGTCATCTGGCAGCAGCTCTACAGCAGAGGCAGCAGGCGACCTGAAACCACCCACACCTGCCACCACTCCACTGGGACAAGTCACTCCACTGCCCCCCAACAGGTACCACACAGACACATTCAGCTGCTGGCGCTGCTGCCAGCTGGAACCTCTTTTACTGATTCAGTCACTTAAGCATTATTTATTTACATCTAGCTGATTGTTTTTTTTTCTGTAAAATCAGAGGCAATCAACATAAAAAGGATCCGCAAAATAGTGTATTAATTGGAGATGCTCTGATCACAGATTTTCTAAATGCTTATACCAATTTTAGCCAATTTTGATTTCTATTTAAAACGTACAGCAGTAGAATACTTGTTTTCCCATGTCTGGATAGATCTTAAAATTTAAATGTCCTAAGAATGAATGTTTATAGAAAAACATGACTAAATAATAACAATAATAATAAAAATCCAGAGAAAACTGGATCTCTGCAGTAACACCCTTAACTTCCTCATGTCTACTAAAGGCAAGCTCATCTTTGTAGAAATTTGAATGTAGAGATCAAAATGCTGTTTTAATTCTTGAAGCTTTTTACACTTGTCATGCTTCCTAATTTCATTTTAATACCACAATGTTACTGAACATGGCTAACTGAGTCTTTCTGATTTGACTTAATAACAACTTCAACAATGAAAATTGTTGTTGTCAGTGTGACTTTGCAGTGCTGATGTTTATTGTGAGCAAAAAAACGACTGATTCCAGTAATTGCCTGATTTCTCTGGTAGTAATTTAGCATCTCAATCTATACAAGTTTAGTTATTGGCTTTGATGAGGTAGAATTAAAATGTAAAAGTAAAAGTTAAGATATATTCTGCTTGTGCATGCTTATGTTATATGTAGACATCTGTAGTTTCCTATTTATTTTCCCTCATCAAATTTGATTTTAATTATAAACCTTAAGACGCCTGCAGCAACTGAGAGGAGAGTTAAAGTTATTAGTTTGCTTTCATTGTGACTTCATGTAAGAAGTGTTATACAGCTCTAAAAAGTGTTGTCTAAACATAACAATACCATATTTAGAAATTTTTCAGGCTGAAATTTCTTTATTATTATTTGAGTTTTATACATTTATTTTGCACTGGTTAAAACAGATACAGTTATAAATAGAAAATAAAATATAAAAAACACCTTAAGCTAAAAAAAAATGAATCAAATTTCTTAGTCAGATCTGTAATATGTCACTATTACAATTATCTGTATTTTTCCATACATGCATGTGTTATTCATTCAAACACAAGTTATTTTCCTCTAAAATGAAAGAAATTTCAGTCCCTCAGACTCCATCTTGTGTACCTTCTTTGTGATTTTTGTTTTTCTTATTTGTCCAGGAGCAGTGTAAGTGTGCAGGACCCCTTCTCGGAGGTGAGCGACCCGGCCTTTCAGAAGCGGACGAGCAGCCTGCCCCCCTCAGCTCCATACCAGCAGGCCCTTGGCATGCCTGACATGATGATGAGGATGCAGTACGACGCCAAGGACCCCTTCGCGGGGATGAGGAAGAGTAAGCAGAGCGCACACTGTGTCACCCAATTCACCAAAAAGTCAATGCCAGAACTTGTTTATTCATTTTCAGAATTATTTTTACACCTTCTTTTATGTTCGGTTTTGGTATTTTGGCAAAAAAAAATTAAAAGCACCTTTGATTTTGCTTAGACAAGTGCAAAATGTATGTAAAACAAGAATTTGAAACTTAATCCTGAAGCTGTCTGCAAACTTATACGCCTCTCTCACAAAATGATTCATATTCTGAAGCCATTGTTCTTTCATCTGCTTTGTTGGTGTAATTTATTGTCAAATAACCATGTTGCCTCAGATCAAGATAGATGTGTGTGTGTGTGTGTGTGTGTGTGTGTGTGTGGGTGGGCGTGCGTGTGTGTGTGTGTGTGCACGTGTACATTGCGCGTGAGTGTGTGTTTTATTAAACTTTGAAAGAGGATGGAAGCTGTTCGTTACACCACATATCCCATCATCAAAAACACGACAGCTTGTCTCATCTTCTCTTAGCTTAGCCTTTGTCTCATCCTTATTCCTCCGGTCCTTTTAATCACCATTTTTTCCTTCCCCCAACCTTTCATTCCTTGCATCCCGCTGAGATGCACCTGTTTTGACCAAGCTGTGTATTGTAGTTTTCAGAACAAACAGTAGTTTTTCCCCTGAAAGAACCGGCAGCTCCTCTGAAAGATGGGGAGAATGGAGTGTGAATGAATAATATGGTGGATTGCAGCTGCATAACAACGTTTAGCTTCAGAACAATAGGGCTAATAAGAACGAGTGAAAAGTATTCATAGAGGGTTGCTGCCATCTGGTGGGAGATTTAAGATACTGTCAATTAATTTACAATATCTTGCTTTTTGCTTTAATCTCTTGCAGTGGCAGGAGCTGATCCATATATACCAAGCCAGATGTCCAGTGGTGGTATGCAGGACTTGTACAGTCGGCCTCCATCAGGCCTGAGCATGAGCCAGCGGTCCCAGTATCCCTATGGACCGGGCTATGACCGGAGGTAAACACAGATGTTAACTAACTACAGTGTTGATCAGAAGTTCACATACAGCCACCTTTCGTTTTTAGAGTGGAAGGATCATAACACAAACTTCTTAATGATGTTAAAAAGCAAGAATTGAGTACATATGTTTGAATTTATTATGAACTTTATTTAATCCAAATAGTCAAAATCGTACAGGCTCACAATTATGCATACTAGTCCATTGATATGTAGGTAAATATCAGTGACATAATGCCAGCTGGATATTTGACTGAGCTTTTCAGTAAAATGACCTTGTTTTCTGCCAACTGTTAAGCATCCTCTGTAAAATCTCCAAAGTGTTTAGTCTCTTAATGTTTGCTTTTTTTAAATTCTGTTTTAGAAACCAATTTTGATTTGTGTAGTGTTCAGTGTCCGGTTGAAAAACTCAAGTGTGAATTTTTTTCCATCTTATCAATGTTCAAACAAAATCCAGGCACCACTATAGAGCGCCAGGGTCACTGAACCTTTTTTCAATACATTGAAGATGTTTGTATTCTAACTAGACAAATCTAAAGCGTTCAAACATACTTAATTGTATGTTTGAACGCTCAAAATGAATTCCATGCTTAAGAAAATTATATGTAAAGTTAAGTCATGTCTATTAATCATGCCTGTTTATATCTTAGACCTGACCATATGATGGGGATGGAGGGAACCATGGGTCCGCCTGGAAGTCAGAATAACATGGGACACTCTAATAGTGAAGGCAACATGTATTCTCCCAGCAGATACTCCTCACATCAGAGGTCAGCTCTTCTATTTTACATTTATCAGCTTCTTCTGCTTTTTAGTCTTACAGATTACTGGAGGATTTACTGGCTGTTAATAGGTGAGCAATTTGTTTTATCTTCTGCATTTCAGACATGAAGGTTATGGTCAGCAGTATCCCAGCATGCCATATGGCATGCATCCATCTGGGATGTATCCACAGCAACAGGTGAGACACAGCACTGGTAGCTTCTCTTTCAAATTTAAGTAACTGTTTTTATGCCCCCTAACATTTGATATTGCATTAAAAGATGGCCAATAAAACTTTGAAGTAAAAGGCTGGACAATCTTAACATCACATTAATTAAGTAATGTGACATTTTGTAGCAGAAAATGTAGATTCTTACCATAACCTTAATTAAGTAATTAATATGATGTTATGAAATACTGGATGATGTATTTTATTTTGTGTGTGTATGTTATTTGGATAGTCTAAACTTTGAAAAAATATATATTTTGATGGCAAACTTTGGCACTTAGGACACATAATATAATGTTAATTTTTGTCATTGCCATTCTCATGTTTTGAGTAACGTATTTGCATTGCGTATTATTATTACTCAGGGCTACAAACGACAGTTGGATGGAATGTATGGTCCCCCACCCAAAAGACATGAGAGTGACATGTACGCTATGCAGTACACCAACCAGCAGCCGGATGTGTACAATCACTACAGTGGTGGGTATTCAGGCCCTGATCACAGACCCATCCAAGGACAGTTCTCTTACCCGTACCATCGTGACCGAATGGCCCCATCGGGCCAGAGCCAGCACAGTATGATGGGTGGGGGTCCTGCTTCTAACCATGCTCCTGAAGGACCTAACATGTGGCCTTCAAGAACAGACCTCAGCTATTCCTACCACAGCAGACAGGGGCCACCGTCGCAAATGCAGCCATATGGTTCTATTTGCAGAGATGACATTGATGGTCGCTCCACGCACGACCATTGGCTCCGTCAGCCTCCCTACTTATCATCAGGTGGCATGGCCCCCATGTCTTCACGTCATTCATCTTATTCCAATTCTCCAACCATGGCCAACCATCTGCCTCGAGCACCCAGCCCAGGGGCCTTCCAGCGCTCAATGGAATCTCGAATGTCACCCAGTAAAGCCCCTTTCATGTCTCCAATGAAGATGCCTAAGCCAGGGATGGCCATGATGGGCTCACAAGGCAGTGGACCAAATAGTCAGTTTCCTCCTAACCTGAGAAGGGACCTGAACTACCCTCCAGGGTCAGTCGAAGCCACATTGCCAGCTCTAAAGCCAAGACGCAAGCTAACATCAAAGGACTGTGGTAAATTATTTTGTCAATTGTTGAATGAGTATCATTTCTGTTTTTGATTATTTCCTTGGTTATTGTAGTAAACCAGGATTACCACACTGGATGTTGTTCTTTAATTTGCACTGTTATGATCCCAGGAACACCTGAAGCCTGGCGTGTGATGATGTCTCTGAAGTCTGGCCTGCTGGCAGAAAGCACTTGGGCATTAGACACCATTAACATCCTGCTATATGATGACAGCACAGTGGCCTCCTTCAACCTTTCCCAGGTAAAACCATCAAATCTAGATATTTGATTTCTGATAAAGCTTTGTCCTTGCCAATGTGCTTCACCGTTATAATTTTTGTTATTTAGCTTAAATTCCAAAAGAAAATTTAAAAATTCCATACATGTACATTTACGACATAGTGGAGTCTCCGGCTGGCAGCAGAAAATGTAAATTCTTACCATAGCCTTAAGATTTCCATATCTATATTCAAATTCAGCTGCTTCTATGATTGTTACAAGATAAATTGAGTATAAATTTTAAACTCTTGAAAGCAAAACATTTGCTTTAAACTGTCCAATCTTCCTGTTATTGTTGAACTTTTCTCTCTCTATTGGTTTCTCACAGCCTAAATTAACAACAAATATGTCACTGAAAATTGCAAAGTTCATCTTTATATTATGGTAGAATAATGCATTTGACCCATACTGCAGAAACAAAAAACTTTAAGGTGTGAGATCTGCCTTCTTTTGGATACTGATCATATTTTATCTTTCTTTGACCAGTTGCCAGGATTCCTTGAGCTAATTGTGGAGTACTTTCGCCGCTGCCTGATTGAGATTTTTGGAATCTTGGAAGAATTTGAGGTTCGGACAATGGTTCCCAAAAACAATCTAGATTGTGATTCTACCCAGAAAGAGAATGCTACCCTTGAGAAGGAAACTGACTCTGCAAACCTGTCAGGATCTGAATTATCCTCAGCAACAGAAATCCCGGAGAGGCAAACAGGAGTTATCAAGGAGGAAATTTTGCCTGTCACTGACGAGCAGGCTGAGGTGCCAGGAAAAGAGCAGGATCCTGATGTGACCAAGAAAAAGAAAAACAGTAATAAAGGACAAGCAGAAAAAGGACTGAAAGAAGTGGAAGAAAAAGAAACTAAAAAAGATGATTTAGATGAGCCTTCTGCAGAAACAGAATCTAAACCTAAACAGGCCAGTAAATATGATAAACTCCCCATTAAGATTGTGCACAAAGACCACCTGATTGAAGACATAACTGAGCGCTTGGGTTATGTCACTGAGTTTGAAAGTGGGCTGCTACACTGGCAGGCAGGTGGAGGTGATTCCACTGCACACATTCAGACACACTTTGAACTGCGGAGTGATCCGCCAGCCAGGGGGGGTACCAAAACATTGAATGAGAACAAACCGGAAAATAAGATGGAAGGGGAAGATAGCAAAAAACTGAAACACATCACCGCTACTATTGATGATGTTCTGTGCGCCAGGGTTGACGCCCTGTCGTACGCCCATCCTGCTCGATCTTTGCCATCTTACCCCTTCAGGGTGCATCCAGACGGGGAGGATGATCACATTACCCTTCTGGAGGATGAGCCCCGCTGCCTAGATGAGGCTCCGCTCTGCACAACCTCCTCCTGGCAGGACTCACTCTCCAAGAGGTGCCTTTGTGTTTCCAACATCGTGCGAAGTTTGTCCTTTATCCCTGGGAATGACAGTGAAATGTCTCACCATCCTGCACTCGTTCTTCTTCTGGGCCGGCTGCTTTTGTTACACCATGTTCACCCAGAGAGAAACAGGTCAGCACGGACCTACCAGAGGGATGAACAACAGGAGCGAGGACTGTCAAGTAGCAAAGAGGAGTGGTGGTGGGAGTGCCTGAGTTTGCTCAGGGAGAATGCCATGGTCACGCTTTCTAACATTGCAGGACACCTCAATCTCTCAACCTATTCAGATACCATCTGCCTCCCCATCCTGGATGGCCTTCTCCACTGGATGGTTTGTCCCTCAGCTGAAGCGCAGGACCCCTTTCTGTCAACATCCCCACACTCCCATCTCACTCCCCAGAGACTGGTGCTGGAGTGCCTTTGTAAGCTCAGCATCCAAGATGGCAATGTGGACCTCCTGCTAGCCACGCCACCTTTCAGCAGACAGGAAAAATTTTTTGCAGTCCTGGTGCGATACATTGGTCAGAGGAAGGCACAGGTGTATAGAGAAATGGCAGTTGCTGTTCTCTCACACCTGGCACAGGGAGACCCCACCGCAGCACGTGCCATCGCCTTGCAGAAGGCTAGCGTGGGTAACCTGGTAACCTTCTTGGAGGATGGTGTCAGTATGGCACAGTATCAACAGAACCCTCACAATTTGCTGCACATGGGACACCCTCCAATGGACCCTCCCAGTGTAAACATGATGTGCCGAGCAGCTAAAGGCCTCTTGGCCATGGCTAAAGTGGAGGAGAACAAGAAAGAGTTTGTACTGTATGAAAGCAGATTATTAGACATCTCCATTTCCTCAGTGCTCAATACGGGGGTGGTTGCCATCGTTTGCCAAGTTCTCTTTCACTTAGGGAAATTATGACAGGACTTAGATTGCAGACAGTAAGACTAAAGAGATATCTCTGTGGTTTTCTATTTTTATTTATCAAAATGACAGGAAATGTTTGTGGGTTTTTTTAAAAGAAAAAAGAAGTATCTGCATTATTGTGTCTATATGTATAGCTTCTGAGCCCTGTTAGAAAAAAAGTGGGCTCGGGACATGAAAGCTCATTTTAATACAAATATTCAATACCTGCTGGTGATGGATGGTTTCGTTTTTGTTTTGTTCTCGTTTACTTTTTCAGCCAAAAGCTGCCACCAGATTTTGGTGCTGAATAGTTCGTTCCTTTGAAGTTAATGAGCTGTTTTTCAGTTTTATAAATATGAACATGCTCATCAGCATTTTTGTTGATGGAGAGTATTTATTTAAGATGTGACACTGTACAGTTGTTTGAACATTTTTGCCAACAGTTGGGTGAAGAAAGGACCGGGGTAAAAGTAAAACATGGACTTTTTAAATGAAAATGTTTTTGTCTCCATCGCTGGAAGATGAATTGTGCAATAGGACCAGAACGAGTTGTCCCTTTTTTTGAAAAACAGGAGGACGTGAAACTTCAAGTAGCTGCAGTGTGTGCTTTGGGCCATGTGGAGGCAGCATTGCACCAGCCAATCAACAAAAGAGCTTAGCGACTGTCAAAAACACACTTTCTAATTTATCAATCATAGCCTCAATGACTGTCACTGACGATATTTCTGTTTACCCAACACGTGTGTTATGTCTGTATTTTTCATCAATGTGTATTTAAAACTTTGTGCAATGGACGCACATGACTCTTTCAGTCTCTATCGTGCATCACAGCAGATGGGAGTTTCAGACTATTACAGAAAAAATTCTTTTATTGATGTTAAAATTTCGTAATGTTATTATACATATTTTGTTTATTGGGTCAAATATTTGAACCTCCCAGATGTACCCGATGTCTCAGTGTAAAAAAAAACAAAAAAACATTGTATGCATTGTATTATAGCTGAGAAAACAATCGCTTTGGTAATTAAAATGTGGAAGTGCCAGGGTGAGAGGATAACTACCGCTACATGAAAAAAAATAACATATTTCTTTTTGTTACAGTTCTTCATTCATGTCAATGGGCATATTTTTAAAACTCTACATACTTCTCTGAAACAAACATGTGAAAAGAACTGTCAGAAATGTCCTGAGAGCTCATTGTAAAATTTGCCTTTTTTCGTATGACTCCTTGTCTTTTTCTTCCGTAAACACATTTATACTCTGTGCTGCACATGTCACAAATAAATGTACGATGACCATCGTTAAGCACTGAAGAAGTTGCATTATGTCCTGACAATCTTAGGCCAATAAACAAACATCAACTGCTTATTCAGATGTCCTTTATTGACTTTTTTTCATGAGAGATTTATCAAGATTTTTAAAATGATGATGCAAAGAAGCATGTAGGCAAATTTTTAAAGATTAAATATAAAGCTCATATACTGCATGCCTTTTAAACTCTTGGGTTTGATTGAGATTTTATTCAACAAACACAAAATAGTGTGCATATGTGAAACAGAAGAGGAACAATATATTTAGATTTTTTTCCCCCCATTTAAAAATATCCAAAGATATCATGAAAACTAAGAAATACAAGATTTTCCATTGATGGATGTTTAAATACACATGTGAAGATTTGCATCTGTAATGTGGGCAATGTGGTCCTATCAGATATTGAGTGGAAGGGGGGAGATATAAATGCACAGCAAACATTTTATATTTATTTGTAAAAAGAAATTCTTTGTTTGGGTCTATTACATAAGATCCCAATAAAATACACATAAGTTTAAGGATGTAACATGACATGTTATGATGACATGACATGCATGACATGAGACTTTGATTACAGCTTTCAAGGTAAAGAAACATCTCTTAAAACTTGTAGAATAATTTATTCATCCCTTGTTTTGTTATGTTTTAAGGATACAAACTAGATTTCAATTGTGTAATTTTTATTACTTTTCTCAAGTCCTTTTGTGTATTTCTTTTTTATCGTGAAAAAGCAAAAGTTTTTATTTATTGTCTCCTATTTGCACAAATGGGTCTGCTAGTGTCAACTCAAAAGTAATTAAACTGTTTGCTCTTCAGATAAGCTTAACATCATGAATGATTAAAATAGTCATTTTGATCCTGTTATTGAGTTGTTTTGACTTTCATTATAGTAGTTCATTCTAAATAGACATAAAGTAAAATTATTTTGTTCAAAAGAATTCTAAAGCTATTGTGACACTTCTGTCACTTTCCTTTGTTCCATTGTCATGATTGATTTGCTTCTACTGAAATGGACATATGCAGTACATAAAAGGGGAAAAAAGCAGTTATACAACTTGTATTTAAACTATCAATGATTCATTGCAGAAAAGTTGAGAAATGAACATTTTCTGATAAATTCTAGAAATTCTTCTCAGAGTAATGCCTGACGCCCCATAATTAACATGTTTCTTTTATTTTAGAGCAGATAAACGACTGTCCTTGTAAACGTTTAATTCTTCCTCTTTATTAAACCAGATGACTCATTATGAAACACAGTCATGTGAAATACAGTATCTTGCAAAAGTTGCAAAATTCAAAGTGAAAAAAAGGAGACTTTCAAAACATTTCAGGAATAAAGCACGTAGTTTGTCAAGCCTATTTATTCAACCCATTTTACAGTTTTTCCCCTAAATATGTAATTGTAAACCATGTCTACTATGAAAATGATTGGGACAGCATCATGTTGTGGAAATGGTTTTAATAGGCAGGGACATGGAAGTTGGTCAGAGTTGATAGATGAAGGTATACAGACAATCCCCAGAGAAGATTTGCTTGAGGTTGCAGAAGACTTGAGAATGGATTGTAGGTTCACTTTCCAGCAGGACAACGCTAAAAATCCAGAATTACTCTGGATGGTTTAGATCAAAATATATGTATTTGTTGAGCTGACACAGGGAATCAAAATCTAGATTGGAAAATTGCTTTTCATGATGGTTTCTATGCAGTTTGAAGTATTTCACAAAAATGAATGAGATAAGAAAAAATTTAGGCTACCAGTCTAGATGAGTACAGCTGGTAAAAACATATGTATAAATACAGATTAATACAGCCCAATCAATAATTCTTATTAGTGTTTTCACATCCTTTTCCTTTCATCTTAAACACTGTGTAGTTATGTAGCGATCTGTTACATAAAATTCATATAAAGCACATTGAAATTTGTGGGCATTGATGTAACAAAATGTGTTCAAGGAGAATTAATACTTTTGCAAGGTTGAGTATTTGTTGGGTTTTCTGTATCTATATCTACCACTCCCACATTATCTTGACCTCTTTAATAATATTGCCCTTTAAACAAATTCTTTAAATGAAAAACACAACTGTAAACAAACCATTTCATTATTTCAGAAAAACTGCAGCTATATTTTTTTACAAAAAGCTTTCATTTTTCTTGGAAAGGTCGCTTGCTCTTCTTGTAATCTGACATCTTTATTTTTCCCTCTATTTGCCCGGGGAGATACAAGCATCATGGAAAGCTCTATTTTAAGCTGTCTTTAATAATACTGTAACATTCTTGCTGTTGATAACACAAGCAATGTGAGGTGTCCTCTCAGGCAGAGCCTCGAACTTTGAGTTTTAGTCCAGATGCTGGACTGAAAAACACTTGCAATCACTTATCCTCATTTAATCACATTTTACACACAAAGAAAAATAAATTAAAGCCCATCTGAGAAGTGATTAAGAGTGTGATTGATTCTTTACTGATGAAGAGAAAGAAATGACGGATGTGCTTTCAGGCATCTCTTGGCACTATCTGTAGTGTTGTCACTTGTTTGTAACTGCACCTACAAAACAAGGATTGAGACATTTAGTCTGGGTAAAGTGAGTTCCTGTGCTTTTTGAATAGTGTTGGTAGCCAACTATGGAAGAAAACTACCCACCCTGCATGTGCTATGAAAAGCTGAGTCATGGAGCTCTGACAGGATGGATGTGGTGTCCTTTAGCCATGTCATTTCCCCCGACTAGCCTACTGGGCTACCTTGCATATAAAGTTAGATACCTGGGTATTTGATAAAAGCAAGATGTGTCTCTCATATTTTCAATATTGTGGGTGGTTTTAGTTGTGGGTTTACCTAACGATGTCAAATTTCCATGCTGATTATGTTTATTTTACTTTAGTGAGGCCTAAAAACATTTTTTTGTTTTCCTACACTGAGTTGGATGCAAGTGCATGGGTTTTCCTGCATCTGTCATAATCCTCACGCTGCTTAGCAAAGCCCACTTTAAAGACAATAATGCAAAGGGTCAGCAGATCATCAGCAGCCATTAAAAACATCTAAATCTTTCCAACAACCTAAGTGTTGTATATTGAAACTTACTGGTTCACTGGCCCACTGCTGGAAGCACTGGTGGAAGCTCGACAAGCGTTTTTAAGACAATTTCAAAGTAACATAAAAATTTTGTATTTGGTTCCATTTCTTCATCCATAAGAGTTAAAAAATACAGCTGACTGTAAGTATTTAAAACATTAAATTACTATCATTTCTGGTTAACACACTACAAAAGATTTACAAATTCATGGTCTAGTAGATTGTGTCACAGTACCTTCCAAAGATATATACACAACAAACTTCAATATCTTTTATTGCTAATTATTGACTTTTTGTAATAAATTACCACAAAATAGCTTTTAATGGATGGCGATACATGGAAGTAAAAGAATACATGGTTTTAACACTTTAATAACTCTTTTGATATTTGATACCTATAAATAAAGTCTAGTGCAACCAACTGCCATTGCATCACTTTTACAAATTCAAATTTTAAAAGATGAATTTTGACTTTATGGATTTTACAGAGCCACCTTTTGCTGTTGTTACAGCTTCAGGTGTTTTGATGTATGGCGAGGTATGATTCAGATTGGACTTTGACATTCCCCTCAGCATAATGCTGCTAAACAGCGTTATGCTGGTAGCAACATAATGCATCATGTTTAACAGTTTGAATGGTTTAATGGTTTATTCAGGCCACAGACCCTTAGCTGGGATAATAGCTGTGCCTTTTTATGAAATCATTTCACTGTGGATCTAGTGTAAGTTTAGGATTGTTGGTCCAGTAGAAAGTCAACATTTATTCTTTGTAAAACTTTAGCAACCTCTTACAAGCTTTCTTTCAGGATTTTCACTATGATTTTCACCATCCTTCCCCTAATAGCTCTGACCAGTTTCTGAACCTGATGATGATGCTGCCATAGGAGCAGAGATAAATTTTTTGTTGCATATTGACCAAAAGGTTTAACGTTTTTCTCATTATCAGATCACCTTCTTCCACAGCCTGTGCTTCTGACATGCCATAAAGAAGGTTGAATATAGATGAATATCACACTTTTCACATTTTTATTTGCAAAACAATTGAAAATACAAGCACCATTTTCCTTCTACTTCAATTTAGTGTGACTAAGCAGTGCTTTGCAGCCTGTATTTGAACTCTAATAGCCTCTGAGTTTAGCATGCCTTTTGTATACCATCAAATAACAAACATCAGAAAACAAAAGTAAAATGAGAATGTTTTCCATCTTTGCAAGCTGGTACAAGAAAGCTTTCTCAGCTTAAATAAAAAGCAACAAGGTTTCTTTACAGAGACAGGATAATTGCACAGCTGTGGAAGAGAATGTGCAGGACTTCCTGTTACTTCTGAGAAAAATGAAGAGGTGGGCAAGTGTGTCTGTGTCTACGTAGGTGTGAGGAAGGGGATGGAGAGCTTAGGGAAAGTAGGCTGAGAAGGCAGTCGGAAGCTGGACAGGAAATTGATTCATTAGTAACCTGAAACTGGCATTTGTGTGGGGCATGAGTTGTGTGGTAGCATCACTGCCTGTTTGTTTTCAGAGAAACGCAGCCAATATGACAAACACAGACTCCATTTACTGCACAATTTTCTTTCAGTAAATGTTGGTTTTGTCTAGTTTTAGTTATTTAATAATCTTTCTTCCTGTTGACCATCTGTTTCAAAGAACATTGCAGAAGAGGCGGAATAGAACAGGAATTAGCTCTCTCTCATATACAGATAATTGATGGAGAACTCTTAAGCATCAGCTCATACAATATTTAACGTTTCCTGGGTTTGTTGTGAACATTTCAGACTGCAATGCGATTTATCAAAAATCCACACTATTATCTTGTGGTGACAGTATTGAAATGTTTAATCGCGTATTATGTAGACCATTTTATCAAGGTTGATTTCTCTCACAGCGGTGTAGCTACCATCACCTCTGCTCCTAATACAAATAATTAATGACTACTCACAGGAGAAAGACTTCAAACAAATATTCTAGTACTGTTTTATGTCCTCTTATGATAGACAGTCATGTGAACAAATTAGGACACCTGATGAAATATTCAGAGAATTGATTGTATTTTGATGTCTCACATGTTTCTTCTAATTTATATCTGGAAAGGAAACATTTAATGTAGGCCAAGCAAAAAAGGGACCTTGCTTTACTCATTAAAAAGATATTGATATAAATGTAAATTCTAACTGATGGTAATTGAAACTGAACCCACTCAAACTATTAGAGATGGCATTCCATTTTTGATTTTTCCAACTGTACAACTGGAGCATCAGGTCTGGGTTTTAAAAAAATATAAGAACTTGATACCCCGCCCCTTGAGTGGACCCTCTAGTGGTCTCCGCACCCCGTTTTGGGAAACCCTTAATCGGCACTTCCTGTCTCTGCACCTTCATGACTTCAGGCCGGCTGAAGGGGGAGGAGCAGGCGGCGGAGGCTCTTCTCTGCTCCCATGTTGATGTTTGTTTGCGAGGGTGGCACTGCCGTGTGTGGACGGGGATTGACGGAGGGTTGTCGAGTGGCCTGGCAAGACGCTTTATTGAGGAAAGTTGCAACTTTGCCCTCATCCCTCCGAATATGAGGCTGAATAATTAAGATTTAAGATAATGTCTCATCGATTATAGCTATGAACCGCTTTGCCATATGGCTATATGATCACGTTTGACTCGCCTCTCTTGACTGACGGCCAGTCCGGGATTTTGGAGCTCGTCTGAGGGCGCTTTCTCTGGATTTTCCTTCCCCTTTCAAAAAAACCAAAAAAAACGACGAAGTTCCCCCTCGACGACGAGATCCTTTCCAACTCATTTGTTCACCCCTAAACTTCCAAAAATGGTCTTCTTCGCTTTGGCTCGAAACAAACCGGGATAACGACGGGAGAAGCTCCGCGACAACACCCTTACCAAGGACAACCACTGTTACTTTCCCCCTGGTAAGGCAGCGCTTCAGCGGGCAGACCAGACGAAAGCAGCCGGGATGCGACGCCTCGCTGTCTGTTTGTGATACATGGTTGACAGCGCCGCTGAAAACCAGACTTAAACCTTCTTCTTCCTTGCTCACTTTCAGCGGGAAACGCTAATGCCAAATAGTTGATTCAAAGCTTTTCGCTATATTTGAACGAACATGGTGCTAACATTTGAATGCACAGGATTATATCAACTTAAATGTATCTCTTCAACTTGTTAGCCACGCTAGCCTGTTAGCGACACTTTATTTATTTAGTTAGGTGGAACTAGCAATGTTCCTTGCTTCCAAAGGCAACATAAACTTTTAATTATAGAGCTTTTAAGACTTGCTTGTTAGGTTTGCCTTTATTGTATTTACAAAATAAAAGATTATATTTAATGTCCTGTGGCGAACTGAAAGCTACAACCGAAACGTTAAGGTTAGCAGAGGTATTTGTTTTAATAACAGGAAGTGCTGTACTCTCAAACTTTACTTCTATACCATCTTACAAGTTGAGCTAAACTGAATCTCTCTTCTCCGCAGAGGCTGTCCTGGCGCTGGATTTATTCAACTCCTTTTTTTTTTTTTCTTCTTTTTTTTTTTACTGTAATTGATGCATCTTGGGGAGTCTATGAGAGACTGCGAGTACAGTCAAATCAGCACTCGCAGCTCCACGCCAATGGAGACCCCCTACAAGAAAAGGACCCCAAAGAAGAAGAAATGGGAGTCCTTCCCAGGTCGGAATAAATTTTACTGTGATGGGAGGATTATGATGGCCAAACAGACGGGGGTTTTCTACCTTACCCTGATCCTCATCCTTGTAACCTGTGGACTGTTTTTCACCTTTGAGTAAGTATTATCTGCTCACATCTGGTACTTGGTTGTGCAAGATGACAGTGTGGATTAGGGATTTCATCTCAAAGGATCAGATGCCAGAAGAGGAAGTTTTACACAAATCATTGCATGAGTCTGGAGTGAGTATGTTTCCCTTTATCTGACCTGCTTTAGGGAGATGTCAGTATAAACTGGTTGGAGATTAAAGTATCTCATACGCCTTTTGTACAAGAGGATTTTCAGAAGAGCTGCATGTGGAAACTGCAACCAATGTGATGATATTTCAAAGAGCCATTTTCTCCCCCAGTCAGCTGAAGCAAACTCTTTTAGAGCCATTTCCTGATATTTTTATGGTTAATATCTACTTTATAAAATGTGTTGACATTTTTAAAGAATCACCATTTTTATTTTTTCATTTTGAGGTTTTAAAATGAAGAAAAACACAAAACCTTTTCTACTGTGGGATGTTTATTTGTCATAAAAATCAAATAATTTCTAACCTAATGACAAGAACGTAATCTAAAATAATATTTATGTAACTTTCCTTCTGTTGTGGAAATATTTCTAAAATCTGCATAAACTCTTGTAAGAATGGTTGTAAACAGTATAATGAGAAGCGTTATTATAACGTGCTGAGTGTCTGAAATAGTAGGTGCTTTTTAGAGGGGCAGAGACTAAATTTCAAGGAGTCATATTTCGTTTTAAGTTATGTTTGATATGTAAAGCATTTTAATAACGGAAGGTAATATAGTTGCTTAATTGTGCTATAAAATGTGCCTTGAAAGTACAGAATACATCCCCTTTAAGTGTCTACAGTAGGCCACAAAGCGTTGAGAGATTGCAGTTATTTATCAGCGGTAATACAATTGCTCTACTGCTATCAAGATTTTGTCTGTGACTAAGATCAAAAATTTTAATTAATTTATTTATAAAGCTCTTCTATAACCAAAGTCCTGTACAGGTAAAAAGGAAAATATTTTTCTTTTTCTGATGCATCTCTATGTTGTAATAAATGCTCAAAAAGCTGACCTTTCTGTAGTAATGCTACACAGGTTCAGTTAATTACATTCCCAGTGTCGTTAAAAGAGCATTGTTCCTCTTGCGCTTAAAACAGTTGTTAATAAACATACAGTGTGTCCCTCTACATGCTACTCTCCCCCAGACGTCCTCATCTTTCCACTGAGTGGACTGCATAAAGCAGTAGGTGTATAAAGGCAGATGTGCTGCCATCGCTAGACAGTCTGACAAGCGAGTGTGCATTCTTTCTCCGGTCGTTAGCCCATCAGTCTGCCATCTATTATGTGAGAAACGCCTTTCTATAGTAGATAAGAGTCCTGCTCTGTCATGAGAATTGTTTTGGAGTTGGTCAGTGTTTTCATCACGATAAAGTGCTTCATAGCCAGAGGATCCTTTATGGGGAAAATTGTGCTGTGGTTGAAGCACAATGCCTGCACAGCAAAGACAGCCTATGCTACATTACTCTATATTTGTACCAACCTCCTATTTTTTTTTTAAAATATTTCTGAAATTCTGCTGCTCTGAAATCATCTGAATATATTAGAGCATTGCCCCCATTCATGATTTAGTTTTATTATTTTTTTAGTTAGGACTTTGCCAAGCATGAACTTTAAACTTAAACTTACTTTTAAAGTATTGTTTTTTTTTCTATGTAGGTGTAGGAATGTAATTTTGCAAAAAGTTTGTATCACAATTCTTTTGTATAGATAAATCATTGCATGTATCATCAGTTTAAGGATACATTGATGATGTTATAGTTCCAAAAGTGGAACAAATTGTATTACTTTGTACAACTGAGTATTATTAGTTTAAAAACTCCTTAAATGTCATCAGGACACTGGTGTCTTCATCTACCCATTGAAATGCATGCTGTTGTTTTGAGGGTGATAGTTAAAGGGTTAATTTAATTCCAATAAATAAAGTGGGTAACAAGTTTGCATATAAATCAAACAATTAAATAGTATCTTACTTGACATTAGTTCCTGGCAGAGTGGTTGCAGGCCATTGATGGAATCCAGATTTTTTTTTTTAGATCATCCACTGCATATAGACCGAACCGCCAATGCACTTTTTTTACAAGCTGTGGAAAGTAAAAACAACTTTGATGTCATTATCTGTCCACAGAACGCCTGACTGGCTAAGGATATGGTCTATACTTGGAGTCTGATCAGAATTATGTTGCTTTAAGAAAAGAGCTACATAGAATAATCTCATTAGTGATTTGTTAATCATAGCAGCTTGCAGTGCTGTTAAAATAGACTAAAAATGAAGAAGAAAAGGATTCGTTTTTAGCAGAATTCTGAACTTATAGATCAATAAATTGCAAGACATTGAACATTCTGAGAGTCAATTTACAATTTTTTTTGGTATTTTCTATACAAAGAACATTAATGTGTATTGTTAGTTTCTGGTAGAGCTGTGGTAAACATTAGACTGTAATAATTACAATATTCTTTTTTTGGAATCGCAATAAATTGCTTGAAAGCAGTTTTTTATTCAATACCTTGATACTTTAGTTTAAGTGTCAAGGAAGTGAGGGAAAGACAGAAATTAGCCTGTCAGTTCTAATCGATATCCTCAATTCAGGATTTAGCGATGGTATTATTACATGCTGTTTTTTATGTTTTACAACTCGACAGTTTAGAGATGTTATTCATTCCTGCTTATCTGTGTTGTATGGCTTGTGTTTAAAGTCTCCCAAGCTCAATGCTATACATCCATCAGCAGTGACCTCTGAACCACTTCAGCTTTCAGTGCATTGTCACTTGAGCATAGATACGAACATAACCCCTGACCAAAGGGCAGCCTGCCACAGCACCGCAACATCTGAGACTAAACTACCCTAAACATGAAACGCCTAAAAAAAGGGAGATGGACTTTGTGGAGCTTTTATGTAAACCTGGAAGTTACTCTCCATCTACATGTAGGATGTCAGATGCTTCCTGATGATACCTCTCCTGCTGTTTCCACAGATGGCTTTATTTCCTATGGTGTGAGCAGGACTCTTCATTCTATCTTATGTTTGTTGTGACTACACAGGGACATTTTACAGGAGCACCATAAAACAATGTTTCAGCTAAGCATTGCTCCCTGCCCCAAGGGTGGCTGAGTCCTCCTGACTTTCCCACCCCTCTCCCATCAGCTGAAGGGAGACATTCATCAGACAGGGCGATGGTCAGCAGACCCGCACATTGGCTTATGTTGTCATTAACAGTAATGTGTTTCGATTAGTTGTGTATACCTAAGCTCATTCACTAGTTGTCAGCATAGTGGATTGCAGCTACTTATTCACTTTGCAGAGCGTTCTTCTTTTGCACGATGTTTCCCATCACGCCGCCGGATCATATTCTGCAGAAACAAATCTTAGGGATGAGGCCATTTGCAGTCTTTCTTTATACTTGTTTTCTTTCCTTCTGTCTGAGGGGTGCTCAGCCATGCACAATAAACCGGCCTGTTTATTATTCTGTTTCTGGTCCTCCCCAGATGCCTATGTGGCTTGTTGTTTCACATGTTGCTTTCTGTCCCGTATATGTCATAAAGGTTCACTGAGGCCAATGTCTGAAGAACAGTTTGAGCATTTTTCCAAAGTTGGAAAAACTGAACATTTTGATCACTAGTTGTAAGTAAAAATATATTGGGTGTGAAACGTTTTTGCTGGTGATAAATTTTATGCTGGCTTGGACTTTTGATATGGGGTTCAGAGTTAATGTCTCAAAATTAGATTCCTCTAATTGTTTCCCTCTATAAGGTAAATACGCCAAGGGTAACTTTAAGTAAAGTTCCATCAGGGCTGCAGACAGAAGTTGCTGTTCATGGATATATTAGATATTTCCACGGGAAATGCACCGGTCCTCAACAGTGGATATAAAGCCATTAATCTAGTTCATGGACATTCGACACCAGATCTGGGTTTGCGATGATTATTTTTCTTTTTTTTTAAGCAAAGGTTTTTTACCTTGTATAAGAATGTTTTCAGCTTGGTTTGCAAATTCACATCATCCTTGTGAATTATCTCAGTATTTTGCTTTTGCTGACTCAACAATGTTACTCCTATAATTGTGGCTTTTTTTCCAATGTGAAAAGCCACCTTATGAATCTCACTAATTGGACTGGGATTGTGCAGCCTTCCTTATTATTTGTGCCTAACACAGTTTGTCTTTCATCTCAGCTGGAGATGAGGAGGAAAATTGGAAAGCTAAAGGTACATGACAGTTGGGGAGAGATTCTGACCCCCCCTCCCCAGTTTCTGACACAGAATCCACAAAAAAGGATAATTTCACTGCTTTTGAGAGCTGCAGTGCTTCATAGATCAGGGTTTTCAAATTGACATTTTGTTCTTAAAATAGGTATGTTTTAGAGTCCAAACAGAACAGAACAACATTATAATATATTCAATTAGGAAAGTGTTTTTTCCTAATCCGTGTTATATCTGAAAGAGTGTTGATTTGAGGCATTCCAGATGGCAAATAAGGAGAGAAGAACCTTGAAATGCTCCTTTACCATCTTGCAAAATTGGAAACCAACTTGAGCATAGTTTGCTTTCGCTATTAGACGGACATGCAGATAGTAAAACCCATCTAGGTAAAGGTTTTGTGTTAAAAAATTAAAATATGAGCTTATTTTTCAAATCTAAGCCTGAATAAGTAAGAAAAGCTGGAAAATGTGTTTGAACCTAGTGGTGTGTGTAGTGCTATAGTATTTTTTTATTATGCTATGCTGCAGGAGTTTTGCAACTGATCCTTTTCTAATTTTTATGTGTATTTTTTTTAACTCTACTAATTTGTTGGAACTTGTCTTTTGTATTCTGAATTTCTAAAAATCTCTGTTCTCTGACAGTATTTACTTACCATTTTGGTATGTGCATTTGTTTCTTGCAAACATTTTGTCATAAATCCAGCATATAAATTTTCTTTTTATACAACAGTGTTTCTTGTTGATTGGCTTGGCAATCCAACATTCATATTTATGAATGGAGCAGCAAATATGATTTAGGCTCTGGCAGCTGTACTCTGGATAAATTAAATTTTTCTCCGTCTGGGACTTAAATCAAAAAGACTGCACATTTAACGTCAGAAGATGGCAACAACGTTGACATTAACTATATATATAGTTCAAAAGAGGATCCAGAGCACATTTAAATCTGCATGACTCCAAAAGATTAAAAGAATTACTGCTTATGTTTTGTTTTGACACAGTCTACACTTGCTTTTCAGTCGAATAATTTATTGAGATTGTGTTTGAAGTTTGGATTAGTCTTTAAAAACTGCGCATGAACTGGAGACAGAAATACAACACATCTCTGTGGTTCTCTTTTTTTTGTTAGTGTGAACACAGGGTCAACATACACACAACTTTGAATAGACTTGCGGAAAATTTTCCATGTTTCTCTGCACTTATGTATGTGCTATCACCATATATATATGTTGGGGTTTTTTTTCTTAAGAGTTGGCATGGCGCTATTTTTTTCACTTCAATGCTGAGAGTTTGTCGAAAATATCAGAGCTTTTAATGCAAACGATTCTTTATCTGGTAACATAGGTAATCATTCAGCTGTCACCATGTGTCAGCTTACACCCATTAAGGACCCATTAATGAACATGTAGGCATCTTGGAGGTTACAGTTAAGGGGTTCAACAGAGTTAAATGCTTTGCATGCAAAATGGTAAACGGGTTCTTAGTTGTCTTCACTTAAAATGTGAAGAAAATGTCTGTGTTTTTTGCCTCTCTGGACAATAGCTGTCAGTGTAGTTTTCTGGGATCCAAAACTTTAGAAATGTCTTTGTAAGACTTTGCAGGCCAGTAAATGTCAACGATTTCAGCAAATATCAATACTTGAATTCTATCTCGGGACATTATGTGTTGTTTTTGAGATCTTTTGTCCTATTTCATGTTGTCAGATGTGCTCTGTTCAAGTGGTTTCTTCAATCTACAGGTCTGGCAGTAGTTAGATTTGGATTTTCTAGTGAAACTGAACTTAAGCAGTAGGATAATTACAGGTAAATAATGATTTAACAAATGGGATAAAAAAAATTATATAGTTTGCTTATATCAAGCAAATTATGCTTTAGATAGTTATCTTTTCTCTTAGTAAATAAAATCAGAATTTGAAAACAGTTTGGTGAGATTATATTTTTTATATTCAAGAAGAAAGCAGAAAATTTAATCTGCAATTTGGGAATCATTGTTTTCACAGTGCATTCTATAAACATCTGTGCAGTTACATGGTACAGGAATGCTTTAAAGTTTACGTTTAGTGTTGCGTACATTTGTAAGGCTTTTTTAAACACCCCCAGTAAACACTGCAGCCGCTTATTTATAGAGCCTGTTGGGAACTGAACATTGTTTAGAACTGCTGTCTGACACGCTTCATTCAGGAAGAAATGCATCCTTGTGGTGTGCAAGAAAAGGTGCAGAAATCAGTCATTTATCTCATCTGTGTGACAGATTCATCAAAAAAAGCGCCTAGCTTTATTAGTAGTTTTTAGGTTGTTTTTTTTACTGCATTATAGCAAAAAGGTTGACAGCTGCATAAAACATTTACAAAAATGTCGCTGCAAGTCAGCTTTTTTTTTTTTTTTGCTCCCTTTCAACCTAATTTATGGGAAGCTGTCTGTTCTGCTGTTCATCTGCCTGGCAGATGCAGAGTTACAGTGATCCTGTTATAATTCCCATCAGGTACATGTATTAAAATGGCTAAAAAAAGCAGCGCTTTGATGAACATTAACTTACATCAAACTCTTAACAGAACCGATTAGCTTTGGGCAACAGTGTTCTTAAAATATTGATGGAGTACTTAGTTTTTTCTATGTTTGCATTTGACAGGTTTGCTCTTGTGGCTAATCCATGCAGCTGAAATGTTTTGGAGGTTGTTGAAGCTAAAACTGCCCACATTTCACATTTGCCTAGTAACTCTCTCAACCAAACAAATAGGCTCTGCCTTCAGTTTTGATTAAGTGGGTTGTTAAAAATGCTTTAAAGTACTTTCAGGTGTAGCCCCTTTGAAACATGCCCCAAAATGCATGAAAGAAAATCTGTTTAATGAATACCCAAACCATTGTATGCATACAATTACTCTCAAGATGCCTTTGCAAACATGCACTTAAAAAGAAAAAAATTTGTGCTTTTTCTTATCCTTGATATTGTTAGCTTTTTGTAGAAAATTCCCTGAAAGAATGGGTGGGAAAAAAGGTTTGCTGCATGGGTGATCAAGAAAATAAGTCATTTTGTGATTGTTGTCAGGCAAATGGTTGCGAAACAGACTTTGTCCACATAACTCAAACAGTCACACCCATTGTTTGGCATAAGGAACCAAAAAACATTCCTCTCACACCAGTACAGTACCACTCCAAATCTTGTCTAACTGCCTTATAGTTCTTCAGATGGTTGGTTGAATGTGGGGAAAAAACAAGTTGATGTTCTTTTGAGCGAGTTATCAAACTTGAAACTTTAAAAGTTAGACTTGCAGATGTAGATTATTGTAGAATAATATAAGCACACTTGGTTTTCTGATACTCCAATGCCACCACCAGTTCCACTGGCCTCTTGCTTTTTTTGTGTGTGTTGCATGATTTCTTTCCCCTGCTTGCTTCAAGTCTTTAATCAGCCCTGCACTCTCTGTTTGTCAGCCCCCTCCTCCGAGCTACATCCAGTCCCTTCTTCCAGGGGTGATTGAGTGCAAGGCTGAGGCTGAATGGTTACACCTCAAGTATTTGTAGGTCTCTGGGAAACATGAGTGACACATGTTTTGCAGTACACGATTGGCATCTGTCTGAAATCTGAATGAAAATCTCTGGAGACTGTGGAGGAGTTTGGGTAAAAAAATGCAATTGTTTGCAAAAGCTTGTCATGTTCTCTTGTTTTGCAGACAAATGAGTTGGCCTATGGCTATGAGGAGATTCATATTCTGCCCTGGTCTGCTATCAAATGCAATCAAAACATTCTAAAAACCCAAGGAGACAAAGCCTTTGTTTTCATGTAACTCGGATTATTAATGATACTGTAACCTGAAAGGCCAGAGAGGTATTTTAACATGGTATTAAACATATTGGAAGTTCCTTTGAGTGTTAATGTTGACATTTCTTGTTGGGCAGTCACCCTGAAAACTGACTGCAGATTCAGATAGTAGCTGTTAACTTTGGATGACAAACATTTTGTTTCTCACAGATCAGTGGATTGCTGTTCTTAGAGTTACCATAAGAATAAAAAGAGACCTGTTAATCTCGGAGGATATTGTGAGGACAAACTGGGAACAGTGCAGAGTGAAGCAAGTTTTACTTGATTAAATAAAGCTCAGGGGAAAGTCCTCAATGATTTACTCCCAGTTGAGTCTTGACAAGCTTGATGACATTAGATTTGAGTCATGATTGTTTACATTGTAAGCACATTCAATGATAAGTTTTTAACCCTTTGGAAAGCAAATACATGTTACCTTGTGAGATTTTCCTGAAGTGAAGCGTTACTTTTGCTCTTCAGACTTGGCAAAGTTTAACATATTTTAACTTGCTCCATTTTGGCAGTCGAGTTTTGTGGTCCTGTTGCTGCATCCTAACTTTTAACTTTTACTTATTATTTTTTCCATTAGGGAGATGAAAACACTTGGAAAAGGGCTTAAGTTTATTCTTTGTTTGACGTTATCCTAAAGATGCAGCAATATTTAAAAGATATTTAAAAATGTATTTGAAAATACTTTTATATTTCCAATCTCCAGCGCAGTGAAGGGTCATGTGGGTTAGGGACCACAGCCATGCATGAATAGCTGAAATCCACAATTAACCACTTTTAATAATGCCTTTAGCTGCCTACTTTAATAGGCTACCACAGAAGCTAACATCCAAGCTGGATTTTCTTTTGAAAACTTTGTATGTCCTTTACAAGAAATCAAAATAATTTGGAGTCACGTTCCCCACAAAAAAAAAACAACTAAATACTCAACAGTGAAGAGGTGGGTGTCCATAGTATATTCTGTAAGAATAGCTGAAAGTTTCCCAGTGACAATATATAACTCTTTCCTGTCTACATCCACAATAGTATTATAATATTTCCTTTACAAAATAATATAATGACTACTCTGTATTGAAAAAAGGCTGTCCTTTGCATATCATACCAAAATACATTTTTAACTGTCACTGTCCTGAATATATTTTTTCACATCTTATTTCTAAACAATGCTAACATTAAATTGTACAGACATAGCACGTTGAATAGAATTCAACATAACTTTGTTAAATGGACCAACTTTCAGATGTAGCTGCGATAATAATGTGGGACACACAAGAGACTGGCAATGATGTCATTATCAGTCGATGTTAGTCATTTTTTAATATACGGGTATCGATCCAATAAATACGACTGGTCTAATATTACTAACCAATATTTATTTCCATTTTGTTGTTTGCTTCCTGTCATGTGGTATTTGTTTGGTCATGTGACTGACGGTGATGCAACACAGAATTGTGGGGAGTTTAGCTGAATCAGAAAAAGAGTGGTGAAGTCAGCAATGTGGTTTCCCTTTCTCCCCAAAGTATGGCCAGGGTTATGAAATGTATACATAGGTCAATATTGGATATCGGCCAAGCAATAATATCCAATATCAATATCAGCACAAAGTTTTATATCTGTGCATCCCTAATATTGATTTCTCCCTCACCTGACATATCGGTGATGAGACTGTGACCATTAAAGATGCAGCTTTCACTGCAACCCAAACTTGGTGTAATCAGTGCAAAAAGCTTCTCAACTCTTAGGTTTGTCCTGTTTTAGTCTTCACTTCAGCCTCCGTGTATTCGTTGGTTTTAGCCTTATTAGTTGTCCTCCTCGTTTTTTCACTAAAATGTTTTTCTTTCAACAAGACAGACTAATAAAATTGGTTAAAGTCTGCTGCTCCTATCCTATGAGGCTTCAACTCACTGATGTGGCTGTTTCCAGGGTAACCATAACCCTTTTTGAAACTTACCATGTCTGACATTGCATGCCGTTCGTCTCTATGGCAACGATGCCTCCAAAGTCTCTGTAAAGATAAGAATTGGATTGGAAGCAAATAAAAACGACGATGACTTTGTTCATTTCTGCTCTCCTAAAGTCTTATCAGGAACAGGCGCTGCTGAAGAAGTCTTACTACCGCTGTTCATCGACAGATGAAGATAAATGTCAGAGATGCTTCCTTTGACGGGCCTTGACTGGGACAAGTTTTTGTATACCCGCAGCACATAGAATTCCTGTTTTAGATTCACAGGAGGCATGGGGTTAATGGATATGTCCTTTCTCCCAGGTGGGTTTGGTGTTTAATCTGTGTCAAATGTCGCTTTATGCCACACTTGATCACGTTTTCATTATGTTAGTGATCCGACTCATTGAGACGTCGTTCTTAAAGTAAAGATGCTGTTGCTTGTAGCGTATTTTTTCCACTTTCTTTTAAATCACCTGTTTGTCAGTGGATAGGTTTTGACGTATGACAAGATTTTTACCTTACAGGAGGTTGAACACCACATCTCTTCAACAAAGTACATAGTATTAATTGTGGTTCCAATGCTGGATTCAGTAAATTATTTGCCAAATTGTTACTTTTATCCATGATCTATGTTGTCTTTAAAAAGCTTTCCCTTCCATGTGTGGAGTTATTTTCAAAATATATATATATTTTTTTGTTTGTGCTGCAATTGCAGATTACTGACAGTTAAAAAAAGCTGTAGGTTTTAGCCTTCACTAATGTCCTATTTAAGATTTTAAAATTCAGAAGTTATATTAGGGAATTATTATACCTTATGTGGTAAGGTATGTATACCTTACCACAAAGTAAGGTGTATATATATAAAGTAAGGTATATATACCTTACTTTGGTATATATACCAAATATATATATTTGAAACAATACCTAATACATGTCTACATATCAGAAAACCAATGTTTAGTCAACCACTTTTTGGGGGTAATTTCTTCTGCTTTATTTTATCAAGGTTAATGCCTTGTTCAGCAGGGAACCAACAGTAACTGGCTGCAAAAATCTACAGATTTTGTAACTGAAATTTTGTTTTGGAACAAATACTTCTAAATTTAATGATTGTTTATACAGAACAGTCTTGCTAAGTAGTCTGCTGTGTGTTTCTTCATCTTTTATTATGGAATACCATGATGCAAAATTAACCATAGTAAATGGCAGCCGACTAATTAGAAAAACAGGCGCAAGTAAGGTACAGTTCCTACTTTTAACTGGGTGTTGCTTGTAGTCATGTTTACTTGTCACCACTTAATTTCATTGCGACTAACCCTAAAGTGTCCAACTGAAGTTTTTATGTTAATAATTTTTTGGATTATTAGATTACCTGTTTTTGTCATTGTTTGTATAGACTCTTCGGTGGGGAGGAGTGTTTTCAGAGGAACTGTACAAACTGGTGATTTCTGTAATTCCCATTTAAGCAGTGTTGTAGCCACTGAATCTCTTGTGAAACTTGTTCCTAAGAACAAGATCCTGCCGTCTTGACTTACAAGTAAATCCTGCTTTTCAAGTTGAGACGGTCTCAAAGTGGACTGGGCCCTAATACCAAAGCTATCTGTTGACAGAAAACGTAACGGCAGAATCACAAAGCAACGCTTATGCCTTGAAACGGCATTTGGTAAAAATGCACAGCTTCTGACCCAGTCCACCTTATTTCTACAATCCATTGTGCATTGTAAAAAAAATATTTGAATAACTTCTGGACCACCATGTGAACAAATGGTCTTCCACAACCCAAATGCTAATGAAAACATCAAGAAACTAAGCATAGCTGGGCCTTCATTTATTAAAAATTGCAAGGGCCACTTGAAGAAATTGCCACTGATTATCGATGGTAGCTTAATTAGCTGCTTTGTAGACTGTTGCTGTTGATGGTTAAGCTTTGAACAACCTAGAAAGTTCTGAATCAGTATGTACTCGGCTGTAAAGTTGGTCAAGTTTTGTTGAAGGAAGTCAGGCACAACCTTGTATGAGTCCAACCAGACATGGAGCTCAGTTAGACTCTAGCTACACTATCAAGGTAAATCAAAGTATAACTTGGTTTGATGAGCAGTTTTTTCAAAAGTTTTTTTTTTTAAATTTCTTATTATTTTGTAGAACTCTGAGTATCTATTTAGGAGGAGAATGTCAGCAACTCCATATGCTGAATTCTTTCTCATAAATGAACGTTTCTGAGTCTCTGTTGAGATGTTAATCTTTCACCGGAGCTGAAATTTCTTCTGTTTATTTGTCGTATTTCAACAGGGTTTTGTGTTTGCATTTCTGATTAGATTTAGAGACATGTTTATTTTTATCTCCTTGTAATCAAGGTAAACTGAATCTCGCTGGATTGCAGGAGTAATTCAGACTCACTTTTGGTGCAAATTAACATACACTTGTTGAAGCTGCTAAAGTTGAGCTTTAGTTGATTTTTAAGCGGAGTAACAGACAGCCAGATAAATGCCAGAACTTTGCAGGAAAATATCTGGGATTATTACAACAGACGAACAAATATACATTTTAGCTAAAGTATAAAACCATTACTTAAGAAGAAGGCTTGCTACATATGTTTAGAAATATTCTATTTACTATAAGCTAATTGTTTAAGCAGCAGCTGCTTTTATATCTGTCTCTGATCTGTATTGGCTATTTTGCTGATTATTCTTTGATCTTTTTTAGATCAGATTTTCAAATCCTTTTTCGTGAGGTGTCGCCACAACCTCCCACAGAGTTTGGCTTTTCGTCTACTGTGGCTTGAGCTGATGTTGTAACACAGACATGAGGACTCAGCTAATGATGCCGTCAAAACAGATTTGGGATCAGTGGATCAGCGGCTTTTGTTTTTAGAAACATAATGTCATGCCATAAATCAGTACAGATGATATCTGTTCTTATATTTTGGCTATGCTCCTGTTAAAAATAAGTTTGAAAACGTTTGTTTATATATACGGGTCGAATATTTGCTTGCATTTTAGGCCTTTCTACACCTTTAACCATAAGTAGCCACAGTTTTCCAGGTTATCACATTGAATGCCATTTTATAAAAAAAATTTCACCTACACAAATAACTGTAGGTTCTAAATCTTAATGTGTAAAGCAATTTTATCAGAAGTTATGAGGCTCTTATACGTCTCAAAATAGGGAGCAATGTCTGGCGTCAATATCTTGATTTAGAAAGTCATGATCCTACATCACCAAATTAGATCCGGAGGCTGTTTGAGCAAATGCAACCAATAGCTTAGAAATGACACAAAAAGTGGCCATTTTTTTTAGAACTTAAAAAAATGTTTTTGCTGAACTGTGTTGCCCTGACTGCTTCCCCCTGCCGATGTCCCAGACATTCATTTTTAGAGAGCAGCTGGATTGCATCTTTCCACTCAGGTTTCTACAGGTCAATGTTCACAGAGATGTTTGGATTATATATTCAGTTTTTTTTAATTTCTCTAAACACGTTTTGCTGACCAGCTTCACACTTAGGTGTGATTCATAAATGATTCATTCTCTTTCATATTTAACTGGCTTGGAAAACAGGTTAAGTTTACTGTTGAAATACTTTTGTGTTCAGTGTGGTTGTCTGTTTGCTTCGTGGCTGTAAGGCATGCTGCAAGTTTAGATGGTTCACTTAGTAATTAATCTCTGCAGAAATTAATGGACCAGTATTAGGACAGTTAATTTCTGTCCTGTGCTGACGTGCAGGACAGGAAACCTAAATATTCTTTTGTCAGTTTCATCAGAATAAATGTTCAATGTTTTTGAGAAAAATATGTGATATTTATGTTGTATCCTTTAGAAACCTGTAATGCATCATGGGAAAAAGACAGCATCAATTTAATAAAATACCAGAAACTCGTGAACAATAAGAATAGAGTGGCCTAGACCCACTCCTGTGGAATTTAATGTGATTTGTGCCGTAACCAGCTGCAGTGTATTTTTAAAAAGTCATAACTTTTTAACTTTTCTCTGTTTTGGGAGATATTTTATGTGTTGGATGAACATGGGGTGGAACATAATTGTGAAAGTGTAGGAAAAAGAAATCAATCTTCAAAATTTAAGTTTATCCATGTTTCCTTGTACAGTTATGAACTACTTTGTGTTGGTTTGTTATATGAACTCTCAGTAACAAGTATGAACAAGTATTTGTATTTTGTGTTGTAAAAAAAACTTAAAAAGTTGTTAAAGAGTTATAGTTTTGCTAGCCAATCTAACCTGTTAAATAGAAATTTTGAAAGGCACTAATGAGACTGGATAGGGATCCGACTTAGTCATGTGCCTTTGTTTCACTCTGTTTTATTGTTATTTTCCTTTAGTTCTTAAGCAAGAATATTACTTTCTTTAACGTACATGCCTTCCTCAGTAATTTCCAAGTGTTGTCTTTTGTACTAATGTTGAGATAGGGGTAGATGACGTTTTGATGTGCTGGAACATAAAACTTCAACTTTTAGCTTTTCTTTTAGTCTATCAGAATTCTGCATTTCTGCTTTTGCTTTGTCGGTGCTCTTTCTTCATCATCTGCTTTTATTTCACCAGCTGTCCGTTCCTGGCACAGCAGCTGACCCCCATCATCCCAGTCCTAGGAGGAGCTCTGTTTTTGTTTGTACTGGGAACTCTATTGCGAACCAGCTTCAGCGACCCCGGCGTCCTGCCTAGGGCCACCCCTGACGAGGCAGCGGACTTGGAGAGACAAATAGGTAAGAGATTTCATTTCAATTATGTTTTTGTAGAAGAACAAAGTCTATTTTAAAATCTTCATTTTGGGGTTTCTTTCCTTGTGTTTTTTTTTTATTGCTTTTTGCCAATATATAGTGCCACAAATATATTGAGGTCCTACATACTTATTCGAAGTGCTGAAATTGGGTCTCAGTGTAAACACGTGATGAAAATTGTATCATTTTGTTCCAAGAGAAACATCCACCTACCAAACTCTACTCCAGGCATGGATCGAACCAGAAAGCAACACTTTGCTCTCTGTGCAAAGGGCTGCCCGAAATGGGCTCAGACAGCAATGTTGACATTTTTATTCAACTATTCTGCTTCCACCATCTTGCAGCAGGAGACCCAACATTTTTTTGAGGAACATTCGTCAGACATGATGAGAAATTATGCACATTTGTACGGTTCTTCACCAAAAATCTCCTAGAAAAATAAAGACTGACAAATTGCTAATAACTCTTGGATATAAATTGTAACATTGTTTTCCACAGAGGAGGTTGTGTTTAGAAAGTGTGATGCTCTCTTTGTGACTGCTACATAAAAACAAAACCAAGAATGGAGGGAAGCAGGGGGAACCCTGGTGACTAGGGACGTATACTGAAGCAGGAGGGGTGTCCCCCAAGTGGTCTGTATGAAAGGTGCATGCGAAAACAAACAGTTCGCAACCATGTGACAGTGTATCAACTGTTCGGCATCATATGAAGGATGTGGGATCCTTTAGTGATTCTCCTTTGTATGTTTGTGCATGTCCTGTTTACACAGCTCCCATCCGTCTCATCTCCCCTATCTGAGAAAATGTTCCATGCGTAGCTGGATTCAGCTTTTGTGTGGGTGTTTACTGCCTCCCTGACACATTAACTGGATGAGGTGTCCTTAGTAAATCTGCACAGCCAAAGAAATAGGGGCTTCAATTGACTTTAAAGGTTCTCTTCGTCTTTGCTGGGATGAATTATTGGTACTGCACTGAACTGCTCTGCATAAATGGCCTCTGATCTTTTTATTTCTAAAAGGCTTCTCCAAATACCCCTTTTTGATGGATTACTTGGCCATAAATTGCCATTTGATAAATACCTTATCTAATATATGTTGGCACAAGTAAAACTATTAGTGCATTAGGAAGCACTAATGTTGAACTAACTGAATTAACAGGAGTTATGAGGATTTTCAGAAAAATTCAATACTTAATTTTATTAAATTTGTTCAGTCTAGAAAAAAATCCCATATTAGGAAACAATTCATAACATTGAATAATCTTCCTTTTGCAATTAATACCTCCTATATTAACCCCTTTAAAATGTATTCAATGTATTTCTAAGAACATTGTTCTGTTTTCTTGTCCTAGAAGGGTGACATGACATGAAGGCCCATCACTTAGTCACAGGAAACTAGATTGGATGAGGGTCCATATTTACTTTACCGCCTTGCACAGTAAGAAGGTAGGGGAAAGAGGTAATAAAAATCTTGATAGCTCTTTATGGGAGAACTGAAGCAAAGAACAGCATCTTGGGGGTCACTAAATGTCCATAACAACCATTAGACAATGTGTATGTGCCAGTTGTGTGGGAGTGATGCAAGAAAAAATAATAATTCTGTTCAATCATCACAAATATAAAAATGATGAGATTGATAAAGATCACTGGGACTTGAGCTGAGACTGCAGATTTTCCACTAACACTCCAGGTGGGTGTGGTGTGAAACAAAGAATGAGTAGTTGGAAAATTCTTCGATGGGCCGGTTCCTAACTTTGGACTGCATGACATCAGACTATTTGAAATAGCTCAAGGTTTTAAAGAACAAACGCTGCAAGTAAACAGAAATTGGGTCGTCACCGGGTTAATAAGCCATAACAAATGACCAAATTTACTCATAACGGTTAATCAGGCACAAATTCAACCTTTTTCATTGGCCATTAAACAAAGCAGTGTAAGATAGGACTGGATGATCAATCTTATGAAATGTTGCAGGAAAAGACAAAGCAGTGACCAAATCAGGAACCACAAAAAAAAAAAAAAAAATCACAGAGCTAAATGTACTGCTTTATAAATAGACAGAAGCAGCAGATAATAATGATGGCTCATCTCAAATGGATGTTGCCTTGGCTTACTGTGATGTCAGGAAGATTTGAGGGCCAGAAAAAGACAATGTGTAAAGCACAAACGGACATCATCCTTAGAGGTTAGTTTCTTGGCTGATAAAGATAGTAAATATCCTTTAAACAATTAGCTGCGGGAAAGTTCCTTCACAGTAAGTTAACAAGAGGGTCAACATTTGTTGTCAGTACAAGCAAGAATCCATCCGCCCATTGACTTCATTTCTAGGATTTATTGTGGTTTGCTAAAATGCTTTGCAAGATGTTGGTGAGTATGTCATTGTTGCAAAACATATATTCAGTATCAGTGACTCCCAGTGCATTTTTTCCCCTGTTTTTTCTTTACATTTTCTGCTTCTCTGACTTAACCAGGGAAGTCATGATTCAAACTTCAGTGCTGGTTTAGTGACCAATTCTCAAGGATCTGTTGGTGCTCTGCTGCCCAGTAGCTAAATGGATCATCACAGCTTAGCTCACTAGTTTAGCTGACTTAAAATGTTCTGTCTAATTGTATAGCTTTGCTTGGAATATGAAACTTTTCTCAGCCATCATCTTCTTCTGTGTTTCAGGCCATTAGGGCCTCATTAAACAAACTCTGGGTTAGCTTAATTAATCTCATTAGGAGACTTAAAAGGCTTTGGAGAGTACTGAGAACCAGTAGCAGTGGCAGAGACATGGAGTGCAGAATTACCATTTTACAGTGAAATATTTTTAAATACAAAAGGAATTAAAATATTCTGGCTTAAATTTGAAAACCTTTGGTTGTTGAGTATTTTTATTTTTCCTTTGAGTTTTGTCGTCTGCAACTGAATTTAAACGAGCTGTCAAATTTTTTTTTTTTCTAAATATCTTGTCTTGCTTTCTGGCAAAGCAGTTTTTATTTTTAAGATTTCTATAAAAATGTGTTTGGCTGCTACAACTATATGTTAATGATTGCTTTGGTGCTTAAAGTAGAGCCACAAAATATTATACTATATGATATGAATTCACTTTCCATTCTTCAACCATATTTTTTCTCAACTATGCTTCTCAGTGTTGCATTAATAATGAAATATTTGTGATTACAAACTTCTTCTTAAATGTGGACATTCATTATCATTTAATTTTTCCTCAGAAGTGTGACCAAAAAAAAACCTAAACATTTTTTTTCTACTATTGTTAAACTGTTTTTGTTAGCATTCAGGGATTTGGCTGTTGGATGTTCAGAATTGTAGTGCTGCCATTAGAACATGCCTGTTAGATGAGCCACATGTTCATTTTGCGCATAAAATTCTAAGTATTTCCAGATGTAAGACATTATCTAGCATTTAAACACATTTGTACTAGTTTCACATTTCTAACCACACCACTGGCCTTTCAGCAGCCCATAAACTCCTTTAATAACTACTTTCTTCTCTCAACATCAGGTGTCTGCATGTTGCTTTGGGTTTAATAGTGTGGATTCATGGTCAGGTTTCTTTAAAATTCATCTTTAATGTTGAGGATCTGCAGAACAAAAGCAGTTTTAACCACACACACACACACACACACACACATATATATACCGGTATATATATTGGTATAAATTTTAATTCTATGTAGGTGTTTGGATGTTGATGGATTAGTATCTTTAATCTTAAAATCAGATTCCTGTTCTTATCAGCTAGTCTTTGCGCTGCATTGAGCAGATTTTGTTATCCGTAACCCTCTTGTCATTGTGGAATAAACCTGTCCTGTAAGTAGATGACAATGTTTTCTAAACAAAATGCCACAAGGCTCAGGTTCAGCACACATCTTATCGATCTGTTGTCTAAGCGGTGTTGGGCCTCATCTGTGAACAGAACAGGGACATTTAGGTCTCTCACGTTCCATATCCCAGAAGGGAAACTTGATATCTCTGCTGACTGCCAAACACTTAGAGTGGATAGATAAGAATGTATTTATCATGTCTTACTGTTTTGTCCTGTCACTGAACTGAATGCAACAGAAAAAATGGGCAAAGCAATTAAGGATTACAAGAAAAATGTGGCCAGTATTGTTTAATATTTGCTTAAAAAAAAACAAAAACATGCTGAGTTTCCCCTTGCCCTACTCCATTTCATGTCCATGCATGTCTGGCTTCCCAATGTGTCGGAGCTAGACAGGCTGGCGTGATTTCAACTTCCATATGCCAGATTCAAAATCCTCTCTGAAGCAGCAATCAGAGAGAAAGATGGTTCAGACTGCTTGTTTCTTTCTTTACTCTGAAATGGTCAGAGCCTCCCTTTGATTTTCCAGCACAAATACTGTTTGTTTTGTTTTTTTTCTTCTGTTGCCATAGGAGGAAATAGATCTTGACATGTGGGATTTGATTCGCAGGTGGAACATTTTAACATTTCTAATTTTAAAAATCATTTACAGTGGGTTGATACTGGAAAAAATTGTGACTGATGTGTTTACAGATCATTAAAATTACAGAAAACTGAGTGGATTGAAAAGCTTGTTTTTCCTGTTAAAACTTTTAACTTTTGTTTTGCTTCATTTTCTTGTACGAAAACTATTTCTGAAGCCAAATTTGAATACATATCCTATGAAAACAGAGTGACCAGCTGGAGCCTCTTTTTCAGAGAGCAGAGACAGTTTTATGGCATTAGATGCAGTTTTTTTCTATTGCAGTGAGACTCTGTAAAGAAGCTTGTTGGATTTAAAAGCCTTGTAGGTCTAAATCTTGAATTTGCTCTGGCTGGATTTTTGAAACCACAGCACAGATGCATTAACATGGTTGACTTTGAGTCATCTGTGTGTGTAAGAACTAAATGTCATGTATTTTTTCAAGAATTTTATTTATAAGGAACTTTCAGTGACGTAAAATATTGATTCATTCATTCAATTGAATCAATTGAATAATTGATTCAATGAGAACAATTCAAAAGCTCATCTGCCATTCCTTGACTGAGATGAAGTTTCATCATCAGACACAATATTATTTTGCATAGACACCAGTACATCAATAATCCTTTCATTTTAAAGGATTGCTGACATTCCTTATCTGCCATTTTACAGTTATGAAAGTGCTCTCCTTCTCTTCTGTGTTGTTGGATTTGCAGTGACAGGAACATGAAAAAGATGAACTGGAAAAGGAATATTGTTTGTGACAGAGCTGCTGCTGGGGGAACCATAAGAATAGAGCTGTCACTGTAGAGCTGTTTAAGTAAAAACTTGTTAGAAAAATTGAACTGGTCTGGACTGAAAGCATTTGCTCATTAGCAAATATTCTCTAAATCAGCCATTATATCTTATAGCAAGATGCATCTAAATTTATTTAAGCTGAAACACAAAGTATACCTGGTGTAAACATCATATACCGTATATTAGCAGAGACATTTTTCATACGTTAGTCTTCTCATCCTTCTTTTATTCAGATAGATGTTCAGCATGAAGCCACCATCACTGGCATCCTTTTTAGAACAAAATGCCCCTTCCCTCTGGTCTAATCACTGAACTGAGACTTCATGGTCTCAGTTAAGACATTTCTCCCTTGAGACCTTGTGGACCAGTGGACGACAATCCTGACTCTGTACTATTCTGGACAGAAGGCTCTCACAGATGTTTGATTTATTTTTGCCATCTTTCTTTTCATTCTGTCTCCCAATGTAATGAGATTTGTGTATGTTTGTATCCCATCTTGTACCAACAGGTGCTTTAAGGTGCCTATAATTTATATGGTAAATTGGGTTTAAAATATAAACTGTACGCAACAAGATGGCTGGTTCAGACAGCAATTAGTTGATGATTTACTACATTGAAAATCTGTAAAAACATTAGCTTTTTTGTTTAATAAATTATCACCTCTGAAAGAATGCTCAGTTTAGTTTTTTCATGAGCTTTTATAAATGCTACCTTTTTTGTATGCAGTGTGGGCACACCAGCGCAAGCACAGAAAAATCTAATTAGCTCAGCAAACAGTAATCAGGAATCCTCGAGGAAAAACTGTGAAATAAAATGGCATCCCACAAGCTTTGCACTGTGGCAACTGTTCAGCAAAACTTGATCTTTTTTTCTAACCTGCTCAGTTTTTATTATTAGTAGATACCTCCAGCTGAATGAGAAACACCTTTCACAGGTGTAAGGGGAAATCTTAGAGTGAGCAGATTTAATTAAAAAAGGCAGGTAGGATTTTAGGCATTTTGTGGAATCATAATGAAACCAATGGGCATCATATATAGGCTACCCGTAGCAGTTCTGTATTTAGATATTTAGATCCAGTTGTAAGTCTCAAAATAATGATAAACTTGAGAATAGATGGCTTAATTATTATTGTTTTAATCTTACATTTTTGCAGGTCCCTTGTATTCTGCAACATAACAAAATAGTGAATGGTAATAGGAAAGTGAAGTAGTAGGAACTATAAAGTATTTCTGTCGCTCTGTCAAAGTCCAGCCTTCAGTGTTGCATTAGGACTCAACATGATTGATGTAATTTAATTACCCAAAGCCATTGTTACTTATACTGTTACTGTTAATGCCACTGGAGCAATATTCCTTTACAATGTGAGGAGTAAGGTAAGACAGAAGATGGTAGTTTCATGTTAATGCTGCTTAGAGGGTGTATGGTGAACTTAGCCTTTATAGAACAGCAGGAATTGAGCTAGGCTGTTAAATTACCAAATAATAATGAAAATTTAAGTTGTCTTGTTTATGAAATTGCATCCGAATCTTATGAGATGTGACCCTGTAATGATGATTTATGCTTATGAATGGGTATGCCATGAGCATGCATATGTAAGTGCTGTTACATCACTCTGCATTGTAACCTGGCCCTGTTTTTTAGCTTCAAGCTCTTAGACCTGGCCTGTCTCTCTAGGGAATCTCCCTCTAGGCACTGATGTAAGGCTAAACTATTGCTGCCCAGATAGCTAAGTGTACAAATGGCTTTGTTCAGGAAAAAAAGCTACTTTGACACCCCCGCTTTCACACTACTTCACTGCATGTGGACTGTCCACCCAAAGAGTACAACAGTAAGGTTCATGCTGTAGATTTGCAGTAATTAGAAAACTTGATCTTGTAAGTTTTATTGTATGCAGAGTATTTATTCTATTAGGTTATCAGGTGGTGGTGTGCAATTTTATCTTTTGTTGGCTACTTTTTCAGCACGTGTATATATTGAATATTCTACTCAATTGTAAAATATTTATTACCAAAAAATCTTAATAATTTAAACTTTAACAATTAATATAAACCTCTCATTTATTCTACCTTAAAGTGATGTTTTTTTTCTTGTTCCATGTCCTGAATTCACATCACTCAAAAGCATATTGTGCATGTTAAATATTTCCTTTTCAAATTAAAAAATTTAATTGGACCACACACACTACTGTGCACGCATTACCGTTATGGTCATTTGCCTGTTTAAGATATAAAACTGGCAGAAAGTGATTGCTTTGTTTCCAGTGTGTATATTGGTACAGTGAAAAAAATATATATATATATATCATAAAAATTTAAAATATTTTTTTGCTGTTCTTTTCAGAAAGTGAAATTTATAGACCGCTTTGTGTTGGGCTAGAACATAAAATTGTATTGAGGTTTGCAGTTGCAACAAGACAAAGTGTGGACGACTTCAAGGGACATTAATATTTCTGAAAGAAGCTGATTTTTGATTAGGTTTTACATTGGTATAATAACCCAAACATGGTCATCTCCTGGCAGGGGCTGTGAAAGCAGATCTTCCTCCAAATTGCTCTCAACGTTATCTTTATTGTCCCTCTGAATGTTTTGAGGGCAGGCGATCGGAGCGGAGGAGAGAAGAGGGCGTGTTGTAGGCATTCCTCATAATAGGGGCATATTCAATAGAAGCTGGATTTCCAATGCTCTCTTTTAGAAATGTCAAACACCCACATAAGCTTTGCAATCCCTACCCCCCCACTAATACACACACACATATTCTACTCTAAAGACACAGGCTTCACCAGGATCTCAAAATTACCTTCCTACACACACTATTTCCTTCTTTCTCTGTGTAAGAGTTCTCTGAGGAGGCACAACAGTGGTAGGATACATGCTCTAGTTTTTATCTCATAAAAAATTACTATCATCGCTTTCATCCTTGCTGTTTAGCCTCTCACCACTGCTTTCTTAGTCCTAAAATCATTTAAAGCAGCTTCTTAAGAGGTTATGGCATGATGTTTCAGTTATTATATTTCGAACTGATGCTAGTATTACCTGAACCAGCATTATAGGTTTAAAACAGAACCAGAGAATTGGTGCATTCCTCTCAGTAAAAAAAAAAAGCTTTAATGGAGAAGCCATCCATCCTAACAGTCTGAATAGACCCCCCTCCCCAGCTCAATCCTCAAGCACTTCCAAGAGTCCCCATTGGGTCTCCATCCCAGCTTTGATATGTAATGTTGCCAGTCTCTTTTGGTTCTTTCAAAAGCTCACCTGTCAGGGAAATTATCTGTCGATCAGCATCACACCTCTACATCATAGGGAGTGTAGAAAATTAGGTGTTACTTGTGTCCCACAAAAATATTCTTGTACACATTAAAGCCTCATGCACCAAGCTCTGCACGGATTCTCATGCCTTTCTTTGGTTCCCTCTTTCTTTTCTCCTGCCCAGATGTGGCCAACGGCACCACAGGCTACAGGCCTCCTCCTAGGACCAAAGAGGTTGTCATCAATGGCCAAACAGTCAAGTTGAAGTATTGCTTCACATGTAAAATCTTCAGACCACCACGTGCCTCCCACTGCAGCCTCTGCGACAATTGTGTGGGTGAGTTATGGTGTTTTCTGGTGTTTTACTGGAAATTTTAGTCCTGTATCCTTTTAGCATGTAAGTGCATGTTTTCTGTAGTGTGGAATTTGTATCGCACTTCCAAAGAAAAGTCAAGAAATTAATCTACTCCACTTGGATAAGCATAAACAGTAATCATAAAAGTTAAATAAAAAGTTCTCTTTAAAAAAATACTTGTGGAACAAAACCAAACAAATTTATAAAAACACAAAATTTTCTTTGTTTTTTTACATGGAAACAAATGGTAATTTTTTATGCAGTAAAAATATGCTCATGAGCATATTTTTACTGCATAAAAAAATACCATCTTAATTGTTTCATACTCAACAACTCCTGTTAGAAATTTATTGGAAGTACTCAACTGAAATTATATTCTGTCTATCCCTCCATTGAATGGAAAAACAGTCTTCATAAAAAAGAGAAAATGTAAAGATTCATTTTCTTCTGTTTTTTGTTTTTTTAATAAAACACTATACAAAAGAGGTGTTAAAAGAAACAGTTATCAGAAGCCTCATTGGTCATGGCTTCTCACTCTTTAGAGTCAGCTCTGTATTTCATTGTCTGTTTCCCTTTTAGAGCAGTTGGGCAACATTTGAGACAAAGATAAAAAGCCTATAAAAAAAAAAAACAATGTAAAGATGGTAATCAGACTGCTTGTGCACACTGGCAGAAAGGAAGGAAGGACAATTTCACAAAGATGGAAGAACAGCTGACAGGCAGTTTATATTCTTACATATAAACATGGAGTTATATTTTATGAATATTGTAAGCAGATGATTCATGTCTAGCTAAAAAAACAATGAGACTTGACTGTTCTGTTTTTTTTGTTTTGTTTTGTTTTATGAGGAGACAGAGCAGGAGGTTTGCGTCCAGGCTGCGATGAATTGATTTCTGAAATGACATTGACAAAGACCTGCAGTGTTACAGTTGTATGCTTTGTCTGCATTATTTAAACACAAATTTTAGTTTCCTTGCATCCATTATCTAAACACACTTATCCCTGCAATGACGCCAGGAGGGGCTGGAGCTCATCTCTAGCAGTCTTTGGGCGAGAGGCGAGGTACACATCTTGGACAGGTTGCTATGCCATTGCAGATTTTAGTTTGTGAATTGAAATAAATGCACGACACAGATTGGAGCATAATATTGCATCGATTCACAAGGAATGCCCTCTAAAGACACTTGCACACAAAAATACATAGAATTTATATGCACACAGTCAATTAAATCCAAACTTATACAAAGATTCAGATTCAACTTAAACTGCATTCCAATATTCACTCCTGGCTATTTAACAATGGAGTCAAGTTTAAATTATTATTCAAATTGGTTAAACTTTTTTGTCTAAGGAAACCCTGCTGATTGCGTCGAGCCACTGAATTTGCATCATCCACTCCTCCTGGGTGAGCATTCGGTGGGGTACCTCTTGCATTGTGTCGCTGACTTTGCAGCAATTCCTCACACCGAATATCGGAAAGGAAAACTCCCTTTTAACAGGAAGAAACCTTCAGCAGAAGCTGGAGGGAAACAAAGCAGGAGAGTCTGCCACAAATTTAGATTTAGATTATTTAGGATTTCTGTTTTCTGAAAATAACTTTTTAATCTATTAATAGGAAAAGCATTCCAGGCTGGTCACAAATATGTATTTTCTTAAATCTGAGATGATCAAAACACAGATTTAAAAGAAATGACTGGAACCTTGTGTGTGTGTGTAATAATGTTTTATTTATGAAAACTGGAATAATGACTGAAAAAGATAACTGTTGTGATCTGAAAATTCATTTTTTCCGTTTTTCAGTCCATGTAAAAGCCGGCGGAAAAAAATGTCACAATTTTGGTGGCAAATTTACTAAAGTTTCTGAAGCTCAACAGAATCACCATTGCAATTTTAAAAATGTTTGACAGGGACAAGATTAATAACAAAAATAGCAAAAAAGCAACAGTATGTTGTAATCCGCAGGCCTTTGGGCAGAACTGAATTTAAATGGACAGTATACTGACTCTAATGGATTTATAAACATGAGTTCAGAATCCCTGCAGAAAACTATTCCCAGTAAACACATTCCTTCTCTGAATCCAGAGCTACAAGTCTTAGCTCTGCCAGCCAAAGACAAATAGCACATATAAACAAAAACCAGACATGCAGCTGCCTTCTCAGGGCTAAATCTAAAAACTATTTTTAGACCATTTTGGAAATCCTGGACAGCACAGCCGCTGGGTTGAAAAGAATAAGGACTTGTTAAAAGATCTGAGTTTTTGTGGCCAATTTTTCATCAGTGATTTTCAGACGTTCTGACATGATGATGCAGATTTTTAACAGATTCTGGTGTTTTTTTTCTGAAACTAAAAATACAGGTTTGTGAAGATCACATTAAGAGTGAATGAACGTTTTCAGAAGAAAACTTTATACACTTGCAATGCTCTGTGATTAACTTAGACTGCAGTTCAACCCTACCATGTCCTCTAACTTTAATTAGGATTATGGGGTGAAATAGTACTGATGCAGGTACAAGTGTTAAAATATGTGTTTTAAAAGTAAAATGTGTCTTTTTAGTTAAAAGCAGCAGTTTGAATCTTTTGTTAAAATGTTTTATTGTTAAATTTAACGTTTAATTGCAATTTAAAAATGCTTTTGTTTTCTTTCTTTTTTTTTTTTTTTAGATTTCCCAAAAAAATTCACACCTTCATTTCTTCATTTGTAGTAACTGTAAAATTTTATCAGCCTTAGGTCATATGTCTCTAAATGATTATCGTTAATAACAAGCAGGGTGATGTTTCTTCTAAAAATTAAAGCGTTTTCTTGTTCCGATAACAAAGTAAGGAATGTGTTTCTAAGTGTTTCTGCTTGTGGTGTTGTTAAAGCCAGAGGGGTAACGCTGTTAAATAAGTAAGAAGCCAAAATGGATATCCTCACCCCAGTGGCTGTGTAGGATAATAACATGGAAGATTCACTGTCTTTTTATTAAGGTTCTTCTATCCCTTTGGGTGTGATAGAAGAAGGTTATGGCATGCACAGAATTATGACATACTATTGCCTGTGTGGTTTAAACTGGCAACTCTCTGTGTTTTTAAGTCTGGATGAATGCTGCTGCTTGTCTGAGTTAACAGAGGGTTGGAATTGAATAATTAATTTTAATGGTAATTTTATTGCTCTTTTGATGTGCTTCAGTTTGAGGACATTCATAGCTGCAATAAGCCCTTTGGGGGATTTGTGTAGTTATGTAAGCAGAAAATAAATGCATAAAAAAAAATTCTGGTAAATAAATTTGAATATATTACATTATTATGAAGCCATTTAGAGGCATTGGTTCCCTTTTAAAACTATATATTGCTACAGAGTAGTTTCATCGTTCTTTATTAGATATTTTTTCTCTTTACCAACTATGATATAATGGTAACATAAAATGTTTACGGTTTCCAGAAAGAGTAGAAGAAGAATCTGTCACTAAAAGCTTCACTTTCTCTTCTAGTTACATTTTTCACTTCATCATAAAAACTCTGACAGACTGTCGCAATTAGTTTCGACTAGTTGTGGCTTTCCTTTCTCGTGGGCCAGAGGCTCCAGCTCCAGACGTGTTTCAGTCAGGCATTGATCAGTGGAGACAAAAGCAGGTCATTTCACCTCACTAAGCTAATAATGGATCTAATTAATTAGTTAAGTAGCTACCACTGAACACGGCACGTAGTCTGCACCCAAGATTAGACTGCGTTACTCGTGGGGATTAAATAACACCAAATACTTCTCCCTCAGAGTAATCAGTGAAATAAGAGTAATAAAATGCCTTAATGATTAAATAAAACACTGCTAATCTATGAAACACTACAGAAAACATCTTTTCAGCTCAGTGGAATATTTTTAAACACTTTCTACCTGGTTTGTTATCATTGCTCATGTGATCAAATATTCACAGATTGATGTACCAAGACTACCACTTCATTTGTTAAGTTGTGAAAGTGTTTGATTAACCTTCTTGATTCTTTTACGGTGGTGTATTTTCTGTCCCGTGATAGCCACGCCAGTCAGCTTGTATTTGCTTTGGTATTTCCTTTTCTTTTTTTTTTTTTTATCCAGTGTTGGCATATGTAATTTTTTAAATATATTTTTCTATTTATCTTCACAAATATTCAGATTTATTCTTCAGATATTCAGATCAACTTGTCAATCTTAAACTCCTGTTATGTCTGTCTCTAAGCCAAGATGGGGGCATCCCTTTCTCCAATCAGTGAAGCTTAATTTACAGTAAGACTTTGGCTTACACAAATTTTCAGCAAGGGTTATATAACCATCTATAATCTTGTTTTTTTTTTTTTTTTCTTTTTTTAAGCTTTGGATGGTTCTCAACCTTCAGTGTCTTCATTGTGTCACCAATAACTTTCTGATCTCCCTCTCTGTGTCCTTGCAGAGCGTTTTGACCACCACTGTCCCTGGGTGGGAAACTGTGTGGGAAGGAGGAACTACCGTTTCTTCTATATGTTCATCCTCTCCCTCTCCTTCCTCACCATCTTCATCTTCGCCTTTGTCATCACACACATCATTTTAAGTAAGTAGCTCACTGGCACAGTGCAGACACACTGTCCTCCTGACTGTGCTCTCAGAGTATTTCAAGCCAGCAGGTTGTAAGTGGGCGGTGTGAAAAGCTGCAGAGTTCTGGCTCGTTACCGGCCTTCCAGCTGGGAGCAGCCGGTGGACGGCTCAGTGCGTCGCCCTTTTTGGTTTTGTGGTTTCGAATCATACTTTATGGTGTAAACCTGATCTGAGGATGGAAAAAAAGAGCAAAATAAAATAATAATAATAAACTATTGAGAGCAGTTACTGAGGAACTTGTAGATTTATATTTTTCATACTCCCACTGGATCGCATGAGTCACAGCTCAGTCCTACATTTGTTATATGTAGTTGTGATAAAACCTACCTAGTTTATCCACATCTCATGGGCAGTGGAGTATTAGTTGATGTTTAAATAGCGCTTAACTGATGGAGGGGTTTTTTTAGTATAAAATTGACCTTAACGATGTCTCCTAAATCTAGAGTAAAGCTAAAGTATTTGCCTCCTTACAAACTTTCTCTGTTTGCTTTTCTTGCCACAGGTGAAAGATTTATGGCTTTCAGATCATCAAACAGTTGTATGCACTGGTTTGATGTATAAAGAGGAAAACGCATTCTTAGTAATTTTGGCTCATTTTGTCAAAAGCTGACTTTAGCTGAAGTAGGCTAAAATATGTCAAAAAGCCACGACATTGTCTAAATCCAGATTTATTCAAGAATGCAAGGGAAACAAAGTCATTATCTCTGTCAGACTGGAAGGAGTTTAAAAAGATTTGGGACTTTGGCAAATCACACAGCAAAACATGATTCATAAAAGGTGAAAATTTGGAACAGTAATAAACTTTTCCAGATTCTGGAAATATTAAAACATAGATAATAGACCATTATATGTTGCAATAGAGAAGACTATTTTATCAAGCGCTTCATTAGTGTCTTTCTCTGAAGTGTATTCTTACTGGAGCAGGTTCTGCGCTCTAAGTACCTTCCTTAAATTTGAGGAGAAAGTTTGGACAAGAGAAAATAGAGGAATTCAGTAGAAAGGAGACCTTTGAGGTCCATCAAGTTTGCACATAGCTGCCACAATCATGAAGCTGTACAAGAGCCTGGCCGCTATTTAAGGGTACATCGATCGATCAGCTCCCAGTTTCCTCAACTTTTGGGTGATCGGCTGATACGTGCATCTGAAAGCGATCTTATCTACTTCTACAAAGGTGTGAATATTAGCCACTGTCCCCTCTTGCTCTGCCATGAGAGAGGGCTGACTGACAAATCCCACTTCAGGCAACTTGCTGTAGAACTATGAATCCTGCTCTCTAGATGTTTTTCAATAAAGTAAGACTGGAACAATGAAGGTGTATTGTGACCTGACAATGTCGGTTCTAAAAAAAAAACTAAAAAAAAACTTTAAACGATGGAGAATATTAGAAAAAGAACATGATGGAGGCAATCAAACCCTGGTGTTGGTCGTCTGAAGGTTTGGGTCTGCTTTACTGCTTCAGGCAACTTGCTGTTGAACTATAAATCCTGCTCCCTAGCAGAAAATCCTGCTGGAGTATGTCAGTTCATAGATTTAAGGTCAAGTACTGCTGTATTATGCAGCAGAACAATGATCCGAAGCAAGTCTGCGTCTGAATGACTCTGGGGGAACAAAAACAAACAATTAAAAGTCAAAGCCTGGACTTAAGTCTAATTAAGTAGTAATTGTATATGCTTGAACACCATTCAGTGTGGTTCAGTAAGAAGAATGTGCTAAAATACAGTGATGCAAAAGACTAATTAGCATTTTTTTGTGTTTACTCGGGTTAATTTTGTCTCATAAAAAATGTTTGATCTGAAACATGCAAGAGTGTTTTGTTTTTTTAAAGAACCAAAAATAGAAGAAACTTTTAGGGTGGCAAATACTTACTGCTTCACAATACTATAAGTGAGCACTGCATCCAGAGCTTTTGCACAGGCTCCAGAAAAACAACTGCATTAATGTCTAACAGAAAGTGCTTTTCTGTGTTCACAGGTTCATATGAAAAAGGATTCCTCTCTGCACTTAAAGAAAGTCCTGCAAGATATCCTTTTTCCAAACCCTGAACAGTGTGAGCTGATGAATATCTGCTTTATAAGAGGGATATCTTTGATGTTGTCTGATAATTGGCTTAATACTGCTAATTCTAACACTTTTGAAAAAAAGGTTTTTCCTGCAGTTTCATAAATACACCAAGCAGCAAAGAAAATTCTAATCCACTGGAAAAGACCAGTAGAATGTTATTTTGCACTAAGTGCAGAAAATATTAGGAAAGTGACTGATTGGATATATTTTTAATTATTGACCGTACTTTGCAGCAGCTTTTTTCAGAATTGAATATGGACATCAAACTGTATGCTAATGCATACAGTTTGATCTACTGTATGCATTACAGTACAGTACATTTTGCCAATGCCAGAAATAATTGGCTTTGCAGCTTCCACAGAATAAACATCATGGCTGTAGGATGATTAAGTTATCTTAAATTACATTATGACTTTAAACCCAGTCAATCCCACAATCTGTCATAATCAGTAAACCTCAGTCTGCTACACAAATTGTTGACCCTTTGATCTAGCAATCTGAGAATTTACAGAGAAATGTGGAGATTTCCTTTTAATTTTCAGAATGGATTTTATTTAAATTCAACAAAGGATAATTATACTTCGACTGGGAAAATAAGAATCAACAAGGAATTATTAATCCATTTTATTATTATTAGATTGTATTTATTAATTAGAATACCACCATAAGACCACAATAATAAAGTCAGACCAAACTATCTATACTCCAAAACTACAAGGTCAAATGAAAGGTTTATGATTAGAGAAGTAATGTCTAGAACAGGGGTGGGCAATCCTGGTCCTCGAGGGCCGGTGTCCTGCAACTCTTAGATGTCTCCCAGGTCCAACACACTTGAATCCAACAGCTGAATCACCTCCTAAGTTCTCCAGAGTACTGCTAATGACCTCATTATTTGACTCGGGTGTGTTGAAGTAGAGCTATATCTAAAGGTTGCAGGAGACGGGCCCTCGAGGCCTGGAGTTGCCCACCCCTGGTCTAGAATATTCTCTAAACTGATGAAACATACAAAACTTTTCCCAAGAGCTTCAGTTTTTTTATTAGTGTGGATAAATGAGTTTTTTAGACTCTTTTAGTGATGTTGGTGGTCTTTATTGACAGTGATCTAACAGCAAATGGGCAGAGAGAGAAATGGGGAAGACATGGAGCAGATGTCTGAGAGAATCAAACCCCCTGATGACTGTGTTGAGGACTGGAACCCCCGCAGGCATCATTTTATGTCTAAATTCTGCATTTATTTAAGAAGGGAAATTAAAAACGGAGATGACCGAGGCTTCAAAATCATTTGTTTCATCAGCTACAAGCACCAGAACATCAGGAATAGAACTAAAGAGTAATTTATATGACCTGAAATTGGGCTGTGGTCTCATTTGCAGAAACATCTGTGCTGTGGTTCCCTCACTGCTATCTACAGTTTGACTAATGTTGGTTCAAGCTGCTGCTTTTTCATTCAAAACCTCTTGAGTCAGTAGTCTGGGTGTCTTTATGGTATCTCTCTTTAAGGGTGGGATTGAGTTGGATTTGAAGGAAGCACACTAAGCACATCCAGGGTATTTGACACAGACGTGTACAGTTTTATTCAAAAATAAATGCAGTGTCTGATGGAGATTTAGTCTTAGGATCTGGAGCTCTCAGGGGAGGTGACATCAGAAAGACCTGATCAGCCAATCAGGAGAGGACTTGTGGCAAACAGCAGTTCTCTGTTAAACAACCAATAATAGATTTTTTTTTTTCCCTAAAATAATTTTATATTCAGACTTCAAAGTTTAAAAATATCTATCATGACTGGAAACAAAGTCCTGTTTTCACATAAATATATATTCTGTTTGATACTCTGCAACATTTTTCTTTAAAAGTTGCAACAGATTTTGTTATTCTAAAATATCCTGAATTAAACTTATCATATTAGATCTATTTTGGCGAATGCTACATACTCTATGTGGATGTTATTTTCACCAGGATAAAATGCATGTTTCTTTGTTTATTCTTGTATAATTTTGTTTCGATTTTAGTACCTACTACATGTAGGGCAGCCATATGTAGCTTTCTCTACACCTTCATCATCTTTCTGATATATTTCCAGTTACTCTAAATCAAATTGCGATTAATTTTGCTTTTCTATTAACTTTATGCTGTTATACTGCCTGTTTGGACAACCTGCATCTGTTTTTTCATCTTACTAAAAACAAACACAAGCAACTCTGTTTTGTTTTCTTTAATTTTAAAATGACATTGATTTCATTAGCTTTTTTCTCTTAACAATAATATAATACTTAATGCAACATTAAAGACATATTTTGTTCAACTCTGTGGAATCCAGACAATTAATTGCAGCAAAGTTTATCCTCATACCGTTTGGAATTGACTTTCAGCTACTAATCGTTGCCATTTTAATTAAATCTTTGCAAGCTGTTCTGTGGAAGTTTTATAAAAAGCTGTTTTGCCTTTAAATCAAAACAATAAAATATGCCAGGTTTATCCAGAACAGAAGAGATGAGCACTTTGATATATATATATATTTTTAATATAGGATGTAAAGGATGCCAGGTGTACAAATTATTCACTCCTAATGACTTACAGTAGACAACACGTTTAAACATTTAAATATCCCCTTTCTCTGTGCTTGAGTGAGAACTTTTTTCTGGTGATGTCCTGCCAAAGGAAAAATGACTGTTGTTAATATCAGTGCAGTTCTTTGTACCAATTAATTAGTGATGTGCTGTGACTTTGCTTACAAGGAAGATATTGATGGGTGGAAAAAAACAAAACAAAAATAAGGTTAAAGATTAATTGAGTTTTGAAGGATTTTAAAGTACAGACTCCATGTCTGTGAGTAACCACCTCAGGCACTTCTTTGAGACAATAAATTATGAAGTAGTACGATCTGAGTCTTTGTGTCTTTTTAGAATAAAATACAGTCTTACAGAGACTATCCTATGATATAGTACATGTCCTAAGGGGTCTTTGTCATTGAGTTCTGATAATGTGAAATGATTTTCTCCAAGTGTTTATGTATTGTGGGCTTTCAAATGAGCACATGAAATGTGTTGCGCTCTACAGCTAGAGCCAAATGAACTGCTAACTGGGAAGTGTTGGCAAGTGGACGGCCCTCAGGCTGTAGGTCATTATACTCTCTGCTACAGCTGCATTTTTATAGTCCATCTTGGCTCCAGATGGGTCTGTTATGTACCAGTCTATGAGCTTTTAACATTGTTGTCCGTCGTGTTGTTGAAAATGATTCCTTAACCTTGATGGTGTCACTGTGCTGGAGGTGGTGGTGTGTTTTTTCTCTGTCTGGTCCATAGTGGGCCTCTCAGGCTTCCATACCTACCTGATCAGCTCCAATCAGACCACAAATGAAGATGTGAGTATGTACATTGAATGAATTTTACAAAAGTATTTATTCAAGGCTATTTGTGATCAATCACAAATCAACATGTTTTGCTCTTTAGGTTTATGTTTTTGGATTAATTAAGTACTATTAAATAGAAATAAAATTGGAGTGGAGATCTTTATACCCACTGTCTGACATTAAATCTGACTAAACCTTTCCTGTTTACCAACATTATTTCTTTTTGCTATATGCACAAATAACAGGATATATTTTAGTGAATTTTTATATTTATTCCATACAATCTCTAGTATTTGGTAGCACTACCTTTTAAACAGGACTCAAAATAAAGCTTTTTTTCTACATCAAAGTAGGATATTTGGAATTGTGTTCAGAATTATGTTTTTTAAATTTTTTTATATTAATGCGGGTAGATTGAAAACCTTTAAACGGCCGGGTGTACCCAGATCTGTTATAACAGATTAAAATAAATGAGCGCTCCCAAAAGAATAAATAGAATATATTAATAATTGATGATGTTTCTGGTGTAAACCCTGGTTACAACAGGGTTCCACTGCTATTGTAGGTGCCAGAGTCTGAAAGGTTTGGGAACCAGTTATTTAAAGTGTAAAAACTCATGTTTTATGCAAAAGTCCTTCTCAAAAGGTATCCTTAGTTTGTGTTTATTTACTTGACATGGTTAACCTTGCCGTAGGATAGGCTCCACGAGGAATATAGTTTGTTGATGCTCACTCCTAACATGTGCACACAGCTTGAGCTCTGGATTCTTTTCAACTCAGAGCAGCGAAAATGTTATCGCAGCTTGGTGCAGTCCATTGCATGTTGTTAATAATGTCAAGGACACTTACTTGAACTCTGTATGTGCCACCATCACTGGCAGTGTCGGTGGCACATACAACACTGCATCACATGTTCTGTTTGGACATGACTCTAAATACCTGCTTGTTTAAGATGTGCCATATCTTCCAGATAAAAGGGTCGTGGTCTTCTAAAAGAGGGAAGGACAACTACAACCCTTACAGCTCCGGCAATATATTCACCAACTGCTGTGTGGCGCTTTGTGGACCCCTGCCACCAAGGTATGACGAGTGTGTTGATGTGTTTTTTATGATCTTGTCTGCAAGTTTCCAGATGCCCACATTATAAGTTGTTCAGCATATACATGGTTGTCACCCATCATATAAACAGAGCCAATCTATTTTGCAACCCCACTGTGAAAGTGACATTTAAAGGTCCCACTCAAGATATGTCCTGGATTTTGAGATCCTTGCCTGTTATTTTAGATATTTGTTTCCTCTTTTTACTGAAATAATTAACTCATTTTTTCCCCTCATTGTAATTTTTAGTTTTCTTCAGAGGCCAACTTTGAAACGGTCCATTAAGACTCTGTTTGATGTGAGGAACTTCTTTGAAATGAGCCTCCAGGCAGCCTTTTTCTAAACTTAGCAAAGACGACACAGGAAGAGTGTAAACAATTTCAGGCCTATTCTAACCACATCCAAGATCAAAGTTTTTTAGACTTGTTAGATTTCATCCTTTTTCTGGTCATTTACGAGCCAGCTGTCACAGCTGTTTTCCTCTCCATGTGACTTTAAGCATTGCTCATATCCTCATTGCTTCAGTAGTTTGAACAGCCGTCCACATTTTCTTGTAGATGTGGTTCTTGGTGGCCTTTCCCTGATTATTGAGCACTAACCGAAGAGATACTTGTTCCTGAGTGTCTTTTCTGGCTGCTGTTCCATTTTTTTAAGAAATGAGACTCGAAAAATGTAAAAAAAAAAAAAAAAAAAAAAATTTTTTTTTTCTAATTTTAATTCACTACATTTTTATGTTCCTAAAGAGCATAGGCAATAATGTTTACAACCTTTTCTTTTCAGTTCTCTATAACCTTGTATTCGTTTTGATGTCCGAAACTGAGATATATAAAAACAAAAAGAAAAAGCACAACGTAAAGTTGCAGAGGAGTGACACACTTGATTTTGTATCTGTGAACTCTGTCAGTGCATCCTGTGGTGTTCAACCACTGCAAAAGTAGAGATAGCAAGGTCTCTTGCATGAATTTGAGTTCATATGGGTAAAGATTTATAGTTATTAATCCAGTGAGGAAAAGGAAGTGAGTAGAATTGGATGCTAAACAGTCCAGCACCTTACACAGGGATATAAAAGGTAATGTACCACAGTGGTGATTACTGGTTGTGACAAAAATCTGAATCCTTAAAAAGCTGAAGGTGTTCTAAAATTACTAAAAACGCCCAGGATTTTGTAGTTCTGTAATACGCTTGGCATATAAATGTATCCATGCCCACACCATAATGCAAACTAAGAAAAGTTCTGTTGAAGCTTTTAGGGACTTTCCTAATAAGCCATTTGGGTGCACTGTGCTCTGGCCGTCTCAAGCAATAAATCTCCAGTAATGATTCCTGTGGGTGGTGAGGAGAGTCCTCAGTGCACAGGTGGCTGCCATCTGGGCATCTGTGTCTGTGTTTGTGGCCACAGGCATCGTGCAGCTGGATCCAACAGTATTATGAGAACATCTCCTCTTGTCTAAAGTCCAAGCAAGCAGTACCGCCTCTCACATTCTCATGCGTAGATTGTTGTGTAGCATTCTCTGCTGAGACCTTGAATGGTGCCTTTAAATGTGTGTCTTAATGGAACTCAGGCTGCTGCTGCGTTCTCCTTTCAGTTGATTTCTGATTGTGAGAAACACATCTTTCCCTGCAGCCAACTCGGCCCCACTGGAACTGTCTGTCCAGACTTCCTTTTGTGAAATGATTATCCCGTTTATGCTGTTTAACACCTCTCTAGCTGCATGCTTGTCTGCTAGATATTACTCTCTATCGGATCAACCTCTGTCTGGTTGATAAATGGCCTCCTTATTACTGTATGTAGTCCATTAGCACTCACGTGTGCATGTGCATGCCAGAGTTCAGCAGGTTGTTGTCTAAGCAGCCGCGTCAGGGCTCTGCAGCATTAACGATGGGACAGAAACAATGATTCACTCCACTGCCCCACTGCAGGACTGCAGTGATTTATCACCAAGTTCTGGTTTTATGGATCTCTGTTGGTGGAAATATGGGGGTCTGCGCTCGCTCAGCCTCTCTCTTGGTCAAGACTTGAATAATAGAGTTTGTGCATCAAAGTATTTACAGTGTGGGCACGTAAAGGGTCATTCCACCTGTCATAATTCTCTCCACCTTGAAGGAATTATGACAGTTTATCTAACTTTAATATCTTGTTAGATTATCATGGTTTTAATAAAGGTAATCTTGGAATCCTGTTGCTTTGTTATGCTGTTTGCTGTGTTACGTTTGTGAATGAAGACTTTTAGCTCATCTATTCTTGCATTTCTCTGCAGTCTCATTGACAGACGAGGCTTCATTGAAGCAGACGCACCACAGATGGCACCTCCGACCAACGGCATCACCATGTATGGTGCCACCCAGTCCCAGCAAAGCCACATGGTAAGACACAGACCTGAGACCCCTCTTGTTTCCTCAGGGAGATTTAATAAAAGTGAAAAATTCAGATTTGAGTTTCACCAGTTAATGTGGATGCTTATACAGTTGTGCTCAGCTGAAACTGCAAAGTTTTGTCAGAAATGGAGCAGAGGTGAAAATGGGTCCCCTTGCCATCTCACTCCTTCAATTGGACAAATCTTTTCTAGTCTCTGTTGGAAAGAACTGCAAACTGCATATGATGCTTTAGTCCCATCTCTCTTGGTAACTCTGGTCAAAGAATTGAGTTTTAAAATGTGAAGATGGTTAAAAATAAATCCTAACTTTAGCAGTTTTTCTAAGGTGTTTTCAAGCTATATGTTCAACATTTCCACAAAAAAATGACTAATTGGTGTAAGGAATCTTTATTTTTTATAAAGTAATTTTTTTAAAAAGATTGAATATTCTTTTGAAGAAAAATGTTTAAAAACTAAAAACAAGAATATAATTGTTCTTTACTTGAAAAATCTAAATCTTCATATCGTGGGTATGAATAAAACTAAGCTATTTTTTCAGATGCCTTCTGAGCACATAATGTTTAGTTGAACCAAAGGCAAAATTGCCTCTCTGGTTTGTTGATTTTGGTTTAGATCAAAGCATATACGTATTAGAATTGCTTAGACCTTGCATCTGTAATTGCTGTGAAAAGTTGTTTTACAAAGTATAAAATACAAATATGCCCATACTTCAGATATTTTTTTATTGTATTTTATGCAGTGATGTATGACACAAATCCAAACGCAACACACCGAGGTTTGTGGAGGGTACATGACAACATTTCATAAAGGTATTACTGGTTTTGGAGAACTCTAAATACGCTAAAATAAGAAAACACTTCTAGGGGTACACACGCAGACTTGTGTATTGTTCATAGACTGAAAAAAAAATTTATATATATATAAATATATATATATAAAATATAAGATAATAAATTGTTTAATTTATTGATGAACCACACGTTTGGAGCCATGACTTTTGGTCCTGGTGTTTTAGCTGATTTCTTTAGTTTTCTTGTATTTAGTTGGTATCACAAGAAAGGAGTGTGTTTGAGTTAAAAATATCCCTTAAAAATGTAGGCGTGCCTCTGATAAACTCAAATAATGTGGATTATTTTATCAGTGGCTTACAAACCTATGAGAACATCTTCTGTTTTTTTCCAAGTTGTGTAAAGGTGGGTTAATTTTAGTGTGCAAGTAATAAGTTACCTTATTTTTCTGGCATATAGCAAATACAAATAGTTTTGGTGACCGTAACTGACTGAAAACAGGAAAAGATGTGCTTAAATTTGAAGATGTTGCGCATATTTTTACGAAACAGCCCAAGATAATTTAAGCTATTTATCCACATGTGGTTTATTTCTTTAAATAACCCACCACACAATGAACTCCACTCATCTGTATTGCTCACATCAGAGAAAGTTAATCTAGTTGGTGTTTCTCTCTAGATTTAAATTGATGGTTTTGCTCTGGATTCCAGCGAGCAAGTCAGCAGTAATTTCAGCTGAGTAGGAGACGCTCAGTGTTGCTTGTAAATTAGGTCAACAGAAGCAGTGCTGAGTGTTTTTTTTTTTTGTTTGTTTGTTTGTTTTTTTCCCCCTGCCACCACGCTGAAAATCTCCACGTTGCAGAGCGACATGAGCTGGACAATGAGTCGGTCCATTGTGCTCCAAAAGTCAACAACCCTTTTCTTTAAAGTAGCGTCAGCTTGGGAGAATGTAGTTGGTGTTGTTCAGGCGACCTCTGTGTCACTCTGAATGGAGGCAACTGGTGTTTACCTCACACATTGCAATCTCGCCTTTTCACTTCTTCCACTGTGCACCACAGTCGTCCTCTTTGTTCTCACCAATCTTGACCTCATCATACTTGCTTTTACATGAGTGTGAGCTGTCTTAACGTCGGATGTGTGTGTTGGGAGGAAAGCCGAAGGTGCATTCCCCTACGTTAACGCATCCAGAAATAACGGCCATCTGTCTGCTAGAGCTGGCCTGTAAACCTTGCATCGCATTACAAAAGTTCCTACCAGTCATCCAGACAATTGTCCACTTCTATTATGTAACATTAAGATGTGTTTGGAGCCAAGTAAACAAAGCACATATGCTCCCCTGTTTTGCCACATGTTGGGTTTGCCATTTTTAGTGGAGTTTCAAAACACATCTAGATGTTTCCATTTGTCTGGCAATGAAAGCTCCGCTTCCTTGTGATGTTTTTTGTCCGCGAAGCTGCTCAGAAGCCTGACAGCCTGCCATGCAGAGAGGGGCCTTTTAAGCTGTTGCTATGGTAACGATGGATAATATGAAGGCACGTCACACCTTGATAACAAACCCCTCCATTCTGGATTCGCCTCAGTTGAGGAGAGGCCTAAGCACTTCTTTGTGTCGCCATCTGAACATTGACTCCAGTCTTTAATTAGATAGAATCTAAACATCTACAAGCTCTGAGTAGAAAGGACAAAACTTGTTGTTTATGTCATAATGCAGTGTTCACCCGTCTTCCTTCCTTTTCCTCTGACACTGAGACCAATGTGGTCAACCACTATTTCCGTGTTGATCATTTCACCATGAGAGACTGTTAAACCGATGGTATTTTCAGTTTTACCACCCAATTTCCTTCCTTCCGTTGCAGGACTTTTTCTTTGTCATAATAACAGCTCAGATCTCTAGTGGAAAAATGTCAGGGACAGGTTTTAATTCTAGTTTCTTGCTCAGGCTGGGCTCTATAAAGTGTTTATCTTCCATTTAGAAAACCTTAATTAGAAATAAACATCCCTGATTTGTGAGGTTTGTCTCATATTAAGACCTTTTTAAATTGATTAACTACAAACTAATAAGTGAGTAAATAAATGGGGAACAAACATATTGTATCACAGGGTTTCTGTAAGATCTTGTAAAAATATTACATTTTGTAATTCTAATTAAATGGAGGCAAGTTATTGGTAATGGGTCTTAAATTACAGTAGTAATATTGAATTTGTACTTTTGTAAGGAAGAATGACTAATTAAAAAAAACAAATTCCATGGTTTGTAGTTCTGGCAGAAGTATGTGGATGTCCTGCTGTGAGAATGAAGGAAACAAATTTCATCCCCAGAAATGCAGCTTTCTGCGCTGCTGCTAAAACAGATTTATTGAATGTTTAGGCAGTTGAAATCAACATAGTCTTCTTACATTATTCACCACTGCCTCCTTCAGCCAAGATGGGCTTATTTATATCTAGTATCTAGTTCAGTATTCTGTTAAAATGCGCACCAGTAACTTTGTTGTGCTGAAGTTTGATCGCTTTGGTCTAAAGCTGACTTGCCAAAGCACACAAATTTAGGTTTAAAAATATTTACTTGCCTTGGCAAGCTAAATATGTATTATTAGTTCAGTTATTTAAGTTTAAATTGGTTTGATTTCAAACTTCTCTTTAAAGATTTAACTCCAAGTTTCCTGCAAAAACCTTGTAATAACTCTGAAGTGTGAACATCGGACTTGTTGCGTCACATTTTTTGCCATTTTTTTTATTCTCAGAGGAATTTATTAGTGGTATTAATTCATCAAAACTTCTAGATAATACAGCTGTGATAGAACTACAAGGCCCATAAGACACAGCAACAAATAAACATGTCAAAGGGATTTTATTGCTGAGTATGTTGCCTTACTCAAACGCTCTCAAGAGAATTAATATACAAGGTTTAGCTTGAAATTCTTTTATAGATTTTAAGATGTATGAATCTGATCAAGCTTACTGTATAAGATGAGTTGAAGTAAAAGAAATGCCAACACATCCCAGAGGTTTTAAAATGCCAACATATCACTGCAGAATATACTACGCTTGCTACTAATATTAAATTATATTAGTGGAGATCTTTAATATACAATGGATTTAAAAAGAAATAAATACATCTTCACCAGAAACCTTCGTAATGCAGTTTTTAAGTGATTTTTTTTTCCAAATGAATATCTTGGATCTCAATACACGACTCTGAAGCGATCGGATACATCAGAACGATCTATGACGAAGCAAAAAGAATAAATACTGAGAAATGAATTCCGTGCTGCAGTCTCACTGAGCCGTTTTCCAAGGGTAACTGGTGAAATTGGGTGAAGTTGGGATTCAGAGTAGAATCATAAATAAAAGCTAAAGTTCTTAAATATAAAGGTTTGTTGTGTCATCATGGCTGCATGTCGGCAAACCAAAACACATTTTCTCTGGATCACCTGCAGTTCAAGGCTGGTCTGAGCAGTCTTGTCCCTTCTTGTTCTGTCGATTCCTTCTAAGGGAAAGTGCTGAGGCGCTTGGTTAATATTGTTTTTAAGGAAAGTAAAATTTAGTGATGTTTGACTTTCGAACACAGCAGACTGAGGTTTCTGTATTGCACAAAGGATGCGGCCCTTTTCATAACATTAAAAACCACAAACTTGCCTCGATTTTGTTTGAATGTTATGTGTGAAGAATTGTGTAGTAAATGAACAAATGTACATGGCTGTGTCAATTTTTTAACAAATAAAAATCCAAATTCTCTGAGGTCAATGTATTTTCAACTCGCTGTTGAAAATAAACACTAACCTATAGTTAAGATAATAGCTAAAGGTACTTTGGGGGAATATTTTAATCAATTTGCACATTGGAGCTGAAATTGTTGTCTATTCTGTCTGTACTTTAACTAGAACTATGAACATGCTTTGATCTAAACCACTCCATTGTGGTTCTGGGTACTTTTTCAGAAGCTTCCCTGCAGAGCTAAATCTTTTGCAGCATCTAACATGTCATTTCCTGCAACAGTGTTTATTTTCTTCCACACATAGAGTAGAGATTTTGTATATAGGCAAAAGAAATCAGTTTCTGTTTCTTAAAGCTCTTCTTGTCAAGCCTCTAAGTTTATTTTAGGATGCCATGCTCTGTCTGATGATTGAATAATGCTCTGAGAGATTCAGAGATTGGGATGTTTTAAAAACTTCTCCACAGCTTTATCCTTGACCTCCTGCGTGCCTTAGGCTTTTTACTACGTAGATAAGTTCTGAAACTTGCTCTGGATTTTATTTTTGGGTCATCAGAGTAAATGGAGGTGAATTCAAATGCTGAAAACTTCAGCTTTAATTTGGAAAAACATTTTGAAAACCATGTATTCCTTTTCTTCTACTTCACAACAATGTACACATACAGTTCAATACGTAGGACTACAACATGTGAAAACTTATAAAGTGCCATTAATAGAGATGTTATTGGGGTGGGGGAGAAACGAGTTCCATTGTTTTGGAGTCACAAGTGTCATCTGTTCTTTTTAGGTCAGTGACATTGAGACAGAAAGGTGAGCAGTTGAGGCCTGACCTTTGCTCTTTTCGTCAGAAGGTCTCTTGAGTGCTGTGGGATGAAGGGCTGTTCAGCTGATGATTACTCTCTGGTGATTACTGGTTGTTGGGGTTTAAGCTAATTCTATAGCAAAGTTGAAGTCCTAACCCAGACCGATACATTACAGATAAATAAGCCATGAAGTGGGGATTGAGTAGCTCTGTCTTTGGGGTTTCTCTTTTGTCTTCTCTGTATTTCTAACTCTACTAACATTTATTTCTCTTTCTCCCTCTTATCCAATCACCTCCCCCTTCATGTTCTAATTTCCTTCATTTCTCCTGTCGTCTGTATGGTGTCTTGTCTGTCTTTGTGCGTTGTACACCCCCGCCACTCCCTTGCATGTTGCTGTTTTGTTTATCCTCAGTGTGATCAAGACCAGTGCATTCAGAGCACCAAATTCGTTTTGCAGGCTGCCGCCACCCCCCTCCTCCAGCAGCAAAGGAGCGAGCCAGTCATCATAACGTCTTCCCCTGAAAACGGGACGTCTCTGCCCGCCCTGGCCTCCCTCACGCTGGGCGGGCCTTGCACTTCGCTGCCCATTGGCCAGCCAACCCCGCCGACGTCCACCCCCAGCCTGAGCTGCCACGAGGCCGCAGACATGCTGATGATGCACGGACACACACTAAACCACACGCACCCCCTCCAGGAGCAGGCAGCCCTCCACCACTATCTCACGCCAGAGGAAGTGCCATCACCGCCAGGCATGCTTCACTGTGGCAGCCCGCTGGGCCACAGCCACACTGTGCAGGCCAGTTTCTACAACCCGGCCAGCCAAGACTCGCTCCACGAGGACTCGGTCAGGGGGTTGGTGAAGCTCAGCTCTGTCTGACAGTGGGACATATAAACCCAACTCCTTCTGAAGACTTAAAACTCTCCTGAGCTGCTTTGGTATTGGCTGACTTCCTCTTGAATTACAGACTCCAGCTGCTAGAACTATGTTGAAGCTATCTGAAGTGAAGAAAAATGTGTTCTCCTCAGCCATCATGTTGCCAAACCTGTCTGCTGGAACTGTGAGAGAAAAGTTACAGCTTGTGTGTGACAACTCAGAGATAAACTGTTGGGTTTATTTTGTACTTCAAGGGAAGATTAGACAACTTTAATTTGATAATCTGCAAACTGGACTTTGGTTTTCGAAGCGGTATCTATGTCTGTAAGCCATTTCGAGCAAAAACAAAGGAACTGATTCAACACTTCAGGTCAGAAAGCTGCTTTTCTGCCACTGGATCGGACCGGATTTTTGTTAAATATAATTGAACCGACTTGCCTGTTGCTGATCTGACCATGATCTCTTGCCTTTATTCTCAGCATTGTGATGGTTTATGTCATTATGTTGCATATCATCCTGCTTTTTCTATGTAAAAGAAATCAAAGACTGTTGTACTGTACCATAGTTACTACAACTCTTACAAATTATATTTCCTGTGGATATTAATAAAACACCAACTTTTTACCAGATTCTAGTGCATATAAATTGAAAGTATGAGTGTGTATGGTGAGTTCGTCTTGTGCCCACTCATTTTAAGATCTTTTTCCAGTAGTTTCCAGAGGAAGGTAAAAACAATTAGCTCTCTGCTGCCACTTTGTGGTTGATCAGACGTACTGCAGATAACAGTGTTGTTTGTATCAGCAGGGTTAAATATAGAGACGTTCCCTTTAATCTCAAGAGTCCAACCGCAGGATCAGTGAGAATGTGGTGTTTGTTGCGTGTACACCTTGTGGTCAACCTGTTGCATCTGTTGGATCTCCTTTCTGGTTGTTCTACTTTCTGGAGAAGTTTGAAACTAATTTGTTATTTTTTCCAGGTTTGGGTAAGAGAAAGGGATAAAGATTTGTATTTCCTGGCATGCTTTCTAAACGTTATAACCTTCGTTCCACTTTAATGCTTCCATGTTTTTCATCCTTCATCACTTCTGTCTTCCAAACCAAAGAAATATGGACTTTCACTATTTCATAGCCAGATCTGGATGATAAATATTATTTTCATACTTTATTCTGTCTCTGTCAAAATGGTGTGACCTTGCCTCCTTGTGTCTTCCCTCCATCTCTCTATATATATTTTTTTTTTCCTCTTTGTCCTTATGGACCCTCTTTGCCTTCTGCTGTCTAATTTCTTGTATCCATCCATCCTTCCAGTTTCTGGATTTTCAGTGTCCCATGCAAAAACCTACTATAATTTCATATTGAACATTTTATATTTTAAAATTGGCATAAAGGATTTAAGAGCTTTCACATATTTTTGTGTAAAAATTCTACTGTGTTCATCCTTCTTCTCTGACACTTTTCTGTCCTTCCTGTCTTCAATGTTTGCAGGTTTTATGTTAAAGTCTGAATAACACAGTTAGATCTGCAGTGTTTTAAAGTCAACCTTTCTGCTAGTTTGAGTTTAGTATTAGTTAGTAAACATGTATTAAGCTAAACAAAGTAAGCAGTACAGAAATCTTCAGTCAAAGCAGAGAGTTGTGGAGTTCAGTGATTCTGCATTTCACCTTTGGCCTTACAGTTTGTAGTAAAAGCACACAACTGAAGACTTGTGCCGTTGTGTAGCAGCAGCTGTAATTTTTAAAGCTTAAGCTCAAACCCAAGAATACAAAATATCAGTAAGACATTCAGTTGTCTTTTATTTATCAAAACATGGAGGATACAAGACCTATTTCTCTTCTTCACTACAGAAGGCAATACAGACAATCCAGAACAGATATCTATTTTTGACTTTAGAGATATATTAGATTTTAAATAGTTACCCTGGACCACAGATGATTTAATACTGGCTGGGTCTTCACATGATGAGTCGTATGAAGTGCATCTGATATTTCTACAGAAATTAAACGGGTTTATTTGAAAAGGATAAAGAATGAGCTCTTTTAAATTAGAAAATTTGTTTTTTGATAAAATACATTAATGAAATGTAAACTACATTCATGCACAATGATGGTGCAAAGATGAGATTAGTTATACAGATGTTTTGTTTTTCTGTATTGCACATTGCACCAAAAAAACTAATATTCATTTTCTCTGTTTAAAACCTGCATATAATTTAAATTATAAGCTAAGCTTAAGTGCTTAAATACGTGTGTCCCGTTTTCTGTCATCCATGAATCTGTCCAATCAGGACCACATAGACGAACCTCATCAACCACAGTAACAGTGCTAGATTAGCTTAGACCTGAAATTCAAACCTGACGTCCATCATGTGGGTCAGTGTAAGCTAACTGAACCCTGACCAACAACGCGTTGGCTTCGAGTCACCATAACTTCACATCATTCAGCTCCAGGTCTCCCATAATCTCCAGCTGGTCGATGCTGCTCAGGTCCTGCACCCGGTGCCTGAACTCGAACAAGTGTGACCCGTTCACTGCCAGCTTGAACTGATGGGGCTGACAGAGCAGAAGCATCTGGAGAGGGAAGAAATGTTGAGGAATACTAATCCAGAATGCACCGAGGTGAAAGTTCAAAGATGAACTGACCAGAATTGGGTCACTTTTTTTTTGTAGTGAATGATTCTGTTTTAATTTGTAATATAATGTGATCTATGATTGCTCTTAAGGTAAAATTGGAAAAACTAATTTGTACGTCTCTAAAATCTTGAAAGTTGCCAATTTCTCCTACCTCAAAGTATTCGCCCGGCGAGAAGGGAAAGAAGGGCAGCTCCCTCTCCTCCTGACCCCAGGATCCGTCCAGGTACGAGTTCCTGATGAACACGCCTGACTTCATCCGGGGGTTCAGATGGAGAGCAATGTTCTCCGTCTTGCTGTTGCAGAGGTTGACAGTGAAACTGGAACACAAGTAAAAATATTTGTTTATTTCTTTTTTATAGAATGTAACAGATATTAGAAAAAAAAAATTCTGACTAAAATAATTCAGCTATATCACACAATTTGTATTATTCCATAGAATATTAATAATTGTAATCTGATAAATGAAAAGTTCAAAGAATTTGAATACATTTGCATATTATTAATCATTTGTTTACCTGTGAGGATACATGCTGACCTGTCCTTTTATTGTGATGTGCTGTGCTGGGTTCAGTCCTTTGAGTATACTGCCTTTGTAAGGAAGACCCTGTAACAACAATGTTAACTGTCGCTATTATTTTTCTCCAAGTTTGTCACATGAGCTTCTATGACTGAGCTGCATATGACAGTGCATATGGAAAGTATTCACAGCGCTTCATTTTATGTCACAGTCTTATTCCAAATTGTACTAACCTTGTGTCTCAAAATTCTACATACAAATGCTCTATAATGACAAGGTGGAAAAAAGTTTAAAAGACTGTGAATAAATGTGATTTCTTGGTTTTATAGTTTTGCAAAAAGCTCCACAAAGTCATTATGGGGTATTTGGTGTGTAGAATTTTTAATGTATTACAATTAGGAATAAGTTTGTAATGTAACAAATTAAGAAAATACAAAGTGATGTGAATCCTTTCCGGATGCACAGCGCATCCGCTATTTACACGTAGCGCAAATAAGAAGTTAAGGGCCTGTATTCTCAGAGTTTTAGATTAAGAGTGACCGAGTCAGCTGCTGAGAGTAACTTTGAGCGATGAGTCAACAGAAATTCCCATCTTAGTAAAGGACGTGACTGACCGCGTGACACTGTCTTCTACGGTTGATACACAAAACAAAAAGAAAAATACGCACGTTGTAATCAGTTGATAGAAATAACCAATCATTGAGTTTAGACTAGGTTTTAAAAGAAAGTATGGTGATGAATACCTGCCCAAATAAACTGTAATAGTCTACAGCAGTGGTCCCCAACCACCGGGCCGCGAACCAGTACCGGTCCGTGGACCTATTGGTACCGGGCCACGCAAGAAATAATTAAATATGTCCTGTCTATGTATTGAGTCTGGAGGAGCTTTTATTTTGAAAATACTAAACCGGAAGCTGTCGGTTACGTCTTGCGCGCAAACATGCAGCAGAATGAGTAATCCTTAAAACACACAACCCCCACTCCCATGCCGGTCTGCTCTACTAAAAAGGTTGGGGACCACTGGTCTACAGCATGGTAAATAAGCTTGCGTGACCACGGATCCATAAACATTCAGGACATGTGATGCAGTTTTTATTGGATCATAAGACACCAAGAAAATTCTAACTTCATGGACCCGCTAAAAAACAGAACAAACTCACCAAATCACCTGACTCTGAATATATTGCCTAAAAGAGAAAAACATGTTTAGAAATGACTCAGAAGAAAAAGAAGAAAACAAGAAAATTGGAAAGGAGTTAATTACTGAGTTTGGGATGTAGCCAATAGCGTGAACCCTGACATTCCCAGAAATAGAAAACGTGTCCACCCTGGTCAGAGCAATTCTGTGTTTGTATTCCAGCAGGTGAGTACCATTTACTGCCACCTACAGGTAAAGCCAGACATTCAGTTAGTTTTTGTTCTTCAGCCACAGCACACAGGCTGGTGAAGGGCTGCTTCACCTTAAAGCCATTCTTGTTTACTAGAATGATGGTCTCGAAGGGGGCTCCGCGTTTGTAGGGCAGCTGGTGGAGTGTCTCCTCTTTACCCCACTCCTCCTGCAGCAGGGAGTTGCAGACCACACACGGGGAGTCACTGAAACGAGGGCTGAAGTGGAGAGCGACGTCTGAGAGTGGTTTAGTGCTGCAGCCGCTTGACAGGTCCACCTGAAACCTGCAGAGAGAACGAACACACAAGTCATGGTTAAAGTTATAGACACACGCTCAGGCATATACATACATCCATTTAAACTTCTCAGCAGTGCCACAGGATGATGGTGTCCATGCCATGCTGCACTGATGCAGTAATTCATGCAGCAGGAGCCTTGTATTGAATGTGTATCCTCTCCACAGTGTGTCATCACACGTTTTAGTAGGCTGACATACTTTTGTTGCAATCCCCTTTTCATTGAACTAAATCAAGTTTTCAAATATACTCTAATTTATGCAGAATCGCCAGTAGGTGTGGAAAGTTGGGATGGCTGTAGTAAGAAGGTCCGAGTTTAAATGTTTCTAACACAACAGACAGCTCTATAAGTGCTATCTGCTCAGTTTGATTGGAAAAATCACCTGTCAGCTTCTGGTGGCACAGTACCCTGGATGATGATGATCTCCCCTGGATGCAGGCCTCCAGGTATGGGACCAGTGTACGGGATCACCTAAAAAGGAAGGTAAAGTAAAAACCTCTGTGTCTACACTGACAGTCTGGCTTCTGCTTAATATTTGAGAGCTAAAACATTCCTCATACTCGAGACAGATAAATCAAATGAGAACGGTAGCGGCTTAAGCTGAGAAATTACGAGAGTTCATTAAGAACGGCTGTGAACATCAACAATAAACGAAACCTCTTACCGGATCCAGAACGGTGTGTTTTGCATTGGCCACAGACATCGAGCCCCGGTTGTCCTGACAAGCTGCAGCGGGTGACGGACAGTTGACAGTCGGTGGTTTCTGCAGCAAACAGCGGCAGCTTTGGGTTTTGCTGCGCTACCAGCTGACGGTACCAGTGGCCATATTTACTCCATCAATGAGCAGCGCATGCGCACAATCTACCATGTGATCAGGCTTACATATGAAAACAGCAGGCTTGTTTTTTTCTGTTTACTCACATATGAGTAAACACCATGTATGCTCAGCTACTACTGTTCAGAAAACCACACATATGCTTGGAGATAATCTGAATGTGTGTTAAAAGTTTGAAGCAAGTTCCTTTGCAGCCAAATAGTCAACAAAAAAAGAAATAATAATAAATGGCGATATATTAATTACAATATTGTCGAAGGAGAGCGTGTCTCCTCTGTTTTTTTGTTGTTGTTTTTTAGGATAACTAATATTTAAATTGTATTTGAGAGCATTGGGAACAATCTAAAGAAAAATAAATGAAATTTGCTGTCCATGCAAGGTGGCTTTGTTAATGCATTTTATATATTTTTATAAAGAGTTTACCGTTCTACATTGAATAAAAATCAATGTAGACTTTTTATCCTCGACTATTAACATGTTTTTGTTTTATTTCAGAATTCCGAGTTGCATTGAATGCAACAAGAATTAGAACAGCTGTCTAAAATAGCATTTGTCGGTTGCAAGAGCAGGTTTCTCTTTCTGCTAGAAAACAAACTGTTTAAGAGCAAGTTATGGGTCTTGGTAAGTGTGTTGAGTACAATATACTTTATTCTTTGCAGTGATTTAGATACCTTATTTATTTGTCAGAAGCGGTTTAGACTACTAATAGAGGTTCCCAATATTTTGAAGACGTGAGACGATCAGGACTTGTACTGTACTCAGGTTCAGGTTCAGCCCAAAACCGCGGCTTAGTCCACCCAGATCAGAACTGCTGATATCGACAAAAAGATTTGAAAGACTTCCTTTTGCACTCTTCTGATTGAAAAAGCTGCAGATAGAGGAGTGGGTGTGGCACGATCAGAAAAGCTGTCACATCTCTGTTTACGTGAAGCCAATATGGTGATAACAAAAAGAAATTGATTATTGTGTAATAGCTTATATTGCAATATAAATGTGCAGTTCTGTGTCTCAAGATACAACTCCTGCTGTAGAGCACATGCTCAAGATGTAAACTAGCCCTTCACTACAACATTTACCTGAAGGTATTTATTATTATTGCATTAATTTTGACTTATGGAATTTTCATGTGACAGAATAATTGTATTAAATTGTAGCAAATAGCATTTTATTTTATTTGAACTTTACTGTTTTCTATGCTTTTCAAATTCAATTTAATCCAGTTCAAAAATACTTTGTTGATCCTAAAGGGAAATTAAACGTTGTTGTAACTCATTTAATTAAGGAGTTATTGGAGATGCTGATGGCTGTGAGCAGTAGATGTCTGTATTACTATGAATTTGAAGAAGCCTCTAACTGAAGGCACTGATTTTCATTGAGAGTTTTCTGAAGAAGATGGTCAGGGTAATCTTCTTGTTCTTATGTAAAATCCTTTTTTGCGTCATCGTCTTCAGAGATTTCTCTGTCGTCCCGAGAACAGAACCAATTATACAATTTATATAAAGATTCCTTATATAATTCATATTATTATACAATTTGTATATGAATCTATTATTATTTTACTGCACGTTACATTTTCTATTTTCTTTTTCTTTTTTAACAGAAAATGCTGTCAAAACAGGAGGAGTAGGTAGGTTTCAGATGCCCGGGTTTATCTGTTTCTTCATGCCATAACAGGACAAATGGGGCTACACATGTTATTTGGAATATATGGTTTTGCAACCTTGTGGAAAAAAAAGTTAGATAATTTTGAGTTTCTGCATCTTTTTGTAAAAAAAGAAAGAAAAAGTTTAAATATCTGATTACAGGTGCAAGGACAAAATCTTTTTATATCTCATCCTGATGAGATGAGGACATTCCAAAGGTCACTCAGGACACATATTGCATTTAGAGCTTCCCGGAAATAAAGCATCAACTCCATTTGGCTTCAAATAAAATAATTTTCTTGGTGAACTCACACCAATTCTGACATCAGTAATATGTGTTTTCCATGCAGTAGGAGCAATAGGTATGGTGTTCATGGCTCCGGTGGCCTTGGGGGCCATCGGTTTCACCTCAGCTGGGATAGCAGCGGGTTCCTACGCTGCAAGCATGATGTCTTCTGCTGCCATCTCTAACGGAGGAGGGGTGGCAGCAGGAAGCCTGGTGGCGATTCTACAATCTGCAGGTACCTAATGCTGTAGTCAACGCTCTAGTTGACTTGATTCTAGTTTTAAGATTTTTGCTGGCCGTTTTGAACAAGATAAAAATACAGTTCTGCTAAAAATAGCAGCTACTTTTCTATTAGTAGTAGCAACAGAAGTGATTTATTTCATATAACTTTATACAGTTAACACTCCCTAATCTCTTAATGTGTTTGTTGATATTGCACTTTTTTCCAACATCCATAGATAAGGAAGCAGCACAAATACACATTTCTTCCTGTTCACATCAAATGGGGAACATTTCAAATTTATATTGGCATTAATAAAGCTGATCACACTATTATGTTTCCTGTAACCTGACTTCAGCTTTGCAAACTTTGCTTAAAAAAAAAAAAAAAGAAACCCACTATATCTTATGTTTTCCCCTTACAACTTTAATAATCCTGTTTGGTTAGTTTATGGAGTTTTTTTCCTGCAGGTACATCTGGTTTTACACCGTTCGCCAACACTGTTCTGGCCAGCATTGGAGTTGCTCTTGGAACCTGTGTTGGAGCTGCAGTGGAATGGCTGTCAAACATCTTTCAGAAACGAAAGGAAAAAAAAAGAACGGAGAAAGCGATGGAAGCCATTCTGTTTGGCGTCACTGCAGGAGCTTTATTTTTGTTGTCAAAACGCTAATTATTATTTTTGGTTTCCCAGTATTGGTGACCTCGCGTTATACATTTCATTGGTGGGGAACTAAAAGAGCCACTTCATCATCTCATTTCTGTTTCATTGGTGCTCCAGTAAAAAAAAAAAGAAGTCAGAAACCAACTTTCATTAATTTCTTTACATAAAGTTTCAAATATATTAATACCCTGTGAGATGCATCAATACAAAGCATAGTTGTGAAATAGAAGAAACATAATTTATGGATTTCCAATTGGCTATAACGTGAAATTAATTTGTATTCAGTCCCCATTTTCTTTTTCCTGATCTGCCTTTCGCTACAGATTTGAAATTACTTTTTGATTACAGATTTCAAAAAAAATTTTTGATTTTTCTTTTTTCAGTTAAAACCAGAAGTTTACATGTAACAAATAAGTATATGTAAATTTGAATAAAGAAAATATGAATTCCAGTAAATGGTATGGAGCGTCATGTGTCATGTTTGGCCTCCCTCTCATGGGAAGTCCAGGTTTAAGGAGTACTTAAATAACAAAAATGTTTTGAAACAACAAAAGGTTATGTGAAATTAGGAAATGTTATTTTGACTGGTCTATAGTGTAAAAGGACTGTGAAGCTGCATTACTTATTAGTAATTTTAACAAGAATCAGTAATAATAATGTTTAATGTGTTTGTGAATTAGAAATGACTTATAACCTCAATTAAAGTTGGTCAGAGTTTAATGAAGGTCGTTGACCTGTAGAGGTGTGATGTGTCTCAAGTAGCTGGTAGAGGAAAGGTTGGGAAAAAGAGGAACTGAAAGGAGAGCAGGGGTGATTTTTACCTGTAGGAGTAATTTTACTAAACTTACTTTTAATTTTGTAAAATTTCTACATAATCTACTTATTACAATGAACTTAATTTGATAATAAAAAATACAATACAGACATATCTCTAACCTTTATTTTAAAGTGATTGTACATATAAACCTTTAAATAGCTTTGATATTCTATAGTTATTTTCTGTCTGCTGAATCAGCTGCGCCATTTGGAGGGCAGGTGTACACAAAAACCCATGTTAATGAAGTACGTTTACCTGTATTGTAAGTACTGGTGTAAAAAAAATCTTATACAGGAAAAAAGAAGTTGAAAAAATTCTTCTGCTAGAAATTTATTGCCATTTCTTGTATAATTTATTTTTCATTTGTCTTTAAAATATCAGAAAATGCACATAAGTTATGACAAACAAAAAGTATAAAGCTAAATTTATATGTTTAGTTTTTTCTAATTATGTCATTAAACATTAGTGATGGTGAGATGAAGCCTCATGAGGCATTGAACCACTTGAGCCAACTGGTTCGAGAAAGGGTTCATTTCTTGAAGCTTCATGTGCACACGAAACAATCTACTGGCCAGGTGTATAATCACAGCCAGCTGTATCTTAACACGTGTGATGCATTGAATTTTCTTCTATTATGGTTCTTGGGAATGTCTTCACAAAAGGTGTAGGACAAAATCATTTGTCTACATAAATTATGTATACACATATGTGTATAATAAAATATTGTTTGAATGTATTCTCTGTGTGTAATTATTCCCAAAATAGTAGTGTCATGTGAAAAGGAAGGAAATCGAAACTCAGTCAAACCGAAGTAGCAGTATATTTTTAGACGACGGCTTCTTCATGACGCGTTCAAAGTTTCTGTATGGAGCAACCATATTTGTTTCGTTTTCCCACACAAGGAGCAGCACAAATTACTCAGTGTGAGTATTTATGTGTGGGAGAAGCTGAGTTTCAGCTTACTAACAGACTATCCAGCCAGAAATAAGAACCGTCTTATATGGGTGAGTACATCTAAAGTTTAGAAGAGATCTAAATCTATCTAAATAGTTGGGTTGATCAGTGTGTTTTTGCAAGCTTTATATGTTGGTTTGTTTAAGTGTTTAATAGACTTCTGTTCGTGTCGTTCCATACACAGCATTCAGCGTAGCAGAGGCACGGTGATTTTACATACTTAACTGTACGTACTCTATTTTAACTGACATAGTTTAGTTCACTTTAAAATACTTTCTTTGTCGCAAAGGGTAATTAAATGTCCTAACTCGTATCATCCATCAAGTCAGTCTTGCATAAGAGACCTCTGACTGAAGACTGTTCCTGTTGAACCGCTTTTTGGCTGTGACAGCATGCGAATAGGTAGCAAACAAAGATGCATAGTATCAAATGTCACCATTTGTTGCTTCTTAATTGAGAAATGTGTGACATGCTGAAAACTGAGTGTCAGAAAGAGCTGGATCTTAAAGAGGCACAGGCCCAATTTCAAAGTGTTAAACTGAGAAGTCAAATTTATTTTTTGAAATTCTTCATTTTTTTTATGTCTGACATTTCTGTAACACCTGTAAGTAAGTTACTTGATTGTACTGCGACATGGCACTATGTGCCTGGAAAATATGTAAGCTTTTTGTAGATGTACGGTAGTACCTTTTCTCTGTTAAATTATTTTAGCTTAAGGTTAACTGATGCTGATTTTTGCTTCTAAAATATAATTTTTATATTCATAGTTTATGCAGCAGTCACCCAATGGCTACTGGAGATGGGCTTCAGCCCATTGCAATCCTGTGACTATGTGTTGTATTTTATATTTTAATTATTTCTTCTTTTACTTGTGAAGGTTTTGATCTATTTTTTTTTTGCAAGATATGTGCTCTCAGGACCTTGTTTGATTGTACTTCTGTGACAAGTGCGCTATGCAGAGAGTGCACCTCAGAATAAACGAGTTCTCTCTCTCTTTGATCCACAGTGTGTTCAGTGTATTGGCTACACAGTCCTCTCTTGCCACTGTGCTGCTTGGTACCAGTCCAGATCTCCCCTAGGTTTGGCAGCAGTAATAAATAGTCTCGTCCGGGATTTAGAGTCTCCTGTTATGAGAGGTTGGCACTGAGACAACAGGAGACGTTTGATAAAACTTCAGGAAAGGCTGCTTTGAATATATCATCCGGTGACCCAAAGCAATCTGTGAGACGTCAACATGGCCAGCAGCACTCCACGGCAAGCACTGATATCCAAACTCAAGAAAAAGCTTATTTCACTGAGTAGAGATCACCTACAGATGATTGCGTCTTTGATTGACGATGGTCCCGCTCACAATGTTGATGTTTTAAGTGCACGAGAACTGACCATCCTAATTATTGACTTCATCAGTAGTGAAAAACTGAGCTCATTGGAGGATGAAGGCATGACCCAGCTGCATCTCTTGGATGACCTGATTAGTGATCTGCTCGCCTCTAATGTCGGTGCAGCTGGAGATGACCCATCCACACCTGTAAGAACACAAGATGGATCAGCCAGTCAGTCTGGATGTCCTAATCCCATCTATTCAGACCGGGAATCAGCTCCTCCTGTTACAGACATTCCCCTTCAGCCAACACATACAACCAGCAACGTCAATACTCAATCACCTGCACAGCTGAACAGTGACACTCACACCCCCATGTCCCAAACGGACAGGGATTGTTCTCCAGCAAGAGTCTCCACTGCTGCAACACCAGCAGAATCACCTACAGAAAGAGAAAATGGTAAGAGGAGTCCCTCTTCTAGTGTGTGTGGCCTGATTTATTTATTTTTTTTAAATAATGCTGCAACTTTGTTTCCTCTTAGAAACAGAGACTTTAGGCTTCATGGGGGACAAGTATCTCTTGCAGAATTTTAATTCTGATGTGTCATACAGTGATCTATGTAAACAAATAGATGAAGGTTTATTGAAACTGATAAATACACAATCCTTAAGACAATGAAACCCTTCTACATTCAAAAAGATGATAACTTTTAAGTTGTTTGTGTTCAGATAAAGATTGTTTTTCTATCTGAGAATAAACCACAGTAACCCTTCCTCTGTTCCTGTAAACAGAGGAGGGGTAATATCACAGAAAGGAACATGTATTTGGAAGATTAGACTTTTTCTCTCTTTCAGATCCTCTGAAGCAACAAGACCCACCAGCTCAGGACTCTGCTGATAAAAAGTCACCATCAGGAAGCGGCAATGGAAACTTCTTCTCAAAGCCAGCAGGTAGAGATAAGTTACATGATCTGGACTTTTTTTTATATATATTTTCACATTAACAGATTTTTATCATAATTCTTTGTTATGAAAACAGAACTGATGGAAAATGTGTTAAAAGTGGATAGATAATATCTTTAATGCTGATGCTTGACGTAGATGGTCACAAACTTTAAAGGTCTGCTCTGCAACAACAAACACTGCAGCTGATTTAAGTATACAAACTGAACCCCAAAATTATTCATGCCCTATCAGATTAAGTTTTCTAAATAATTTTAATGAATCACAAAGGGGTTTTTTTTAGGAGAAAGTTACCTCACAGAAGATAATAAAACTCTACAAAAAAATCCAAATTTTTGTTTTTGTACATGGTGTTTTTAATGGTGCTTTAAAGTAAAAACCATTAAGACGGTGTTTAGAGATTCACCAATCTGCCTTTCTGTGGCTAGCACTGATTTCTGCTGGAGGTAGAGCTGCTGCTGATTGATACAAGTCAATCTAGTCCTGGCCTCAGGTGAAAACTAACATTTTATGTTGGTGTTGTGTTTCAGGAATATTTCTCATAGCAGGATCTGCAGGTATGTTATCTTTTTCTTCTTTTTATACTTGCTATCTTGATATGCTGAGGTGTTCTCAGTCTGACAGAAAGTACAGCTGTGTGTATTATCAAAAAAAAAATCATGAAGTTTATCACTGACCATAAATAGATCTTGTCTGCAGGAACATTTTGGTTTGTTTTCTAAAATCAATGTTTTATTTTGTTTAGACAGAGTAGACAAAATAGTTATATTTGTCTTAGCCTTCTGTTATTGTACTTTATTAACATGTTTATGTCAAATATTTCTCGTTCTAAGTCTTGGGGGGAATCGGTGCAGTGGCGCTGGCTCCTGTTGTTCTGGGGGCCGTTGGTTTCACCTCAGCTGGGATAGCAGCGGGCTCCTTCGCTGCAAGCATGATGTCTGCTGCTGCCATCGCCAACGGCGGAGGGGTGGCAGCAGGAAGCCTGGTGGCGATTCTACAATCTGCAGGTACTTTGACTTGATTCTAGTTGTAGCTACTTAATTTACTTGCTGTAATAAAACAGGATAAAGTATAGTACTGTTCAAAATAGTAGTAGTCCAACATCCCTCACAGGATTAGGTAATGTTCTTGATAGAAATTATGTTCCTGCCTGGATGATAATTTACCAGTAGGAGTAGTAGAAAACCAACAGACATGTCATACATGCCGGTGCACATGTATTCATCTGTGTGTATCAAGGTTGGATTTTGTTTATTTTTTATAACTATACACTAGTTATTGAGCATTTCTCTCCGGAAATCTAAGTAAAATGAGTCATTCCAGTTTGTTCATAAGATGAAACATGATTAAATATTTGATTGAAGTAAACATATGAAGAGGTCCAAGAATCAAGACGCTGTTGTACTTTGAGTTTCCTTGTTAGAAAAATGTGTTGATTCAAGACGAGCATTAATTGCATGCAGTGACCAGTCCAATTTCGAGACTTGTTGAAGTCAGTTCATCCTGTACCCATCAGACCATCTCACATTTGAACACCATTTGACATTTCCTGCAGGAGCTGTTGGTCTCTCTGCGGCCGCCTCTACAGCTGTGGCTGGTGTTGGAGCTGGTGTTGGAGCTGGTATTGGGGCCACTGCAGGGCTGCTGGCAGGCAACACCAACAAGCAAGAGGAGGTGAACGAGGAAGGCAAAGAGAAGAAGGATAAGGAAGAAAACGATGATGGGGAGATTAAGGATAAGGAAGAGAAGAATGACAGGGAGGAGGAGGAAGAGGAGAAGGAGAAGGAAGGCGAGTCAGACGGACAGTACAAGAAGAAAAAATAGAAGTAGAAGAAAGAAGGAAAAGTTTTGTTCCTATTCTTGTCCCCACATGAATAGGTTGGGTTTTTTTCACTTACTAATCTGCATCAAGTTGTCTCAGTATTGACAGTCTGTCCTTACTTTTACCATTTACTGGTTATGTAATTCAAGAGACCTCACACTACACAACTTCTAATATTGTTGAAACACAACTGTTTCATTTAGCTATAAAATTATTAATACATTATATAAATAACTACAGTTTTGCATTAACGTGTGTTCTTGCCTTCATGTTGGACTTTGTTTCAACAAGAAATGAGACAAAATGCCAAAATCTAAAGCAATCATCCTCTTTTGTTGCTTTTAAACTATTTGCATAATAAACTTGTGATTTTTAAAATATACTTTTGTATTAATGTGTGTGTCTTAAAAGATAAACAAAATGTATAATTGGTCATCAACCTCTTCAGTGGTTCCTCAAAAATCTGAAAATGCAGTTTGTTCAGCTTAGCGATAAAGATTTTAACACAGTCATGCAAACACTTGGAAAGCAGGTGGTGATAAATTACTTTTTCTTAATTCACATCACAACTTAGTATTTTATAATTTTTTCGCCAGACATTTACAACAGCTTGTGTGACTCAACTTAAAAAACACAGCAACATTAGCAGAGATTAGGTTATGTTTCATTTGAGTAGGACCATCAATCCTTGGCGATTCCTCAGAGTCTGCTCAACAACATAAAAAATGTCTCTGAGGTTCAGGAAACTGCACTGTAGTCTCTTCTATACATGACTGGTTGTGGCAATAAAGTGGTTGCATTGCCGACACCTGTGGTAACTCACAGATCAATACAGGCCAAGAAGTTTGATATAAGTGTTAAAATGAATAAGTATGAAATATATAGTATTCCTACATCAAATAATGTGTTTCACATAACTTTATGATTACTTTCTGGAACTTTCCCTTTTACATTGTTTTATTCAGACATCGAAGTAAGATTCACAAAGCCGGAGGGGCAGGAGTCGAAGCCACATCATCTGCACAAAAAGCATTAACTAATTAAACTTTTTCAAGATCTTTCAACTAAAAACAAATTATAAATCAACAGTAGCCTACAATTTGATGTACTGCGTTTACTAATTAAACACAACAGCTTAAGAAAACACTCTTGCCAAGAACAAAAAAGTTGTCATGATTAAGATAAGTAGCTGGGAGTATTTAAAAATACTTACATGGGACGTAACTTAATTTTTATGTATCCTTTCGGGGAAGAAAACCAACACATCCATTGACTGAAACTTCGTCCAAACAAACCAATTCTTCTTCTTCTTCTTGTTTTTTTATGGCGGTTGGCAAACAACTTTTAGGTGCATTACCGCCACCTTCTAGACTGGAGTATGGATCAGATGTAAAATCACTATAATCTTCGCATAATACCTGTTCTCCTTAGAAAATTAAAAATACTATTAAAAACTACATCCCCCGATGATCTTTGAAGCAAACTTCTAATATCTAACTTATTTTTATTCCTATTTAAATTTCTAACTAACTCCTTGCCACTGCACCGATTCCCCCCAAGACTTAGAACGAGAAATATTTGACATAAACATGTTAATAAACTCCTTTCTCGAACATACTTACTACATTCTAAAAAAAATGTTGTATTGTTTCTAATTTCCCACAATAACTACAGAAACCTGTATCATGTTTATTAATTATTTTAAGAGTACTGTTTAAACCTGTATGTCCAAACCTTAATCTAGATATAATATCCTCTTCTTTTTTATTCCTGTTACATTTCCTAAATTCTCCAACTTTTCTTTGGATGCTATAATAAAATCTGGCATTGCTTCCTTTATTCCACTGTTCCTGCCATTTATTCTTAATATACATTTTACTAATATTTTTAACCTCATTTTTACTCATTTTAATATTTAAATCAACAATATACTTTTTTGCTGCATTCTTAGCAAAACTATCTGCCAGCTCATTCCCTATTACTCCAATGTGAGCAGGAACCCAAACTAATTTGACCCGAGATCCATAACTTTTAATCCTAAACATTAACTGATTAATATCAACTATAATAAACAAACCAATTATTTGTTTGTTGCCCTTTTGTAGTTTCGGACGACGGTGTTGACCCAGAACGTGGTGCTGCATTCGCGGGCAGCTGGAATTTCACAATTATTCAGCAGTGTGGAATAAGTGTGTAAACAGGTCGCTCAATGTGGTCCAATATATGCTACATTTATATCGTCAATTGTGAGAAAGAAAAATTGTGAGAAAATTATTTGTTGAAATAAAGGGTGAGATTATTTTGTGATTTTACATCCGCGTGACAGTGAACGCACCAACAGGAAGTTTCATTTTCTCTCTATCTATTAACCGCAAAACATATAGTGTTCCGCCTCAAATCTGAACTTCTAGTCGGGTCTGTAGTTAAACTATGAGTCTCAGTGAGTATATCTAAATGCGTTTCTTGATTTTAAAGCGTTGATTTGAAATATTACAAATAAAACAAAAAGAAAAACAAACGAAAGACAAGCACTTTTGAACATACTTCGTGATCATTTTAAATTCTCTGCAGTGTTCTTTACATATATTTATTAAGTAATAGTAGTCGTAAATATTAGAGTTGGCAAAAAGGCTAGGTAATAAACTCATAATGAACTGCTTGTGTTTCAGGAAAGATTCTTGCCATTACAGGAGGTGCAGGTATGACTTCTGCTTTTTATGCCTGTTATCTTGAAATAGGCAGCTGTTCCTGCATGCTAATAAGTCATGATTTTTAAGTCTGACAATAAATAGATCCTATCACCTTGTTCACCAATGCCTTTGCATAAAAAAATTAAAAAGCTTGTATTACTTTTTTTCACCTTTTTCAGAAAGTAGGAAAAATGTTTTTTGTAGTGTAGTTTTGTTTTTGATCTATAAAATAATTGTAAACTGGCCACAAAATTATGACTACGGTCCTTAGGAATTGCTCATGCTCCGGCACAATTCACATATAAGCTGTATGACAAACTATAAGAAATGCTGCTTTTTCAGGATTGTTTGTCAGTACAAAACTTGCTTTATGATGTCATTCATTGACAAAATAATGATTTTATTTCTCCGTCTTCAAGTATTCAGAAAAATAATAAATGATTTCACAATTTTGACCACTTGCTGTTTTGTAGCATACCAGAGAGTTCAGGCACAATACCAAGATGGAAAGACATCAGCAATGACTTCCACAAGCGTCGCTGCCCTTTAGAATATGAAAAGATATGACGCACAAAATTCTACAGCGAGAAATGTCACTGAGTCCTTAAGAAAGTTATGCAGATAAAAATGACGAATTGTTTTAAATAACAGTGGGACAAAATTCATTCACAGTGATGTGAGACTCGTATATTGCTTGAAGACAACTGCTGCTCATTTTATCTCCATGTTTTTTCGTTTTAATCAGATTAACGTGTTGACAATAAATATTTCTTGTTCATAAGTGTCTTGTATCTTGATCATAAGTTGTAGGGAGTGTGGGTGCAGTTGCCCTAGCTCCAGTGGCCTTGGGGGCCATCGGTTTCACCTCTGCTGGGATAGCAGTGGGCTCCTTCGCTGCGAGCATGATGTCTGCTGCTGCCGTTACCAATGGAGGAGGGGTGGCAGCAGGAGGCCTGGTGGCGGTTTTACAATCTGCAGGTATGTTGTTGCAGAAGATGAAAGTAAATTTGGGTATAAAAAAAACAATAGTCCAATGGTAACACTAATTCAGTTGGTGCTATGGGTGGTACAGAAAGTCTGTAGCTGGGAACTCTCTTACTCTTTGATTAACAGGGAAAACCTAAAGATTTGCAATAAGTGTTGGGGAGGAGTCGCTTCCTCTGACAGTTTAATACATTGCATCAATTTAAACTCCGTCAGAGACGAGGGAGAAAAGGTGGAAGCAAATGGTGACTAAGAAGTTTACTGAATAGTTGCTTTGTTGCCCTCTTCCTGGATTTTATTATTGAAATGCTATTATCAAAAAAGCATAATTTTCAATAGTTGAGCATTATTGAAATCTCAATTATTGTCACATCCATTTTTGATGTGGCATATTTCACTGTGACTTACAAACAAGTCTCAGAGTGTTTACTAATGCTTCAAGACTGAGAAGTCTGAACACATTAATCTGCTAAAATGTGCTGTGAGTTGCAGCAACACTTGGAGCTCATCACCTAAAATAGCAGTGAAAACATGCTGGTCAGCGCCAAATCTTAGATTACTTTATTCTCAATAAAACTTTTTCCATAATCATTAACAAGGGTGTAAATAAATTGGGGCATTTTTTTTTTTCAATAAAGGCTAAATAAAGACATATTTTTAATGGCTAATCCTTTTCAGCTTAAATGTAACTTAAGTCTTAGATGTTGCATAGCCTGCTTTCCATAGTTTGTGTTTAATTTGTTTCAAGCGACACCCGTCAGAGCTCATCTGCTGCTTGACCATTTGAATAAAACTGTTGATGTTGTTTGGGTTTCTGCAGGTGCTGCTGGTCTATCGGGTACAGCCTCTGCTGTTGTGGCCAGTGTTGGAGCTGGTGTTGGAGCTGCTGTAGGGCGACTGGCAGGAAAAACACGCAAACAAAAGAAGGAAGAGGAGAGAAAAAAGGATCAGATGAAAGAAGAAGAAAAAGACAAAATGAAAAATAGGCAGAATTTGAATTAATTTAACAGTAATTATTTTTTGTTTACTTGTCTGGTTGTTTTGTATCCTCATCTCAGTATTAATGGTCTGTTTTCATATTTTTAATTGACAAGTTACACATAGAGATGAAATTACATTGCATCACTGTCTAACTGGTGATGCAATGTCATGAAAACAACAATTAAATAGAAACACATATAATTAACTACTTTGAGATCTTTTGCATTGACATGTTTGCTTTTTCTCTGCATACTGGACTGGTTGGACCTTTACTGGCTCTTTTAAATCATTTCAACAAGAAGTGAGCCAAAAAAATAATAATTTTATGTTTATGGAGCATCTGCAGCACAATAGGAATAAATACCTTTTATTAGGTTCATGAAGTTGCACATCTTAGTTTCTTCTATTAGTAACTGGTTGGATGTGATGGTCACATGCAACCAGCAGGGGTACAGAAGTTTACAACAATTGCTAGGTGCCAACTCATCAGGATAAGTGAAAAATCTATATTTTACCTCAACTCTTAATGGTTCATTTCTGCAACCTTACTGGGACCAAGCTACTTTAGACTTAAGGGGATCTTCCATGTTGCATATTGCAGCTTTCCAGGTAGTTTCCTGGAGAACTTCAGTGGTATTTTTTTGGAACCTTTAAAAAACTTTAAATATGCCAGGAGCACATTTAGAAATGCTCCTGACTCTGGAGCATTTCTAAATGTTCAACCAGAGCCAGGCTTTATTATGAAAAATACTTAGTATTTAATAAGTTACATGAACGTTTCAAAAAAGTTCCTTGTAAGTTTGAAGAAAATGGTAAGTTTAAAAAGAAACCTCTATGTTCAAGAAAAGTACCCATTAAATTTCATAAACACTGGAGAAATACTTGGAAAGGTTTGTAAGGTAACCACTAAGTCCTGAAAAGTACAAGACTAAACAACATGACTGTTAAAGGTCTAATGTTGTCTGGGTCCCAATTATTTCCCCAAATGTGTCAGCAAAGAGAAACAAATACCACAATATAATAAAACACTTTTTCTGGATTGATTGATATATTTACTTATTTATTTATTGAGTACAGATTGAAGTTTTACAACTGATACACATGCCTACAAAGTTTGTTTTTTTTTATTCCGCTCTCTCAGAATGATGAGTAGAAATAGCATTCCCTCAAAATTTAGAAAATGCCAGCAGCAATATCCACACATTCCAATGACCTTTAACAAGACATGTTCACAGCAAAAAATAGTGTTTCTTTCATTCTTACTCAGATTATACATGTTTGAATTTCAGAACCTAGTCTTTAAGAAAGATTATATTATGTAAGAACATGACTTTGACTCTACTGGATAGAAAAATATATTCCTTGTCTGTGCTATGGACTGCCTTCTACTTTTACAGTTACATTACAAATGCTTGATATCATCCACCCTACTGTACTTCCAATACCAGCCAGTGTTCCAGTTCCAAACCATCCTAATCCTCCCATACCTGTAATGAAACAATACATGTGAGAAAGTCAGCATTCAACCTTTGTAGCATAAAGCAACTTTTAATTTTAACTTTTACATCTTCAAACATCTTTTAAGTGTAGCCAAAATGTAGCATTATTTTCAAAAAGAATAGCTCAATTCTCAAAACAGAAAAACAGTCCTAACGTGCTGTAGCTTGTTTCTGTTTATAAAACTTATGTGCACCTGTATTAGACCATTACATGAAAAGACAAAATGTCATGAAAGCTAATCATCATTTCCCTTTTAAATTAAGATGGTTCAAAAATTAGCATCAAGTATGATACTGAATGTTACTGTCATAATTCTGAATGTCAAAATGTTTATTCAGCAGAAGGACGATATGCTACATTGCACTGAATGAACAAACCAAACCAACTGGTTTAAAACCAGTTGGTTTGGTTAGTCAAGATGAGATGTTGTGGGTAAATATCTGTGAAATTCTCAGCATAATTTTATGTATATAGCAAGAAATATAAAACACATATAATCGCTGATTGGTGAGAGATTTTAAACTTTGAATAAGTTAAGCTGAAACAAGTTTTACATTTAAATGATTTTTGTTGTTGTTATTTTGCATTTCACCAAACACGGTCTTCAATAACAGTTTTCCTTCTGGTCTGAAAGTTCTTTCTAGTCCTCCAGATTCTGCAAACAAGTAAGAAAACCATCTATAGGAGGAAGTAGGAGGAAAAATTCTTTCTACTCTTCCCATATATGTTTTTTTTTTTGTTTCTTTTTTACTTGATTGCATTTTTATCCATGATTGTAGAGTCACGAATGTTTGTGCTGATAAAAGAAAATACTTCTAAAACTCTATATTTACCAATAGATTGTAAGGTTGCCACCAGGCTTCCAGGTAGAATTCCTCCTCCATAAAAGATTGCAAATAAGGACATCATCTTTGCAGCGATGGAGCCTGATGCAATTCCAGTTGCGGTGAAGCCAAGTGAAGCCAGAAGAACAGGAGTCAGAACCACAGTTGCTACACCTCCTGCAAAAAAAACAACATTTTTCAGTTCTTACAGTTTCAGTTTAATTTAAAAAAATTCATTTAAAAAAAAAAAAGGTTTAAAAATAGCGAGACAATTACTTACCTGCACCTGTAACGATGTATTTACCTGTCGATTTAAATGAACAGCAAAGTAAGTCACATATTCCAACAACAACTATTTATATATAGATGTATATACTCACAGATTTCTTCCTCCATCCTTCCAGGGTCGATGTGCTGTTCGTCTGTCTGATTCAGGAGGAATTGAGGGATGATTTTATAGGTTTCATTTCTCAGGAAAAGGGAGCAATTACCAACATGGAACAACAGGAGGCAGCAGAAGGCGGACTGGAAGTGCAGTGTGACAGGGCGAGAATCCTTAAACTTATTTATTTCCAGGAGCTTTTTAATCGTCCTATTTACTCCCCAGACTTAACTGTGGACTTTAATTTGAGTCGTGACAAGCCATGGGTCTGCGTGAGTATTTTTCAAGTTATTATAATCTGTCATTTTCTGTTGTTTTTTTAATACGTGCTTTGCTTTAAATTGATGCTATTTGTTCTGCCTTGTCTTCATTTTAGTTACAGTTACTCTGTGTTCTGTGGTTGGCGCAGGTGAGATTACATAGAATATCTATTTTCATCTGCAATAAAATTTTTAAGGAATTTTACAAAACTGTCTCTTTAGACGTTGTTAAATAAATGTTCCTCTTGTGCTCATTAGGTGGAGCGCTGCTAGCCGCCCCCGTGGTTCTGGGAGCCGTGGGCTTCACGTCTGTCGGGATCGCTGCAGGTTCCTATGCAGCGGGCATGATGTCTACAGCAGCCATCGCTAACGGAGGAGGGGTAGCAGCTGGAAGCCTGGTGGCGATTCTACAATCTGCAGGTACCTAATGCTGTAGTCAACGCTATAGTTGACTTGATTCTAGTTTTAAGAATTTTGCTGGTCGTTTTGAACAAGATAAAATTACAGTTCTGCTAAAAATAGCAGCTACTTTTCTATTAGTAGTAGCAACAGAAGTGATTTATTTCATATAACTTTATACAGTTAACACTCCCTAATCTCTTAATGTGTTTGTTGATATTGCACTTTCTTTCAACATCCATAAGGAAGCAGCACAAATACACATTTCTTCCTGTTCACATCAAATGGGGAGGAAAAATAATAAAAATCGGGTTGTACTTTAAACTTATTGTACAAAAGAAACCAAATCTGTAAGACTGACATGGAGTTCTGATCATCTTCGTGTTTACCTGCAGGGATGGCTGGTATAGGTACAGCTGCCACTGCCGGTGTGGCAGGTACCGGAGGAGCTGTTGGAGGACTTCTGGGTCTTATTTTTTAAGACAGACACCATTCTGCCATTTTACAGAGAGGACAAAGAAGCTGTCCAATGGGGGAAAAAATCTACAAATACTCTATTGAGTTCAAGTTTTATTGCAAACAATCCTATCAAATGATTCAATAAAATTATTAACAAATTTTGACAGGCGATATTGTGTCAGGGTTTTTTTTTTCATCTTTCTTTTAAAAGATATTTCCGAATATAGATATTAGATTTGTGTTCAAAGGTTTCATTCAACTTTCTGTTGCATGGATGTGGTATATTAGCTCTTATTTCCTTGATGAGAAATGTGATAGTAGACACGCAATGAGTGGTGCTAGCAGGGTGTCAAATTTCAGCCCTCAAGGGCCAGTGTCCTGCAACTTTTAGATGTGATTTTGCTGCACCACAACTTAATAGAATAATTAGGTCATTAGAAAGACTGGAGAACTGATCTACACAAGGAGGAGGTAATTAAGCCATTTCATTCCAGTGTTTTGTACCTGACTGTGGCCCATCTAAAAACTGCAGGACACCGGCCCTTGAGGACTGGAGTTTCACACCTCTGTGCTAGAGGGACAAATATCCAAATGGCTCCTTCAAGAAAATTTTTCTATTTTTCTTGATTTTTAATTTTGTTACTTTTTATTGTTTTTGCTAGTGGTTGACTGCTGTGTTGAATTTGTGCCATAAACAAAATTCAGAAATTAAACATGAATCAGTAAGAGAGCATGCGACTTTTTGAACATTAATCCAATGTCATCAGGGAAGCACACGCTATCAATAGGTCCATTCAGGGCCAGGATTCTTAGCGTTCATGTTAAAAGGTTTGAATCTGATTTGATAATAACAAAGAGTGATGAGCATAACTGTTTAGAAAATTTGTTTAGAAGTAAAAGAAATGGTGCTGACTGTGACCTTAAACTGCTCTGGTTTTAGGCAGTGAGGTGTATTCAACACTCTTATTTTATATTACATTTGAATTTGAATCTGATTTGTTTTTCTTTCCCTTCAGTCAAAGTAGATAAGGAATTATATGGCATCAAAAACAAAGCATGTTTTGTGCTATAAGTTTTTCTCTCAACAATCCTAAAGCACTGTATACAGCTGTGAAGTCAATAAAAAAAAAACAACCACATGAGCATGAGAACCTGCTGCTATTCCAGCTGAAGTGCAGCCAGAAGAGCAAGAGTCAGAGTTACAGGAGCTACACCTCCTGCCCAAAAAAACATGACTAATTAAATCTTTTTCGTTCTTAGAGTTCCGAATTAACAATAAAAAATAATAATAATAAATGTGTCATTTAAGAAAAATATGAAGTCAGGTGATGACTTAGATGCCCCCATAGTGGCATATTTACCTGTTAAATAAAAATAAACAGTTGTTTTTTTTAATGCTATTTTCAATGACGTAAGGGAAAGGGGCTGGGCTCTAAAGATAAGGTTTCGTTTCTCAAGAAATTGAAGCGATCACCGTCATCTAAACAGCAGGGGGAGCAGAAGGCTCTGAAAGGAGGAGTACGGCAAGCCGTTTTCACATAAATTCGGTTTTGCCGCCCTTACCTTCCACATTTCCCAAATAGTCTTGACTAGACGTTATAGCGATTTAAGATATCTCTAATTATATGTTGACTAGGTAAAATGACGTCAGATTTACCATAGAGTTAAATGGAGACTTCAATTCAAGATATATAGCTAGAATGAATTACTGACTATCTGAAATACACATTTCAGATATCTACGATTAAATTATGACCAATCATAAAGTAAATTCAAGATATCTCGATTTTAGTTCTGACTAGTCATGATTCTAGCTAAAGATATCTCGAATAACAACAAAATTCAAGATATCTTAAAACCAAATGATTAGACAAAACTTAATTAGAGATATCTTAAATTAACATTCTGACTAGTCAGAATGACATTACTGATATCTTGAATATGTATTATGTATAGTCAAAACGTCCCTGACTTGCGTGGCAATTTGAAAGTTTAATAAAAGAATGAAAAAATAGAAAAAATTAAAAAAGATGTTTGAAAATGCACAACGTTCATGTTGAAAATGCTTTGACATTAGCACTTTTAGCTTTTCAAAGCTGTTTTTAAGTGCTTTCAGTTTGTCGGGGATGAATAAACAGAAAATTCTTTCTAGATTTGAGAAGCAAGCAGTCTTATAGTTGATTAAGTTTTGCGTTCTCCGCATATCCAACATAGCAGTTCTTTCTACGTTGTCGCGTTATCTAACAATTTTGTACAGGAAACATAAAATTTTACAGGCAACTGTTTGCACAGCACAAAGGGCCTTCCACGCAATTCTTAATTCAGATATCTAAAATTGTAATTTTGACTAGTCATAATTAAGTTCAAGATATCTTAAATTATAATTACGGATGTGACCCGTCAAATGACGGATCCAGTGCCGTGATTTAAGATATCTTGAAAGGAATTTTGACTCGTCAAAATGTAATTGAAGATATCTCGAATTATTATTCTTACTAGTCAGAATGTAAATGTAGATATTTTAATAGATAGTCAAAATGCATTTTTAGATAGCCTATCTAGAACGTAATTACGGATAGTCAGAAACCAAATGTATGTTAAAACGGCTTGCCATATTGGGAGGGTTGTGGCGCAGGACTGAAGGCTTGAAGAAACGTTTTATTCCAGGAATTTTTTTGTAGGCATGCTATTTAAAGGCCAGACGTTCAGTTGAGAAATCTCACACCATGGGTCTCTGTAAGTAAAGCTTTCTTAATAATTCAATATATTATCTCTTTGTTTTCCCTGGTTGTTATTGCTTTTTAAAGATACTTGCTTTGCTTTGGATTGATGAAAATGTTTTCTGCCTTTTCTTAATTTTTAGTAACAATTGCAGTAGCGTCAGCTGTTGGTGCTGGTGAGTCTACAGAAAATCTTGTGTTCACCTCATTGCTATAATTAGGGTGACCAGACGTCCCCCTTTTCCCGGACATGTCCTACTTTTCAGACCTAAAAAAATGTCCGGGGGGAATTTAAAAATCGTCCGGGATTTTGGTCAACTGCCTCAAAACACATTACATAGTGTTACCTCCCCCCGTTGGCGCATGTTCGTCCGCCGATTCAACATCCCCCCCTCCCCGCCAACAAAAAAAGAAGTGTCCTCCTTTTCAGAAACCCAAATCTGGTCACCCTACCCTAGCTATAATAATGTTTTTATGGTGTATTTTAAAACTATAACTCAAAAGGTTGATGAAAGCATTTTTCTCTTGCCCTCATAAGGCGGGGCGGTCGTAGCAGCCCCTTTTGTTCTTGGAGCCATCGGGTTTACCAGCGCAGGAATAGCGGCGGGCTCCTATGCAGCATCGATGATGTCTGGAGCAGCCATCGCTAATGGCGGAGGCGTGGCAGCAGGAAGTGCTGTGGCTGTCCTACAATCAGCCGGTAGAAGCCTAAAATTTGGTTATCCCGTGCAATTTATCTCACGCATACTCATCCACCCACACACACACACACACCTACACGCGCACACCCACGCACGCACGCACACCCACCCACCCACACACGGGCAGAAAGAAAGACACGTGACTCGTCAGAGTTAGGCGTGTTTGCTGATCCTTACATGGTGTTTCCCTGCAGGGATGGCTGGTCTGGGGACAGCTGCCGCATCTGCTGTGGCAGGTGCTGGAGGGGCGCTCACAGGACTTGTGGCCCTCATTTTTTAAGACGCACATCATTGAGATGAAAATAAAAACCTTTCCAAATGAAAATCAAATTGAACTCAAGGCAACCAATGTTGTTGAATGAAGAATTCTAAATAAAAGCATTTGAAAAGTATCTACTGAAGGGTTTTGCAATTTTTTTTTCTTTCTTGTACAAAATATAATAGACTAAAAGTATACGTTGTCAAAACATTTAACCAGATTTCTGAAGATATTAGTTATGTTTCTATCCAAGTCTCTGTCATCCCATTTTGTTCTGTGTAGCAGTTTTGTTTTCTGAAATGTGCTCAATGAAATCAGAGCAGGTCATGGAGAGTAATGTGATCATACAGAAGGTGATGCTAGCACCAGATACATAAGGTGAAGAAAAGTTTTTCTATTTGCAGACGTTTTTCACTAATTTTGTAGTTTTTATGGATGTTCATCCAATGTCGTAATGAATGCGCATATTGTTATCGATGGATCCATTTTGGAAAACTTTATGTTAAAATATTTAAATCTGAGTTGAGAGGAGCATCTAGTAAAGAGTAAAATTTATAACATTTACTTACAGATTTAAAGTTCAATAAATTGCACCCGTTTTCTACCGCTTGTGGCCCCAAACTGCTTGAATTTTTTGGCAGTAGAGTGTATTCAACAAATATATTCTAAAGGGTGTCTTAACTTAAATTTGATCTCCTCATGACTCAACAAAAAGCACCTAACTTGAGCCCACATAGGGAAAATAAAACAAAAAGTGCAACAAGATACCATATAATAAAAAGAACTGAGGTACAAATTACAGAAACAATTTTAAAACCTGCTTTCTTAGTGTGAAGAATGGCTGTCAATCTTCTGTGGTTTGAGTCGTTGTATTCAAATTGTTAGATAAGTCTCACAGTGAGGGGCATGTTTATTGTCAGTGGTAGTTTTATAAAGCTTCCATGTTAGGATGCAGGATTTTAAGTAAACTTGTGATATTTGATCTGATATCTATGATCATGGATGCTGCCTGCCACACTGATTTTAAAAATAAAATGTCAGAAACAGACCAAAAACTGCAAAAAGTCAAAAAAATCATGTTGCTTTAGTAAAGGAAAAAATTCCAGTAATAACTTTACATATTTGTGCTCTTCTTGAACATTTTCAGAACCAAACTGGAGCAGAGATCTTGACTGTGGGGTATATGTAGCTTTTACATGTATACGAAAAAAAATATTTGTACTTATTCTCCAATGTAAAGATGTATCCGCTTTTTTAAATTTATATTTCAAGTGAACTTAAAACGTATTGTGCATGTGTCATTATTGTGGCTTTGCAGGATTCTGCTGTGTTGTGAGTTGCGTTGAGTCGCCAACCTGTAAAACATTGTGCTTATGTTTCGATCATAAAGAAAACCCAAAGAATGTAAAAGAAAACATGTCAGTCAAGTAGATAAGAAATCTTGACGTCAGAAACAAGATATGCATTCTTGATGTCTTTGTGTACAATAAATTGAGAACAATGCAGTACGTGTTATATTTCAGGTTTTCTTCGTCACAATGTTCCAATGTCCAATTTGTGCAGCAGTAAAGTAGTTTCTTCCAATAACCCTAAAGTGATTCACGGCCGTGAGGTCACTAAAAAACAAGCAGCTTAAAGTGAGGTTAGTATTTAATTTTTAAACCTTCATTAAATATAGATCCTACATTTACTAATTATTTTGCAGAACTGCTTTTCAACTGTATGACTTGGTCAAACATTTAGTTATCTGTTTATTTGCAGCAATATTGACATGTATTTTTTTGCTTTAAATGTCATTATTCTTACATTTACCTAGTAGAAAAAAATGTGGTACTTCTACTTGACCTAAAAAGAGAAAACTTTATTCTGACGTCACTTCAGACACTTCAAAATATTCATTATGTGTCTTTTTATATTGTGTATGTACACTTCTGGATTTAGCTGTATAAACCGGTGAGAAAACTTCATTGACTAAATGTAGCTTACAAGTAAAATAAACACTAACCATTGACTACAGTTGCTTTGTTCGTGATGGCAAGATGCAGTGACATTCAGCACTCCTAATAAACTTAAAATGCAACAAGATGTGAAATTAAAAGAACTGAGATTAAAAAAACAATTACAGTCAGTTTTAAAACCTGGCAATGTGCAATGATTGGGTGTTGGTCTTCTTACAGTGAGTGTTATGTTTACAGCCAGTAGTGCTTGTTAGACTGGTTACATGCAGGACATTAATTCACCTGGATAAGGTGCAGCTCACACATAAATGTTATGATTTGACGTTACTTTCTAGTCACAAAACATAATCAGTCATAAAGACTTAATCACTGCCTCACACACACACCCACACACAATTAATGATTGCATATATGAGCACTAAACTATGGTATATCATAACACCTCAATAACAGCAGGTTCTTAATGCTGCAGGGATGATATCATGCTGTTGCTAATGGAGGAGGAATGGCAGTAGGACATCTAGTATCTCTTACAGTCTGCAGGCAATTGTGTTTAAATTTAGCTTTGACCTCCCATGTTGACACTCAACAAGATTTTAGATCCCTGCAGTGCTGCAACAAAAGTGAAAAGCTCAGCTTTTCACTTCCTGGAAAGCTGAGCTCAATTTATGACTATGACTAGCACCTGACGCTTCAGGCTTTTACAGATGTTTTACTGAGAAGCCTGACGTAATTAATGATCTTTGAAAAACAGAGCTCTGTCGCCCCCTGCTGACAATAATAAAGAAATGCAAATATTTAGACAAAATTCCTTTGTCTAAATATTTGAGTGTAAAAACTCATTCAGTTTCTCTCTTGATCTTTATTTAAATAACTTACTGAAAAAGATGAGGAGAAGCTAATTTCCACAGCAATTAATAAATAAGCAAATAAATAAAATCACCGTACTGATGAGAGAACTTGATCCAATGATTTGTTTAATAAACTCATTTGGTTTTAAAAGTGATGATATTGCACACTCCTTTACAGAAACTGACACAAATTCCACATTTAACAGCAAACATTACCTTCACCACAAGTCTGTGTTGCCATAACATTTAAAGGCAGGCTTTAGCATTGGACATGGTTAACATTCAGAAACAAGCAGCAAGCATGAAGAATGTAGCAGTGATTTTAACAAACACTGAAGCTGCTGTGGCTTACAGAATCTATTTATCAAGGGCAAACAAATTCAAAAGTGACATTTGCTTACAATTTTATGTTTTGAAACAAACATGAACATGAATTATTGTTTCTACAAGTATAATGCACAAAAACAAACAAAGCACAAAAAGAAGCACTATCGCCTTAAGGAAAAAACTGGGATAAAAGGCACACTTTATGAAGTAGAATTGCACAAATCTCCTAATTTGCATAAAACTGGAACTTACAAAAATAGTCACCGTTTTCTTTTTCTCATTTCTCAATAAATACTGGAATTAATAGATTTTTCAGTTTTACTATGTCTATATTTATTTCTTTTTTTATTACATTTTTATCTCTTGATGGGGGTAAAAATATAAAAATCCAGAAAAATACATACTTTTTGTATATCAGGCACATTTCCAATTGAAAATAACCTTATAAAACATTTATTGTGGTCACTGAGGCTGTTAATAAATACTTGTATTTGTTAACCTGGAAATGATTTTTTCCAGGTCAGTTTTGATCCTGTAATGAAATAATAAGGAATCCTATCGCTTCCTCATTTTAGCAATGTTAGTAAATTTTTACTTAATTTCAAAAAGTGTATTAAAATCTATTTAACTACTTTATCACAAAATGGCAAAATGATTACAAATTAATGTTGGTGAATTATTATTAATACGCAAACATTTTTCTGTCAAATGGCTTAATGTTGCTTTAGGACATACAGCTAATACATATAATAATAAACATTTATCAACTATTTATCTACTCTAAGGTGCTGGTACGGTTATTAATACAAGTATTTTTTGGTTGATGTAATAATACATATCAAAAAGTGCATCAGATAGATTTTAAAATTAAAAATCTTTCACTATTAAACAGTTATTACACTTATCATGCAGCAGAAAATGAATTCCTTGTGGACTCCTGAGCCTTTGAAATGCTACCTTTTTGCTACTTAATTGAAGAAATCTCTTTGTCTTTTAGTCCTTTTCTCTCTGGAACCCTTTGAGCGATCCCATAGGGCACATGACATGCCACTGTTCCCATTTCAGCTGCTCCTTCCACGTGAAACATCTGGTCGTCAAAGAAGATGTGTGGCCTTACCTTCTCTAAGATGGGACCCTTAGGTGCCCCTGCGAGAAAAAGGGCCTCGTCGATCTCTAGACCCCAAGACCGCAGAGTTTTTAGGGCTCTGGCGCCAGAACTGGCTGCACTGCGAGCCGTCACCAGGTAGGTCCTAATGGGGCAGGCCATGCGCTGGCCTTTGGCATAAAACCTCTTCTGGAGCTTTCCTAAAACTTCCAGGAAGCCTTTCAATGGTCCCTGTGGGAATAATGGAATAAAGTATATGATATACTCCACACTTTAAAATTCTGCAGTTAGCCAAAACGTTTGCATTTGACTTCAAAAACTTCAAAGAAAGAGAGATGTACTTATTAGACTAAGAACTTTCTGTAGATACTCAAATATTTGTATTGTTTCCACAGTACTGTGAACCAATTTAGGAATAAGCATCAGTGTTGCCTTATCATTTCTGTAACTATATAAAAACAGGTTTATGACAATGAGAGGTGCCCCATTTTGTGTACTTTACATGGTCCAGAGGCTTGTTCTCGTGAGCCTTCTCATGCTCAAAGAACTTGTCCAGTCCGTGAGCTTTATAAATCTGCTCCGATTCATCTGAGAAGAGCACGGCATCGCCATCAAAAGCAACGCGGAGCTGAGTCTCTGACACTTCTGTTATCTTCTCCGGGGTAAACATGGTAGCAGCTGCTATACCTGGTTCACAACACATTTCACACACATATAACTCGTCAAAAATAAACAAGTCAAATGTTGTATTTGGAGATCTAGAGTGTAGGTCCCTCTGTGTTTATGATACCTTGTTCCAGAGCTTCGTGAACTTTGACTGGGTCAGAAGACAAGTAGAGGTTAGTGTTGTAGGCCTTTAAATAACCGATGGGACTGTTTCCTCCAGTCATACAGAATCGCTCAATGAACAACTCTGAAAAAGAAGAAACGCAATGAATGTGCACAAATCTGCATTTGTGCACGTTCAAATGCACATGTTTGACCCAGGTTAACCTGGCAGTTTAATCACCATTTTCTTTGCACTAATAAAAATAGTGCAAAGGAATCAAATCTCAGTTGCAGACCTTCTGATATCAGTGTGAGAGAGTTGTTGCCTGTACCAGTCCGTCAGCTACAGATACTCTCATTGCTCTCTTCCAAAAACAATAGGAGTTGCCATCAAAAAACTTTATCAGGAATGGCACCAGGAGAACTATACTAACTATACTATTAGTATACTAATCATATGCATAAATGTTACCTTATCAGTTTTACCTTCTGTGGAACCAGAACTCACAGGTAATGCTGCCTTTATAATTAAAAATAGCACAGACACTCTCAAAGCTTGTAAGATTTATTCCTTTGTGTTGCATTGTTATGTGTGAACAATGAGAAAGAACCCACTATAACGACAGTCAGTTCCAGTTCAGCCAGCAGGAAAACACCTCAACACTTTCACACACACGTCAACACAGTAACTGATTGTGACTGTGAATGGGAGATTGTGAACAATTGAGGCTTTAAAAAGTTATTTAATAGTGCAGAATTAGCTGTTCCACTGGGTATTTTTAGATCACATTCAGTTTATTTCTGTTTTTGGAGTCATCTTGTAGCCAGCAGCAACATCTGGACTTCATTTACAAGACTTCGTTATGGATCCAGAGACTAACGGAGAGCTACAACCATACAACAAGAATAAAATAAGGAGAACATCTAAATGCAATATTTTCATTCCCTCAGATTAACATGAAAATAATCTCTAAGAGGAAGGGCTAACCTGGGTCAAACTGTGGCAGTTTAATCTCAGTCACAGATCTATTTCCAAATCTTCTGAAAATCACTTATGACCTGCTTAGTCTCTTGAATAAAACCCAATTCATCATCAAGCTCTTTCAACAAATTTGCAGTTTGTTGTTTGCTGTTCTGTTTTATTTTTGACTCTAACTTCAGTGATGTGCGAAGAACATCAAAACAGTCAGTGAGGTTACTGTGTACATTTTAAGAGAGCTACATAAAGAGACATAAAATACCTCTCTAAGGAGTTTTTTGGTTTTTTTTGCAGATTTGTACATAACTTTATGAATAAGGTAAAGAAATCTCTGAATGCTTCTGAGAATATGACTGTTTTGCTTTTTAAGAGTGTCCTCCTGTTAAAACTCCTGCTGCTTTCAATTGTTTTGATCAGCAGATTTAGCAGCAAAATGGATGATCCTGCATACTTGAACAAAGTGAGGCGTCATAAATATTTAATTTACTCTACAGCAGACAGGATAATGGCTGAAGTGGTGGGAGGAGAAAATAATATATAAAGGACACTACAATATAATCCTTTCAGGTTTTGCTCTATTTTAGAAATCTCAACCTACTTTCTGTTCATTCTGCAAACCTGCTTATTTTTAAATGCACCAATTTATATCTAAGTTACTTTTTATTTCAAATATAATTGAATCAGATTAAAATAAAACAAATAAAATTTACGCAGGTTTAAAATAACAGTAATAATAATATTTTAAATTATATAATTTAATCAAAAGAGCCATTTATTTAGACACCTCTTTCTGACCTCACACTAACAAAAAGAAGGAGATAAAAAAGAAACAGAACTTGTGTTTATGTTCAGTGTAAAACAAACTTAATGACAAGCAGCACTGGTCAGGAATATGGCATAAAATATTTAAAAATATAACCTCCATTTTTTAAAATCCTTTTTTTTACATTTCTTTCTAGACAAATTAGAATATTACTAAAAAGATATATGTTCCACTTATGTGGTTTAAAAGTCAAACTCATATAAGAAATTTTTTTCACATAGAGTGCTATTTATTTTGCGAGCATTGCAAGCCCAGGTGGTTTCAGTAGCACCCTTTGATCACATGACATTTGAATCAGCTGCATTGTTGGGCCTTATGTCTCTTATCTTCCTCCTAATTCATACCCTAAAGATTTTCTATTCAGTTTACCTCAGATGTGTAAATTGGGCCAAATTGAACATTGTACTTTTAGCTTTCACTCAACTTTTAGCTAACATGTATCCTGTCTCTGTGTGGTTCTTGAAGGGGGTTTTGGAGAGTTGTAAAGAATAATAAAAGCATCAAGTTGCCCTGTAGTATAGGTGAAAGTAGGAAACCCTTCACATGTCAGGAATGATCAGTGTATCAACAACTCACGGTGATGATTGATGGTATTGATGAGTCTCAGGCCGACGTTAGCGTGGTTGTTGGTGATGAGAACAACGTCAAAGAGCTCCTCACTCTCAGGATAAAGGTCCCTCAGCTGAGTGTTGACTGCCTCCAGGGCCTGGGAATAAAACCAAACCAGATGTGTGTTAAATTAAAGGATCGTTTGAATTCAGTGCAATAAGGAGATAATTGAGAGGGAAACAAAACAATGACACACCAAACACTAGCTTTGAAAATCAGCTTTCATTCAACTGACCTTGACAAAGGAGAAGGCCGGTCCGGGGCTGAAAGGCTCGGTTTCATGCGCCACCTGATACTTGATGTACTCCTCCATGCCCTGCTGCTCGAAGATCTGCTGCTCCTTATCCATGTTGAAGAGGACTCTGGACGACACAGCGATGGTGATAGAGTTCTCTGGCTTGGGCTGGAGGGTCGCAGGTTTAACACACGTCATTTTAAACTGGACCTGATATTTCTATTTAATTATCTAAATCTATGCTGAGAAGAACAGACACAACAAAAGTAAAGCGAGAGAACTGCTGTTACTGAAAGTGAGTGTGACATGAAATGCCTTCCAATACTGATAATGCTGCTTCACATACCAGAGTTTTGAACCTGTTTACTCTTTGAGTGTCTGTTCCCCACTGCAGCGTTCATTTGATTACATTCGAACACATTTTTATGAGAATTTTAAAATATTGTCTTAACTGCAGCCTTAACATGTTTGTTGGATGAGACAACTAATACTATAAACATCCATTTTTTTAGGGTTGTGTTTTAATTTTTTATGGAGCATAAAAATGTTAATGTTGCTCATTTATTGGAATTCACCAGAAAATATCTCTGGTACAGATTTTCACACAATTATGACAAATAATACTGATTTGACAGATATCGAGCAGATAGTCACTGACACCATTCACAGGGACAAGATTAAGACAATAAAGGTAATGATAAGCATGCTTTATCCAAGTATATCATTCGACGGTTGAGTGCAAGGAAAAACTGTGATAAAAAATAAAAAGCTGCATAATAAAATGTTGTTTTTTGGGGGGGGGGTTCAGAAGATTCTAGACAATTTCATTCTTCCATTCCTCTGATAAACGTGATGGACATGTGTTCATTTTCCAGTATGACATAACACCTGCTCACCTGACCAACCAAATCAAAATTTCCCTTATGTTGCTTTACCTAGAAGTTTCTGATTGCCTTCATTCTGGGCTGCACTGATGTAATATTTCACGTAAAGTGACTTTCAGGCAACTATAGGGGTAATATACTGTGCACTACACAAAATGAGCTGATATTTCTATGATAAACCTAATTTATTTAATTGAGAAGTGGAATTTTTTGTTTTAAGTTGTAATCCTCTAAATGATCTCAATTAAATGTGAATATTTACTTTGAGATGCAGAAGCTTGTCTGTGCCCAAATGTGAGCTGCTTTAGCCGGTCACACTCAGGTCACTGTTTGTCTTTATCTACCTTCCAGATCTGAAACATGACCTCTGCAGCTTGCTCATTTGTAAGCTGGTACAATGGAGCATCCGATCCTGTTTCACACAGCATAATCAATTTTATTTACAACGAGCTGGAACCTTTAAATAATTAATTGGCTATTGACATCAATTTCAAACTTTTCAGCGAAAAACATTTTAGATAAAATTTAAATATTCTCTTTATTGCTCTTGTCTAAGTTTCAATAAATTACGGCCACTCTGAAATTATTTGACGCATATACTGTGTCTAATTACCTTTACCAACCCTATTTATGCTCTAGCCAATCCAGTATTAGAGATGCTGAAATCTATAGGGATACTCACAGGTTTTTTGGAGGGTGTGGATGGCTTCAAAAGTGCCTTAGCATCTTCCGATGAGTTCTGGCTGCCGTTCTTGACCACATCTTGTCCACTGATTGTCAGATTCTGAATGCTGCTTCGACTCATTGTACTGCTACAGTTCACAACTCACACTCAGGATCACACCGAGTCCCAGTGTGTCCCCTCCACCCCTCCTTTTTTAAATGTATTTTAAAATACTCTTACAGCAAAAGCTCCAAACAAAATTCACTCTTCCCAAATTTAATGCAGTCTTGCAGCCATCAACACGTGAGCTCCTAAGGCACTTAGATATAGAAATATGACATACTGCAATAAAGAAGGAGGATGCAGACAAGATTCAAGCTGTGACCTTGGTTTGATATAGCCATCAATGTTTGGAGGAAAATCCTGGATCGGGTCTTCAGTGCTGCACTATGCTCTCCTCTTTTGCACACTCTGTCCTGACTTCAAGCCATTCTGCATCCTCCCACCGTTAACTCTTTCAGTGTCAGACTCCCCTGAGTCATAGCAGAGCATGTGATTTAATCTGGATGATAACCGGTTGCTGCGCATTATGGGACATTAACTGTCTGAGTGTCCTGATACTTAGAATGTCTTTACCTTTCACCTCTCCCCATGCAACAGCTGACACAATTTTTAATCAGATCACGTTCGTTTGTCAGAAGGATTACAGCAAAAGGTACATTGTAGAAAAACTATTTCATAATCCTACAAAGCATTGTGGGAACTGCAGTCCATCTTGGTTCTCTCGTTCAGTGTTTCCTGAAACCTCGCCAGGTTGTCGCAGGGACTGAGTTTCAAAGCAGCAGTCCCAGTTTCCAGGCAACAAGCATGGAGTCGAAGCAAATGGGACACTCCTATACTTTCCATACATCTGATTGGCTGCATGGACTCCATTTGAAATACATCATCCTCCAACCCCAGCATCCAGAAACAGGCAGGAGAGGCAAGGAGGAAAGATGAAAGTACAAGCTGCGCTTTGAAGAGCATTAAATTATCATTAATAGAATTAATTTAGCTTTTATCAAACCAGACAGGCAAGGTGGTTTCTGGCAGGAGATACTAAGCAGGACCATGGATTAACCAAAGGAAGAATAAAACAGACAGACTTTTAAAGATAACAGAACAACAAAAGCATTGTCTTTGTATGACTAGCACTTTTAGAATAAACATTGAACTATTATATATATTTTGATATTTATGTTACTTTCTGTGATGGACCAAAACTAATTGTATAAAACACAAACTAAATTTCTGATATAAAGAATTTCAAAAATAGCAGAAAATGTGTAAACTTCTTTCAAAGATATAATATTGGTTTCTTTAAAATACTTAATGTATCAGTGGTGTATTTCAAAGAAACAAGGGAAATAAATTTATTTTACTAGGAAAACAAGCACATCCATATGTCTGTTACCAGTATAAAGATATAGATAGTGATCAATACAAATGGTGTAGTAATATAGTAATATTAGACATAGAGAAATTTTATGAAATGTATTTTAAAAATTATAGATTAAAAAAAAAAATTCTAAAGAATTTTATAAAGCTTTAATAAATTTGATAAAAAGATGAACAATTTGTATATCTAATACAAATTTCACAGATTTTTTAAATTAGAAACTTTACAAAGTATGGTGCAATGAATGAAGTAAGACTGACGAATTTGTAAAAAGCTGATTCTGTAAACAGTCACCTCTTGCAATTGATAGTTAGAGCCACTAGAGTGCAGCAGAGGACCGATAACTCTTTCCTGAATGCTTCTGTTTCATTCATGCCTTTGGGTGGCTGTAGACAAAGAGGATGTGAAAGAAACACTGTTAGAGGAAGTTGACTAAAAACTTTGTGTTCGAATATCTTTAAAAAATGCAGCTAGTATGCTGAGTCAAACAAAAATGGGGATCCTGAACCTATGGTTTCATATTATGTACATTTCCTGTTTTACAAGAAATAACTTAAGTGTAATAGTAGAGATAAAATTACTTCTTGAATAGCTTTGCAAAAATAAAATATCAAAAATCAAAAGGTGACTCAATAACTTCCATGGTTTTATAAGTGTTGGAGTTCTGAGTTAAAAAGCAAGCCTCTGATTTCTGTCTGTCTTTGTGTCGGAGCCCAATGCTCAAATGGGGTTAACAGGGCACTGAGACAGTTGGGCCGCACCCTCTGAGCTGATTTGAATAGCACCGGCTTTTTGGCGCGAGGCTGAGGGTAGACCGTCTTTCTTCATGCCGGCTGTGCAGCCACTCCTCCCTCCCTGCCCTTGCTGAGCACCCTGCAGTGGCGGGAAACACTGGCGGGAAAGAAAAGCGGTAAAAGGCGGGTTTTAGGGGGGGAGCTTTAACAAACCTGTCCTGTACCTTGGAAACATGTCAGACATTAGAGGACACTTCGGAAACAAAGGTCAATAGAAAAAAGAAACAGGAAGAAAGAAAGCAACTCCATTCTACTTCTTGTTTCTGCTTTAAACTGGAAGACAGATAAAGATAGCTGTGGGTGGAGACAAAGAACTGAGCATGGGAGGAGAAGACCAGAACAAAGAGGGTAACAGCCTGGACAACCCCCCCTACTCTTTACATGGCCCCACCCCCCTAACACACAGCCTGGAGGCTTGAAGCAAGCCAAATGACTATTATAACCTTAATCAGACCTTTAAAGCAGCTACTCAGGCATGTTCGCCACCACTAGATTCTTTGTTCTCAAAGGGATTCTGCTTAAACAATGCACCATAACCAAAGTCGAGTAAAGGTCTTTCTTTCTTTTACTGCTGAGAACAGCCTTCAAGCTCCAAACTGAAGGATCCAAAAAAAAAGGTAATTTGCGGACCTGGCAGTGCAGGCAATCAGCAGTCACGTAATTGGATTTGTTGTTATTAGCTTTCAGAGATTGAGGGTTACCCCAGCCTCCTAATCCATTTTTACCAGTAAAACAGGTATCACCTGAGTGGGAGCCAGTGTGGCAAATTTCACCCATTACAGAGCAAAAAAATGCAGCGGTTCCTCCTCACTTCCTGCCTCCAATGAGTTTAACACAAAAACAGGAAGCCTGCAGAGCTTGTGCATTTCCTAGATCTTATTACGCTGCGTCTTTTCTTGTGTTTCACACATACCAGCCTTCAGTGGGGTGAGCAAAGGAAAACAGAGGCAGTGATTGTTACATAAGCAGCATGGTATGGTGATCTATTAGAGGCCCTGATGACAAAAGCAGTTTCATGGAAGAAGGATCTGCTGCCAAATGAGACAAAAAGTGCCATTAAACACAACTTGCATTCCCCATCTGATAAGATGCAGCAAGGTACTGTGAGGCATCTAACTGCAGAATGATGTAAATACACCCCAACGCTGCAGTAATACGCAAATAAACAGGACTTCTGACAGAGCAAGATGTAAAAACTAGCAGAGAAGTGTTGGTTGGTGGAGGAGCAACAACTAAGAGGGTTGTTAAGGGTTGAAATGGGGCAGGGGGAAGGGCAAAGTCTTCAAAGTGGGGGGGTCAGAGGGTGACGGCACTGAAAGGGGATAAATTCAAAAGATGCAGAAAGAGTCCTAAGCTCAACTGAAGCAACCTTACACCGCAGGGCCAAACAAAAGGAACATCTGCCCGCTTGACAAAAGTTTAACACTCGCCGTAAGAACACCAGTAGCTCTATTTTGAAGGGCCACAGTCACTCTTCAATAGAGGCAACAGGTTTAAACTAATTTGCAGCTTTATTTTGAAGATTTTCAACGTGGTGTTACTTAGAAAAATTGACAGCTGCGTTGGTTATTTTGAGTATGCAAAAATCATACAAGAGTGCACTGTAACTGTAACTTGCTTCAAAATCTTTTGGTGTAACTGTTCATTCACAAAGCATTTGTGTCTACAAGATGTAACTGGTCCCACAAAGTCTGAATATTCTTCGCAAAAATAGACAAACTGTACAGAGAGAAAGTAAAACTGAAGATTTCTCAGACGGGCCATGTGGTGGAATGTGTAACTCTGTGTTTACTGGGTCTGTGGGGGAAACAGAGGACTGGTAAAGACATGAGGATCCAGTGGTGAACGTTTCAAAGTAAAATATGGTTGGCGACTTTTCCAAAAGTACAAAACGTACAAAACAAACGCTTAAATGTTTCACATCATCAAACATATTTTTACGACAAAGAAAGACAGTCTCAGAATTTTTTTAAAAAGTTTCAAATCCTCCATTCATCTAAGATGTAAAAATAGATAAGATTGCCAACCTGTAAAAATATAATTACCATTTCTAATTCAGGACTCAATTGTGACTCACCACAATTCATGGACAGATTAGGATTTAGCCCAGGGCTGATTACTGTCACACCTAAAGTATCAACATATCAATTACCGGTAAGTAAAACCTGGATGACTAAATGAAGTAGACTAAAAGGTCAACAAAGGCATTACATCATGCCTCGACCTAAAGAAATTCAAGAACAGATGACAAACACTGTCACAGATATTGACAATCAGTCAGCAAATAACCTTTAAAGGTCTTTTAATGACTAACATCATGAAATGGTTCACATGTTGCCTTACTACAACATTTCATATGTATTAAAAAGTTTTTTGATGATTCCTAAGACTTTTGGAAAAACACTCTGGACTGACGACTCAACCTAGTCGATAGAAAACACGGTTACATTTTTGAAAGCTGCTTTTTGAACTTGCTCAGTAAACTTTATCCAATACTAAAATTGGTATTTCTCAGTTGGAAAGAATTAGATAATAATAAGTTATAAGAGGCAAATAAAAATCAATCTGTATTAAAGAAAATATATGTATCAACTTTACAAGATTTTTTTTGGTGCCAAGTTTAGAGCTAGAATTCACATATGGAATATCTTTTTTTTACATGCAGATCTACTCCACAATATTCTTGCAGTGGGTGTCATAATTTAAACAGTTAAAACTATGCTGTGTCTGCATTTTGCTGCATTTTCATCCACTTATAGAATAGAAAGGTGTTAAACTGTAAGGCTATCTTTGGGAGCACCAGTCTTGCTTAAAAAGATTTACATAAAGAAAAAGAGCATGAGATAAAGCAAATAGGCTGCATGAAGACTACCAAGGCAAAATCTGTGACTGAATTATAACTCGCGAGTCCTCAATTATCTACATTGATTAGATGAGGCAAAAAATAAAAATAAAAATTGGAGCATAAAATGAAACAAACATTTATCTTAGGGTTTTCCATCTTCTGCTACTAATTTTGCTTCCAGTCAGTGCTCACATTAGAAAAAGTGGAGGCAAGAAAGGGTTGCTAGGATTCAATCCTCTGTGTTTCCTGTAGTGTATCCATTAACCAGCATCATGGCTGAATCACTAGTTACTGCTGCCTCTCTGGGGGCCAAAAGCACCATAGAAACAGATTACTCTTGTGTCCTAACAAAACATTTTCATGTTTGTTTTTTTTTTTTGTTTTTTTAAATCTCACATTAAGTGTTCATACAAAGGTGTGCAAAATTATTCAAACCACAAATTTTTATTTTCCATTACAATAAAAAACTTTGCTGTGTTTGCAGTACACACACAAGTTGAGACAAAACAAAACATAAACACCTGTATTTGACCTCTCATCTACATGAGCAGGCTAATCAATTTGAATGGCATCAGGCAACGTTAGATTTAATCATAGCAAACCTTCAGACCATTAGAGAGTGTTTTTTATTTTTTTATTTAGTTTTTTACAATGAATGAACTCACAACCTCACTTGCTGTTATTGTCCTGTCTGTTTATATAAAAGTTGCCAATAGATAGAAAATGTCTTCTACGAATGAGACAAATCAAAGTATTTGTCTGTTTTTGGTAAATTTAGAAAAACAGAAACTAAAATATTCCACAATAAACTGTAAATCACTCCTTTTAACATTTTAAAGTATCTAAACAACATCTCTTTTATTTAATGGAATGAGTACATGTCTAAAATAGGTTGAGTATAAAAACAGCTGTAGTGATGAGACGTCATAACGGCTAAAGTGAGTTAGGAGTTATGGGACTGGATTGTTTTGAGACCATTAATACATTTCAACATATGACATATTTTTATACAGCACCAGATTTCATTGGGATTTTATATTACAGACCAACACAAAGTGATGCACAATTGTGAAGTGAAAGAAAAATTGTGAATTTTTCTGTTTTTAACAAGTAAAAAGCAAAATGTTAAACTGCATTTAACCACTTTTACTTTGATAATCTCAAATAAAATCTGATTCAGTGTAGCCTTTAGGGGCCACTTGTCTTTAAATGTGTTATTTGAACTCAAAGTAATATAATTATTGTTCTTTTGAGTTAATTTATCATGTAAAATTTGTTTAAAAGAAAAGAAAAAAAAGAAAAACACGCGCACACACACAAAAATTCTTAATAATGAAATAAAATATGGAATAAAGTAATAAAATATGGGAGATTTACACAATCCCTGAGAAAATACCTCTAAGCCTTTTTTTGTACAAGTTTAACATGAAGATGAGTCTCAGGCAGCTCCCCCAAAGGGGAATGACTTGAAGAACATTTGATGCGTTTTTTTTATAATCAGACAGTGTCTCGCCCCAGATGGTACAAGCGTTTGCACTAACAGGATTAGGATTAGCTTTAGATTAGATTATTACCTTCTTGAGTTTGTCTCTGAAACTTCTAACCTTACCTCCCAAGCAAGAGGCGCTGTAAATGGTTAAAGAACTTAAAAATCCTCCAGAAAAATACAAAAGGTTTGAGAAATTACACTACACGTGCCCCTCATGATTATTTGACTTTACAGTGGATCCATGTACTTCTCTGTTTAAGGTTTAAGTAAAACACAGATTTGAGAGCAGTCAGCTGGGGCCAGATGTATCCGAGAGGAACATGCAGAGTCTGAATCATCGCTGTTACGTAACTTGGGCCTTAGCAAGGGGAGGGTATATAGCATGAAGGGGGAGTGAAACCCAAAACAGACCACTGACCTAGATCAGCAAATGGTGGAGATAAGTACCTGAGGAGAGGGAGGCAAACATGCAACAGCCGGGTTAAAGAGAAAGACATGAAATCGGATTAAAGTAAGACGAAGAAAAATGTGATGAGTTTCCATGCCAACATGTGGTTTCTGCTTTGCTGGAAAACAGCATCTGAGTGGTTGTGAGCTACAGTGACACAAGCGGGCAGGAATGTGGGTCAGTAGGCAGCAGAGTTTGACAACTGAGACCGGGCCGAGGAAAGTTTTGTTGCAAGTGCTGGTGGGTATGTGTGGAGCGCACACTCATGGCCATCTGTGTGTCTTTTCCCGCTTGTGTTTTCCACATCTTCCTTGACCGTCAGCTGCTTGAAAATAGAATAAGGGGAAGGGTGTGTGTGTTCTGAATTGAGTAAGAGAGGGATGACTATGTCCACTTCTCCTGTGTTCAGAGCTCTACAAACTGATTTGTAACATTGAGAAGTTCTGTTGAACTGCTGTGTAGTGAAAAAGCATTTGAACTGTACAGAGCTCTTCTGATTTTACATATATGTTCAAGTCATCATATTTATGTGACCAGTATAACATGAGTAAGCACAAAATGAAGTTTTCAAATCATTTCATTTAAGTAAAAAGCTTTGTAAAAGCCAAACTGGGCCAATGTGGAAAAGTAATTTTCCAAACATAGTGAATTGTTGCGTCACCCTTGGTATTAACGACTGCTATCAAGTATTTGTAAAAGCTGGCAATGAGTCCTTTACAGAAAATTTGCCCCACTATGCTTTCCACAACTTTTTTAATTCGTCCACAGAGGATATTGAAGCATGAGCAATCTGTTAATAGATACACAACAGTAGTAGTGTTGCGTCGATTAAAGTGACTTAAAAGTCAGGCTCAAGTTAAAAATTAAATGACCATATACTTGACTTGATAAAATCATTAAAAAGACTTTGGACCTCCTCTCCAAAGGAAAGAGTCGGGTGTGATATGATAGAACCATGACAGGTGAACAATGCAGCCTGCTCTGTTCAGCCTGCCCCTGATATTTGCCAATATTTTCTCCTGTGTGATTGAGACAAATGATTTAATCACCAATGAAATAAAATTATTAATATTATGATGTGTTTAATTGATTTACAAATAATGTTTATCTCTTGTTTTATTTTTGTTGTTGTCATTTATTCTTGATATTTTCTTTGAGATTTAAAATTGCTGACAACATAAAAGCCGGTTTTTGCTGTTTCTGTATAATGGTGTTGCTGCAAATGTGACCTGCAATTTTTAAATAAATCTACCTCAACCTTATTTTTGTTGTCATGCCTTCTTTTAAATATTGAGACTCTGCTGGTTAAAGTGGCAATGCGACAAAAATCTCTTTGCATTTACTTTGCTGCTCACCAGCTTTACTTGCACATACAGATCCAGACTTTGATTAGTCCACTATAAAACCTGCAACTGGTTGATTTTTGGGGGTAGTGGGGATCCTCAGAGGAGGAGGACCTCCTGGTGTGTATCAACAATGGCCTTTAATTCAGGTCCCCAGGCAGCACAAGCAAACAAAAGCGTCCCACTTCTACCACTACCATGTTTGACTTGAGGATCATTAGAATTTGGAGGGTAAGTGTAGAATGTCTTCATTTTCCTTTTTGTTTATACCTAGTTTTTCTACTCTCTTTGTAATTGTTGAATCACCACTGACCTTAACCGTCACACGTAAGGCCTTGACTTAATGTTTGGGATACCTTTGTGCTGATTTTATTAAGACGACTGCTCCTGGGGGAGGTTCACTGCTGTTCACTGTCTGCTCCATTTGTGGATAATGGGTCTCAGTGTGGTTTGCTGGAGTCAGCTTCTTTTTAAGTGATGTCTCAACTATAAATGTCTGGTAGTAATCAGGCTTGGGTGTGGTGAGTAAAATCAAAGAGAAAGTGTGGTTACTCACTGTAAATTCATGCTTTGACAAGGGGCGAAATAATCTTTTTCACAAACGGCCAAGCTGGATAGATTTTTCGCTTTAAAAAAATAAATAATTTAACATATTTTAAAATTGTGGGGGGGGTTTGTACTCTCATTATTGTTATTTGATATTAACATTTATGTGGTGATCAGACATGTAAAACTAAATAATTACTTTGCAGTTTATCTTAAGTTTTAAATTTGTAAAGTGAAATAATTCTTGGGCTCCACAGTGGCGCAGTTGGTAGAGCTATTGCCTTGCAGCTAGAAGGTCCTGGGTTCGATTCCCGGCCCGGGGTCTTTCTGCATGGAGTTTGCATGTTCTCCCTGTGCATGCGTGGGTTCTCTTCGTATTCTCCAGCTTCCTCCCACAGTCCAAAAACATGACTGTCAGGTTAATTGGTTTCTCTAAATTCTCCCTCGGTGTGAGTGTGTGTGAATGGTTGTTTGTCTTGTATGTCTCTGTGTTGACCTGCGACAGACTGACAACCTGTCCAGGTTGAACCCCACCTCTCGCCCGGAACGTAGCTGGAGATAGACACCAGCAACCCTCCCGACCCCATTGGGGACAAGGGTGAACAGAAAATGGATGGATGGACGGATGAAATAATTCTTCTAAAAGGTAGCTTGCATTATCCTAACATTCATTCAGACATCACGTTTTCAGCATAACACTTTAATGTCACAAAAATAATCACAATTTGAAAATTCCTGGTCATCTATGCAGGATAAGAGATTTTTATTCCAAAATTTAATCTATAGACTTTTTTCCCCTAAATTCTTCCTGTATTTAGTTCATTTTTATGAATGAGTGCCGTCCATGTGGGGATGTTTGTGGTTATGCGTTGTGAGGCATTTAAAGTAAAAGCAACTGTTGTTGTTTGGTACCCAATATATTTCTGTTCTAAAAGATTACAATTTTTCAACACCGCCTTTGAAAGGGCTCAGTGTAAATTGCTTCCTTCATATTCCAAAAAGTGTCCGTCTGAATGAACCGCCTGCCACAAATGGCCTGAGAACCATAGTTTATATGCCCGTGCTGTAAAGGAAAAGTGAGATCTCTGTGTGATAAACTGTAAATCACACAGATCTTTAAAAGTCATTCCCTTTCAAAGTTCATTCATAGGTTAAACTTTCACCTGTTTCTCATTGGTCTTTATCACATCGCCCTGTTTACCGCCAGCATGTGGGTCAGAGATAACTAGTTGTACCTGCTCCTTAAAACCATAAACCCATGCAGAGAGTTTATGGTCTGTTTCCGTCTTTGCTCTGCTGTCTTAGCACACAACTGCACTCATAACATACAGACCTGAACACACCCTCTCAGAGATGGTACAAACATTGCCCAATGTGTTTGTGTTATTCCTCAAAAAAAAAAAAAAAAAAAAAAAAAAAAAAGGCAAAACTGTGGGGGTAGGAGAATCTTCAGTGCAACAGCAAGTGGATGTTAACAGTTGCGAAAGTTGATGACAATCTCACGTTTCAGAAATGAAGACGCAATGTTGTTGTTTTATTTTTGAATCTTTTTAAAAAATATATTTTCTCAGTGAAAAGTTCTGCATAGTGGGCGACTGGAACAGACTGTAAGTTTTCACTCCATTTATCTTGTAACCGGTTTATCTGTGAGTATTGCCAGATCGACGAGAACAACGAGTAATTTTTCCAGTCTTGGATGCACGCCAAAAACATGATGTGCTCATCTGTTTCTGTGGTTTTCCAGCCAGATTTACAGGTTTGAAACGGTTTTAGGTCCAAAATGAAGTGGCAGAATAGTTTATTACTTAGTTTGTGCATGCTTTTGTGATTCACCTTTTCAGTACAGTCACCTAAAATATGTTAGAAAATGTGTACAAATTAACTTGGAGATCTGTCCCTCTACCAAATCATCAATTTTCCATATTCTCCTCCTTGTTTGTGCTCATCTCAACCATCTCTTTGTGATCTACAAGGGTGACTTCTTAGCTACAAGTATGCTCCCTAATATGAAATGGTGCTCTGAGAGGGCACAGGAGAACATGTACACAAGCAATCACTCATTCACTTCAGCAGTTCAGCATGGCCAGAAAATCTGGTCTGGTAAGTTAACCGTCAAAACTGCACAAAAAAGATGGGATAAAGAGATCATCTTCCATCCTCTTTCTCTAAGGACAATGTCTGTTTGACACAATGACAAAGCAATTGAAGAGTTTCTCTTGTCAATATTTGCACACATGGGATGAGCTAAGGCCCCATCTTGAATAGTAAAACGCTTTCTCAATTTTTATATCTGATCTGAAGCCTTTTCATAAGCATTTCCTTGTAACGGACCTCGCAAAAGGAACATTTTCGTTTTCACTTCTCCAAAAACAAAAAGCACAAGCAGTAAGATGTGATCTTTTGTTCTGGATGTTTATTAATTTTCGTCTACCTCCACCTCACTGTGAAATAAGCACTTTGCATGTTGCTTGTTAAAAAGGTCATCACATGCAAAGCACATCTTTTGACTAGACTGTAGAAGTTTTTATCACCAGTATTGACCTCCAAATAAATTATTTCTTGATTTGGATAAGTTTTGTGGTTGTTTTGCAACAGGAATTGCTTTAGGCAGGTTTGCTGCTCTCTAACATTTGAGCGTATTTTCACTTCCCGATAGTGGCAGTTTAGGACAATCTTAGCTTATTAGACGCTTATTCTAGGTGCTTATTAAAACTGCTGTGAGTCAGGTTAGTGTTATCTGATATTCTGTTTGACTTTCCATAGAGAAACACTAAAAATGGTTTAAAAACTTGATTTCATATTATTGTTTGTGTCTTTTATTACTTCCAACAAAACTTCTTGGGTTCAGATGCCAGTTAAAAAGGGGGAATAAAATCTTGTGCATCAAAACAGTTCCAAAAGGGGGAAGTGAACACAGAACAGGTAAAACAACAAACCATTCCCAAGACGGTTGGAGTTCAGGGTGTGTCGGCCTCCTCTGTCAGGGTAGACTACCTGAACCACATGGCTGCTCCAAATGAACTAAACAAATGACAGGAGATCAGAGATGACTCATTCAGGCCTGCAGAGGCTCATCTTTGCTGAAGTCATTGTGAAGGCAGCAGAAACTCAAACGTATGAAATCACTCTGTAATGGGAATTCAATTAAGGCTATGCTGAACTCTGCAACCTAAAACAACAGACGATGCTCTGCTGAAGGTTTAATAGAGAAAATGCAAGCGGATACGTGAGATTTGGTTCCTACTGATAGGGTAAAAGCACAAATCCTCGAACAGAAGATTTGTGTTTTACTTTAGGGTATTAGAATAAAGAGGGCTGAACACAATATAGTTTTAAATAATGCTAAATTTACTTTCTATTTCCTGCGTATTTCTCATAAAATCCAAATGAAATCCACTAAGGTTTGGAGTTGTAACTAATAGTAGATATTGAATTTAAAATTTCTATGCAATACCACATTATAGCCCTATTGTGTACACTGGTTTATCCGATAATTTAAAGTGGGTTGCATACCAGCAACAAAAATCAGATAATTCAGTTTTTTTGTCGGGGTAAATGGACACGTATGTGGGATGCCCAGGTTGGCACCTCTTTCTGCAACCCATAAACCAATTCAAAACAAAACATATCTGAGATACTGGAGTGGGATGTAATCCAGTCTGGTCAACAAAGCAAGCAGCTGACAGGGGACACCTACTCAAAACGTGGGAGCACCAACTTCCCACTGACTGCAGCAGATAACTATGGAGGAGCAAAATGAAAACAATAAAAAAAGCAAGTTTAGAGCACAACTGACAGATAATTGATTATATTTTATCTTGTTTTGCTGTAATCATTGCAATCAACATTGTTGTAAATATTATCAGAACTGGACTTCGGGCTGTTTAACATTTTTATCAGCACAAGGTTACTAATGATTAGTTATCTTGTGTTTATATACGCGGTGTGGACAAAATGGACGAAATGGACGAGGAGGCCAAGCGTGCCAGACTGAAGGGACCGAAAACTGGAGCCAATTGAGGAAAGCCAGGCTGAAAGTCTCTTTATGGACCGTGTGCTTTGGAGAGGATGGATGATGCCACTGAGTAATATTCCATACCTGGCTGTGGGTTTTTTTTATTTGAGACAGAGCAGGACTTTGATTTGTTTTGATACTGGGGTTTCAAAGATATTTTGTTTTGAATTCAATACGTTAATTTTGCTTTCTGTGTGTTTGCTCAATTTTTCACCAGTTTATTAATCTGTGGATTTGCTTCTGCATTGTTTACAACCGTCTGGATCACGGTCACGGTGAATTAACAGCAGCAGGGAAGAAACGGTTCTGTCTTCCCATCTATTCACAACATAGCAAGAATGCTCACTCCCTGATACACTGACTCCCTTCCAGGCATCTGGAGGCTGTTTGGGAAATGACCTGGTTATGGGTCAGCTATATCCTGTCTTAGTGTGGTGAAACAGTCTCAGACAACCTTAGCTAAATCAGACCACACTGGTGTAGACACAGACTTTTGTATGGATCTGTATTCTCTGCTGTGACAAGCAGGACTGCATATAAATGTCCAGAACTACATTTTAATAATCAGTAAATAGTTGACGATACAGCATGCAGCAAATTTAAGCACCAAAGTTTTTGGGGGCTCAGTTTTGTCAGTGTGGATAGTTGAAGCATTCCTCCTGTCAGAGCGCATACCTGCACTGGATTCAAGTAGCACTTCACACAAGGGGCATTCCTCCACAGATACTGATTGTATTTATGTGAGTGTGACCTACTTCCTGAGCACATCAGATGCCCAGCATGCAGCAGCCACTGCAGAGGGGAGGATCCACAACACCACCACACAAATGCAGTCTCCCCTCAAGGGCAAATCTGAAGGACAGAGTCTCAAGCTCCTTAGGAGCAGCAGCTGGCATACAAAAGAAATACACATTTAGAGGAGAGTCACACATCAAAATACTTAGGGTAATTATGATAATGTGTGTCCTGAATGGGAAAAGACTATCAACAAATTGACCCATTGATAAAAATAAATAAATAAATAAATAAAAAACACTGACTTCAGTGCTATCTGCACTGGTTTTGGACAGCATGATACAAAGTTGACAAAAAGCTATACGTTATAATAGTGATGCTTCAAAAAGAGAGAAACATAAAAAAGGTTGTATCAAAAACATCTGTGTTGGCATTTTATTTAATGCAGTTGATTTATACTAAATATAAAAGAGAGAAAAGATTATATTATGTGGAGTTCTAATTCATTCAGTGTCTTTATAACCTCCTTAAACTAGATAATGTAGCTTTACAATATCTGTCGCCATTCATCTGTTGATGACACACAACTTTATATTTACCACATGATTAAAGTCCATAACAGCCAATGAGTCAAAGATTTAATCCTTTCTGATAATAAAAAGAGAAACAACAGGTTTGTGATCAAAGCACAACCTTGGGACTGCTTTGGTGAGAGTTTTAATTGACACAGTACATCTTGAAACCTTAATTTGGTCTGAATATCACAGGATCTTGTTCCTCCATTTGACATAGTTACTAACATATAATAGATCATATGGAAAAGTGGGTGGGATTTTAAGCTATTGTGTCTTAAATAATAGAAAGAATTTGCAGGGGGGTTTTTTAAATATATTTTCTGAATTACTTGGTGTACAAATGGCACTATGCAAATGCATTTGCTTTGCCTCAGATGAACTAGAGAGTGTGGTGGAGGCTATTTGGGGAGGATGATAAATCAATGTAATTTGCTATTACGCATTAAATATTCGAAATAAGCTTTCACACTGGTGCCAGCTCAGGCTGAGTGATGTTTCTGCGGAAACCAGTAATGGCTGAAATGTGTGCAAACCTAATCACATGGTGAGGCCAAGATAAATTATAGAGTTTGCTTGTTTGGAACAAAAATAATAAGACAAAAATGTTTGTATGTAAATATGGTATAAAAATTTAATGATGCTTTGAGTTTATCATGCTTTAAAAAATAAAAACAAACAACAACAATCAGAGAAGCATTGAAATCACAAAGTGACATGTGAATATAAAGTACAGCGGTGCTACTTTTTTCCTTTTTTATCATTTTTTTCCTACTTTCTTAACAAAAAATAGAAGTCTGGTGGCACAGAGGAGCAAAGTTGTAAGACAAACCCTGGCTTTGTCACCTTTACCCGGAGAAATATGCTATTATTTACAAAAGGATTTATTTATACATCAAGTCATTATTCATTCACGCTTGCAAACAGAAAGGCATTCACAGTACAGACCAAAGGTTTGGATACAACTGTGTGTCCAAACTTTTGGTCTGTTGTGCAACAATGAAATGAAAACATGAAATCCAAGATTTTTTTTTTTCCTGCCTCACTGGTTTAAATGTTTGTCAAATATAAAATATTTCTTATCACAGCATATCTGGAAATAGCTTTGCATTAGCAATAAAAAACAATTATGACCCATTGTTCAAAACTGTGCAAAAAAAACAAAAAAAAAAAAACAAAACAAAACAAAACAGCACATCATAGCAAACTGCTCCTCCCCTTAGCAGGTTCACAGGGCGTGGCAGTGGATTTGACAGGAAGCCCACAGCCATATGATTTCATTTAGAACATATTTCACAGCTATTTACAGGAGGCAAGTTGCGCTTATAAAAGAATAGCTTTCATTGAAAGTGACAAGTAATACATTTTTTGTGAGGGTAGAAGTTATCTGCTGTCAATGAGGCAGTTGTTATTAAGTCTCAGGAGCGTTTGAGTTCAGATAATCTGCGGAGAAGCTGCTGCTGCCTGGATCGGAGGCGCTTCTTCTCCTGAAGGTGCCGCCTCTCGCTGAGATGCAGCTCCTCCAGGTAATCCGTTGCCTGGGTCAGGATAGCCACCTTGGGGGCCTTGGCCGACTCGAGGCTGGGGATTTGATCCCGCAGGGCGGTGAAGCGAGACCTGAGGTCGTTCCTCCTCTTCCTCTCCAGAAAGTTGTGGTTTCGCCTGCGGTCAGAGTCCTCCGCATCCGAGTTCAGCGGGGTGTCCGAGGGGGAAGGCGGCAGCTGGTGGGATGTCGTGCAGGCACGCTTGCTCAGAGGCTCTTCTTCGTAGTCATCGTCATCATCCTCATCCTCTTCTGGGTCGCTGTCCGGCGAGCGGGCGGCGTAGTTGTGCTGCTGCTGATGGATGGACATGTGGAAGCTTTTGGGGCAGGGGTCCGCGCGGACCCTGATGGTGACGGGTTTCCTCCCACTCAGCAGCCGCACTCGGTTCTGCTTGCTCTCCACTGTGACCACGTCGATTTCTTCCTCATCGTCTGTCATCACAGAAGAAAATAACTCATGAATTCCCTGTGGAAAGGTTCATATGAGGACATTGCACAGTCATCCTAAAACTACAAGTTTCTACAAAGAGGGTTAAAGTGTAACTAAAACAGTAACAAGGAAGAAACATTCGTAATAATGAGGCTCCAGTCAGTGGCTATTCAATAATCTAAATGAGGAGATTCAAAGGTAGATCGCATAAATTAAGCTGGAAAATGTTTAACTTCACTCTGAAAGGTATTCAGGAAGCAGAGGTGAAGGGTGGCACCAAGAAGGGGGGGAGAGGTTTGAGGCATTCCTAGAGATTTGCGGCACAACTGTTCTCTTGTCAGACTTTCTAGGCAGCATTTCAAAAGTTTTTCTTCAACCAATCAAAAAAGTGATTCTAGAATAGCTATGCCAGGCTCGTAGCTGTTTCTGAACTATACCAGAAAACAAAAATGACGAGACTCACTGATACATCTGACGTATTTAGAGCTGAGGCAAGAGAATGTGGACGCATGAATCCAGTAAATAACGTCCAAGCTAAGTGAAAATAGCAGTTTCAGATAGTAACACAGAATAATCTTTAGTAAAATTAATTCCTATTGCAACAAATGTGCCTTGTTTTGTCTAGTTTTACTTGCTAATGTTATTTCTAAACCAAAATAGATAATTGACATTGTACAAAATGAGCATACAAATCTGGGAAATGACCAGGTATGATTTTTTTTAGAATATATTTTACACTATTTACAATTTACAATATATTTTGAAAAGGTATCGTACTTTTCTGACCCCACACTCTAACATCAAGATTAAATATTTAGGATAAAAAAAATACAAATAGTAAACTAAGATTGGCATGGATGAAAAAACATGCCAGCATCAATTTTGATAAAAAGGTACTCGAAACTATAAATTTAGAATTTAGTTGTTTTTTTGTTTTTTTTCTTTTGTTATGGTTTATGGCAGCAACACAACTTGGCTATTGATTGTAGTGTGTGCCATCCAGTGACATTAGTAGCCCCCATTTGGTCACCCCTCACAAAACTTCCTGGAGACGTCCCTGTGCGCAATGGCAATAAATCATGAAGACAGAGTAAATCCGCCCCTCCAACTGCAACCAAAGATAAAGAACCGAGGACTGTTTGCCTTAAAGTGATAGGGGCGCGGTATTTAAAAGGAAGCATGACCCGTTCAGAGCAAGCAGAAGGCGCTTTTTGTCAAAGAAAGAGAGAGAGAGGGAGAAAAAAAGTCTTATTTGAGGTCGATCCGGACAACCACTTTGCCTCGGTGGCGCCTTGCTTTTTCCAAATAACCCATTGTTGGTGGGCACAATATAACCCAGAGGCAGGGCAGGGTGGGGCCGTCCTTACCGGAGGAATCAGAGCGAGACTCTGAGCCAGACGACGCCGGCTTTCTGCAGCTGCTGGCGGGGAAGGTGAGAACGGCGGCGGGGTCCACGCAGTCTATAGCCGCGGAGATGAGACCACCCGTTGAGGCGCACTGCGTCTTGGTGGCCCGGACTGAGATCTGTTGGGGAGCCGGGGTCTGTGCCGCAGCCGCCGACACTTTCTCAGAACTACTCCACATGCAGTCCTGGATGATGTGCGCGCTGAGGTTATCAAAAAGCTCCGTGGGGTCGGGCGTGAACGTACCCTCATACACCTCATCTGACCCCAGCACCTTGGTCAGCCAATTTAACTTGTCCCCCGGAGAGAAGTGCAGGGCAGAGTCACACAGAGTCCTGTGGGGGGACATGGGAGGGGTGGGCAGCAGCTCGAACTTTTTCCAGATATCCTCACTGGGCGCAGTGGACTTATAAAAATCCTCCTCGGTGTCGAAATCGTGAAAAAAGTAAGACTGGAAACAATCAAACTCCATGTTTAGGCTGATAAAATCCACGATAATCCCAGAAATGAGGGAGATCCTGTGAAGTCCAGAGAAAGACATCATTAGTCATGTTACATCTAAAAGTTTCTCCCGTCCGACTGATCAAATATCCATCTAATGGGACATCATTCCGGGAACAGCTGACTTCCAACAAATGAGACCACATTAATTATTAATCCCATTTTGCGGATGCGCTCTTTGCAGTGATGGATACAGGCTTTTACTGAATAAGGTTACTGCATATAATAACACACACACACATTATATCTCACATTATCTTATGTTTAAATTCAAGTCACGGTTAATTCAGTGGATAAAGAATGGCTTTAAGAAATCCCAAAGCCGAAGTGAAGCATTTCCTGAAATGCAGTTAGAGCTTTGTTCGGTACTAAAGCAATAAAGGGGGGGGGGGGGAGTGAGCATAGACCGGGTTAAAACACATCAAATGAGCTCCATTTCGTCACCAGAAACTCGGCGTGTAAGAATTAAAAGTACCCACCGGATCTCTGCAGGTTCCAAAAGCGCAATTCAGCACATTAAAATCCGCCTGTTTCAGCTGATGAAGTCACAAGAAGCTGACACCATTGACTGTAAAGCGGCAGAGAAAGGGGACGCTGTCTGGAAATCTGTTTCAGTTTACTATTAAAGAAATACTACTTTAAATTAAAAGCAGAAAAAACACCGCCGGGGCTCAGACAACAAACGCAAGACCCGCCCGCCTCACAATAGAGAGCCCACAGTGCGTTTTTCGCGCCAGTGAGATATCCTGTTATATGGCGATAAAAGCGCAGGGAGGAGCCGCAGCCGCAGCAATGTCTGCTGCGGTAGATCCGGGTAAAGCCCCTTTATTAGCATCAGAGACGTGGGGGAGGCGCGCAGAACCCCACCCCGGTATGCAGCACCAGTCATGGCCACAATAACAGATTTACTATAACTGTTTCACTCCTATTAAGGATAATAATGACAATGTCAGGGTAAAATTGCAAATTAAATATAAGGTAAATTTATTCTCGTTGCAAAAAATGTGTGTTTCTAAAAAGGTAATAGACCTAACATTTGCAATTCAGTAAAGTTGAATATGATTCGGAAACGATATTATTATTATTATTATTATTATTATTTTTTTTTTTTTTTTTTTTTAATTAGTTCAGTTAAAAAATTAGAGGTTCATTACGCACAATGTGATAACATCCAGGATTTTTTTTCTTTTTAATCAAGGCTTACAGTTGTAAAAGCCTACAACTTAATTTATCAAATAATTCAAATACAACATGAGACTAGAAGCAACAACAAAAAAACTTTAATCCATAAAAGTTGAGTCATAGCTTATGTGAGCTTAGGGAAGACAGCAGTCTTCCAGACAGTCCTTTACAGCTAGGATAAGTGACAAAAGGTCTTGGCTAAACAGTCTGGCTCCAAAGAGTGCTTCTGCCAAGCTTTTGATTGGAAAATTAGGTGGAGGGAAAAAGTGTGCTTATGCAATAGCATCATTGAGAGGATTGCAAAGTTAAACCCATTACAGAGTTTGTGGGGAATTCACAAGGTGTGAACTGTGGCTGGCTTCAGTGCTTCAGTGGATCAGGCACAACTCTCCACTGGTTCTGGCCCGCTATGTTTCATCAAGGCTTCCTGGAGCTGCACTTGCAACCTGACAAGGTTGAGGGCATTTTTTATTTTACCATTTGCAACATTTATTGCAAAAATTTTCTTTCACTTTTACATCATTGTTATTTATTTAGATTTTTCAGGAGGCTCTCCAAATTCCCCAACCTTGGAAACTGCCATATTACTTTGTATGTAGTTCATGGGGTTCATGTCACCCATTTTTAACTGCTGGCCTAACCTCATGTCTTGTATTATTAGTTTATTTCTGTTGTTGAACCTCCATGAGTATCTTACAAAAGAAAAACCAACAGTTCTTATAAATATAGATAACTGATTTCAGGTTATTTTTGGCCAAAGTAACTTAGTATCACCCTAGAATGACTTTATGTCTGCAGGAATGATACATGGTTATTTAAACATAATTTTGTACAATAAGAAAAACATTACTGAAACATAGAACTTCACATCTCTTGGCTTTACACAAAGTAACTCTTTTTATTCATCTGTATTGTACATTTTGATAACTTTTGCAGTCAGTAAAGCCATTAGGGCTAGCAGTTTGCTACATCCTGTTCAGGTTGACCTCAGTGTTGCATGTCTTTGAACAGGGGAAGGAAATAAGAGCTAAGAAAAGCAACCAGTGGGCAGAAAATGTAGAGAGAAAGGTCACTTTACCACTTTACCAAGCATGGCAATTAGACTTATCCCTATATGTTTTCTGATAATTATATAGAAAAGCTTAAATTATTTTTGAACAGTTTGAATCAAAATTGAGAGCAATGTTACAAATTTCACTGGAAATGCTTTTTCTAGTGAATTAAATTTTTTACATTTCTAGATATTTGACTCTCCAAAGCTAAGGCTACTTGAATGAGGTTTTGATATATGCTACCCCACCGTAATTATCTATCTATAATCTAATTATCAGCACAGAAATGAAAGATTGCTTACTAACATATCACAATACATGCAAGATGACTGGGGTCAGCATTTAAGTCAGGGGTCACATCCAGGCTAGTTTGATGTCTTCCTTGCTCTGACTGCAATTCTCAGACGTATAGGCGACATGTGTCGACCTCAACACCAAAGATTACTTGAAAGATTAACCTACATTCCCCTAATCTTGTTAAAATTAGCAGAATTAAGAATTAATCTGCAACTTTGGTTACGTAAGGGCTTCTTTTCATTAATGTCAGTCAGATCAGACCAGTTTTAAACTAACTAGAACTTTTTTTTGAAGCTCCATCGATGTGAAAATGTTTGAGTTTGGAGATGTGGTTTGTAAATTGTGCTACAAAGAATCTGAATCAAATTAAAATTGGTTTCACACCCAGATAGAGACAAGACATCTAGGCTCGCTAATAGATGTTTATATTCCAAACTATGAAGCCATTCTCACATTGTTGGGTGGAGTGCACAATTTTAAATGGTTTGCATTTCGACACAAAGGAGCACAATGAGGGCCGTGTTGGGACTCGGCTGCTGAAGACCTCAGTAAGTGCCTGTAAAGAGAGTAATCTTCTTTAAGGAGCAAGTTTCAAAAGGTGCAAACAAGTTCATGTCCTAAAACAAACATTACTTTATTTGCTCTTAAAATTTCTTTTTACAGGGCAAAGAAGAACCACGCCTGAAAAACAGATGCTCTTGTCAGTGACCTGAAGCGTTGGATTAATGGTGTTGATTCAAGCGGTGATTAAACAGGGAGCTGATTTGTCCTTTTAATGTCTGGTGTAATTAAACGCTCTGTGCTGATGGGCGAGCAGGAGGTTAGAGTTTACCAACGTCCGGTGATCGGAGAGCAGCAGGTCAAGAGCATCCATCCGTGTCTTTCGCCTCCTGCTAATATATTGATCTTTGCCTTTGCCTTAGCGTGGGTTTCTTTTTATTTAATTAATTGTGCATACACCCAAAACAAAACCTTCAACGTGGAGGCACTGGTTCGTGATGGGCATCTGTCGTCATTGAGTGTCTTAATGTCTAGCACGTATCTCTTTTTTTTGAAGCTACAAGCCAAACTTACTTTAAATATATTTTTGTTGTCTACAGAGGAACTTGTCATTGTCATTTGTTCAGTGAGCTTTTCCTGTTTTGTTTTTGCACCTTATTTAACTGAGATAAAAACTGCCCTTCCAAAAGCAAGCATCCAGACAGATACATCTGGTGACATCACTGATCAGACATCACTGATTGTTTTTAATCACATTCCAGCAGAAATACAAGCTCTCTTATACTGTCAGTGTACATGTGGTTATAAAATATAAATTAACAGACAATAATAAAATAAGAAAATTCAAATATGCAAGATATCAGTTCTTTCTTGACAACACGGGTGGCCAGTTAGGATTAACTGCGTCCTGCGTACTGCAGCAGATAAGTAAATTGTTTGATTTTGAATTTCACAGTTTGACCAGCTTTCTTGTCCCCTGACCTGAAACGTTTAGTTGTATCTTGATGTTTTCATCTTAAGCAATATTTCAGCATTCGTTTGTGAGTTCATGTGATCACACCAAAGACGCATTGCTTTGAAACTAAGAGTTTTGATCTTCAGAGGAGTGGACAGTATTCGCTAAAAAGTGTTTTAGATGTTTGATATCTAGTTTTGGAACAAATCAGACATTTTTGTTTTTCTGAATCCAAAATTAAACTTTGGATTGTTTTTTTCGCATCACTTCAGAAGCTGAAATGAAATTTGTCTTCATGGTAGAATTGTATATAGATGTCTTTTGTCAAAATCCAAAGTTGAATGTAATATTTCTATTTTGCTGAATCTAAACTTCAGCAAAATTAAAGTTTTGCTTTAATTATGCATCTTCTTTGCATCCAGACACTAGAACATGAACTCTTATTTTCACATCTCTATAAGATTGCATTGGTGAACATATCTGTTCTGTCTGCTATTTTACATATTCGCTATATTTCTCCAACATTGGTGCAGTAGTTGCATGGCAACAAACCCAAATTCTTCTCTTAAACAATATTTTGGATAACTTTCCTTTGGAGTTCATTTAAAGACAGTTAAGGAATGATTTTCAAATGCTTTTAGTAGGACTAAAAAATAAAGACTATTTTAAGTTCTTGTGCTTGTTGCAATAAATCTGCAATGTTATTTTGGTAAAAAATCTTCTGAGACAATGAATAGTCTCACACTGGAAAATCCACATCATGGCAGTCTAAAGTCCATAAAAGTTTGCTTTGAAGCATAAATACATAGTTTTTATTCATTTAAAAGTGTTTCTAGATTATTCTTGAGTTTTTCCACTCACAAATTAGAGATCTCAGTGCTTATATACCTTCAAATTTCCACAGTTTCACTAACACTTAGTTTTCTATGCTTGGGATATTCCATTTACCCCAAACAGAGGTATTCAAGACTATAATCTGCTTCTCTCGACTCTTTATTCTTTTCCGTCCCTTTAAAAGTTTGTGGTATTCTCCTTTGTAGGGGAAACCCTGTTTAACACCAATAAAGGCATCCCCCTCCAGTCGTTTCACAGCTTAACTTCAAGTAGCCTCTATTGTTCCTTCTAGTTAAAGCAGCATATGTGTGGGGATGCTAAAAAAAAAAAAAATGGGTGAAGGGTTTGGGATCCACTCGGCTGAGTAACAGTGTGGCCTGTAACTCCCAGTCAGCCTCCTGGAGAACATTAAACCCACCACAGGCCAGGAATTTGGAGGGTTTTTCAGAGATTCTTTAAAGCATTGCCCACATGTGCAATACAAGAGGGAGTACCCGCTTTCCCCACGACCTCCCTGACATCCCCTGGCCCTGACCTGTGACCCTTCCCTCCCAGCTGAGAAAATACGATTTGTAACCGGTTTCAAAATGGGACCAGTTAAGTCACACAAATGTTATTGTGTGACTTAAAAAAACGTTTTAAAAAAAACACACCCCGAAAAAAACACATTCTGGTGCTCTTCCATCCGCAGTATGTTGCAAAACAGAGTTTAACTGGGTTCCAGTTTTACCTGCTTGCAGCTTTCACATACCACAGATCTCTATCTGTCAACATTGTGCATTACATCAGGCTTTTACTATGGGCTGTCATTTCCTCAGTGAAGTACTGCAGCAATAAAAGGTGGTAAGATTGCAGTCAAAGTCTGCAATCTTGAACATAATGTGTTGAACTGACCAAAGCAGCACATTATAAATAGCCACCGATAAAAGACAAAATCCTGCCTGTGATTAGAATGAGGCCAATTTGAAGTTTATTCTTACTGTGTGAAATGTGCTTCACAAACAAAGTTTTTAAAATCATAACTGTGTGAGTTAAAGGAAATATCCGAGAGTAGCTATGATGAATAAATGTTTGATTTGATTGATTTCAACTGCTGCCTCGTTGCTGCAAATTTTGACAGACTTATGCTGCCACCTAGTGTTTGAAATGTGTAAATGATCAAAAACTACTGCGTTCCGCCTCTTAAATACAGTGAGGAATCCCCTAACATAGACTAAATAAGGGTAGAATAATATGCTTATTTCAATAAAAATATATACAGCATAAATGTAGCTGTGTCAGAGGTAAATGTTTTATGATTAAAAAAAGGAAACAGTTCTAAAACATTACTGGTTACATAAACATTGGAGACCATGAAGACCAAGGAAACAATATTTGTAGTCTCTATATGCAAAAATGGTAGGAAGCATTGGTAATTCAATATAATTGAATATAAATGCATGTCACAATTTTAGGTTGTTTTTGAAAAATCTTAAAATACACAAGAACATGTAAAAGATTTCAAAATGCATTAATATGTTTGCAAGGGACTAGCAGTAACAATTGATGACCAAATGAATAATGAAATAATGAAACTAATAGATATTCACAAAAAATATTTGACAAACATTTATTGTATTGTGTTTTAAGTTTCATGACAAAAATTATGGCATTTACATCTATGACCAAAAGATGACGACGTCACTAAAGTTATGAACACATTGCTGGGGATTCACTCTGCAGAGGAGTATTGCACACATTTTCTCCCATTCTGTTATTAAATTTGAACTTAAACTATTTTAAGTTTGTGGGATGTCTTATTACATATTAATATCTTATTTCTTCTATTAAGGCATTAATATTTCCTTGATCACTTTTTTGGCACACTGACAGTAAACAAAATATGCTACAGAATTAAATGTATGCTAAGGTATAATAAAACTACATTAACTCAAATAACATTGATGTAAATATTTTTGGTACATTCCTGACTTACCCAAGACTTTAGTTATTTTCTTGACATGTATGAGAAACCTCTTCTGTCAAGCATTAAGATAATTGAACAATATGCACCCCAAATCTACTTTTCAATCAATCAATTAATCAATTCAGTAATTTTATTTATAAAGCACACTTCACCCTGTAAAGCAGCTCAAAGTGCTGTACAGATCAATAAAAACAAACCGACAAAAACAATTACCCACCCCACATTTCCATATACTTTGGCCATTATTTATTAAAGTCGGACAAACAAGAAAGCATTAAGCCTATTTAACATGAATTTAGCAGCACATGAAGGATTTTTCCTGAAGCTACTCTTGGATTTTTCCTGTGCAGCTCCTGGGGCGGCAGGCTAATTTTCTGACTTTTCAGCTCTGCTCTTTTTTCAGGGAGGGATTTGAAAGAAAACATTGAAGCAACACAATGCAGGTTGCTCTAAGTTGTACTAACCAGTCATCGAGCACCACAGAGGGTTAAAATGGGGTAAATTGTTTTGCACGAATGCAATTTTACATGTTCCAGTGCTAAGTTCTCAAAGTCATGAAAAAAAGTAACACAAGAAGCAACAATCCCTGATTTACGTGAACAAAATACATTATTCTTATGGATTTTTGCTTCTCTGCAAAAATGTCAGTAGGATTTAAATGTTTATTTAACATCTAAATTCCTGTGGCCAGCTGCTTATGCCTAACTAAACATGTTTTCTTAGTTTCGCTTTAGGTCAGCATGGTGTGAGAAAAAAAAAAATTTGAGCATGATAGATGAGAAACTACAACCGTTTTACAAACTTACTGCAAATGGAAGTTAAAAGTTCAGAGCTGAATTTTCAATTCAAGATCCAAAAATATATTTGATTATCAACTCTTAACATCACTTAAAGCTTCTGTTGGTAATATCAGCCATTTCATGTGAGTATGTTTTGTCAATTAAAACTTTATCTATTTTTTTTTTAAATAGACCCGTAACCCTAATCCTAACTCTTTTAGCATGATCCTGATAATTCAGTCTCTAGTCTATGAGAACAGCAGTAATTTGTCACAGATTACATTAGCTTTGCATTGGGAAAATGGACTGTAAAACATTCTGTGAGCAGTAGCATCTTAGGCACCATCAGATGTGTCAGGCAGGGGGCATGCACTGCAACAAGACTACATGCAAAGTATTGAATACTCACAAGTCATGCAAAGTGTCTTCTCAGAAAATATGGAAATAAAAGATATACCATTCCAAACAGTCCAATGAAAATCTTTTCTTGAATATCTATTTTGCTTTGTAATGGATTATTGGCTCTTGTGAAGAACTTAGGGCCATATGAATAAAGCTTTTATTTATATCAACTTACTGCGTATTATTTAAAGTGGGTAGAGGTCATTTTGCCCTTTTGCCGATTTGTACCTGACTTTGTAAGACATATACATATGGAATTCCCTGGTTACTTCAAAATGCTGAACTGACAGTAAAAGAAAATCTGCATCAAATTTTGGACAGCAGTAACCACAGAGGAAGAGAAAGACTGAAACAAAACACAGCCTACTGCAAGATAATGGTGGAGGGCAAGCTTAGTAATGCTCCAGGGCTACATCATTTCTTTTGGTACTGGAAGTCCACAGTTAGTGGAAATAGACATGTTGATGTCACAGGAATTTCCGGGAAAGGAAACTGAGTGTTGGGCGGATGTTTAAACTGAACATTTATCCTGATATCTCAAAGATCGACAGTGCAGGGGTGCAGTTGGCAGCGCTGTTCTCTTGCAGAAACAAGGTACTGGATTTAAATCCTGGCTCTCAAAGAGCTTCCTCCAGCAGTCCAAAAACATGTCTATTAGGTTATGTTTTTCTTTAAGCTGTCATTAGGGCTGAGCTTATGCATACATTGTCTTCTGTCTACACTCTATTTTTGCCTCTTGCCCAATGACCTTTTGAGTTAGGCACCAGCTCCCATGCAAGGTTAAATGAGCATGGATGGGCGAATATCGGCAAGACTAATAAGGTTTCTGAAGCTGCCGGATGCAAACTCTATTGAAACTCTTCAGATTAATTGGGAAAAAGTGGTTGCAGAATGTAAGCATCAAATGTCAATGAACTGGAATCCTTTTTCCATGGGAAGCTTGCTTAGATTTCATAATTTTCAGCAGGTCGTGTCAACAAAAGGTCATGAAGAGGTTGAAATGTTTTAGGTACAGCTGTTAAAGAAATGGTATATTAACAAACATGCCTTCTACATTTTAGCTGTTTAACATTTTGTACCTCTCATTTCTCACATCTTTAGTACGTTTTGTGTTTTTCATAAACTCTCAAACTGTGGACAAAAACTGTGTATTTGACCTTCACATGTTATCTCCGTGTAAGGCATGTGAAACTTACATTTAGTTACAAGAATATCTGGTTCAGCCTTTTAAGGCTGTGACCCGCATTTGCAGAGAAACAGAGCTACATCATTTCAAAAGATTCTCTCTTAATTGTAGGAATTAACTGTAATTTCTACGGCTTGGCAGCTCTCAGACATTTAAGAAGTAAAAATAAAATGCATATCAGAAAGTTACACTATTCTGATATGTGTTCCAATGTGTGTGGAATGATTATGTGGTATAGGGTGTTGCCATACCATGAACATTCGATCCCTCTGACGTCTTGACGTGGCGTAGTAGAATGAATGAGCTGGCCAGATACAGCACGAGTTGAGTCATACAAATTTGAAGAAGAGGAGAGTTCAACATGCTGCTGCTGTGAGGAGCTGTAATTTTAAATATAACACTACATATTCATATCAAACTGGTCCAAAATTAACCAGTTTATCGAAAAAAGATGGCCCGAGGAGAAGGCGCCGAGCAGTACACCGCAACTTTACTGGCAACGACAGTCAAACCCATGAAGACAGAAATCAAGGCGGTCAAGGTAGGATGGATTTTCCTGTCTAAATTGAGTTTTTATGTTTAAAATAAACGCGGACAATTTCTCATAACTTTCATCCAGGTTCGGGAAAAGGCGCCTAGTTTTGAAGTAGTAGTAAACGCCGTGGGCTTTTATTTTCTGTCGCTTTCACGCAGCTCGGCGTATCGTGTCCTTCTCTGCCCTCGAGATTTGAATTTCACCCGGTGTTTTACCTTCCACCTGTTCCCCCTGCTTATTTGCGGAATGAGGTTTAAATGAACGTCTATTCAAACAAATTTCCAAACAGGTTTTCTTTTATTTTTTCCTTTGTCGGTCTTGTGCAGAGGATGTAGGACACATCCTCTGTAGTAGCCTACTTCTCATTCCCAGAGCTCGGTCAGACACGATTTGCAAACCATGTTATTTGAATGAGCGGAAATGAGGAAAAATGAACTTTAATTGTTGCAAATTTCCTTTAGAGTGAAAATAAGGACTCTATTTGATGCTATGTGCGTAAAACTCGCCACAATATTCCGCATATTAATATTAAAGATACTTTCTAGTGTTGTAATTTTTTCATTAGGAAGCATACTCTGGTATTAAACCACAGCTGGGTAGTATGGATGTTTACTGCAATATTATACATAATACAAAGGTTTTAGGTAACTGGTCTTTCATTTCTGATTATAAACATGTAAATAAAGAGGGAAGGAGTGGGGGAGAAAAATTACAAAAGAATCCCTCTGCCTCACCAAAGGCTTTTGCTTGCTGAATCTTGTATTTGGGATTTGGCTTTTAAGGTATGTTTTACATTAAAATAGCAAAACTTAAATAAACAAAATGACACCTATTTGTCTCGTGGTCAAATTAAATTTTAAGCAATTTTGGTTGCGTTATATACAAAACTGTGTTAGCTTTTAGAAGTAATAACCCCCTCACATATACTTCATTTTTTCAGCGGCCTGTTTTGTTAAATTTGATAGAGTGTAGTTTGGAAGTTTGTTTAAACATAATTTATGGTTATTGCATTGTAAAAGGCTGCCAATCCAATTCTGATTAAAAAACAAATACTAAAAATAAACTGCCTGTTAGCATTTATATATAATTTGATATGGTTTCTTGTCATCTGGAGAGATGATATGAATTTGAATTAAATAGGTTTACAGCGGCTGTGGCTTTCCCCTCTTTTACGTGCTCTTGAAGGTGATTGGCCAAAACCAAAAAGTATGTAGTGTGCAGGCCTTGTAGAAAAATGTCACACAACCTGCAACATCCCATCTCAGGAGCCAATGGCTGAGCTCGGCTGATGCGATGATGCTGCCTCGTGCATGTGAACTAAGGTAACCTCAGCCTCTGATTCAGACAGGATCTAACTGATCAGTTAGAGAGCGAGGCCGTGTGAAGCAGAGAACCAGAGGGTTAAAAAAAGACCCCTTCATGAGTCCCCGGGGAGTTTTTACAGTCAGAAGCATGAACTGTTTTAGCGTCACGTGACGTCGATTCCATTATGCATCTCTCTCCCTGATGTTTCTCTTCCAGCCAAAAGAACAGAGGAGGAACACACAGAAACTATCTGTGTGGAGTAAACTGTGCTATGCCTTCGGAGGAGCTCCCTACCAGATAACAGGCAGCGCTCTGGGCTTCTTTCTCCAGATCTACCTGCTCGATGTGGCTCAGGTGATTAAGATATGCTTCCTTAAAAAGGGGAAGTTGAACAAAATCAGCAAAGAGGCTGCAGAATATTTACAAGCAGTTATCAATGATTCTTTTCAGTAGCAGAATACACTGATTACCTTGGAGAGCAAAGTTTGTGTTGGCTCAGTTTAACAGTATCTGTTGTGCTCTATTCAGTCAGCCGAATGAACTTGGGCTCCTGCTGTCAGCTTTGTTGCCGAATTAATCTTTTCCACTGTTCACAGTGAGAACTTATGTTAGGGCCCTGCAGCTCAAAGCATGACCTCATTGCAGCATCTGCTTTTGTGTTGTTGTGCTCATTCTTCTTTGGCACCATTCTGTTTGCAGCTGGATCCTTTCTACGCCTCCATCATCCTGTTTGTTGGTCGGGCCTGGGATGCCATCACAGACCCAACTGTGGGGTTCTTGGTGAGCCGGAGTAAATGGACTGGCATCGGCCGCATGATGCCCTGGTAGGTATAAGTTTGGTAAATGTTAAACAAATGCTGACACAGAGCGATAATGACAAGGGTTCCTATGTAGTGTAGAAAAGTCTGGAACTTGATCCAAGAGTTTTGCAGATCTAGAGCAGTGTGGAGAAAACAACAGATTACATCTGTCTGTCTCTTCTTCCATCATCCATTCATCCATCTGTTCATCCATCCGTCACTTAATAGTAGATTCTTCTATCCATCCATTAGGGGTGGACGATATGGATTTAATATTTTATCACAATATTTTGTGGTATTTATTGTGACAATAATAAAAGTGACAATAAAAAGTGCATTTAAAACTTTTTATTATTTTTTTTTATTTACTCTGCTCTAACATTTATTCCCCTCCATGTCTTAATATTTTATTTCTAATCAGTGTATCTTACTGTGTAGAAGTATGGAGGAGTTTTGCAGGGTTTCCTCTGAACTTCAGCTACATTCTCCCTACGTTTTAGTCCTTACACTCCCATCTGTTTAAAGAACCACTCCAAAGAAATGAGGGCTGACTTTAAACTTACTCATAGCTGGATGTTGCAGTAAATGTCAGCCGCACATGTGTCAGACTTGTGGATCTAGAACTGCCTCCTTTTTGCAGGTCTGTTCTTTATTACAACCAACACATAAAGCTTAACAGAACAGACAAAGGGCAGCAGAAGTACGGGCTGTAAAATTTACATATTGTACTTTATAGCATCAAATGATCCCCAGCAGCCAAATGCATATGGCTGATCTCAATGAGGAAGTTGGGTTGTAAAAATAAGCAACGTTCATGTTTAATTTTTAGCGTGAGGTACATGAAGTTCTCTTGGGGTTACAAGAATATCTCCTAAGCCTGTGATCTGAATGTGCAGATGAGCAGAGCAGTGGCTATAAATGATTCTTTCTCACTGTAATTCATCAGTCTTGGCAGCTGTCAGGCTTTTTAAAAAGTGAGAAGTAAAACAAGCTGCTGCTGCGCGAGTTGCATGTTGTCGGAGGAGGAGGAGGGAAGAGTAAGTTTGTGGCTTCAGTTATGATTGGTCCCACCCACAACACACCATCCGATCCAGCCAATTAGAAAAGGAGAAACAATGAGCGCTACGTCTAGGTTGGATTTTTTTTTTTTTTTTTTTTTTGTATAATGGAGGGAAGCTTAGAGAAGCATACATTGTGTTTAAAGCAATATGTGTCCAAACAGTAGTAATAAAAAAAAACAAGTTTATTGTGCAAACAAAAAAAAAAAGGTAACAAATGCTTAAAATATTAGTTCTGTTTAGATTTAAAACTAAGTCTTAGAGGTTTGAGGAAGTTTAGGTTATTTCCCTTAACGCTTACCTCCGCATGAGGTTAGACCAGATGTGTTATTGTGAGAGACTGTTGGGTCTCGCAAACCTCCTTTACTGAAACCAAATAGCAAATCAAGAATGTCTCAGCCATTGTTACCATTGCTGGGGGTGCAGTTTCATATGAAAGTACAAGTTCACAAACTTCTCTTCCAATAAAGAAACATCCTGGTGTGAATAGCGATACATCCCAAAAGGAGAGGCAGATTTTAGACAAAGGTAAAGGCTGCAGTTAATATTGATAATAACTTTATTGTTGGTTGCTTGACAATATAATTTACCTCCAAACAGTTGATCAGGTTTTCATAAATCCCAGACAAAAGGAATTTTTACAATAATCACGACAACGCCTTAAAAGTACTTTGATCTTTTTTTCATATTTTTGTACATAAAAAGAAGCTCATATGTCTTTTTTTAGCCGATTGTGCTATGAAAAGCTGAAATAAAATCCAGTGCGACCAACTGTCATCAGATTGTTGAAATAATGTAACATAATCTCAATCTAAACCCAGCTTTTCTATGGAGATCTCAAACGTTTGTTAGAGAACATTAGTAAACAAACAGCATAATGAAAACCAAGGAACCCAGCAAGTTAGTAAACATGAAAGAAAACTACAGTGAAGTTTAAAGTAGAACTAGATTATAAAGCAACCGTCCTGAGAGTCCTGATCAATCCATCGTCTGACAAAATGGAATGGCACAGCTACAAGTTCACAGAGATTTGGCCATCCACCTAAACTGACAGGTTTAAAAAATATATAACACCTTAATCAAAGAAGCAGGGATTTGGTAAATCTGGGGGAGCTACAGAGATCCACCGCTCAGTTGTTATCCACATTTAAATCTGATCTCCTACAAAGGAGTGAACTGAAAAAATATTTCTGGAAAGAAAGTCATCGTTTAGTTTCACACAAGTCATATCATATAGATGAAACCACAGTGGCAGAAAATAAAACTGCATTTCATCCTCAACATGCACAACATCCCACCGTGAAACAAGGCGGTAGCAGCAGCATCACCTAATCTGACTGAGACTAAGTCGGCCAAGAAAAGCTTTTAGGAGTTTTATAGAAATGTTTGTAAGGAGGCGTAATCTTGGCTCCGTTGTGAATTTTAAAAGCGGACTGCTGAGGTCAGAACAACCGACTCAGACTGGGAGCTGGAATCAGCTGGAGGTCTCACAGAGCTGAGGGAAGCAGTGGTACAGACTGAAGTGGGGTGGATCAGGGCCCCCTCATCACCTCATGCTGCCCTGCCTGAACCCTCTCTGCACGCTCCAACTCTAACAAGGCAGGATTAGGAGGATTATTCACAAAGCAAAAAGAGAAGAAAAGCAGCGACTGTAAGGCAGACTCAAATAAGAAACTAAGCGGATATGTTACAGTAGCAGGAAGGATCATTCATTAAGCACATTCATTGTGGTTTATTAACACTTTAAAGGTACTGCAAGTAATGATAAAGCTGAAACTTTAGTTGACATGTTCTGAATACTTCCCACTCATTTCTTTGCAGGGTCCTTTGCTCAACTCCGTTTGCAGTGCTGACTTACCTCCTGATCTGGTTTGTGCCTCCATTTGAGGAAGGAAAAGTCATCTGGTACCTGGTGTTTTACTGCCTCTTTCAGTCAATGCAGACGGTTAGTTTGTACCTCATGGACGACTTCTCTTTTCCCCTCTCCATCACACCGCTCGCTATATCTAATTGTTGGTTTCTGATTGCAGTGCTTCCATGTTCCATATTCAGCCCTCACCATGTTTATCAGCAGCGACCAGAAAGAGCGGGACTCTGCCACAGCCTATCGTACGTTAGGAGCTCTGCATAATGATTGTAAAGCATTGATGTTTTATCAACCTTTAAACCTTGGGGTCAATCAGGTATGACCGTGGAGGTGCTGGGAACTGTGCTGGGAACGGCCATCCAGGGGCAGATAGTAGGTGGAGTCTCCAGTTGTCCCTCTGAGCCTGAAAACTCCAACAGCACAAACATCACTATGAACACGACCATAGTTTCGCTGGAAGATACAGTAAGTGTCCCTTCTTGGGTGAGATAAAAATTTTATATTTTATTTTGTTCCAAACTGTTGGACTTGTTTTATTATTGTTTTAATCAGAATAAGTTTGTTTTATCATAACTGAAATCATCAGTTTATTTTATTTTGTGTGTTTATCCGACGGAAAGTAACAGAATTGTAACGTTTAAGGAAAATGCTTCAATGGCCTTTGAATTTCCTAATCATTTAATCTGAGCGTGTGACAGAACGAAAATACCTAAAACCTGCAGAATAGTTGCATGATGCTGTGGGAATCTAAACGCAATCGAGATTTTGAAGTAACACAAAAATGGATGTTCAGATATTCTGAGCTACAGTAGTTCTACAAAGAATAGGCAAAAGTTTCTGTCTCTAGATTTGTAAATCTAGGCATGAATAAAGTTAAGTTTTAGTTTTAAGATTTGACACCTTAACCATTGAGTGTCAACACAATCAAACTGATTTTTTTCCCTTGTTTCCATTCCTTCAGAAACGAGCCTACCTGCTTGCTTCCGGGGTGATCTGCATCATCTACGTCATTTGTGCTGCAGTTTTGTTTTTTGGTGTGAAGGAGCAAAAAGGTACGGAACCATTTCATCTTTCTATGTGTCCTTCGCTTTGAGACTTTTGAACCTCAGTGTTGAATTTCAACATTTAGTTTCCTGACTCTCAGTCATACACTTAAATAGAGAGATGTGTTCTGTACACTATGAGTGACATGTAGTTCTGCAAGTCCAGTATACTGACACTGTTTAACTGTAAGCCTTGTAAATTTGTAATTACTTTTGCAGCTTCAGTAAACAGTAACCGTGTTTTAAAAAGGCACATGAAGGTCATGCGCCATTTTAAATGGCACATGACCATGTGTGATTTTAAAATACTTAGTTGGAAACAAACGTGTCAGTTTTTGTTTTTGTTTTTGTTTTCACATCGTTCACAGATGAAAAGCTTCCATTAAAAAATGTGACGGGCACATATTTAGAGAGTTGGAGCTGTATTTATTTTTCCCTGTTGTCTTCCAGAGAGCGGTCGTAAAACCTCAACTCTTCCACTCACCTTCCGTCAAGGCCTGTGGGTGATCATGAGTCACGGACCCTACGTCAAACTGGTCATCGGCTTCCTCTTCACATCGCTAGGCTTTATGGTAAAAATTATTAATGCTTTATTTATTTAGGAGTTTTAGGATTTCCATTCTGCTTAATTTTCTGCTAAAGGAATCTGGTACTCGGTTTATATTCTACATATATAACCCTGTTTTATAATGTAATTTCACTTCTTTACAGTTGCTGGAAGGAAACTTTGCCCTTTTCATCACCCACGCTCTGGGCCACAGGAACGACTTCCAGAATATCTTGCTGGTCATCATGGTGAGTGTTTCTAATTTTTCCACTCAAGGACTCTTCCTGGAACAGCCTTCATCAGGGTTGAGTGGTTAGAGGACATAATTCCTGTCTGAAGCCTTAATCTGGACCAATTCTGAGACATTTTTCACACTAAGACACTGTGGACTAAAAGGCGACAGTTTTATGGGCGTTTAAGCTCATGGGGGGGCCGGTCACCCACATGCTTACTGTGCATTTGCAAGAGTTAAAAGAAGAGATGTCTTACAATAGAGCTTCTGTTGCTAGGCAACCCTTCACAGTGCAGTTATTGGCTGTCCACTCCTCTTCATCTTTTACGCATAGTTTTCTGCAACCTGCTATTCCTCATAAGATGTTGAAGCTTTTTCCATATTGTATACTTGAGGAAAAGGTTTGAAAGTGGAAGGTTCTCCTACAAATTACTTTGCTTTTGAAAGTTCAAAAGTTGTTTCTTGCTAAAATCTTCCTGAGAGTGCTTTCTTTCTAGTAGGGGAATGATTTTTCTCCAACTTGAAGGAGTTGGAGAAAAATCATTCAATTTAGTCCTTAATCTCTATTATTTCATCCAGTTTGTGTGAGGTGCTGGTACCACCAAGAGTATTGTCGTCTGCTCCCAGTTTTTGGTTAACTATTAATCATCGAAAGCCATAAATGAAGACAATTTTACTGCCAATGATAAGTACTTGCAAACATCTGACTGCAGCTGCATTTTGAAAATAGGTTTTTACTCACCAGTGATGCTGAATAAAAAAAATCTGATTTGAGTCTTTAGTTTTTATCTTCGATGAAAACGATTTTCACAATGTCTAAAACTAGAGGACACTGTCTCGATGTTCTGATTGTCTCTTGTTCACATCACTGAGAAATGCAACATAATTATTCTTGACTTCAGAGGTGAAGATTTTCTCCCACATAGTTATGCAACTTCAGTATTTAGTTGGCAATAGATGGCCATCCTAAGAGAACACTGATTTTTTCTTAGTGATGCTTTTGACCAATTCACTATAAAAGTTTATTTTTAACCTCCAGGCTGTTTTTGCACATCTAACAAGTAAATCAATTAAATCTAATTAATCTTTTTATTCCTGTATTCATAAGTCATGTATTATATTAGGTACATCTTTTTTTGATTGTATCTTTCAAAGGAACAGATTCTAAAAAATATGATTTCACAAATTTTCACATTTCACCTTATGCAAGACCAACCAATTAGATTTCCCTTGTCTCTTCCTCTCTACTTCATATCTGGCAGCCAGACCATCTTAATGTTTTCAAGTTCTCCAGGCTTTTTAATCTTGGCCCCTTTTCCTCTCATTTCCATCCCACTAACTAAAAATCTGGATGCTCTAAAAGTTCCAAACAGAATCATACACTTATAGCTTTTCTCCTCTGTAGTTTGATTTCTTTAGTTTACCACAGCTGCAATTTTTTGCCTTTTCTCCTCAGATTCAAAAGTGAATGTAACATGCTTGAAGTCAGCGGAAAGGAACAAAAACATCTTAAATGATCAATGCCTTGATCCAAACTCAGTTGATAATGCACAGCTACTGCAAATTTAACATCATACATGGCAGCAACCTGATTTTAAATAGCTCTAAAGTTTGTTGGGAGTGTAAATTACATCTCTACAGTGTGAAAAATAATGAAAATATCAAATTTAGGTTGCCTGTCAATTCTATAAAAATAATCTTAAACAATCTTGAATACATTGGTGCTTCTCCATCTCAGTCATTGGATCTTTGCACATCTAGGTTTGCTATCCTTGATCTATACACTTGCTGTCATGATTCCACATTTGGTTCTCAACCCAAACTGAGCACCAAACATTCCTCCTCTTTTTTCCCCCAGCTATCTGGAACTTTAACCATCCCATGGTGGCAGTGGTTCCTGACTAGGTTTGGGAAGAAGACTGCGACGTACTGTGGCATCCTGGTCTGTATTTTTTACAGACTGGAAAAACTTCCGATTATGGTACTAAATAAGGATAATAATCTGACTTCTTTCTGTCTTTTCCTGCAGTGGGCAGTACCCTTCATGATCCTGATCGTCTCCATCCAGAGCCACCTCGTCATTTCCTACTTGGTCTCCGTGGCAGCAGGTGTGAGTGTGGCAGCAGCGTTCCTCCTACCTTGGTGAGGCCCCAGGTTTACCCACAGAATCTTCTCCTTCTGTTGGTTTTTATCATGAGCTAAATGCTGTTTTCCCCTTCAGGTCAATGCTTCCAGATGTTGTGGATGACTTCAAAGTTCAGAATCCAGATGTCCACGGTCATGAAGCCCTCTTCTATTCTTTTTATGTGTTCTTTATCAAGTTTGCATCTGGCTTGTCTCTCGGCATTTCCACTCTCAGTTTAAAGTAAGTCTATTGTTATATCCTGCATTATCCTCAGATAGATGATTATTTTCACCCTTGAAACTATTGCACTTTGCATGCACAAACATTCATACCCTTGTACCTTTTAAACTTAATCACATTTTGTCACGTTGCTACCAGAAACTTAAATGTACTTTTTTTATGTGGCTGATCAACACAAAGTAGTACGTAGTTGTGAAGTTGGAAGAAAATAAAACGTAGCCCGAGTTAAAATACTGAAATCTAAAAAGTGTGACATGCGTTTGTACTCGGTCAATACATTTTTGTACCATCTTTTTGCGTCTAGTCTTTTTGGGAATGTCTCAACCAACTTGGTTGATCTACAAACTGTTTTGTTTTGTCCATTCTTCAGCATCAGTCAGACTGAGTGGAGAGTGTGTGATCAGGAATTTTCAAGTTTTGAAGGATACTTTTAATTAAACTAAAGTGCAGGCCAGCGATCCTCAAATTCACGTCTCCAGATCATTCCCGTAGCATAATGCTGACATGACCGTCTCAGCGATGTTGATCTGTTAAGTGTTGTTTACCCCAAAGACAGTATTTTACATGTAAGACAAAAAGAAGAATTTTGTTCTCATCTGACCAGAGCATCTTCCTCCACTTGCTGTGTTTCTAACATGTTATGAGACAACTTTAACCTGGACTTCTTATGGCTTCCTCTGTACAGTTGCTTTCTTCTTAACTACTTTTTCTTGAAAGTGTGTCTTAGACCGTTTTATAACCTAACCCTGCTTTAAACATGTACATAACCTTTTCCCTGACCTGTCTGCCGTGTTCCTTGATCTTCATGACACTCTTCATTCACTAATTTTCTCCAAAAAATCCCTAAGGCCTTCACATATCACACTGAGATGATATTACTCACAAGTGGAATTTAATAGCAAATCCTGAACCCTGCTATTTGCACTGGATTTTATTTTCGGGAAATTAAAAGGAGACAAATATTCATTTAAAAACCACGTATCAGTTTTCTTCTATTTCAAAGTTATCATATGCACTACTTTTGTCACATGAACCCCTTAAAATAGAAGATTTTAACTGTAACATAAGTTGAAATGTGGAAAAAAAGTGTGAATACTTTTGCAAAGAGCACTTCAAACTCCAGCTCTGCTTCAGTCGTGTGCTTGTGCAATCCTTCATGTATGCAAACTGTACACACATCAGCTCAAGTTTTCCACTGTCTTGCTGCATATTTTTGGCAGATTCGCTGGGTATGTGACTGGTAAGTGCTCCCAGCCTGAGGCGGTCAGCTTAACCCTGAAGATCCTGGTCTCTCCTGTTCCCATCGTCCTCATCGTCATCGGACTTCTGGTGATTACGACCTACCCCATCAATGAGGAGAGGAGAAAAGGCAACCGCAAACTACTGGAGGATTTGTTGTAAGTGGCGAGTGACAACATACAGTACATTCTTCATGCATTTGCATGTCTTTTTACGTTGTTGGCACATGTTTGTAATTTTAATTTGTTGTTGTTTTCCATCCTCCTAACAGGGACTCCGAATCGGAAACGTCAGAACTGGGAAGCAGTGTGTAGCAGCTGCATTAGACTCTTGTCAGGACGAGTAGCACACAGCAGACCAACACAACTGCCTTACCAGCATCAACCTACTTTATACTATAAATTATGTGGGGTCGTGGCGCCCTCTAGTGGCCAAAATATTTTGTTTGTTGCCTTTTCAACCAGTTGGGACTGAATTCAACTGAAATCAACTTGAGTTTTATCACAATGAAGCCAAACTGACAACTAAGCCTATATTTATTATCAACTACTGCTAAACAGGGCACTAAGATCTGCTCATATCTCAGCCTCTTGTTTTCCCAGAAATGTATTGTGTATTGAGATTATCCACTTTCTGTCTGGTTCTATGTGAAGCCAAAATCCACCAGCTTTTCTAGTGTCACTCCACCTCCTCTTTCGTCTGCTTTACCTCACCAAATCTTAGTTACAGACATTATTTTTGTTGTTGTACCTTATGATATATTTATTTATTGGTTTGTAAGATCTGACTCTCTTGCGTGCAGAATAGTGTGATGTTACTTTTGCTTTCGGCTATTTATTCGAATTTCTCAGTTCATGGGGTTTGTAAGCACTCGTTCACTGTTTTTCAGTGAGCTTTTATTTTTTTGGTTTTCTAAGGAACATTTCATGTTTTGCATACTTGAAATTTCTGAAGGTGAAAATGCATTTTTGTACCAAATGAAGTACCAAATCCATAGTTTAGCTCATTCACAGGCCGTTGCTTTTCTATTTCTGCTTGAAGTTTTTATTTATCTGGTGAAGACTTTCTGATGATGCAAAGTAGCCTTTCAATTCCTTTGACTCTTTTCTCAGTAAAGTGAGCATCAGTGAGTAAAAGATGTAAATGTTCTCACATACTAAGAGGGGAGTAAGGCTTTATTTAAATATTTAAGCAAGTTGTCTAAGAGAATATTATTTCCTCATGCAATCACAATGTTGGAATGTATTAACAGCAGAGCAAAAAGAAACAACCTCAAATTCTTTCAAGTTAAACAAGCTGCTTTTATAATAATCTGATTATCCAATAAGATTGCTGGAAGGATTTGGGACTGTGTAATATTTTCTTTAGGATTTTTGAATGGCACTAATTGGAGTGCATTGTGTGTCACATGTAGTGCCAATGTGGAATATACAAGCTGAAGATCTGTGAAGATGTTCTAGCATGTTGTACATTTATATATGTAAATTGTAAATACGACAACAATGAGCAATACTTGAATCATTAAAAAATGTTTTATGTAAAATTGTAAATCAATAAATAAAAATTGTTCAAACAGAGTGCTAGAGTATTTTGCGAGTATTATGTGAGTGTGAATGGGTGTGTGACTCTAGTGTAAAGAGCTTTGAGTGGTCAAAATGATTGGAAAATCTCTATATAAGTTACATTTACCATTTTATTGACGTTATCAGAAATCATTTTCATCAATTTAGCCACATATTGAAGGTCCACGCTTACTACAAATCACTGAAACCCGTTCAAAATACGGAGAACTTCGTCTGCGATGCTTTTCACAATGTGGACCTGTATGTTGAGAAACAATCTTTCTATTGTGATCTGTTGCTGGAGATAAATTAAAATAGTTCATCTGGGTCTATATACTAAGATGATGCTGAAAATGGATAAATAAGATGAGAAATCAGAATCACATTTTTCTTTTTGAGCAGCAGGAAGTTCATTTAATCTCTCATAATTACTAGCAGCCGTGACTGAAGCGTTCTAACGCGCGGCTCGAAGGTGAAAGGCAGAAACAAGTGGTCTGTTGCGATGAAAACAAAGTGGTACCTTTTTATTATTTTGTTTATTTGTGTGTTATCACTTGGCTCTGTCTGCTGTGCAGCAGATTCATATAAATCTTTATTTACCACACGGAGAAAAGTGTCTAAAGTCATTAAGCCGTCTACTACAGACGACAGAGGGGCCCTCCAGAGGATTTCCAGACGTACGCCTCCTCTGTCTCAGCTCAGGTCGGTTCATTCTTACACGCTGGTGACCCCCTCTCTGCTCCCTGGGGAGCCAAAGGCTTGGATAAAGGCGGACTTGGCGTACGCACCGGACGTTTCTGTCACCTGCTCCCCTTCGAACTTTGTGGTGCGGGTCAAGCCAACTTTCTATGGTCTGGGCGCAGAGGCGCAGGAGCTGACCCTGGGCAGCGACTGTAGAAGCAACGGCATCTCCAGGCCGCACGGTGACCTACTCTTCACATATCCCTTGACTGCGTGCGATGGAGTGCGGGAGGTAAGCATGTAGCTATGTGCGGCATTTTTTAGGTTAAAGAGCCATTTTTTAACTGTCTTACCCACAGCAGCCGCGCGATTATCTGGTCTACAAATACGTGCTCCACTATGAACCGTCTCCCAGACGGTTTCCGAGCAGGGCGCACCAAATCGATGTCAACATTGAATGTCATTATCAAAGGTTAGATAATGCTTCTCTTCATTTTAATGCATACAGTGAGTGTGAAACTGCAAACGAGTTCCATATTCCTTGTCTTTCAGACACCATGCCGTGTACCAATTGGCGGTGCAGCCCACATGGCAAACTGTTGTTCAGCGCAAAAAACTGAAGGGACGACCTATGGAGTTTCAGATCAATTTAATGGATGGTAAAATTATTTTTGAACAGTTTTCCTATTGAGCCCTACATTCATAGTGGACGGCTCAATCAATTTAAATGTTGAAAATGGTATGTATTTTTCGTCTTTTGTTACAAACTCTGGAGCTTATTCTTTTCACAAAGTGCGGTATTTCAATTGACGTGGTTCAACACATCTTCACTGTGGAAAACACTGAACCTCAAGAAATTTGGACCTGGTTTTCCCACTTAGCCTCCAGACTCTGGGCTTTTAGGACTTCTTCTAAATAGTGTAGTTAAGATTGCCTTGATGATTTCTCTGGTTAAGAAGTGGCTTAACATAATGACTGGCACAGTTTTAGTCCCTGTCCTGAAGTCCATTTGACTTACGAATCTAACCCAAATTCTTGGATTAACTTTGCTTCACAATTATCCCTTTTGCTTTAGAATTTTTTTGTTTTTCTTGCAAATTTTCAATTCGCATGCTTGGATAAGGCACTGTAGGAACAACCGGCTGTGGGTTTTTGTGACTTATCCACATTTTGAAAGGTGTCGCTATTGTTTGCTGGACAAATGCCAAGTGTACATGATATTTTAAAAGTACATACAGCATCAACCCCAAGAACTAGAAATCTTGCTAGATCACAGTTCCTGCATTAAAGGTCTAAGTTAATTGTTTTGAATAAATTCTGAATACTACTACTGAATACTGACTTTTTAAATGGCTCAGATTCGTGGAGAACACCAGCCAAGTCTCAGGTGTACCTGCTGGGGCAAACTGTTAATATCCAAGTCTCTGCACCTCATCTTCCTCCTGGATTGAAGTTGTACACAAACAGCTGCTATGCAGCACCTTCTACTGGCTCCAGATCCTCCCTTAAATACACCTTAATAGACAACTTTGGGTATGTATTCAGAAAAATGGTAATTTAGGTGTTTGGTTGTGTGCAAATATATAAATGTTTTTTTTCTTTTGAATCCACAGGTGTTTGCTGGACAGCAAGCATGAACCTGGATCCTCGCAGTTTGTTTCTCGGACTGATAAAACCCTGAGGTTCTCCTTGAGGACATTCCAGTTTACAGTCGACCCTGACACGAAGGTGAGGATGGCAAATAATGGTGCTAAAGATTTTTTTTTTTTTAATTTTAAATATGCAAGTGATGAGAGTAATTTATTGTTCTCTTTAGGTCAGCATCTTTTGCAAGTTATTGGTCACATCAGGGGAACCAGGGCCTGCTCAAAAATCCTGCACCTACCAAGATCACAGGTAAGCAACGATTTCTTTAAAAATAGAGGAGCATCTAGGGGTACCTGTTTATTGTTTCTACATAAATGATAAACTGTAAATTTTCTTTCACAGATGGCGAGCACTCACTGGTGAGGATTCAATATGCGAGTGCTGTGATTCAACATGTGTGACCTCTAAACCACGGAGGGCATTGGAAGGTTTGTCAGTCCTTAAGTCCATTTCTGCTCTGCTTTATAGGGGACTTGTACTCTTCATTGAAAATCTTCTTGCACTCATTCCTCTGTATTACACACAACACGCGCTTTAAAATGTAATTAATATTGACCAAAATATGTAGAAATTTCAAATTTAACTTTTCACTGGATTGTTGGGGGAGAGAAATTTCAGTAGAAATTTTTATCCATCTTCAAACATGGCTATCATTGACTATCATACCACAATCTAAGCCTGATCTTGACAAGATCCAGTGATTTTAATTGAACCAGTTATCATTTCAAATCTATTAAATTATCAGTAAATGCAATATTATGTATACGTCTTATTTCATGCTTTAAATTTTTAGTGAACCAAACACTTCTGGTCTTTTGTTCCAAAGGTTTTGCTGTCAGTAGACCATTGCTGATCTCTGATCAGCTACACAATTGGTACCAAGAAATAATTCCATCTGCAGATAACAGGGGAAGAGAAGATGAAGACAAACTACATCACAAAGACCTAAATGATCAAAAACTTTGGGAGGTTGCAGCTGGTGAAAAACATGAGAAGGAAAATGATAAATGGCTTGAAGAAAGTGGAGAAACAGTGGAACCAGAATTGGAAGAGTTGGCTGACAGTAAGGGGGTCTTGGAGCACAAGTGGAGTGAACCTAAATTATCAGATTTCAATGAGTTTGGGGAAGGTGAATCAAGATATGAAGAAGACTTCGAGGCAAGTGAAGATGAAATCACTGAGGTGAAAGATTTGCTTCTTCCGAGGGTACATTTGAAGGAGACGTTTACTGATGCTGCCCGTGAGGGGAAGCTGAAGCCCCCAAACCTGGAGGAAGGCAAAACGAGGAAATATGCATGTAGAGGGGATGAGGACAGGAGGATGATGCAAGGAAGGAATGAAGACAGTGAGGTGGATGAACAGGAGGAAACGTGGCATTTCACATGGACATAAACAAAACAGATGACCCATCTGCTTGAGGATTGATCTGATTTTTGACTTGCTTATGCACAATAAATGACAGAAATCCAATGACTAAAGTGTCTTGTGATAATTTAAGTTTAAAATCTTTACTCAGTTAATCTATTTAAGAATAGGGAAAATATTCAGTAGCAAAATTTACCATTTTTTTCAGTTGTGCCACCTTAAAACTTTTAATGGCCTAGTCTGCCCATCCCTATGATCATTTGCTTAATCAAATGTGCATTAGATTTTTGCCATATCTGAACAAAAAGTTTGACTTGAAATTAAAAGCTTATGCAGCACTGTAGAAAAGTATTTTCCCCCTTATGGATTTATAGTTTGGTTTTTTTCTACATATGGTTCAAATCAGACTTTATAATTGGAACCAATAAATTAACTCTTAACTCGTTCTGTTAAGTTCAGTTCAAACATGAGACTTTTAAGTTGGAGCTATTTTCAAATACTGAAAACATGGAAGTGTACTTAACCTCCAGTAGTGGTTTTCTTCCCAATACTGCAAGAAAGAATCCCAGAACATTCAAGTACTGCATGCTCCAGTTGCTTCATTTCAGGTTGGTGGTTATAATTAACAAGTTCTGAGTTAAAAATGGCATCTATTGGAGAGCAACAAGAAAAATAAAAATACTGCAGACTAAAAACAAGAGCTTCTATGACTATCTAAATGACCCAGATCATCAAAACAGCAATTCAGAAAATGAACATACTTGCAGTCAAATAGGATATCTGTGTACATGTGATAGAAGTGGTTAATACCAAGGGTGGTACAACTAGTTAGGTTTGGAGAGCACATGTATTTTGACATGGAGCCTGGTTGGATTGGATGGGCCCACTCACCTTGATCAGGTTAACTTTGTTAAATGTATTTAATGATGTGAAATGCAGAAAATCTGTAAGGGAGGCAATAGTTTCACAGCACTCATGGAGTAGAGAAATTAAAATCACACCATTTGTTTCAGTGTTTAATTTTCACTATAAATGATTATATCCTCCATTTCAGCCTCTAAAACCAGTTTGAACAAAAATAAGTTGGAACTGTGAGTGGAAAGCATCGCTCCCCACCGTCAGTAACGAAAAGCAGCATGAAATGGGCTTCATAATAACTTTCTGATTTGACAAATGACTGAAAATTTAAACAATATACTTTTCATTGAGTGAAATCCTCTCTAGTGAAGTCCAATCAAACGTCAGAAATAACTTAATATAGTTTTTTAAACAGATATAATTGGTGTGGAAACTCCTTTGGAAAATATACAGAACTCTGGAGCACATCCATGATTATTAGATATGTTAAATAAACAAAAATGATATATGAACACAAATCAGTTCCCAAAGATCCCATTGATACAAGCAAAGACTGAAGCTTTGATTCAGCAGGACATATTTTTAGTGGTGCAATCACTTGTTGACACCAGAGGGCAGCATATGCCCTCCACGTCTTAAGTACCATGAACAAAAGTCCCTCTGGCAAGAAAAATATACATTACTTGCTTTCTCTAAAATGCAAAATGAATGAATGAAAATTAAGACCCACACCATTAACATGAAATTCAAACTTTCTAATGCATAAATTCTGAAAATAAGAACCATATCAACTCAAATCCAATTGTTTCTCAAACTGTTGCATTAAAAAGAAGTCAGTGTTATTTAGTCCTTCCAAGGTCTCCTTCAGGCTTTGCATTCATGCTGATGATGTCCCGCTGTGAACAGTACCTGCTGTCCCATTTATTTCCTCTGTGGTATCTGCAGATGAAAGGGGCAGATACAATTAGATTTGTAGCATGTGAAAGGGGTTGGACTGTAGCAGTGATGTTGATTGGAATGTCGGCTGCTAAAGCAGCACAGCTCTGGGCATGACAGAAACTGTCAAGTCAAATAATTAAAAAAAAATGTTCAAAGCATTTATTTCTTCAGGCATAGATCAATAAAACAAGTTCATCTCTGTATTCAAATTGCTCTTACCTTTGAGACCATCTAGCTGTGTTTCCTGTCCTGCAGTTTGCTCCACAGCGTCACTGGCCTCAGCCTCCTTACCCTTTGCTTTCGGTTTTTTTGCTACAAGTGGTGGCACTCTCCCTACTATCTTTGACTCTCCTTCACTCGTCACCTTAGTGGAATCTTCCACGTTGTTTTGTACATTTTCCTTCTCTTCTTGCTTTTGCTTTGTCTCAATCACTACCTTCTTGTTGCTTTTGGAGAAGATAAAGCTTGCCGTACTTGTCGGCGATTTAAGGTAGTCTACAGGGGACAAAGGTGAGAGCCGAGAAGAAGGACCCTGTTTTGATCTGGCAGCTGTCCTGAGGCGGATGGCCTCTTGCAGGTTCATGGAGCCAGAAGAGGTTGTGGCAGAAGGAGACTCTTTCTTTGGAGAGACAACTGTTGGTGCAGTTACAGTTGAAACTACAACAGACTGAGACAGAGTTGGTGGTGAGGTGATGGTGGCAGGTGGAGATGTGGAAGTGGGATAGGTCATGATCAGAGATTTTCTGATGGGCTTCTGAGGAGCCTCACTAGTGGAAGATGAGGTTGGGAGCTGTTGGTTCACTGGGGCCTCAGGTTTTGGTTGGTCTTTAGCTTCAAGGGGTTCAGGACTGTTCTTTACGGACTCCTTGGTTGCATCCTTGACCTCTTCAGCGGGTTCAGGGCTGTTGTTAATAGCCTGCAGTTTGACCTTCTGCAGAGAGGATGGTGTAGCATCGGATACTGATGATTCACTTGCATCCTTGGTGGCTTCAGGGGGTTCGGGGCTGTTGTTAATAGCCTGAAGCATGACTGTCTGCAGAGAGGATGGGGTGGCACTGGACACTGATGCCTCGCCTGAATCCTTGGCAACTTCAGCTGGTTCGGGGCTGTTGTTGATGGAACGAAGCTTTACCTTTTGGAGAAAAGATGGTGTTGGTTCCTCTTTTACACCTGTGGAAGTTTCAGTGGGTTCAGGGCTGTTGTTCATAGACCGAAGTTTGACCATCTGTAGAAGTGATGATGTTATAGTAGAAGAGGGGTCCTTAAGGATACTTTTAGAAGAGGCCTGCTCTTGAGTTTCAAGGGGTTCCAGACTGTTTTCAACAGACCGAAGCTTGACCATTTTCAAGAGGGAAGGGGTGATAACATTCGACTGTTCTCTATGTAGATCAGATGCACAAGCTGTCGTTTGGTGTTGGTTTTCTATGCTCGGAGGACCATATTTATGGTTACTGTTCACAGGAATCTGTGCTGGCAAAGGTGGAGGCAACGGAATGTTAATAGGTTGAGTAGAAACAATTTCTTCTTCCTCTTTTAGTGAAGAAGCATTTCTGAACTCAGATGGTGGTAAAATTGGTGCCTCGTCAGTTCTTGAATGATCAGTTGAAGACTTGAGCAGAGGCTCTATGGGAGGAGGGGGAGGAATACACTGATGAGGAATTAAAATACTGTTTGGTAATTCTTTAGTTTCAGTTTTTGGTGGGGAACTCTTGTCTGGAGGATCTATCTCCTGCTCTGACGGTTGGAGCTGTGTTGGTAGGGGTGGAATACTCTGAGGTGCAACATACTTTCTCAGAGGACCTGCCTGTTCAGTGGCGTAAGATGTTTCCTGGGTATGTTGAAGAGTAAAGTCTTTAGAAACCTCTACAGCTGTAGGAAGATGGACTTCTTTAACTGGTGAAGCAGATACTGAAGACTCTTTTGGTGGGACAGAGCCCTTTTCAGTCTCAGTAGTTGGTGGAAGGGGAGCAGTATAGGGTGGGGGTGGAGGGATAGCTGGTGATGGAGGCACCTCAATACAATCTCCTTTCACATCTTGTCTACTAATCACAGCTCCAGATGATGATTTGCAACCATAACTGTTCCTGTTTGGTGGCACCTGAACAGGTGAAATCATTCCCTCCTCACTGAAGAATGGGGGTGGTGGAAGTGGGAAATCTAGCCCATCTGCTCCGTTGATGCTAACTTGAGCCATTGGTGGTGGAGGTGGAGGCCAGGATGATTCAGGCGAAACAACTTGTACAGATCTGGAAGCCTCAGTGGTCTGTATGGTGCTGAGTATTAGAGGACCACTCACCGATGAAGAAATATTCACTGATGAAATGGTGGTTAATGTAGCCGTGTTTGTCATTCCATCTGCAGCTTGGCTGGACGTTTTCTGACCTATTCTTTCACGCTTTTCTATATCCTTCACTAATATCCCATTTATAATGTCACATACACTCTCTTTCTCTTCCTTAACGTTACCTTTCAAATCTCCATCCGGAGACAATCTTTCAATCTTCTCTTTGTGAATTTCTGCATTTAAAATCCCACTTTCTTGAACTTTCTTTGCCTCTAGCGATTCATTTATTGGCTCTACTGTTACCGCCGTGTTCTTGTGTTTTCTTTCTACTGCAAAGCTCTTTACAGATCCTTCTCTAGACACCGAGGGAGACTGTCTCTGTTGTCTCCTGTCCTTTGGATTCTTCTTTATGATGGCAATAGGGTTTTCAGGAGCAGGAGGTCCAAGGAGTAACTCAAATGTACGTTTACTATGAGCCCATACCTCAGGGGGAGGCGGCGGTGGGGCGTGGACTTTGGGTGGGGGAGGGATGTTGAAGAGTTCTCTCAGGGTCTGAACTGAGGGGCTGACACTGACTGTGTCGTGTTTAGGTTCAGCAATCTCTGTCTGGGTCAAGACGGCTGGAGCCAAACTAGAAGAGTTCGGCCCAGAGAATAACTTTTGAAGCTTTGTAAAGAACCCCTTCTTGTGCTTTGGAGATGTGCTGGGTGGCTGTTGTGGGGATGTTCCATCTTGGCTGGAGTAACCACTGGATGGAGACAATAATCTAGTGTGCTTGTTCTCTTGAAACTGTTTCTGCTCTTCTTCTGAAGCGTCCTTGCAGTCTGTTCCTGCAGCCTTTTTCGAATCCTCCATCTTTGGTGCCGGTAGCTGAGATTTTTTTAAAGCGAATAATGTGGAACCTGTAGAGTCATCTAGAGAGCTGGTATCTCCGTGATAACCAGGGCTGTCTACACATGAGGAGGGTAATGGGGATGATCCAGGTTTATGGTTTTCCTTTTCTTTGCTAGAGGATGACGGTTCTATTGGAAGCTCTACCAGATCCTGTGATCGCCGTTTCATTTTGATGTGAAGGGAATAGGAGCGACTTGGAGGAGGTGGAGCTACTTTGGACTTAATGACAGAGAGGCTACGCACAACCTGCCCATCTTTCTGCTCTCCCTTAATTAGGACCTTAGAGTTGAAGTTGCCATTAGAAGAATTGTTATTGACCTTATAATGCTTAGCAGACGTATCTACATTGTGAGGCATTTTTAGTCTGCTGTTGCTGGAGATGGTTGAGGAATCGGACACCAAGGTCTCTGAAGAATCTGAATTGCTGTAACAGGAAGTGTCAGACAGAGTAGGACCGTTGTAGCGGGAGACAGAGGTGATATTGGAGGAAGTGGTTCTGGATGAAGAAGCTCTAGATGAAGCGCGAGAAGGAGCTGGGCTGGACACCAACAGGCTGCTCTTGCTGACCGTGCGGACACTGCTGCGACTTCGACTGCGGCTGATTTCCACTACGTCAATGGAGGGTAGTAGCACAGCATTAGGAATTATTTTAGACATGTATGTAGCCTGAGGTGACATGGTCATGACTGGGCTAGGGGGCTTTTGTTGGAGACTGGACGCAGTAGTCATCCACGGCACAGCCAAGGACCGAGGTCTCTGCACATCTTCAGAAAGAGGAGTGAAACGGTGCAGCAATGCCAGGTCGTCTCTATGAGCAGCATGGGCAGCATTTAGCTGTGCCACCTTCTCTTTACTAAGTGGATGGATGATGTTTGAAGTTTGAGGGCTGGAACCAAGTTCTTCTGGTGATTCTGGCCCAACAGTCAAAGGGCTATTATCTGTATCTCCGTTGAAAAGTTGTTCTTCATCCAGCTGCTGAGTTAAAGTCCATCCCACTCTATCCAAGCCTGGTGAAAGTAAAACAAAAAAATAAAAAAAATTGTTTACAGGCAAGCAACAAAAAATTTTATGTTATTTCAAAAATTAGCTGCATACCAAACTCTTTCTGAACATGTCGTGGAATCCCTGCAACAGTCCTCCGGTGACGTTTTCGTGTTTTGCTTTTTTCTGACTTTTTACCAGAGCTCAGTGGTCTGAATGTTGATGCTGAAAAAGCATAGCAAAGCAGGAAAATTAAATATAAACAGATGCTTTTATCTTCTCGGAATAAGATACAATAAGTTACATTTCCCTCCTATGCATGTGACAGATCTGTCACATGCAAACTTCAATAGATTTTACTGTACTTAAACAAGTTGAATTTATGATGAAACAACTGTTCCTTATAAAGTGGCTTGAAATAAGTTGAATTCTAAAAATGGTACTGAGCCATTTATACCCTTTGCCAATTCAGATGCACATTTCATTTCAACCTTTTCCATTTTCCCCTTCATCAATGTACTTACATTGCAGAACAGTTTTTTTCCCTCCTAGTTCAAGTTGTTTGATAAAGGACTGGGATAAATAACCATTCAAATGCTCAAATTTCACTTACAAGTGAATTCAATTTAGTATTTTCTTAAGATTTTATATCATACCTTACTTAAAATCAGGTTGGTTGACCTGATTTTAAAATTGGACCCACTGAGTCTAATGAAATATGATAAGTAATCCTAATCCCTGATAGAATGTAACCTCTGAGCATCTTTAGTGGACGATATTACCAAGTTCAGTCATATAACCACATTTTGTTGTGTTAGGCTATGACAATTTAGAGTACATTTTTAACCTTTGGTTAAAGTTTATACAAAAACAAACAGTGAAAAGGAAATAAAAATAGAAGAAAAGACAACAAATCCAAGTGTGAAACCTATAGAATGATGATAAGGAGATAAATACTGTTTATATCACATTACCTTGCCTGGTGAGTCCAGAGCGGGATGATCTTGCGGACACTGATGACTGTCTCGAAATAACCGAGGATGTGTCAGGAATGGTGCTGTCTGTCACAAACCCCGCACTTTCCCCATCTGTTTGGACCGTCACAGTCGACTAGGATAAAATGAAATGTAAAAATATATTTAACGAATAATAAATAATTTTATTTATTTGTACATAAAATTGCGTGCTAAACTTACAACTGTGCTTTCATTATCTTGATACTCCAATCCATTACTGTTTTCTGGAAAAAAAAACAAAAAAACATGTTCGGACTCACTGCAAATTCGTACAAGTAATAACATCCCTTCCTTTCAAATTAATCACATCGGCATACCTTCTTCCTGCATCATTTTCAGCCCCTCGAGGGCCTCAGTGTGGAGGTCCTCCATGTACTTGGACCTGCTGCTCTCGATAAAGACATTCTCCTGGAACTGTGGGGGAGCTGGAGTCTTGTCATCATCATTTAGCTTTGGGACAGCTTGGTCGAAAGAAAAGCAAAAAAGGAAAACCGGATTAGCTCACATTAATTTGAAGTTTCTTTTGACCACCACTCACAAAACAGAGAGACCAGAACGGTAAGAAATGAGACACACACAAATACATGGGAGTGCAAATAATAGGTGGGACTTCAACTTAGCTTACATGTGTAAAAATCCAAAGTTTTTTCAATAAGTCTATTTCTTGTGAAACCTGTTGATATAAAACCTACACAAACTGCAGGTAGTAATCCAAGTAATATGTGAATTACGTGTAATGAAGGGGAGTGACACAGAGACTATATATAGGAGACACCAGCCTCAAAAAATATAGAAGGCCAAAGAAACAGCTAAAATCCTTCAGGATTTTGAAAGCAATCCTTCCCCTTACATGTAATAATGGAACTCCGAAGGCTTAGTCCTAACTGATCGCCTAAAAAAAATCTCTAATTATCAACACTACACATATAGGCAAAGATCATGACACATATAAGCAAAGATCTCTTTCAAACCAGTATAACCTTATTGCTGTGAACCATACTAATAAAGTATCAGTTACAGAGATATGGATAAGTCTCAAATTCAAAAAAATGAAAAAAAAAAAACATAATTTCATCATCAGATAACCAGAATGAGGTGGGACAAATGTATTTTTATCTTGTACTTTAAAACATTAAAGACTCAGATCATCAACCTATCACAAGACCTTTATGTAATCGTGAGAACTACTCTGCAGTTAGCCGTTCTACTACTTTCATTAGACTGGAATTAGCTTAGTGGCTGCTGCCAGTTTTCACTTTCCTTTGCTGTAACAGCATTACAATGGCTTCCGAGATGCAAAATACGAAACTGTTTAGTTATTTACAGGTAAGCTTAATTTAAATTCTTTTTAGTTTCTTGAGTCATATTTTGAAAAATACAGTTTTTTGTTTCTTTAAAGGTGTTAAATGTCAACATATAACATTATCATTCTTAGCAATGTCTTTTGATGTTCGAATATGAATAATAAAATACTTTAGATTTCCAGAGAGCAGCAACAAATATCAGACTACTTCAACAAGCAAATAAAGATGATTTCACTTACCCTTATTCTTCAAAACAGAAGGAAAGCAGTTCAAATATAACATAAAGTAATTAGTTGAAAGTACCACCATTGCTACTTCTTATTTCAGAGAAAAAGTGATCCAAAAGTTTAGAGTAAAATACACAAAAATTGTCTGGAAGGACAAAAATATACTCTGAATAAACAGACTTTTGATCACCAGATGAGGAACATCTCAAAAACAGTCACGGTTGTTTTGATGACACTGATGTCATCAAAACAAGAGCGGCTGGACAGCCAATAGACAACAGAGTCCAGACACTAATCCTCTTTAGCCTAATTCCTGACATAACACCCCTCCATTCACACTTAAACAGATACTCTGACTTTCATTGTTGTTCCTCATCAGCTCACCCCTGATTGGTCAGCCAGGAAGCAGATGCTACTGATGTTGACCTCATAAACAATATCAGAAAGAGAAAAGCAGGAGTTGCCAAGGCTTAAAAGGTAGAGGGGCATCAAGGTTGCTTTGTATTACATCTTTCACTTAAAAATGAAAGAAAATTAAAACTACAGGTAAACTCTGTAAATTTGGATATTAGGAAAAAGGTTTATTTCTTTCATTAGTGGATCAAATAGATGTTGAATATGCTTTTACATCTAGTAGTTATTATGGCTTACAACTAATGAAGAATCAATGTAAAACATAATTGTAACAAACAATAATTAGAAGTTTATTTACCCATAAACCATAGCCATAAAATTACTATAAATAAATATTTTAAATGCTTTATTTTGTATAAATTTATTACATTTATTGAGCTTCTTTTCTTCCTTTGCGTTCATGTTCAGAGACGTAAACTTTGCTGTTTTGCCACAAGATGGAGTAAGTGAACCGAAATCAGTCAAGCAAAGTAAGCCTAAAAGCTTGTTTTCAACAGATGCCTGCAGCTCCAGAGAAACACTCAAACACATGAAAAACAACAGGGTGTTCGCTTTTAATTTGACTTTTAACTTGCACGATTTGGAGAGGCACCAAAATCTCCAGAAGCTGTTCAGGTGTTGTGACAGCACCCTCCTAATTCTGTTAATTTGTCATCTGTACATTTTATATAGAGTGAGAAGGGTTTTCACTTCCTGCTGTGCTGGACAGGCATGACATGGAGGAATGTTTGACATCTGAGCAAATGGAAAACATTCCCATGATTGTGATCCTAACAAATGAGTCAGACAAAAGCACTTTGCAAAGAAATGGACGAGTGGTACCGGTACTTTAAGACAAGAAAAACATAGCTCTAGTTTAACAGGATTGGCTGCTAAAAGGCCTTCTGTCCACATGTGTAAACAGAGAGCTGCTCAGCATGTACAAAACTAAGTGAGTCTAGGAAAATCCCTATCTAGTTACCATGACAGGACACAGAGAACTAGAGATGCCTGTAGAGATGGGTGGGGCAGGCCTGCTCATCAACACAAGACCCACAATGTCACTCATCCTTCACTCTGTAATCTTGTCTATATTAATGACACCATCTGTTGCTGCTGGATTGTGAGAAACCTGCTGCTGATTATTTATGAACTCAATAAACTCGTGTTTACATCTCAGATTTGGATATTCATTCTGACGGATTTGACTGTGTGACTATTCCAGTCAAGTTTGGAAGCCAGCAGAAAAAAGCAGCTTAGTTAGGATTTATTTGCCATGGAAATAGATAAATTAATTCAGATGAGATCACAACAAAATAACCAAACATCTGCCTAAACCTTTTTTTTTTTAAAGTAATCTAAAAAACACTAAGGCATTAGAACATGTATTGAATGTGGTGAAATGAGGGAATCGGGGCATAATAACACCATAATTTAAACTAAAAATATAGAACTACTTAAAATTTAATAAAATGAGATTCAAATGAGCATAATGGGAACTGTCATGTTTTTATTAAACTAGATGGCAAATAATTTTTCTGGGCAAGAAATTTTACAAAGAGGGGTGGCCAGATGTTAAAAATCTGTAATGGGCTTTCTAATACATGAATATGACTGGATCAAAATCATTTCCTGTAGTTTTTGCTACAAGTTTAGAGATGTTGTACTACTGGAAGATTAACCTCTGCCCGAGTCTCAAGTCTTTTGCAGCTTCTAACAAGTTTCATCCAGCATTAACCTGTATTTAGTTCTGTTAACTCTAACCTGACTCCCTGTTCCTGCTAAGGAAAGCATCCCTACAGCATTGTAAGGATGCCACAATATGGATGATCCATCCAGGGTGATGTGCAGTAGTTTTATACTTTTTATATATTAATATTTTTTGCCTGTAGCTCAGAAAGTTCCTTCTTGGCTTATCCACAATAGTTTGCTGTGTCTCCAACAGGACTTAGGCAAATTTAAATAGGAGTTTTAACAAGCGCTCTACAACCTGAGCTGCAGATCTCTGCACCTCATCTAGAGGTACAGTGAACCTGTTGACTAATTTTCTAATAAATTCTCTCTTTGCCTGGCTAGTCAATTTAGGTGGATGCCCATGTCGTTGGAGGTTTGCGATTGGACTAATCTTTTGATTTTCCAGCCACAGTGTGCTGCAAGATGTTCAAAGCAAATTTACACCTCATCTGTCTGGTATATTCCTTGTTCTTCATGTTATTTTACTATGCTCTACAATCCTTAAAAACCCTAAAGGAATGGTTCTATTCACACTGAGATTAAATTACATCCAGGTGAGCTCTATTTACCAATTAGGTGTCTTCTGAAGGAAATTGACTCCAATGGATTTTACTTAGGGGTATCAGAAAGAGAGCTTTAAAGGGAGCTTTTCTTTGATAAAAAGAGAAATGTATTTCATATTTTCAAAATGGAATAGCTAAAGTTCTCTTAAAATACTAAATTAAAAAGATGTTCCGATGTGCAATAGTGATTCTTTGAGATTAGATGAATATTTAAGACAGACCCAAAAGCTTTCATGGGAGTACGTTACAACAGAAGAAATCTTCTTGTTCCTTCTGGTTCTACAACACATCGGTCATCTGCCAGCAGTGCAGGGGACTCTCTTGAGCTAGCTGTTGTTCCAAAGTCCTGGAACAACAGTTAAATGCAGCCAATCAGTTTCTCAACAGACCGAATCACAAGTTTTCAGTTTGTCTTGCAGCAGACAAACTGGTATTGATGTGGGAATGAAGCAAAGTCTCACACATACACACACCTCCGGTCTCTGCCCTAACTTGCCCTTTTACCTTGTTTTGCAAAATCAGGAAGACAACCATGCGGAGATCTTATTTGCAGCTCTGAGGGTGACATCTGCCAGGCGTTTAAGCCTCAATAATCAGTGCAAACTTAACTAAAGGCTATGTGATCACTGTGGGAAAGGACAGAAGGCGTACCGCTTTTCATGTCATACGCATGTCAAACTTTGGTTGACATGCGTATTAATGCACCCAGGTCAAACCTTGGCCTTCTCCATCAACTCCTTTCATGGCTTTTATAAAATCAAAAGTCTCAGCTGGAAAACATCATGAGTGTTGTGAGAAGAACATGGATCCAGGTAACAGATATACCTGCATCGTGTGGCGTGTACAGTCACACTCCATGATCAGCGTCAGATGGCACAACTGATTCCCCAGGAAACCAGCATGTATCAGATTCCTCTCAAAATAAACAGTTTCCAAACGAACCCAACGTACACGTCAATGGACATGTTATCTTCTCAGGCCAAACCATCTGAAACCTCATAGCAAGGTGGTGAAAACTTATTCCCAACTTTAAAATAAAGTCTGAAAGGTTGTGAAAATAAATTAAATCATATTTGAAAATGGTGAGCAGAACAGAAAATATTCAGACCTGCTGGTGCCCGTTTAATGACTGATAAGTTTGCCAAAAGTCTGTACTATATGTGTGATAGTCAATAAAACATGGCTATAAGTTATACTCAAATTACCACCTCATGGGATGTTTGTCTCTGCCAGCCAGGCAATGGCTGTCCAGACTCACAATAAATGCATTAAAGAGTTGAAAACCTGTCAGAAAGAGTGTTAAAAACTCTTTATAGGTGGTTACCGAAAGTGATTTTGGAAGAATTTATATAAAGCTGATCCAACAACAATCTTTAATGCTTTTTAGGTTTGGGTGCCAATCCAGATTCTTAAATGAAGCTACGTCACAAAAAGCTATAACCTACTATAACTTCTGTTTTAGGTATGAAACCAGAATTTATTCTGTATATTTTGAACGTCAGATCTGCTCTGAAAACTCCCAAATAAACAAAAATAATGGTATGGCCCAAAACATCTTTTGTTTTTTATGCTCCAGTTTGACATAATGCTGCTTTCCATATATAGGCTTCCATATAAAACACTCTGTATTTACCTGAAGGTAAATACAAAATTATATTTTTAAAAAAATTTCACAAAATAGTCTATTTACAGGAGATGGATAATCTCCCATTGAAACATTTGTTGCACTTTTTACCAGTGAGTGTTGAGGACCTTTTTAAGTTCTTGAACTTTGGTCAATCATTGCTAAGCCTTTTTGGCTATTGTATTGATTTAGCTATTTCTCAAACTGATAAGAGCAACTTTACACACAAAAAATCTTGTTTTCTTGTAGCCGTTTACTAAATTACTAAGATCAACTGACTATCTGCCTTTCTTGAATGACAGGATTTTTTGTTTTTCTCATTTTGAGAAGTGGCAAAGAAAGTCAAACCTTTGTCAAACATCAATTTCGAATAGATTTTTAGGGGGAGCCACTAACATTAGATGTTATGTGAAATCAAATATTTCAAAGTTTTTCAGGGATTTGTGCCTCTTGAAGCTATTTTTACAAAAGAAAAATGCCATTGGAAAACTGCGATAATATCAAACACTGACTTGAGCGTTTAGCTCACTGACTTTATCTCAAGTCAGTGAGCTCACTTGTGAGCGTTTAGCTCAAGACTATCTTGTTAAAAGATAGTCTTGTTTAAACTATTTTAACAAGACTATCGGAAGTTTGTTGTTCTGAAACTGAATAACCAAACCACACATTTCAAGAATGGTGGCTTGATAAATTTATAAAACAAGGCACATACTTATCAGCGTCCATGAAGAAGTGTGCTGGCAACCATTTCCCTTCTCTGACTATAACCTGTGCAGTTGGAGTAACACCACAGTCACATATCTGCATATCTTGACAATGAAACAATGTTTTCATTTCATAAATGATCCCTGTTGTTATTAGCTGGTTTCGCTAACAATAAAACCAAGCACTAACCCAACAAAGAGAAAAGAAACATGATGCAACAAAACCCTCTGGCACATTTAGTGGAAGTTCAGATGAATAGCTCCAACTTTTAGCAATCCTCATTATTAAAAGTGACCTAAATATGACTGCATCTCACATGTGGGTGTGGTGGCTCTTCAGCTATTGTTAGAAAATCCTACTAAACGGTCTGAAAACCCAGTTGCTGTTGTGAAACTGTTGCGCAACTGTTTAGGTAACAGATAATCAAAGCCAAACATTTTTTGGGTGTCCAGATCATTCTGTTTTTTAGTGTTGGAAAACAGGCAAAACTGTTTCTGGTTTGTCAGACAGAAATGAGTCTCGGATATTAAATCTTACTGTGCTAATGCATGGAAAAAAAATTATTCATAAAATGTACAGCCTTTAAAATAGTATTTTTGTTCTAAAATAAAAATGTAGTCACAGAGCCATGTCAGGAACTATTTCAGGAAATAATTTCCCTCAAAGCAACAGTTAAAGAGGCAGTTGATTACTTCCCGCCAAGAAACAGAGCGAAACTATCTCAAGTGAGTTTTCTCAAACCTGTTCTCCTGCTCTTCTTTGTTTTTGTGCCATGTGGAACAACAAAGGTGCCTTCTGCTGTTGTATATTTTGTCTCTGTTTAAGCCTGTGCGGTATTTCAGCCAATTGAACAATTCTATTTCAGCAAGTTTTTATGAAAAACCCACACAAGAAGTCACGGAGTTGCAGCAACAAACCCAAGTGATATTAAAACTGATCAGGATCTAACAGCTTTAAAAGGAAAACCCTTAAGCTTTATGGAGTTTGAAACTTTTGTTGAATCCTGACAAGATGTTTTAACTAAAGACAGAATTAGTTAGGAGCACAATGTGTTATCAAAAAACTTCTATTCATAAACTAAGAAGTCATTGGGATGTTTCACTACATCTGTCTCGAAAGGTAAAGTTCAGATCTGAGAAGGAGTCCACAACCAAATTGAGCCTAGCCAAACGCCAAGTTTTAGCTACTTGCTTCAGTTTCTCTGATTGGATAAGCTCCATGTGTCATGTTTTTTATCATTTGAAAAAGGTCAAATTCAGACTAAAAAGAGTCTGCTGTTACGTATAAAGATGATGCAACTGTTGCAAAAGTCAGCTGCAAAGGCAAAAAAATAACCAACTACAAAACGACCAAAGCATTTAAAGTAGGAGTCCAATCCTCAAAAGCCAATATCCTGTAACTATTAGATGTATTCCTTTTAATACATATGGCATAAAAGATAAATGACTTGATAATACTTTCTCTTTACTTTCCTAATAAGTGATGTATGGAAATACATCAGCTTTCAAAAGCAGGAAGGGCACTGGGCTGCGGGTTGCAGATCTTATCATAAGATGGTACAACACAACTCATTTGTTTGATCATTTAAATGAGAACAAAAAAGTTGTATGAAAGCAAAACCAGATCCAAACACCATCCATGATCATAAAAACACAAGGCTATGTGAATTTTGCCTGGTTGGATCAACTATGGTATTTATTTTCTGTTCAAGTCTTTCCTACATAAATAAGAAAATAAGTAACAAATAGCTTTTTCCTAATATATTGCAGACACAATCTTTTTCAAAGATAAAGATGGAATCTGTAACTTGTGTCTCCCAGTTATGGTAAACTCAGAGGAGTTGGTTTGATTCTTATCTCTAGGAAAATTTGGTTCTTTTTTCCATGCTTTTTCTCATATCTGCAAAACACAATCTGTAATTTCCTCCAAAAACTGTGGTGTAAATTTTTGCCTTAAAAGCAGCCTAGTAGGCCTTATGTGAACTTCAATCTAGAGATAATTCAAGAGATGAACTGGTGACTGGAGTGTGATCCTGAAAACTTGCAAGAAAGGAAATATTTTTTTTAAATCAAATCTTTTCTCTGATCAGTGAATGTAACACATAAGTACCAGGTTGCTGTAATAACACTCTTCAGTATGTGTGCTGTTACTTAAAGAAGACTAAAAGGTAGACGTTTTTGGTATCAGTGAGGTGTTTAGAGATCATGATAGATCAACTACAGAAATGCAACATCATAAAGACACTATTTTCTATAGCATGTTGAGACTTGTCCAAAGTCCATTCAGGCTGCAAGGGAATGAAAGAGAGCAAGAATTTGAGATAATAGAAAGGATGATATAATTCAATATAATTGAAGTACACTACAATCCCTGTTGAGCTTTCAACTTGTGATTGAACATGCTGGATTTGGATATGTTGACAGATATCTCAGGTCAAAGCGTTCCAAGACAAGAGATTAGAAATTGTCCAAAAAAAAATAATCTTTTCAGTAAATCTCTATTTTAATCTGAAATGGTGACGATTTCAGATTAAATCCCATATGCAGTTAAAAGCTTCTATTCAATGCCTATGCGCAATACTTCCCAAATATCTTACACAAGATTTCGTCAGTCAACTGATATAAGATTCCACTTCTGAGAAGAAAAGTCTTTTACCAGACACTCAAAAAAAGGAAATCAAATTTGCCGGTTCAAAAGGCCTGATCCTGGCATGCAAACTGTAAACAAACTCAATCAAACACAAAGGGCTCAGTTTTTCTGGTTTCCTCAAAGAAATATCTAAAAGATCAGGAATGTGAGGAATCTCAGGGAGTGTTTCAAGCAAACAGGTGACCTTCGAAACGTATCTAGCCAGGGCTGCATGGCCTAATCAGCCATTAACAAGAGTGTTTTTCATTAAACTGAAGTCAATTTTTCTTGAAGCCAGTAATATGGAAAAGTCAGGAGGAGGAGGAGAAAAACCTCTTGTCTAGTTTTAAGTTTAGTCAAATGACAGCATGATATGAGCAGCAAACACATATAAACATTCAGTGAGTAGCTAAAATGAAAAGGAAACTCCAAAGACAATTAATTTTTACTGTTTCAAGACACGGCATGCAGCAACATCAGATGAGACAAAGCAGAATCAATGGTTTAACAAAACTAAAAGCTTTAGAAGGTCAGGGTTTATCACGAGGCCTGCTTCTGTTCAGTTTCTCTGATTGGATAAGCTCCGGTTGTCATGTTTACAGAAAAGCTCCACCATAGGAGCAAAGGGTAAGATAAGCCTACAAAGAGTTTGGCTGAAACGGCAAACAAGGAATCCAGGTCAACCTGCTCGATCATGTCCAAGAGAAAATAAAAAATTTAAATATTTGATCTGCTGACATCACTTTGTCCGGTGTGCACATTGACGTTAAGATCAGATAAGATGAATTTTATTGTCCCAAAGAAAATTTGTCTTGGGTACAGATAGTTATTTCTACAGCTTATACCAATAGTTAAAGAAGAATATTGCTAATACTACAGACTTATTACTTATTTTACTGTTCTGGGCATAATAAGCCTCAACTTGTATTCTGTCACAATTTATGTGAAGCAGAATCTTCTTTGCCAGCTTAACTGCTGCATATTTGCTGGTGGAGACAGTCTGTTTGACTCATATACATCATGTTTACATATTAGTCTCACACACAGCGTCTAAAGAAGATGAACTTTCCTGAACAGACGATAATGTGAAGGATATTTGGTCTGGGAACTTCTGCTGGTTGGATCTCATTTCTGTATAACAATTTTGTTAATATTTTTATTGATCACTTTGTGTTATAAATATCAATATACATCATGTGAACTTAAGTGGCTAAGTAAAACTGGGTCTACAGTGCAAAACTGCTCACAAAACATGAAGTAAATGGGAATTAAAAGAAGATCAAGAGGAAACTGAAGAATGAGAAACTGCTTCAAAAAATGGAGGTGAAAATAATTTTTTTAAAGTAATTTGGCCGATGTGTCTCAGAGTCATAAACATCATAACACATTTCATCACAAAGTCGAAGCTGCAAATCCCTTAGTTACATCGTAGTTTCCCCGTATGTGCACATGCCTCTTAAGTATAATTGTTACGGCTTCGTATAAAATAATTTCAGTTGACCGGCAAGCAAACCCAGAACCCTGGGTGCCTCCTTCTTCCTAACAGTCCTGGCATGGCTTTTAATTAACTTGCGTTTTGCCTGCCATACCAGGCTTTTAGTGATTGGGAGGCCTTAGCTGGAGGGACTCACTTTTCTGGGCAAATGTTGCACTAAAGCATAACTCGCTTCTGTAATAAACTTGCTACTTTGTATTTTAGGAGTTCCTTTCCCCATCAACAGCATCTATTGTGCTGTGCTTGTTGCTAGCGCTACTTCAGTGATCATTGCTAAGGGCTCAATCACAGACTACGTTACACATAAATCAAACATTCAAACTTCAAATTCTGTAGTAATAAGCAGCTTGGTTCCCTGAGGCCTGGTGCTTTAAGGTGGACATGATACATAATTTAGAAAGCATGTCCGTAGGTGCTGTTATACATATGAGTAAATGTTTTTCACCTTTTTTTGTTTTAGAAAATAAGATCCAAATGAGCATGAGCTTAAAAGATTGTGAGCTCGGATGGTCTAAGCCTCTAAAATTACCTTGTCAAAGAGGACAAAAGGACCTTATCTCTTCTCAAAGTTTGCTTTCTCAAACTAATTTTTTCCCCCCCAAAAAAAACAACAAAAAAAGAACTGTGCAGAAGTTCTGCAACTGACATACACAAATGTATGTCTGAGTCAGCTTTGACTGAATATTACTCAATGTATTGCATTATCAAAAGAGACGACTTAACAAATCAAAATAGAAAAAAAGACTGTCTAGATTTTCCTGTGCTGTAAGTTTCATTTGGTGATATGAGACTGAATGAGTTTTGAATCGCACGGAAATCCCCAACACCCTCCCCTCTTACGATCTGGGCTTCCACTATGAGAACATGCAGCAAAATAAACGAGCAGAGGCTCCTCCGTCTGTAAAGCAGTGAGCCAGGAACATAAGTGCTGCCAGGCAAACACAAGTAAACAGCCCTGAGAAACTAAACACGGCCTCCAGTTTTGTTGTTTTTTCTAAGCACACTCAACAACAAGGGAAAGCTAGTTTTTTTTATATTTTTGTTTGAACATAAAGTGTTAGTGTTTCATGTCTTCTGCATTAAGGTGCCATTAATGTGCTACTAGAACTGTAGCTAGAACTGACAGTTCACACTGCAATGGACTCGAAGAAAATTGGTCTCACAAAGAGAAACTGTGCTGGCAAAGAAAAACTTGCTGATATACGAGTGTGGCTCTACAAGCTTCAACATGATCTGCAAAGAGCAGCTCTGGGAAAAGTCAAATGTTGCTGTAACTTTCTTGGTAATTTATGAACACTTCTCTTTAAAACAGGCTCTCTCAAAGCAGGTTTCTACTCACTATTATTTAGAGACACCCAAGTCTTGCCGTATGTTGTATCTAGAGGGTAAAGAATGAAGCCCTCCTTAGTTAATTTGGCACCAACATTACAATAAAGTACACATCAACAAGATGTACATCTTGTCCTTGGTTTTTAAGGAACACTAAATTCAGGTGAGTAATTAAAGAACAGAGATATTTGCACATCAAACAAGATGATTTGTCAGGCAAAAAGAGGGAGTGGAAGTCAGCATCCATATCCTTCCAAATCCTTCCAATGAACAAACACAAATCTCTCTGGGAGACAGCAAAGACAATATTTAAACAGGTTTCCTCTTTTTTTCTTCTCATCTACAATCCCAGTCAAATCTGACTTATTTGGATATATGCAAGAGATTGGAATCAGTTTATTTTTTCTGATCAGTGATGTGAAGGAAATAGCAGGTGTTTTTTTTCTTTCCAATTTATTGAATGTATGAAGTCTAATTTTCAGTCGACAAACCCATCAACCTTGTGATGTCCTTTAAAAAATAACTCCTAAAATGTTATGGGACAAATACCTTAATACATTTATTAAGGGAATTTCAACATGCTTTTGTTTAAGTATTAATCTAAAATAGTATGTCTATCATGCACTTCTCTTTTCTTGCATGTCTTATATCTGTAACTAATTTCTGTAACAGAAGCCAAGATAAAATGCCCAAAAGTGTGGGAAGTAGTCAGGTGCTAAACTTTAAACACATCTGCTTTGCTGATGACCAGTAAGTATAATTAGCAATAACATTTTAGAAGAAATTCCTGCTCTTCATAAAAAATGTTGTCATTTTCAAAAAGTTTAGTGTCAGTGATTGTACAATAAAAATATTAAGAAATGTAGATGTGGACATGAGAAAAAGATCATTCAATTGTATAAAATGCTCAGAAGAATTAACAAGAAGAAATTCTTTCTTTAGAAATGAAGATATCCTCTTCAAAACTGAATGTGAAAGCACCATAAAGTGTTTCTTCAAAAAAAAAAAGACAAGATGTTTGATTTTAATGTTCAAATATAACACTTTAAAAAAACATCTTGCCTTCTGTCAAGCACTTTGGTGGATGTGAGATGATTGGGAGATGATTTGCAGATAAAAGAACTGAGCATTTGAAGGCATTGGGTCAAACAGACTCTTCTATACATTAAAGTATTTTAGATCAACTATGATCTAAAATACAGTTTTAGATCATAGTTGATCTAAAACTATATTTTTAGATCAACTAAAAATGATCTATTTGTTAACCTGCAAATTACAAATGGCAACATTCCTTCTCTAAAACACAGCCCATCCTTAGAAGGACAACAGCAAAAACTCAAACATCAGTTTTATCTTATCCAACTGCAGTGTGACTCCAGCAGGGATCTCCTTTAGTAATTCTTGCATGGAAAACAGAGATGGCTAAATGCTGCTGTGGTGTGTGATTACACACAAGAGGGCTGAATGGCAGAAAAGGCAGAGTGACAGCAGTGTTGTTGGTCAGAACTGTGATGTGAAACCCTCCATCTGTGAACCTACAAGTTCAGTTTAACCTCTACAGCAAGCTCTAACTTCAACAGTAGATCATTTATCCATCCATAAGTGATCTACTATTCTGGTAAAAACTCTGGTAGATTTATCCCTCTACCAGATTCTTTAATAGTAAATGGGGTTTATTAGTTAATTTAAAAATGTTTACTCTGACTCCTTAATTAGAGATCCTCAGAAGTAGCTTTGCTAGATCTTCTGGTTTTCTTTGCTGTCTTGTCTGTAGATTCAAATTTTGCCCAAACCAGCTTCATAATGATGACAGTACTGACAAGCTCAATTTATGTAAACTTTGTTTTAGTGAGATAACTAAATGAAACAACCGTTGATCATATAATTAAAATTCAAAGCAGGGTTGGTAATGGAGGTACACTTTAATCCAACAGAAAGTGAATTCCCAAATTATCCCCATTTTTAATTACAGTATAGCTATGTGTCTGAACTTTAACAAAGTGGTGTTTGTTGAACCTTTTATAAACCAAAAAAAGAGGGAATTTAGCTTTGATATATTTAATCTGGCTGTGCTTTACTAATCAACAAATAATTTGGCAAATGAAGATAAAAAAACCAAAAAACTTTCAGTTATATTTAAAGGGTGCACCAATCAGGGACTTTGTCACCAATTTCAGTAGAAACTCTGAAATTCTGACCCTCTGATGATAAAAAAAAAAAAAAAAAAAAAAAAACAATAAGATACCTTTTATCTACTTTCTGGATAAATGTGATGATTTGACGCTCATAAAAATATGTTAGTAGAAAAACTAAAGTTTCAATGCCGTTTCTCAGTACAAAACAGTAAAACCTTTAAGTTTGTATGTCTAAATAAAACATAAAATGTCCCATGCATCGTATCTCATGATATTTAACTTTGTCTCTGCCAACTGTGTCTTGAAACACTGACCAGTTAAATCAAACAATTCTTTCACACTAAAAAAGCCTGCATCTTGTGGGGTCTCACCATGACTGTTTCCATGTTGATGGGTCTGCTTCCCTGACTTCTGTCCTCCCTTGTGTCCACCATGATGACCGGAATGACGTCTATCAAGGTCCAGGTCCAGAGGGGGGCCCATACCATGGTTCTGCCCATTACTGAAGTTGTTGTTCTTCCTCTTCTTTCTCTTGAACCAGCTGAAAGCTCGACCGAAGGTGCGAGTGCGCTTCTTTCGACCTCTTCTACTGTGTTTGTCCAGGGCAAAAACATGGATCACGTCTTGGGGAAGCAGCTCCCCGACCCCCAGGGAATCACGATTTGACATGTCGCCTCACGATGGAGCTACGTCCTGAAGGAAAGATAAACATGGAATTGTTAGATATACTGTATAAAAAAAAAACACAAAAAAAATCTAACTCTTAACCTCACCCTCAATTTAAATTTTTTCTTTTTTTTTTTGTACAAATCTGTTATGATTAAGATCAAGTTACTTAAAAGCATGTTATCATTCATCAATTCAGTCAGGTGCAGTTTATCAGTTTGAAGATAACAATCTTAATCCAATAAATAATTGAGATGCATGTCTCAGGTAGTGCATGTCTCTGTGGGCAGTATTGCAGCCTGAACAGACCCCCACTCCTTCCTCTGAACCAAACTCCACCGTCCTGCAAACAACGAACTGGCACCGCTCCCTTCATTCCATAACACAGAGTCATGATTCACAAAGCCGCACCCGTAAGCTCACTGCACTTTTGCACACAGACTGTAAAGAGCTTTAAAAGAAAAAAAATAAAGAAAGACAAATAAACATCATCGAACAGTTTGCAGATAAGCATCCCTATTGAAGTCTGTATTAAGATTTCTGTGGATTTTCTGTTTCTTACTTCATTGAACTGTTGCTCAGTGTTTTTTCATTACAAGTTCGGTGATCTCATTCAGCTCCCATTGCTTCCTTCCTCCACTCACCCCTTACCTTTTTATGTGCTCTCAGATGGATTTCCTAGCATTGCTTTAGGGGATCTTACACTTGGCTTCTCCAAGCTGTGCACTTTGTTTGACACTTGTCATCAAAATTACAGGCTAAATGAAGGAGCCAGGTCTAAAGATGGTAGAAATTGGCCTTTGAAAAGCAACAGGTGGTGAAAGATTGTGTCAAAGTTATTAACTATAAGAGCTTATAAATTATTTCTGGGTGCTCTCATGCAGGAAAAAACACTTTCTAACTGATGTTTGTGAAATGTAACCAAATATATTGTAGTCAGAGGTATCACTTTTTTGCCACATGACGAGACATGACATTAAACCACAGAAACCTGGATCCTGTTCTCTGGTTCAGTTCAGCATAGATACAGAGCTGAGATAACTTTGATGAAGGCATATTGTACGACTTTATCTGTATCCAGCTATGTCTTGTGGGTGAGCTCCCTAAATCTTCTCATCAGGAATAAAAAGTCTTCCATTCATCTCATATTGCAGCAACTTAATTTGCAAAACATAAACAGGTTAGCCACTGCCAGAATGGGAAAGATGTTAAAACACGTGATGACCTACATAAGCCATGTAATGAATGTGAGAAAAATAAATTTAAATACAGTGACTATGAAGATAGAAATTAATAAAAACATCTTCACAATCTTCAGCAATAACTCATCAACTGTTAAGACATCTTCTTTATGCCAGCTGAGCTGCATGGGAAGCATAGTGGACCTACCAACAGAAACGTAAACATGTAGAGGTCTTCTTCGTCTATGTTATCAAACCTAAGACTTTTTGCTTTAGTAAAATTAAGTTTGAATGGGTATTTTTTGGCACAAAATACTATTTGGATCTGGCAAAAAAGATAAATATGTGAAAAGGCATTTCATGTTGCCTGTTAGGTAAAGCAGAGGAACTGTGAGGCCCCATTTCCCTTCCAAAGGCCTTAAACTAGAGAACAGTCACATGTACTCAATGATAGACCAAGACATTTTAAATTAAAATCTGGTGAACTAAAATTAGTCGCCATCTGGTAATTTTGATGAATAATAATCGAAAGCAAATGGCAATCTGCAAAAAATGTACTTTTTTCTAAGGCAAGCTCAGTCATCAGATCATAATCCAAATCAAAGAGATATCAGAGAGGGCCCAGGAGTAGGGATGACCTAAAGCAGTGATGTCCAAACCTTTTATCACATAGTCCAAAACTGTCGAGTTAAAAGTACTCAGAGCAAAAAATACATATTTTCTATTTATGAAAAAAGCAAAAACTATTTTTACAATTGTACAATTCTTTTCACATCATCAAAATCCTTTTAGATCTTACACATAAAATGACTTTTTACATTTTCTTTCTTTAAGCATGGCCATCATCAAAAATAAATTTTCATGGGTGCGCTGCAGTGGGTTTGATTCCCGGACCCGGCGATATTTACCGCATGTCTTCCCTCTTTTTCTTCCCCCCTTTCCTGTCAGCCTACTTTCATATAAGGGACACTAGAGCCCACAAAAGACCCTCTGGAGGGGAGGGGGAAAAACATTTTCATAAATTTTGCCATTAATATCTTCATCTACATATCATGTGTATGTTACCTACTCGTACACAAACTCTTGTTCAATGAGATGAATACTTATTGAAGTATTCATCTTCAATAAGTATCTGTAAGTACCTCACATTTTCCATTTTAAGGTTTCAATTTGTTTCCATCTACTTGAAAAGCTCTGCATAAAATACAAATTTTAACCAACATTTTTTAAACTAACCATCTGAGCTGGTGAATCAACTTTGTGCCATTCTTGACATATGGGTCAGGGGGCGCTCCAAAAACCTTCCTATGGATGCACTCCTGATCAAATCTGAAATTATTTAATGTGCAAGAAGCATTTGCATTCCAATGAACAACCCCACCAACAGCAAAAGGACTATCTCCTCTGAGGAAAAGTAACATGCCTGTTTTTCACTACGCGTTTCTCCTGCTTCAAATTACAGTCATTTAGGCATGACTAACATCCAGGCATCAGTATTTGCAACACTGGCCAATAATCAGACAGCTTTCTCAGTCCAGTTTATTCTCTTATATCCCACAGGCGGCTGAAAGTCCAACAACTTCTTGTGTTACTAACAGAGGAATGAGATCAAGGAGAACTCTGGGTTGTGGCAGAGACCACCCAGAGAACCCCTATCCGTATAGTCTGGTCTTGAAGAGTTGAGTCAGGCTACCAGTGTTGTGGTTACACAAAAATACCTGGAGATTCCAAGATTTTCAAACAGTCTACCAGGGTGTGGCACCGAGTTTAGACTTCTAAAAATATCGTTGTTTTTTGTTTTGTTTTCTTTTTTTTTACAATTCGATTCAATAACAAGGTTCCAGATTTTCAATGTCATTGTTTTCATAATAGAAAATAAGCTCAAAATGGATTGTTTTCTCAAAACCACGGCACCTACATTCTAATTATAGAGCTACATGGTGGCACCAGACAGAACTTAACCCGACGTTCTCAGTTTACAAAGGTTTACAGACAAACTACAAAATACAAATGCATAATCTTCAAAACAAACATACGCTACAGCTAAATTTTTGCGGTTTTTGTAGGCTGGCCTCAGTTCTGCAGAGGCAAAGATATGTCCCAACCTGCTGTTTATTTAGACCTTACTCTTGGACAGACGATCCCACTCTAACCACACAAACCTCAAGTCTCTGTGTCAATAATACCTGCAACATTGATTCTGACGGCCCACAAAGTAGACTTCAGCAGGAAAACAGTTTTTGAGACTCAGTTTAACCATGTATTGATCGAGCACGTCTGACAGCTATATGCTCTGCAGCTTGAGGACACAAATTCCAGAACAGGTCTGCATCCTCGCTCCCCTTGGCAGAGACATCAAGTAAAGTTGAAAAGATGTAAAGCAGTGACACCTGCTTTGCCTGAAGCGAGACTCTGCTGTACTCATACAAGAGTTAATTCAGGATTACATCGCACAGAGGCCTATCCACCACTGACAAAGGATTGTGGAAGGAATGAGAGAGAAATCGGGGAAACAGTTGTCTAAAGTAACAGCACTGTATAGCTTCACTAAACCGGCTGAACGGGGAGCTTTATCTCTCCCTAACTCTGAATGGGCTTGGCTTTACAATCCTCTCAGACCTGTGTGTATTCCCATTGCTTGTGCAACTGTTCCAAGTGTTTTCTTCCACTCAACTTTCCCTTAATGCGCATAGACACAGCATTCTGTACAACCAGTCTCTTGAACAATGACCTTTTGTGGCTTCCTCTGGTTGTGCATGATGTTTGTTAAACTACTGTCCAGTCAGCAATCTTCACCATGAATGTTCAGGCCGTCAGATAACATTTGTGTAACTTGAAGGGCTCTGTTTTCTGTCACATTTAGCTGTTTCAGATCAGACAAATTTAAATTCACAACAGTTCTCAAAATATTTCATTTTTTAAGAGAAGAGGCTGTCCAAGCCAAAGTTGCTATTATATGGGAATGTATTACTCCCAGTTGCTCCACCCATAGATATAACTACTGAACTTTAGCTTTGGAAGTAACAGTCAGTGAGACTTAGGATGTTTGTCAGATTTAAATCTAGATTTTTACTAAGCCAACGCAAATATTCATTGTAGCTTTTCAAGGTATTCAGAGGTAGGCTTGCTGATGCTTGACCCAAGTGCACTTAAGCCTAAAGTTATGAACGGATCGAGAAATAGTCTCCTTCTGGACTTTCTGGTAGAGAGCAGATTTCATGGTTCAGTCTACGATGACAGTAGCATTCCATTGCATTAAATCATCTCCAGACCGTCATGTTTGACCATCAATATGATGTTTATTTTACAAAATGTACTCAGAGTTTCTCATCTGTTAGTGAATTTCTTAAGATCAGCTATGATGTGTTGCACCTTCTCATTGAATTCAATTTCAAGGTGTGTCCAAACCTTTGGTTTGTACTGTATATGTACACTGTGATGGACTAACAACCTGTCCAGGGTGTACCCCGCCTCTGGCCCGAAATGTCTCCCTGGAGACAGGCACCAGAACCCCTCCTGACCCCACTAAAGACAAGGGTGTAAGAAAATGGACAGATGGATGGATGTATATCCACATATTTACTTTTCCCAGACATTTTTCATAAATGTTTTAACCAAAATTACAAGAGAAAGATACATTGTTTGTGTGCACAAATTCAGCAAATAAAGCCAATTCTGATTAACAAAGAGGGTGAGGATTATTTCCAGGTTGATTTGGGAAGATTTCTTCTCAATAAGTAAAATATGAAAACTGCGTTCTGAATTTACCCACCTCATCTTTGTCTGATACTTAAATTTGTATAATCTGTGATACTTCCCAGTATTTGTTGAACTTCATAAAGCTAACGCTGCACTCCAGTCAGCATGTATTGATCCTGTTGAGGCCCCTCAAAAGTTCAGGTTAGCTCACTCGCTGCTCTTTGGCTCTGGAGCCAAACAGGAGAAATAAGAATCTGACATGTAGTGAGTGGCATGGGGTACAAAGGAGGGGGCTCTAGGAAATGTAAATGCAATCGCAGTGAGTCACACAGGGAAGCCGCCTGACAGACTGTGCTACCTCATGGGGATAAGGCAAGAGGGCGTGGCGTTGATACAGACAGCCACCTTTGTTTGTATAAGGACTGGCTCAGTTTATACATGGAGCCATTCACAGCTACACCTCAGCTGCTGGTTTCACATGGCACGGCCTCCAGAATGACAGATCAGAAGATTAATAGTTCCCTTATTGGAAGTTGAAAGGATGGAGTGGATAAACTCCAGTTTTCTTATTAAATCAACAACCGGAGTGGAAACTAACAGTTCTCAGCTTTTACGACTGTTGCTAAATCGCAAGTGTTGAGCAAAACTGGTGTTGCAGTGAAGCACCTGGAGGCATCAGTCAGGGCGTTGGCCGTCTTCTTTGGGCTTTATCAAACAAAGACGAGCATTGGTGCTCAAGAGCAAACTTAAGTAACCTCATCTGAACGGTGAGAGCTTGTCATACAAGACCAGCACAGTGATTGTTGCTGTTAGAGGAAAGAAACTGGAAATGCTCTAAAGAAAGAAAAAGAAGCTCATGAGATTGTTAACTTTTCTTTTTCTTTTATGAGCCAAACTTTGGCTCGAAAGTTTCCAGTCATTTGCTTTTCTTCCATGACATGCTTTGGCAAAAGAGCTGAAATATAATCTCATTCTGACATATTGTGGTCTCTTTGTTTGCTGAGAGGATAAGATTACAGAAAACAGCCATGTAGGTAACAAGAACAAAAAAAAGCAAATAACAACAAGCGCTGTAGGAAAATAAAGGCACAATCCCCAACCCCCTCAAAAATAGTCTGGAAGGTTTTCTCAGATTGTACGCCCTCTGTGTGTGCATGTCGGAGGAGGAGAACCTGTGATAGAAGGGTAATGCGAGCTGGTGGACCTTGTGAAGCTGTCGCAGCCATGCTGCAGCTTGTCTGGTAAGAGCGGCAGCAGCATTCCTGAAAGATTGATAATTACCAACTGAAGAACTCTTCTCTCAACTCTGCTTTTTCACTCTCCAACACACACACACACACACACACACATGTATGAGTCCTCAACCTCTCACTGTCACACGTCCCTCCTACAGCCCCCCTGCCACAATTGGCCACATGGAAGAAAACAGATAATAGCTGGCACATGGAAGTCATTTAGAGATAATATAATATGCAGTTGTGTGTTTCCACTGAGAGAAATTCGGCATTCAACTTTTTCTGATGATTTATACATTTAAAAGGATTAATTGTTTATCATCTAATCCGGTAATTGTGCTACTGGCATCAAAGTATGCCAGAGTTTTAAAAAACAGCTCATATTTCTAGTCTAACTCTTCATAAGATTTAAAAGTCCTCGATTAGAGATGCCAGAGGAAGTGCCAGAGGTGGGAGCATAGCGCATCACTGCCGGTCAATTCACAGATGGTTGAAATCAGGCTTTTACATTTTCATCAGAAGAAAGACAATTTAAAGGAACCCTCCTCAAAGCTCGTTCCAAGCCCTCAAGCTTACATTTTGCCTATACTTCATTACTTCTGTTCAGTTTTTGCTCTGCTCAAACAAGAATAAATATAAGTTGCACATTTGATAAATTGCAACATTTTTAACCAACTATATATCATATTCTACATTTTCTGCTACCTATATGCAATATGTGATAAAAATAAAAAAAATCTGTTGCAGGGCTACTAACTGTTTTGTCAACAAATGTAGGCATATTGAGTCATGCGTGACTAACTATTAGAAAATGTTGGCAACTCATTATGCAAGCTTCCTAAAGGTGTGCTCCAGTGCTCAGGGGAATAAGGGTATCCTTTAGAAACAGGATTCATGGTAAGGTAGTGTTTTAAAAGTTGGAAAGAATATCTGTTGAGCTGGGACTTCAGGCTGCATGCAAGCAGAAACCCAGACTAATTAACATGTTGATATCAGGTTTTTAGACTCTCAGAATTCCTCTAGCACAGCAATTCTCAATCCTGATCCTCAGGGCTCACAGTCCTTCATGTTTTAGATGCATCTCTTCTCCAATCCAGTGACTGCATTACTACTCAGTATGCTATCAAGTTCTGCAGAAGCCTTTAAATCACCCATCTGTGTAAGACTGATGTGTGGCAGAAGGGAAACACAAAGACTGTGGGACAGGACCACACAAACAAAGGATGTAGAGGGTCTCATTAGGTTCGCTTCTAAGGGTTACAAGGAATCCAAGTTAGGACTACAGAGCTTATAGCCCCCTGCACTGCCTGGTCACTCTTGAAAACAAAAAAAAGAAACTGTCATGGAGCAGCACTGACCAAGTCACTAAGAGGGCAAACACAGCTGGACAGCAAAGGGGCTTAAAAATACAACCTGGCAATGCTGAGTATCTGCAGGGACTCAGGGTTAAATTGAAGGTTTCTCAACCAAAGAGGCAGAAAAATGGCCAGAAGTCAAAGAAAAATGATTATAGTGAAGAAAATAAAGCATTTTGGCCCGAAAAACAAGTGTGGGAACAAGCTTGTTTGCATTTGCAGACCGCCTGGTGCTAGCCTCCTTACAATATGAACTAACTTGAATTTACATAAGTGCTGATGAAGGCTTACTGATAATTTACTCATCTCTTGAATTAACTGCACCCTGTTTCACACTCATGAGCCATCCGTTTCCACACAGATCACTCAGTCATGTGGCTGTTACAGTACTGATTGTTCTTCCTGTTGCCTTGTCTGGACAAGCAGCTTTGACCTTTCCTCCACTGAGCAACTCAGCCTAAGCCTGACAGTAGTTTCACAACAAAACAAAGCATCTTTTAGGTTTTCTGAAATAGATGCTTCAGCCAAGGCTGGAATCGGATTCAAACTCTTTCCCTTGATTTTTTTCACCAATTGCTTTGGCTAAATCAGACCAGAGTATATTCAACCAGTATTTCACAGGCTTCTCAACGGGTTTACCCATGCTTTTTTTTCAGCAGTGGAGTCTTGTGCAGTGAGTGAGCATAGAAATTGTGTGGTTGAGTGCATTCCTTATTGTTTTGTTTGAAACTACTGTACCTGGTCATTTCAGTAGATAGATATCAGCAAATGTCTTGTATTTCTAAGTGTCCAGTTAGCACAGTGCAACGCGTTTATAGCAAAGTGTTAGAATGCTAATGGTTTAGCATTCTACCATTAGCACATTATGACTGAAATTATTGTCCTTCAAGCACAGAAATTGGAATAACCAGGTCAAACTGCAAAGAACTGGAGAACATTGGTATCAAGAAAATATGTGAATTTCTATTTTTTCCTGTTATGTCATCTAGATTTTAATGTCTATCTGGATCTACAGCTGAATCTTTGCTACTGCTCATATACCACAACTGTAATTTCCTTGGGTGCAAGCCTTGGCATGGCAGACATGGTGTAGAAGGAACACCAGTAGGTGACACACCCTTTCTAAACAAAAATGGCTTCATCTTGGCCTCAACTTCTTAGTATGAAACCAAGAAATTGCAACTAAAAAAGAAACAGAACCCCAGCCCTCACTGATCTGCAAAAGAAAAGTTCAAGCCCAAATCTTTAATTTGTCCTAAGTTCAGGAGATGCAGCAGACCAGAGAGAAAGGATGAAATTCCTTGCCCGTAGAGGTCCACTAACAAGCAAATGCATGGGCAATAATCAAAACCAAGTGCGAGAGAATCGTGTAGTAAGGAAGCATTTCCAGCTGGGTGAGAGGAAGGAGACAATAGGGTTTATTGTCAGAGGTCTTAAATTACCTCTGTTGGATTCTTCAAAGCACTACACTATATTTGATTACAATGTAGAACATTGGGCTTAACAAGAAAGTTTCTCTTTAATTAAAAAGAAATCCTAGAGCAGAAACGTTAAAAACTGGATAAAAGAAAACAGAAATTGTATTTTTAAAGTTAAGTTTATAGCGCAAATGTTTTCAAATAACTACAAATAAAAGCATATTACGGAGTTTGCGTCAAAACGTTAAAAAGAGAGAATCTTACCTTTTTTAAAAAACTTTTAGCGATCCGGCTAGGGTTTATTTACTCACTCTCCATATGAAGCGTCTCTCAGGGGCTTCATTTCTCTCCAGCTCCAAACTTTTTTTTATTCTTACTGTCCGACAGAAAACTTCAGGTGAACCATTTCCGTGAAAACTTCAGCGCGGTTCACGAAACTGCAGCATTTACTCGGCTCCACTCTGTCAAAGCAAAACAGAAGAGTTTGCCCTGCTGTCATGAGCTGTTTGTCTGTCTGTCTGTCTGTGTGCGGACGCTCCAATGAACCAAGGCAGATAAGAAGGGAGTGAAGAAAATACCACCGAGTTGGTAATCCCACCTGGAGGAGGCAGGGCTCAGGTAGCAGAGCGGGGCAGCGGTCGGCGAACTGAGGACATCTGGTGGCGAACGTGCAAAACTGCGACAAGATATAACTGTTAAAAAAAGAAAATCCTCATATTTTACTGCTAAAATATTATTTTTTTAAAAAATAATAATAATTTTATTTGAAAATTAAAAAATATTTATGTCTCATCATTTTATTTAACATTTTCATACGACATAACTTAAAACATTTTTTTAAAATTAATTAGACTTTAAAATAATCTTAACTGGTCTGTAACATGGTCCACATCTGCAAAAATCATTGAAATGTAAATAAATAAATAAAAATACAACAAAAATACAGTAGAACATAATAGCACTATAAAAATTAAAGCTAGTTCTATTTAACAAATGGGTTCAATTTTTACTTGTTTATTCAGGAAATATTTCAAATTGGTTTATAATTTCCTAGTGCAGCACCTCGGAAACTATCCATACACCGTAAACCATCTTCAGTATGTTCCCTGAGTATCCTTCTGGTTTGTGGTAAATTGAGAAATCCAAAATGTGAAAAAGGGTGTAAAAGCACAAGTCTGTATAGTTTTGCAAGGCACCATAGCATTGGGGTTTTTAAGACTACAATATTCCTTTTATCCTGCTCATATCTTGATGAAATTCTTTTATGTGTCCCAGGTTAGTACTCATTTCCATTTTTCTGAGGGAGGCTTGATCGACCGTATGCAAAACTGCTGAAACAAATATGTTCATTAATCATGCAAATATTACATCCAGAGCAACTGGTTGCACTGCTCTTCTAATATTGTAACACTTTCCTGGATGATTTATGGTTAAAAGTTAATGAAAATAGTTGGTTTCCACCACAATATTACTGGCAAACTAAGTGCACACATAAAAAACAAGCTGCCGATGTGTATAAATATAGACTTTGATGCCACATAAGCTGGTCAAGACACAGTCTGCCCCCCGTCACTGACACAGATCGTGATTCCATGAGAGTCTTAGATAGAGTTTCCCCTCCTGTGTTATTAATAAATACAAAGTGATCCTGTGTTTTTCTGGAGACATATGGAACTACTTAGCGCTAAAGAACAAACTCCACTCAAAGGTTTTGAAACACTGGGGCTGGCATCTCCAAAACAGTGAGTAAAGTATACTTAATTTGTGTTGTTAATCATCTCCATGATTTGATCATGAGTAGAGAGTCATTGCTGGGCCAACAGCGGTTAGTCAGGATAATTAAGTATGTTAAACTGCCTATTTAAGAGGTAATTATTAAAACCGCTGACGTGATTTAAAGTTGATTATTTCTCGGTTAACGACTGTAAAGTTGTTTTCTGCTTCAGTTTGTCATGAGCAGAAAACAGCAAGTGGAGGATGGCAGCAACACAACATCCACTGAGGAATTACACAATGAGGATATTTCAAAACATGATGTACACACTGACTCTGAAAGAGCCCTGTGTGAAACTACACTGCTCAACACACTAAAGATGAACCAGATAGGCATGAAAGCTCTGGGGGAACTTTTTGAGCACTGCATTCAGCAAGTGTCGGGTCTGGAGAGGCAGAGGGACGAGCTGATCCAGGAGCTTCTGGCTCTGAACGAGCCTATGCTGCAGGTTGTGGAGCACCTCAGAGAAAAGCTGATGGCGGCAAGGAGGCTTCTCACTCTGGCTCAGCTGGATTATGTCTCTATGCACCAGGAAGTGGAGCAGGTAAAGAGGAAACTGTTCACCACAGCCAGAGTCTGCATCCAGAGTCAGGTGGCGCTGGCTGGACAGGAGTACGAAGTGGCTCAGTCTAGTCTGGCACAGGTCTGTGCACATGCTGTTGACTGTCCCTGAAATGTTTCTCTGATTCACAATTTTTAATCATTCTTGTTGGAACTATTTATTCTTTATGTTTAGCACTTCGAATTTTTTCACATTTATTCTCAGTTTTTTTCACATTTATTCTTTTTTTGGGGAGGATTATTTGCAGAATGTAATTGCAGGTTAGTAATTCTTTATTTTATTATTATTTTTTGATATTTTTTTGATTTCATTATTTCCTAAGCTAGATAGGGAGAACTGTGGGTGAATTTTCTATAAATATAGGGACTAGTATAGGAGCAGCATGCACTGGGTTGGGGCCTATGATTTTTTACCGAAGCAGGAGAGGCAGCAGGAAACAATGAATAGTTTGATCTTTATTATTTGCTTGCCAACTGGGAGAAAAAATACAATCTAAAAAGCAAACGTAAAACTTTGGACATTGGCTTATGGATTGAATTTTTATGTGATGTTTGGTTTGACAAGCAATTGCCACAACACTTGTTCTGTGTGTAATCATGTCTATCTTTGGGATATAAAGCAATGTAATTATATATAATTTACATTAAATTTTGTGAAATCTTTAACTTAAGTATTACACAAGTGAAGATTACTGTCATTTCGTTTAATTTTTAGTGAAGTTAACTCCTTGCGCTCACGCGCTTTTTGATGCCATTGTCATGTTGCTGGAATTAGACATTTTATTTTATTATATTTCATGTCCTGTTTTGGGCACACTAAATTTGTGCTCACCAGTTTACATTCAGCACCTTGCAAAAGTATCCAGTCACATTACAAGTGGTGTGAATATTTCTGCAAGGCACTATTTGTGCAACTTACCATATATCTGCTCCTCATGCTCTGTTTATTGATAGGAGGAACTGAAGGCCAGTCTCCATGATCTGTCCCATGAGTTGCACCAGCTGCAGGTTGACCACCAGAACCAGCTCAACTCCCTCAGAGATCAAGCCTCTAGACCGCGCCGGTCAAGGACCATGAGTGATGTCAGTCAGTGTCGGCAGGCTTCCATCAGGCTGCAGCGGAGGCTCAGCGGCAGCGTAAAGGCACTGGAGGGCTGGTACGAGCCACGCATGGTAGCCCTGCTGAGGAGAAGGCAGGCTGGGGAGGAAGCTCTGAGAAACTGCAAGGAGCAGGCGATGGACCTGAGAGCCAGCCTGGCTCCTCTGAGAGAAGACATTCGGAGGCTGGAGGTGCAGAGATCTTGTCTGCTGAAACGGATCAATCTTATGGAGATGGAGAGGGAGGAGAGGACAGCACATCACAAGGTAGGACTTGTCTCTAGAGAAACATTGATGTTTAGAATGCAGTAAACCTGAAGGAAATTGTATTGTTTGTACAGGAAACAGTGGAAGAACTACAAGAGACACTCAGAGAATTAAAATTGGAGTTTGAGATTCAAAAAACCTACAGGACTGATTTGGAGCAGCTCACAGAGGGCCTGAAAACAGAGCTCACATTTTTAAGGTAAATTTACCTGAATCTGTTTTGCTTTAATTGACAATCTGTGGGACAAGTGACTGAAAACTGTTTTGTCTCGCAGAGGAAACAATGAACTGCATAACATCTCTGAAGAGAAAGAACAGTTATCTATTTCCAGAGGCTGAAAGCAGATCAAGCCCCAGAACAGCTTAAAGGTTTACATCATGGTCTTACAGATCATGTTACTTTAAGGACACATTTGAACCTCCTGTGGACTGATCTACAAGAAACGACTTCAGTGGCTTTTAAAAGCAAAACCTGCTTCCACAACTTTGAACTTAAGCCGTTGCAGATTTTCTCCAATATAAGCAGTCAGAATTTTAGCAGATTATGCTTCTCAGAATTTGACAAGTTTATGTAGTTTGAAGTTTGTATTTTTAACTTCAGTATGAGAATTTAATATAAAAAAAAAAAAAGTTTTTTTATTAAATTTCCTTTGCAGCACAAAAGAAAACTTTGTGCTGCAAAAATGCTGTAGTTTCTGCATGATGCTGACAGAAACTGCAGCATAATGCAAACATTAACATAATTCCCAATTTATAGAACATTAAGTCTTGCCTCTAAAAAAAACCCAGAAGTAAAATTCACAAATTTCTGTAAATATTTTTATTATGAATATTCTTAGATACACAAAAGCTCAGGTGCAGCACAGAAACAAAATGCAGAAGAAAACAAAACACAAACAAGTGACGACACAAGCTGAAAAATTCACCTACAAATATCAAGCAAATAAAAAGGAAAACCCTACAGTATGTACAATTGTATTAAAAATGGATCATTGTGAAAATGTTTTCTGCACAGCTAATGACAAGAAATAAAACTGATAACAGCAGACTGGTCGAAGAAGGTTTCATTACCAACCACAAATGATCTTGGAAAAACTAAATGGTATCTAGAAATCAGATTGAAACTGGTGTAATTTGAAATGCATCACAACACGTTAATGGTGCAGAAACTCTTTTAAACACTTTTCTCTGAGATGTATTTGAAAACGTTTTGCTGCTTACGGAAGCAGATCTGAGAAAGTGATCCATTTTTAACAAGCAGGTCAAAAGAAGTGAGTTCAGTACTGGACTCATGCCTGGACCTCTGAATCTGCAGCACCCTCTGGGTCTTCATCGTTGTAGATGTTTTCAGCCTGTGCAAGACAATTCACACAGATTTACTACATTTGCTGTTTATAATAAATGTAATAAGCTAAAATTTACTAGTTGAAACAATAATATATTAAATTCCATTCTAAGTTTTACCCTAGTCTCCACATCTACTCTTCATTTTAAACAAAGAAAAAAAAAAACATAAGTAAACCAATTACAGAGTGCTAATATGTTTCTGCTATAATTTCATAGAAAACACTTCAGATAATAAGCCATATAACCAAGCTATTGGATAAAAACTAGATGTTTTAGTTCCACATCAACAAAAACATCTTATTGATAGTTTCTGCCTTGAAACTATCTGTGCTGCAACCATCAAATCTCACCAAATGTATTACCACCCAGGTGGTCCTGCATGATATTTTATTGAGTACAGTGATACTGCAATAATAAATGTGAAATGTATTGTGAAACCCCAGTTCCAACACGTTTTATCCAGGCTTGACTTAGGAACAAGCATAGATGAACAAATAGATTGATGAAAATATACAAGAATTGACAGATGGATTGGTATAGATTTACAACTGGATGGATGCAAATGGAACAGTTCTAAGTAAATAAAAACTGGAATTCAAATGCTTTTCCAGAACTATAAAATGTATAAATCTATTGTTAAGGATCCCTGAATAACTCAGGATGTGAAATATCCATCAGGCAGGGCTTACCATCTGCCACACTTGCATGATGTTGTCCTCTGACACCGAACAGATGACCCATGGCTCATTGGGGTTCCAGGAAAAGTCTGAGATCTTAGCTGTGTGTCCGCCATGGATGAACTGGGAATGAGAGCAGGAGTGATTAGCAAACCACCTACCATTCAACTAAAACCAGAATCTGTGAATGGCCGCTCACCAGCAACTCCGGAGGGCCATCCTCAGCGTCCTCTGGCGACTGCTCCTCTCCGATCTTACTCAGGTCCCAGACGTTGAGTCGCCTGTCTGTGCCGCTGGAGGCCAGAATCGTCTCATTATGAGGAGACCACTGGACCTGTGAATAGAAGGCAGGAGAGGGGGAAAAAAACCTCTTAAATATATAATATTTTCAAAGTTGAACACAGATCGCTCTACGCACTGAGCCACGCTGCGTACACAACGTTTAATATGACAAAACAAATATTGTTTTCACATTCCCTTACTCAGTGTGCATTTATTTAAAACACATATAATGCCATTTCTTTTTTGAATTAATGTTCCTCATTCACAAAATAAGTTTAGAAATCCAGCACTATTGTGTCAAAGATGTTTTAATTTCTTGAGAATTAAAATAAAATAAGTGTAGATCTTACCTGGAAGATTTCATCCTTGTGAGACTCAAATGAATGGAGTTTCAGCTTCAGGTTCCTCAAGTCCCAAAGAGCCACAGTCTGCAAATATAAAAAATAACAGGGCCAAAGCAAATTAATTAAATTGAAACAGGACTTAAAAGAACAAGATGCCATTTAAGAGTTCACTAGAATCTCATCCCACCTTGTCAGCAGAGCCAGTGGCCAAAATGAACTCACTGTAGGGATTAAAAGACAGGCAGTTGACTTCAGCAGTGTGAGCGTCCACTGCATGGCTCGGTTTGGAGGTGTTGTTTGACCGAGTGTCCCAGCTGTTAAAAAGACAAAATGAACTGATGTTCAGATAAAAGCCCAGAATTGCTGATTTTCTTCTGAGAAGGTCACATACATCATGAGTTTCTGGTCGTCTGCCACAGATCCGAAGAGGGATTCATGGAGGAGATGCCAGGAAACGTCCTCCACCACAGCTGTGTGGCCTGTGAAGATTGTTTTGGCATCTACAATCTTCCCCTCCTTTGGCACCGTGCTGATATCCCAGAGGCATATAGTCTAAAGAAGACAAAAAAAGTGAAAATATTTATTTAACCGTAAAGAATGTCACAGAGTCTGATTGTGAAAGAGAAGTAAAAGTAATTAAACAGGTTAGTAAAGTTACAAAGTCTTTAGTAGAGTCTCTTACATGGTCATCAGAAGCACTGAGGAGGCATCCGCTGAGGTTTGGGTTCCAGGAGAGGCCGTAGCCTTCCTTCTGGTGTCCCCTGAGTCGCAGGTCTGGGGTGCATTCTCCAGAAGGATCTATTATAGAAAATTAAACTAATGTTAAATAAATCTGTAAACTTTCAGAAAGAAACTGCGGTACAAAACTCTAAGTTGTTTCAGAAGGGCCCTTACCAGGTTTGGAGGGGTGCTTTGTGTAATCAAAGACCAGCACATCACTGGTGGGGGTTTTGGTGGCAATAATACAGGGATTCTGGGGCATATAGCGTGCTCTGTTCACTTCTCCCTCATGGTTGATCTTGATCTCAATTTCTATTTTTCCACTAACAGAGCCAAAGCCTCCAAACTCTGAAAGAAATACCTTTATTTAAACTAACTTCAAATGGTGCAATAAGACTTTGTTATAAGATAATTTCACTGGATATGACTCACCTCCTTTCTCACTGTCATAGTGTGAAGCATCAAACTGGGCATCATCATTTGGAAGCTGAACACTGGCAATAACAAGGTGATTCTGCTCGTCAGAGGTGTGTGTCCCCAACACCAGTCTATGCACGCTGTAGTCCTTTCCCTCGGGTCTGTGAAGAACATGACCGCAAAATAAACACAATTAAGCAGCACTGGACAATTTGACTCAAAAATAACTTGTTTTCATACCAAACTCTATTTCCTAATTATTTGCTTTTTTAAATAAAATACAAATGACAGAAAACTTGCTTTGATTTCAGTTATTTGACTTGAATTCAATTTCCAACTAAATAAAAGCTGTAAAACAAGAAGGTTGGCCCTTGGCGTGATGACATCACTCTGAACTGTGGAAGCCCAAGAGGTGCATTGGTGGAACTAAACTCCAAATTTTCCCAAAAATGTATTTCTTGTCTAGCCCTACAAAGTCATGTCAAATTTAATCAACAATAGTCAGGAAGCAGATTTTTAGTTTTGATTCTCAAATGAAATTGATTATAATTTCAGTCATAATTCTAGATTTTCTGCATCATTTTCTCTTTTTTTCCCACATCTGGAAAATGGGTAGTTGATAAAAACAATGACAAAAGCCTGACCCCAGCCTGACCATCTTATTTTCAGCATGCATGCTTCTATTTCCATTTAACTTGCTGATAATACACCTGAATTTCTTCATTGTGGGACAATAAGGAAATCTCTATTCTATTCTAAATGACCATGTGACTGATGCAGAGATACAGTAGCCTAGGGAAATCATTTTATTACTCTCAAGTTGCAAGCAATATTTCACAAATTTTTCACAAAATCCACATCCAAATATAAATGATGTCGAAAATTAGTTGAGCTCAGAAATGAAAATTGGAAGCTCCTGTAATCAAATCCTGCTTAAGGCCCCATTAAATTTTGGACCAGCTGTTTCTGTATTGATATTTGTGAAAGTGTAGCTCATCTCATGCTCACCTGGTGACATCTGGCAGCCACTGAGCGGTCAGGCTTGGCCACTCCAGGGCGTGAGTCATGACCAGATCATAGAGGAAAGGGGTGTTCTTCTTCCAGATCTTGTACTCTTCATTGATCACCCTTTCCTCCACGGCATCATCAAATGCAGCTGCAAAAACACATCCAATCCACAGTGCTGTTAGGAAACAACTACAAACCTCACAGTAGCTTAGCAAACTTAGAAGACATCTGAGAATAACCATGTGGCATTTAGACTATGTCAACTACCTACTTGTCATCAATATACCAGAACTATGATAATGACTTTAGGTTATTCCCTGTGTTGTAAACGACAATAACACGGTAATTTATAGCAAGACAACTGTAGAAACACGTGTGCGTAACACACAGTTCCACATTCACCATTACATGATATATATCGTTTCATTAAAAGTCCCCTTGTTACCAGCGAGTTAGCAGCTAACACCTAGCATGCTACTCCGTAACAATGAAAGGAGATGCTGGCTGACGCGCCAACAGCCGCCGGTCCGATAGCTCTTGGGTTTTAAATCATTAAAAGCTATGAACATTCAAAAATAAACCGCTAGTCCTGAACCAGTGGCATTCTTACCGTCTTTATCGGCCATTTCGTCTTAACTACACAGACAAGTCAGGCGAAAATAAGTATTTTTCGGGAGAGCGCACAGAAGACAGCACGGAGCTCCGCAATGGCGCCAACTCCACAGAACACAATCAGCCAATCAGCATGCAGCAAAGCCGACAGGAAGTCCTTATGACATTAGATCCGGAAGATCCAAAAATGCAACATGGAAACTCGGAAATTATAAAATCATGTTTAGAAAATCCACACATTGTCTAGTTTTTAAAGCGTTACCCATAATAAATCTTCCGACATAACCATAAAGCGTAACTTTACAACATATAGAAGCAACAATGAACCGTAACCTAAAACTTTCGAAGTCCTATCTTCCTATAATCAACGAATTCTTAGGATTTTTCAGATAATGTGCTCTTTTTCTGCTTTTACTAAATCATAATATGATTGTTATATTGGGATTAACAGTAGTTGGCTATATTTGATGATCCTCGTTTGTTTTCTCCGATTTATTTTCAACTGTTTGTTCGCTACGTCAATTTACGAGACAAATGGTTCAGACATTGAATGCAACACCTTCTGTTTTAGCTCATTCGACATGTTGTTGGCGAGAAATAATTGTAATTTTTACGTTTAAATCAACTTCCAGCTTCAATGGATGACCGTCAGCTAGACCTGACAGAGGAACAGAAAGCTACTAAATCAAAATATCCTCCCATCAACAAGAAATATGAATGTAAGTCAGGAATAATCACGAAAAATGTTGGTAGCTTAACTTGTTCCATGAGGTAAATAAACCAAGTTTTGATTGTAGTAATTTACACTGGATTTAGATACAAAAAATGAATGTTAAAACATCTTAAATTAAGCATGTTGCCTTAACGAGGTATCAAACATACATCCCATGAAACAACGGTCGCTACAACTGCTTACCCTGGTCAACTGCAGTTCATTAAACTCATACCTCATGTTTTATTTCAGATCTGGATCATACAGCAGATGTGCAGTGAGTGTTTTGTCTCCTGCGTTAATAAATGAGTCTCTACCTTCTGTCCAGTGATCACTTTGATTGTTCCATGTATTTATATTTTTTCAGAATTCACTCCTGGGGAGACTCCTTGGAAGAAGCTTTTGAGCAGTGTGCGATGGGAATGTTTGGCTATATGACGGACACAGAAACTGTGGAACCCATTGATACTGTTGAAGTGGAATCAGAAGGTGAGAAATCAGCAGAAAGCATGTTGTTCCTTGAGTTTAATGTGGTATACCAACGCAAAATAGTGAAAAGTTGTTTCATAAAATAAAAAAATATATATGTTTCATGAAATAAATGTTTCATTGGGATGGAAATTGATATGTGGTATTCACTATTGTTTTGGTAATTAAAATTCAAAGGAGAGCTGCCTCTACTCCAGTGCTTCTGATTTTAATCTAATGAAACATGTTACCTTTAGAATTCACAAGTATCATCATGAATACAACTCACTGGAAATATGAGAAAAATAAAAAATGGTAGCATGCCATTTTTTATTTTTCTCATATGGGCAACTCCAACCGGGAGTACATACACATTCTGTTTTCTGTTACAAAAATCTTAAAAGCTTGTGCAGTGTCATATTTTGCACCCTTTCTGTCATCATGTATTTCCTGCTAATCTCAAACAAAGTTGGAGATGCTTTCTGACGTTTTTTTAAATGCATGCAAATAGGTTTCAAAGCATCTGAGAGATCTTTTTTGGGCAAATTGTATCAGTCAGGAGATGGAAGAAGACTAAAAAGTAATAGACAATACCATGGAACATAGCAAGATAATCATCATCAAATGGGAAAAATATGCAATAATTACCATACAAGAATAAAAGAAATAAAAGATACATACTATATAAGAAGAAAGCTGGTTTCAAAATGCCTTCAGCAATGTTGAACAGTTGCACTGGGGGAGGGGAGCAAGATGGAAACCTTTTCAAAGAAAATCTTGGTAAAACCAATCAAACAAGCATATTGGAAATGGGATGATCTGGTCATAATTGTGGTTATAACTTCTGTTTGGTGTAAAATTAAAAATAAACTGTAAGTAAATCACCCAACTGTAGGGAGGCATAGTGGTGGCAGCATCATTTTTTGCCAGCTTTTTTCTTATTACCTGGAAATTGCTTTAGTCAATGTGGCAGGAATTTTTAATGGGGACAAATATGAGTCAGTGATGGCACAGAATCTCAATTTTCTGCTCTCTAGTTGGAGATGAATACATTCAAATCAACATAATAACTGCCTTAATTGCTCGCTGACGGTCCATTCTGTGAAAGTGCTTTGTGCTTATTTGTATGTAAAATGGGTAACTGGTGATCAGATCAATCTGGATCTGATTGATCTGATGTGATCTGATCATGTGAGTGGTTGTTGTTGGGCTTGTCCACTAACATTTAAATCAGCCATGCATGTTAACACTTAAAGTGAAGTTTCACACTTAAACAAGAAAAGAAACCAAAACCTTTCTTTTAGTCATGGTTTGTAGCTGGGCAAAGTCATTTATCAGAAGACGAATATGGTTACTCTTTTTAAATCATAACAACATCAGAAACTACCCAGATTACACTGATCAGAAGTTTACATGACCCTATATTTAATGTTCCTTTAACATGAATGACAACTAGAAGGCTTCTCTAGTAGTTTTGAATGAGGCATTTTATTCTGTAGCCAATCACAGGTCCACTTGGCCTTGTGTCTCATATTGGGATGTCTTTGTCTGACTGGCTTGGTTCAAATGTTCCTCTATTCTTTCTGATAACATCCTGCATGCATCTTGCCATCAAGTTTTACCAAGTTTACTGTGCCTTTGCAACTCACACACTCTGTAGTTCACAATGATGGCGGTGTACACTTTATGATGGGCCTTGTTGCCTTCTACCTAAAACCTTACCAGACTTTCTCCACTTTTTCTGAAGTTATGTTTTGTGTGTGTATTATGTACTTGTCAACATTGTAATCTGTCTTTTGGTTTTCACGTTGTCTAATTTGTGTAATTTTGCATGTTGTTTTATGTTACAACCCCCTCTCCTTTTCCATCAAAAGGCCTTAACTTTTTCCAGGCCAGTTATAAATAGGAAATGTGTTCCTGGTTCTTTTTTCTTTTTCTTTTTTTTTTGCACAGTTAAATTAAGGCATAATAATATGATTGGGACCATAAGATAGAATTTTGGTCCGTTTATTGTAAATAACTTTGTTTCAAAGGTGGAATTTTTTCATTAATAATTTTCACGCCTTATTAGTTTTTACATGGAGTTCTGTATGTCAGGTAAACATTTTTGTGGGCTTTTCTGGCAGTTGTGTCAGAAAGTTGATGCCGGTGTACCTAACTGGAGCCCAGAAACTCTCTTCAAACAGGTCACAGGTGAGGTTGGTTAAAATTAGGAGCCATAGAAACCCATGTATATAATATAATCACAGCTTCATAGCTGTGACTATAGTTTCTTCCCAAAACCTCCAGCTTATCTACACCTTTGACCCTGGTGTTATTGTCGTCATTGACAATAAGTGGTTTCAGGTAATCTAATCCAATATGGAAGATGATATTATTTTATTTGAGTTCCATTTCTCTACAAAATGTCCTAACAACTAAAGTATGTTTGAAAAACAGGATTTAAAGGATAAAACAAAGATATTAACTTCTGTTTTAATCAGCTTATGCACGATGTTTCACAATCAATAAAGCTAAATACTGTTTGTATTGTTCTTTTTCTAAAGGTGAAGACATGGAGTCTCTTCTCTTCCATTTCTTAGATGACTGGTTATACAAGTTTTGTGCAGATCTCTTCTTTGTCCCCAGGGTTGGTCAGCTTGCTACTTATTGCTATTTGATTTATTACTGAAAGTATTATTTTTTATTAACTCTTTTCTTTCCTTCAAATCATTCTTGGTGTTGATCAGTACACTTGTTAGAATATTTATTTGATCCTGCTTAAGAAAACTGATAATGTCACTAGCCATTTTTTTGTGCTTAAATCTGATGTGTCTTTTTATCAGGAAATCAAAGTTGTGTCCATTGACAGAATGCATTTTAAGATTCGATCCATTGGGTAAGTTTTGACTAAATTTGATAAAATTATGAGTCGTATTTTTGATACAATTGTTAGTTTTTCTCATAGTTTTATGTCAGTTATTTTTTCATGGAATCAATTGCAACTTAATGGTAGTTTTTAAGAAGTGTCAGATATTTTTTCTTATTGAAAATGTATTTGTCAACTTTATGTTCATATAAAGACCATGTGTAATCGATGCAATAATTTCAAACAAAGCTTAGGTTTTACTGACTTTGGATGAAGACTACTGAGTACTGTGTGTTTGACTCATATTGTTTCTAATGCTAATAAAAGGTGGGGTGAAGAATTTTCTCTGGCAAAACATCCACAGGTAGGACACAGAGGAGAGGAAATTTTTACATATTTATATATCACTTTTATGTATCCAGTAAAAGTTAGAATAAACCTAATTAATCCCGTTATGCTCTTTGTGTTTTTTTTTTTTTTTTTCAAGGGAACCGAAGTGAAAGCTATCACATACTCTGCAATGCAGATCCACGATAAAGTAAAGCCAGAAATATTTGCCATCATTGATATTTGAAGAGGACAGACAACACTCCTGGTTCATTGGGACTGTTCAGTCTACATATGCACATAATCAAGATTTTTGTTTCATTTCATACACTGATCGTTAACTAGCAAAATCAGGTTTACTGCCGTTGATTAACTGTTTTCTAATTAGGCCTATCGAAGATTCATTTAATTAAAGGATATTATCTTGTGAAATGTAATGTAGAACTTTACACTAAGAAAAAAGATCTCTAGATAAACGAATTATGGGGATATGGGTTATGATGAAAGTTGAAAAAATATATTTTAATTGATTTGTTGGAAGTATCACAGATCATCTGTTATTCCGCAAGCTGGAATAACAGCTCCATAAACTGGAATAACAGATGAACTGCCTAAGTATCAATAAATGGTTTGTAGTTTGATGTAATGGTTATGGATGCCTTGAATTAAGTTATTACTTTCTTTTTTTTCTTTTGGTTTCTATTTCTGTTATTGTAATATTCTTGCTAAAATATTTTAATCAGCAGCTTTATTAAAGACAAAGAGTTAAAAACGTAATTTGACTCCTATGTTGATCATTATCAGCAAATAAAATGTAAAGTAAAAAAATTTTTATAAGTAAAAAGTACACATCAATCTTTTACGGAATTGTTATATTTATAATATAAAAATAAACACACTATTACTCAATAATGGTTTGGGGAGGGGAAACCCTCAAAGTAAAATTATAAAAAACTAAAATAAAAACGAAGCGGGTACCAAGCGGATGTCCCTGGTTGATTATGACGTCCCTTCCTCCCTTTCCTCTCAAATGCTGCTGCGCCATCCCTCCTTTGTCTGCTGAGGAGAAATACCGGCCGGGCTCGCCGCTTCGCAGTCTGCTAATATTTTTCCTTACCAAGAGCATTTTCAAAGACAAAATAAGCTGAATAAACCCACTTAATTGGGTAAACAAATAGCGAGTCAGTTTTGCCTCCAACGACTGCAAGAAAACCAAGCATCAGCGAGTCCGCCATAGTCGAGCCTTAGCAAAGAAAGAAAATCAAAATGGAAGACACTAAATACCTCCCTGAGCTCCTGGCCGAGAAGGACAGCCTGGATTCATCTTTTACACACGCCATGAAGCTCATCACTGCTGGTAATGCGATTATTTCATGTGTTATGCAACATGGATTTTTGAAGAAAAAAAGTGTTTTATGTAGTTATTTTGACATCAACTTGTCTTTCGCGGGCAGGCCTGAACAATGGCGTATTAAAACACGTGGTTGGTGGACATTTGGGTCAGACCCCTTCTCTGGATTAACATGTTTAACTTATTTCTACGAGCCATATAAGATACAATGAAACTTGATTAAATAAAACATTTACATTTGGGTAACAATCGAAGGAATCGAGTAGCTCTTTGTAACTGTTGCATCCCGATGAGCAGCACAGACCTTCATAGACAATACATATGAGGTTTAAGTTATCTTGTATTTTAGATGTGGGACTGCACAGCGGAGCAGTTTGTAGCACTGTAGCCTTTCAGCAAGAAGGCCCTGGGTTCGATTCCCGGCCCGGGGTCTTTCCGCACGGAGTTAGCATTTTCTGTGCATGCGTGGGTTCTCTCCGGGTATTCCGGCTTCAGGTTAATTGGTTAATTGGCATGGTTGTTTGTCCTGTCTGTCTCTCTGTTGCCCTGCCACAGACTGGCGACCCGTCCAGTTCCCCAACTCCCTCCTCTAGCTGGAGATCGGCACCATCACCCCTCCCGAACCCACTAGGGACAAGTGTGTTAGACAATGGATGTGTATGCATTTTAATTTATACCTAAATAAACTCAATAAACCTTTTATTCTTTATTGCAGAGATTGAGAGGATCCAGAAAGGAGAAACCAAGAAGACACCAGAGAAGGAGACTTACCTGGACCTTTTTGCCACCAAAACTATGAAACTAAAGGAGCGAGTGCTCATCCCAACCAAGCAGTATCCCAGGGTATGCATCAGCTGCTGCTGCAAGATTTTTTTGCAAGGCCGTACTATTGAGATGCTCAGCTTTAGGCATTTAAAAGGCTCCAGTGTTCCAAAATTGATTGGATAAAAAGTAATTGTGTTCTGCTGAAACAGTTTTGTTGTATGTTGAGGTATTTGAAATAAAATGCATTAAGCATATATCATACAGTTGTCTAAAACCTGTTGTAACTATCATGAGAAGAATAATTTGAAGATGAGCAGCTTAAGTCTAAAAGTACTGGTCTGGCATGTTATGCAACATGGTGAGCGCTTGAGATATGCAGAAAACATTTTTATAAACGTTGCATCTTGCAGCTTTACTTGTTTTAAATTTCCACACTGAAAAATCTACTGACATAAAGGAGAAGCAGTGGGATCAAAAGTCTTGAGCATGTCTTTAAGTGTCCTGTCTTCCGTCTCATTCCATAACCTCTTCCACTGGAACTGCAGCTTCAATGTTGCTGTCGTGCATTTGTCTTTGTTTCTGCATGAGCAGTTCTACAGTTATTACATCTTAATAATGCCGTGTTAATGGAGGAAAAAATATACAGATTAATGTTGCATTGACATGCTGCTGAATGAGGTGGTCATTATTCTGCAGGTCAACTTTGTCGGGAAGCTTTTGGGGCCTCAGGGCAGCACAATCAAGAGACTCCAGGAAGAGACAGGGGCGAAGATCTCAGTTTTGGGGAAAGGCTCAATGAGAGACAAGAACAAGGTTTGTGCATAGGACTATTTTTTTTCTTCCTTTGGAGCTCATTTCAGAGGATGTAATATATATATATGTATATTTATAAATTATTTGCATTATTTTTCAGGAGGAAGAGCTCAGGAAGGGCGGCGAGTCGAAATACGCTCACCTAGCCATGGAGCTGCATGTGTTCATCGAGGTTACAGCACCCATACCAGAAAACTACCTGCGCATGGCTCACGCCATGGATGAAGTCAAGAAGTTCCTCATCCCAGTTAGTGAAATCTTTTATTCCATTTACCTTAATCTGCTCTTCATGTACAATTTTGTAACCTCTTAAACTTTTCCAATGTAACTACAGGAGCCTGGTGAGCATGACCCCTACATGGACCCTCAGTTTCTGAATGGATCCCAAGATGGTTCTGGAAGGGGACGAGGTGGCCTTGGACGGGGCAGAGGTGGACCACCTGGCGCAGGAGGGCCAAGGTAAGTGGAAGTTTGAAAATTTATAGTTAAAGAATATTAATCAAGTTTTATTTATATATATATAAATTATATCTAAAAATTGTACAAAAATATATATCTATTTCCTAGGGGACGAGGGATGCCACGTGGAAATCTCAGAGGAGGGATGCGTGGAGGAACTCCCCGTGGCGGAATGTCTCGAGGAAACGCGCCCAGAGGGGCCCCGGCCGGTAGGGGCGGACCACCCTCTGCTGCAGCTAGAGGAGGGTCCTCTGGCCGCTCCAGGCCACCTGCGAGCGGAGCGCAAAGGATGCTCCCCGCCTCAGCCCTGTCCCATCAAGCAGGTCCTTCAGGGTCACAGCCCAAACCTGAACCTTACGATGAATATGTAAGGTTCAAGAAAAGTAAATAAAGACTTATTCTGATGGCAATGTCTCTTATTAAATGTACAATTTTTTTTCCATTTAGGGTTCATATGAGGAGTCTTATGCTGAGCCTTCCTATGAGGGATATGATAGCTATTACAGTCAGCAGCCTGCTCCAGCGTAAGTCAAATTTAAGAGTTTTTCACTCTTTTTTTTTTTTTTTTTTTGCCTTGAATGTGTTTTCTCATTTCTTAATTTTTGCTTTCAGCGATACGGAATACTACGATTACGGACACGGTGAAGCACAGGATCCATCATATGAGAGCTACGGTATGCTTCTCTGTACTATTGAACCACTACAGTCAAAGTGGTCCTGTGTGCGACGTTGTAAAGGTTAACTGTGCTTTGGTGTGTCTCCTGTTTGTAGGTCAGGGTGAATGGGATAGCTCGTGGTCCGGCTCCGGGGCCGGAGGCAAAGTTCCCCCGACGCGGCAGTCCAAGGGTTCATACAGGGAGCATCCATACGTCAGATACTGAACAACTACCGGTAGAGAGTTGCTATGGCAACTGTCTCCCGATTGTAACAGGCTTAACTTTTCAAAAAGTAATTTCCCTTCTCGTTTGTTCCCCCTTTTTTTACGGTTTATTTTATGTTTGTGTTTTTTTAAACTTAGAAACATTTTGTTGGATGTATCAGAATACCAGATAAGAAGCACGAGGAGCAGAGGGCTCTTTTTTTCCATTGTTTATCTGTTTCCATTTAAATGTTTCAGTTGCATAGTAAGGAATTAGTTACTTAAACTTAAATGGAAAAAGTGATATTTTAGTGATATTTGATGGCTTTTTCAGTTAATGATTAACTTTAAACTGTGATTGTGGCGATTAAACTCTTACCATATAGGCTGCATTTCTCAAAAGTCCTTCATGACTGGACATTAATTGCTCTTAATGCTTCAGTGTAATTTTATATATACCTAAAACAAATTTAAACACAGCCTTCAATATTTTGATCTGCATCAAAAGTCTCATTATTGTATTCAACATTGCCAATCTAGTTTTCTCCTAAAATATAGAAATCCGTCTTTCTGCCACCTTTACAATTGGTATAGTAAGCCATTCTATAACGTGCAAAATTATACTGATATAATTTCTTGTTAAGTTTGAAGGATACAAGGCTGCAGCCACCTCAATATTTTGTACATAATCTTAGGATAACTGTGTATGGTTTAAGTCGTGCCGTCTCCAAAATGCTCAATTCTTGTGTACCTTTTTGACTAAATAGGATACTAAACATATCCCAAAATGTTTTTCTGCAGTGCGTGTTTCAATAAAGTTTCTAGTTTCATTTTAATCAATCTAAACTTGGTATTTTTGCCTTTATTGTACCAAAGGATTATCTTCACTTTGTGAAAATGGTCCTCAATGGCTCCCCGATGCTGACTAAACTTGTATGTTTACACGTTCAACCTGACCGCAATTTGAAAAATACAAAAAAAAAAGGGGCAGCGTTTGTTTTTTTTTCCCATCCAATGACTTTACGCTCTTCGTCTGTTTATCCAAACTAAATGGCACTTGTAATGTCACCTTTAAAAAAAAAAAAAAACACGTAATAAAGCTCATTACTTGAGATTATGTGCTGCCAAATTCATGTTTGACTTGACAATGATGCAGTGCTTTAACATGTATTGTCATTAATCTTTAGTTAGTGTATCTCTCAGAGCTCTCAAGAGCACAATGTATCTCCAGCCACTTGAAAATGACTGAATTTCAACAGTATTCCCCAAATCAAGCTTGCAGGGATCTTACTTGACTTTGATGCAAAGTCATGCTGGCTGCTTTTTATAAAAGAAAAATATCGCAGAGGAGAGGATTCTAAAAGCCTAAAGGTCGCCACAAGAAGGTAAAACTAACCCCAACACTCATTTATTAGATTTGTTCTGTTTTTATTTTATTTTCTGTGCAAAACATGTTTAAGTAATGCAAGTCATCCAAAACATCAAAACCATTAAAGTACAAAATTATGCTGTGATATTCAGTAGTTTATTCCGAGCAAAATTAAGACGCACAAAACAATCATGTGGTTGTGATGCAACTCTTGTTCAAATAAAACCAATAATTGTTTCATTCCACTCAATAATTATATCCATCTTGGTTATTTCTGTAGAATGTAGTTTAATGAAAATGAGTAGCTGCACTCAAAGCCTTAAAACATTCCATTAATGGGCAAAAACTCTTCAGCTCGAGTTGCATGATACTTTTTATTTAGTATAAAATTAGTTTTGCATGTTTTGTTACTCACTTGGTGTATTTGGACATTTGTACGTTCTGGATCTCATTTCTTTTTCTCCTCTTAGGTTATCAGAACTGTGTTGGTGCAGTTGATAGGTTCAACTCCAGCAGCTCAGGCCTGTAAGGTCAGTTGGGAAAAGAACGAAATCAGGTTTTGATGTTTTATGAAGTTTTGCTGACTGTTGTTGCTGTGCTCAGCAGGTCCATTTGAAATTCCCTGCAAACTGAGACCGTGCAGGGTTCCTGTGAAGGGCTGCTTGGACCAAATGCTGTCCAGGTGAATGAGTCTGGTTTGATGGCTGAATTTCACCTCTTCTATGAATGAGGTGCTTGAAGAAGTGTTGCTGAAGCTTGGAGTGCCTTTTTTAAAATTTTTATATTTGAATCCAAACTTTTTAAAATGTTTTACAACTCATTTACTCATGTTTTGTATAAAAAAAAGAAAGAAAATCTGAAAATAAAATTTTTTTTATTTATCAGTTGTGTTTTCTTTAAAGCCTTTAGATGGATAGATGTTGTCAGTTGTGAGAGTATTTGCTTTTTCTCCATTTTGTCACAGAAATGCTTAGGATGTGAAAACATTTTAATATCGGACACATTATTTGATATTCTAGCACAGGGGTGCCCAGAGTTGGTCCTCGAGGGCCGACATTATGCATGTTTAAGTTCTCTCCCAAGTTTAACGCACCTGGATCCAATGATGGGTCATTAGAAGGCCTAAGGGGAACAGAAGATTGTTTCTACCACCAGGGAGAGACCTAAAACAAGCAGGATGTGGCCCTGGAGTACCAACTTTGGGCCCCCGTGTTCTAGCACCATAAACATGGAGTTCATAACAGCAGCAAGCTCACTTCTAGAATGGTATAGTCAATGTGTAGACTATTCTCTAATTTGAATACTGACATTTTCTTTCATTCATAGAAACATAATAATGTGGCTGAAAATATTCTAAAGTAATGTTTTGACAACCATTGCAAATTCCTTCTGGTGGTTTCTGCAAAGGATGAGACAACTGGCAGTTGGTCTATTTTTAGCACTGTGTCAAATTTAGTTGAATATTGGTCTGATTTTGAAATTGTCAATTAAAAATGACTCTATTCAGGTTATCTTAAGTTTGGAAAGCAAAAAGATGTGAAGGAGTACATTTTCCCAGCTTTGTATGCATACACCTTGGTGTGATTAGTATTCAGAGGGTTCATAGATTTTGAAAGTATTTTTCAGGTCTTGAGAAAAAGTGGACAAATGCGGAAGCATGGAGGTTTTTATTTTCTTAACTGAATCCCTTGTCAGATTTTATTCCTGAGTTTATTAAGCCAAACTGATAGTGTTTATAAAAGCTGCAGTTGATTACAACAATGTCAGCTTTTTCCTGATGCCATGTGCATATACTGATTGGAAAACTGTAAGCCAAATTCAGCATCATTTGAAATGTGCAGATTTTTCAAGCCAACCTAGTTACTACTTTGTTCTCAAAATGTCAAGAACGTTGCAAAAACTGGTAAATTTAGAAACAATTCTACAAAGTATAAGAATTTGTTGGGAAATGGATGGAAAGAATTAGTGATGGTGAGATGAAGCCTCATGAGGCATTGAACCACTTGAGCCAATTGGTTCGAGAAAGGGTTCATTTCTTGAGGCTTCATGTGCACACGAAACCACCTACTGGCCAGGTGTATAATCACAACCAGCTGTATCTTAACACGTGTGATGAATTGAATTTTTGTCTATTATGGCTCTTGGGAATGACTTCACAAAAGGTGAAGAAAAAAAGAGACAAAGAGAGAGAAAGAGATGTATAGAGATAGAGATAGAGAGAAATATATATACAAAACAATCCTTTCCTGTCCCACAGCTCTTAAAAATCCTAATATAAAAATTAAGAACTTTAAAACTAACTAACCAATCCTATTTATAATAGTGAGATTATTAGTAAAAAGCTCAAATTAAATAAATAACCCAATTATAAGTCCTGAAATAATAAAGTCTAAAAACATTAAATATTAATCCCAGAAAAATAAATAAAGGGGGAAGGGGGAAAAATTCATTTAGATCAATACCTTGCTTATTCCAGAGCAAATCTGCTTATGATGTGTGATGATGGTATTGGAGTTCAAGGTAACTCAAGTTAAATCATGTGGTGAAAACTCACGTATCCTTAATATTAGAATTAAAATTAAAATTAAAAATAGGATAGCTGTGGGACAGGATAGGATTTTCTCTTTTTTCCTTTCTCTGTGTCTCCCTCTCTCTCTGTATATATATATATATATATTTTCTCTCTATCTCTATATATCTTTCTCTCTCTCTCTCTCTCTTTTTCTGTCTGTATGTATCTATCTCTTTCTCTCTGTAAATATCTATTTTTTATTTTTCTGTTTCTCTCTATCTCTAGATCTATATATCTTTCTCTCTCTCTTTGCCTGTGTCTTTTTTCTCTCCCTCTTTCTGTATCTGTGTCTCTCTGTCTCTGTTTCTGTCTCTCTCTCTCTCTCTATCTCTCTCTCAGAGGACGAGGAGTTGTGGACGACGTGCGGCGGCCCGTGCTTTCCTATGACTTCCTAGTGAAACTGCCCTATTGGGTGGGGGAAGTTGTAGTGTTTGTTTATTTATATATATATATATATATATATATATATATATATATATATATATATATATATATATATATATATATATATATATATATATATATATATATATTCTCCCTACCTGTCTCAAACTAAATAACCACAATCCAAACTATCAAAACTCTATCCACTCTCTCAACTGACCGCAACTCGCCTACAACAACCCACATTTTGAATGGAGCCTGTGGGGTTTATAAAGCTGTCAAACCGCGCTACAAAATCTGAGCCATTTCCCGAAGCAGTCACGTGGTACAGCCGGGCAGCGAGGCTTCGGACGTCATCGTTTTCGGCTCCTCCCCTAAATGAAGCAAGCCTCGATACGCGCTTTACGGAAACGCCCCCTCCATTACTCGACACACGCCTCGAAGCCTCGGCTCATCACGTAACATCACTAGAAAGAATCCAAAAACTCAGCACTGAAAAGACTCTCTTCAGGGAAAACAATATTTCCTGCTCTAGTATTTCTGCCATAAAGGTGGAGCGCACAGCAGCATAAAACAGAATTATTTCAAGTGGTGTCTAATTGTCCATTTATCTATGTATTTCTGAAATAACTTATTTTATAATATTTGGTATTTTAATTGGTACATATTGGTGTTGCATTAAATTTCCAAGAGAGACAAATAAGTGTCTGAATGTCCCTTTAAATAACTCTCCTCCCACATTTAATATCCGCACCCCCACCCACCAGCGACTTGTTTCACATCAACAATGAGTGTCTTGGCTGGGTACAGTGCAAAAACAGCCAGTGTTTTGAGAAATGTGACAAATTAATCCTTTATCAGTTAAACAGACGAGCTTCCTATTGACCACCCACATCGGTAAGCGCATATTTTTCCTCCGTAGTCTGTTTACCTGGATAGTAGCCTGTTAGCCAGTTAGCTTTCTGTTAGCTTAGGCCTGAATCTTGATATTTAATCTAGCGTGGTCTTGGCGGAAAGACAGGGGGTCTCATTGTTGTGATCCCTGTTGTTCCCCGCGCTTGTGCTAAGGATCTCAAATGCAAACGACCCGTGGTATATTTTCAAAGCAGAAAGACAGCAGTTGTAGCTGCATTGCTAGCTTGTAATGACAGCTTCCGCAAAAACTGCAGCCAAATTTGGGACGCTATGCAGCTTGAATGAACTTGTTTTGCACCATCAACATGGGGCTCCATGCATGCTTATTTTGCATGAAATATTTCTTGTCATTTAGTTTTGTTGCATATTTTCAGGTGCTTATAATGACATTGACGACCTTTAGGTTGTAAGGTTGTTCATTTAGGCTCTATTTGATGCATCCGCTTAGCAATGTTTTACAAGGAATTGATACATGAAATCATGGAATGTACGCACACACACAAAAAATAAATGTATGATTTAAAAAAAAAATGTATAAGTTGCATATTCTGCACGATTAATTCATTTCAGTGTACTACTACTGACTCACTGCCTTAATGTAAACAGGTTCAAGAAAAGAGAGGGAGAGTTCACGCAGCTAGACAGGAAGTATAAAGGCGAACAGTGGGTGTCTTTGCGATGGCCGGTGGAAGGAGAGGGACGAATCGGACCACCTACTGCAGACCTCCGTTAAGCAGTGATCCAGGCTCCGTCAGCAATGGCAACCACACCACCAGCTCTCCAGTCACCGGGGTGCGAAACCGTGCAAGGCAAGTCTCACGTTTTATCTTCTCACCTCATCTGTGCTGCACAGTTCAGCGCCTGCCAACTGAAAAACTGCACAGTACTTTGCAAAAGTGTTTATACATTTCAAAAACAAACTTTAATGCACTTTATTAGGATGTTAGACTAACTCTGAGAAGCTTATACTTTTAAAGTAAACAATCATTTTGGGAGAAGTGTGTCATGTGTATGTACTCTGATGCCATTAAATAATTTTTAGTGTGCTTCAGATGTCATATATTGTAGAATATTATTCACATTTACTCTCTGTAAATCCGGCTATTCTGTGAAGGACTCTGAGGTTTGGTTGCAAACACTAGTAAACGAGCAGCATTATGCAGACCAAAGAACTCAGCACCCAGCTCAGGGATGAAGTTGTGGAAAAGTTTAAGGTAGGAATCAGATCTTAAGCTTTCAGTATCGCTTTTTAAAGTGATCATATTTAGATCTGGAAAAAAATATAAATATTTGTTGAAGTGGCTCAACTTCAGCTGTCCATGACACGACTTTCCAGCTTGGCAGACAAGTTTAGGGAAGGAGAATATTAATTAGAGCCAAAAGATCAATGATGCATCTGAAGGAGCTGCAGAGAGCTACCACTCAGGTTGGAGAATTTGTTGATAGGTTGACTACTAGTTGTCCCCATAACAAAAGTGGCAAGAAGAAATTGAAGGAAAGTCAATGGGAAGTCAGGTTTCCAGTTAGCTGCAGTGCGTGCAGGGATTACAGTAACCATTGTTTACTTATTTAAAGGCACAATCCACATTGATCCATCCATTATGTCAAGACTACTTCACGCTCCTTCATCATCTTAAGAAAAAAAACATCTGCATACTTCAACATGGGGGTAGAAGCATTACGTTGCAGGGATCATATTCGCAGGAGCAACTCAGTAGTTGGTCAGAGTTGGTGGTTAGATGAAGAGAGGTAAAATCATAGTGAACCTGTTAGAGGTTGCTAAAGATTTGAGACTGGGGAGGAGGTTCACCTTTCAGCCAGACCATGACCCTAAACACACAACCAGATGTACTTAGAATGGCTTAGAATATTCATGTGCTGAAATGGCCCAGTCAAAGTCCAGATTTAAATCGTATTACGAATCTGAGGTACGCGTTTTCACAGACACTCCAGTATAATACAGTACCTGGTAGAGAAAAGCCCTCAAATCTATAAAAGCAGTGAAAGCTGGTTCTATAAAACATTGACCGAGGGCTGCTGAATACAAATGCAGGATGCAGTCCAGGTGTTCAAGTGGTATGATTACTTTTTAACGCTCAGGTTTTGCCTGCAGAAACGGTTCTGGGACATGCATGTCCAGCCCACCGCTCGCCGCTCAGACTGTAGTTCCCCTCAAGCACTGCAAGATCCCCGAGCTGTCCATGGATCGAAACGTGTTGTTTGAGCTTCATCTCTTCTTCTGCCACCTAATCGCCCTGTTTGTCCACTATGTCAACATCTACAAGACTGTGTGGTGGTATCCTCCATCACACCCTCCCTCACACACGTCCCTGGTCAGTACGCACAAATTACATTCTGCAGATCACAAACTTCTATTTTGTTTACTTGAAGAATTTCCATTCTGACTTGTGCAAGAAATGTATAACCTCAAAACTTAAAAATAAAATTGTAGATGTGAAGAAAAAAAACCAGGTAGTTTAATGATATTAATTAATCAGTGTAATTAATCACTGTTGTTATTTGCAGAATTTTCATCTTATTGATTATAACATGCTGGTGTTCACAATCATCATACTGGCAAGAAGGCTGATTGGAGCCATTGTAAAAGAGGTAAGTTTGTTGTTTGGTGGAGGCTGATAACGATGTCCATGTTGGCATCTATGTGGTTAATAGCTGCTGTTGTACAAACGTTATTTTCATCTGAGCATAACTCTGCTTATGTCTGACCATGGTTTCCTTTTCCTTCAGGCGTCACAGAGTGGGAAACTCTCTTTCCCCCACTCAATATTTTTAGTGATGGCCCGGTTTGCAGTGCTAACGCTGACAGGCTGGAGTCTTTGTCGGTCCCTCATTTATCTGTTCAGAACCTACTCTGTCCTCAGCCTGCTTTTTCTTTGCTACCCGTAAGTATTCTAAAATAAAATAAAAAAAAACTACAAATTTTAGATTTGCAGGACAGTTAGAGTCTAATATGAGTGAAGGCTATGACTTAACAGTTTCCTTGTGTTTCCTTGACCCTGTGTTCATCTGAAGCAATAAGTTGAGTTCTACGTTTTCCCCGTTGATGCTCCAGCTGCTGTTTCCTGTCATTACAAGTTTTAATCCAAGTAACTATTAAGTAACTCTAGTTCACCCAAAATGTTTCCGGGTGATTTGAGGGGGCAAGTATTGGCTTTCAAGCTTTGTTTCCCTACAGTGTTGGTTATTACCTCCTAAGTATCATATTGAATTTCTTCATATAAATTATTGAAAAGAATGAGTTAAATATTAATAGCTTGATGAAGTTTGAAATAGATGCTGAATGATTTAACAGTTAGTTCCTTGCATTTTTGATGGATCTTTATTACTTTCGATTACCTTTTCAGTGTTTGGAAATATTTTCTGACATATTTAGCTTCTGGCCAGAATAACTCTGAGCGTTAATGTTGCTATAACAACAACCCAAATTGTCACTGGTTTAAATGTTGCTAAAAAGAAAATTAAACGGGGACAGAATAGCAAAACTCAATATCAATGACTCGGTTTTATCTTTATTTAAGATGACTGGAAATTATCTTAGGACTCCATACTTGATATGTTAATACATTTGTTTTATTTGACAGTGGTGTTTATTGATGCATTGGTTGCTATTCATCTGTTGCTGTCTATTCATTTTTTCTTCTGTGGTCTCATAGTTATGATCACATTAATTTTTTTGAAAATGATTTAAGTGATACATGACTAAGTCATTTCAAAAGACTTAACCCCTAATAACTGCTTTACAAACAAACTTACTTCTGGCTCTACAAAATAAAATATACTTCCTGTTAGTGTTGACCTCATGCATAATTAAAGACAAGTTGAAACATAGTATGGTGATATATGACTGCAACATGTGCTACATTGTTGTGGTGTACTATTAATGTAATTATCTTCTTACTTTTTTATATATTTATCTGCAATTGTTGCAGTCTGCACAGCAAATTGTTGCTTGGTGACAATAAAGCTTATCTAATCTAATCTAAACATAATTGTAAATTACTTTAACAAACCTTAACTATTTTTGAAAGGACATTTAAAACCTTTGTAAACAGCATAAATGTGCTATAAATGCTTAAATAAGAAGCCAGTAAAGCCTGTAAATGAGAGAAAATGTTGAATTTCTGAATAAACATAACAGTCATTAGTGCTGTATATGAATAAATTAGATATTAACATGTTACCTTTGTTAACATAAATGCATAAATGTGTTTCCAATGGGCTACAAAACACTTTTCCCCTCTTAAGTCCCTTTTGATACCATTATCACTGTAAAACTATGAAACATTTCAAATATCTAAAGGGAGGTGTTGGTTCCCACAGATTTGGGATGTATATCCCGTTCTTCCGGCTGAGCTGTGATTTCCAGCGAGCGGGTTCTCTCTCGCCGATTGCGAGCATCGGCTCCAAAGAGGTCGGCAGCGTGAGCCGCAGCAGGGACTACTTCACTGTGCTGAAGGAGACTTGGAAGCAGCACACCAGCCAGCTGTATGGAGTCCAGGCCATGCCCACTCACGCCTGCTGTCTGTCGCCTGACCTCATTCGAAAAGAGGTGGAGTTTCTGAAGATGGACTTCAACTGGAGGATGAAGGAAGTGCTGGTCAGCTCCATGCTCAGCGCGTATTATGTGGCGTTTGTACCCGTGTGGTTTGTAAAGGTAAGATTCTGTTCATTCTTGGTATGTTTTTAAATACAGCTTCTTTGACGTAAAAATGTTGATATATTTCTTTGTGTGTATGGTGCTCTAGAGCACCCAGTATGTAGACAAGCGGTGGTCTTGTGAGCTCTTCATACTGGTATCGGTCAGCACGTCAGTCATCCTCATGAGACACTTGTTGCCGCCTCGATATTGTGACCTCCTTCACAAAGCTGCCGCTCACCTGGGCTGCTGGCAGAAAGTTGACCCCTCCCTCTGCTCCAACGTCCTTCAGCACATGTGCGTACTCTTGTTTGTTTTTACCTCAATTCAGACTCATTTCTAGTCTAATGAGTCATACTGTGTTTTGTTTTCCTTTTACAGATGGACTGAAGAGTACATGTGGCCACAGGGAGTCCTAGTAAAACATAATAAGAATGTCTATAAAGCCATGGGTCACTATAACGTTGCAGTCCCCTCAGATGTTTCCCACTATCGCTTCTATGTGAGTCTTGCTGGAGAAAGAGATTTTATATTGCATTAATTTTAGTTTAAAAAGGAAACCACATTACCTTGCCAAAAATCTGAATTCGCTCCATATCAGTGCCAGCAGGTCAAGAGACTGACATTTTTACAGTTTTTCTTTTCACAAAATTGCTGAAGGTTAATTTAATTGGATAGTGTCTGAACAGCAGCTTCTGAGTCTTTTAACTGATTCTCAATTAGATTTGGGTATGGGTTTTGATTAGGCCATTCTACCATGAAAATGTAGGTCTGATTGTGTTGCTAGAAGTAGAAACTTTGCTGCTGTTCAAGCTCAAGTCTTCTGCAGCTTCTAACATGTTTCCCCCTTGTGATTACCCTCTGTCTGTCTCCATCAATGTTTGTGTCAACTCTGACCTGCTTCCCTGTCCCTCTCACATAATCAAATTTTGAAACTGTGCAGCATTTTCCTTCGATTTAACAATTATCTGCAACGTCCTGTTGGTGTATCATGTAAAACTCCCATAAAACATGTAGACGTTTGAGGCTAAATGTGACAAAAGGTGAATTTACACATTTCAACACTAACCTGTCCCATTTTTTTTCCCCCGTAGTTTTTCTTCAACAAGCCTTTACGAATATTAAACATACTCATCATCCTGGAAGGTGCCATGATTTTTTACCAGCTCTACTCGCTCATTTGCTCGGAAAAGTGGCATCAGACGATATCGCTGGCCCTGATTCTCTTCAGCAACTACTACGCCTTCTTCAAGCTCCTTAGAGACAGAATAGTCCTAGGAAAGGCATACTCGTTCTCAAACAGCTCATCGGACCAGAAAGTCAGCTAAAACTCCAGTTGTCATTGGTCACGCTTGCTATGGAACAAGATAAACATGCCTAAGAGTTCTGTATTTTTTCTACAAGCCAGATTTGTGTCAGTTTTGTTCTGAATTGCCATAAGAAAAATAAATATTTTTGTATTACTTTAAAAAGTGTTTCATATTTATTATTTCCTGACTTTAAAACCTTTTACAGAAAAATCTGATGTTCTTGAATTGTTCATAGGTTGTGCAGATTTGAACTTAAATCAGAAAAAGTTAACTGCGACGCAGGTGCAATGCAACCATCAACAACCAATTTTCATAGCAGCGTTGAGTTTTCAGACTGTTGGTATGCTGAACATTAATAATTCACGTCGGAAACATCCTCTTTTTCCTGGATGGTTAATGTAGCATGAAATTATTGAAGAGTAGACTGAACAGCATTAAGGGGACAAAGTGGAGACAGAAACAGATGAAGTTCCTTTGATTTTTAAGGACATCGTTGAAGATCTTATGGGTTTATTAACAATTTTTACAGCCTGTTAGAAAATTTAAAAGGTTACATTTTTGCTATGGTTTTCCTTACAAATTACTCTGAAAAATATCTGCATATTGAGGTGTGTCTCTACCAGCTCTGTAGATTTTAAGAAAGATGTCTTTGGGCCTGTTAGGTTTTAGCAAATAATCCAAACTCAATCAGTCTGATTAGTCCTAAACAGAAGACCTGTGAACAGCAATTTTAAAATCATGTCACAGATTCTAAACTGTATTATGTTTAAATTTTAAACCATTCAAATACATGAATAAGCTTCAATCTAAGCCATGCTGTTATAGATCTGGTTGTATGTTTACTATCTTCCTCCTTGAAGATGAATCTGTCCCAGCCTCAAGTATTTTGCATGATCTAGCAGGTTTTCTTCCAGAATTGCCCCATGTTTAGCTCCATCCATCCTCTTTCAGCTCTGACTAGCTGTGATCTGCTGGAGAAAAACAGTCCAACATCATGATACTGCAACCACCAGGACTCATTTTGGAGATTGTCTATGCAAGGAAAATATTCTATAAACTGTAGATTTTTGTTTACAGGACAATAAGCTCAGTTTGGTTTAATTTGACCAGAGTGCCCACAGTGTTCTATAAAATGCCTGAAGCCTATACTGACATTAAGCCAGACTGACTATTTCTCAAGTAGCTGAATATTTTGAATTGGTTGCCCTGGATTTCATCTATGGGGTTTTTTCAGCAAAAGTGGGCTAACATACTGTACGGAATTGTACAGTTTTAAAATCTTATTGACATTTTTATTTTGCTTCATTTGTATCAAATGTGTCTTCACTGTACATTTTTTACTTCTTTGTTTCAGTCATCACATAAAATCCCAGTAGAATGTTTAAAGCTTCCGGTTGAAACGTCACAAAATATGCAAAACGTTTAAGCGTATGATAATTTTTCCAAGGTGCTGCGCATCAGTGGAGTTTTGGGAACAGGTGAGAGAAACAACAGCGCCCTCTTGAGTGACCTCATGAGACGGTCGCAGAATTCCGTGCCACACCGGGGCGTGCTGGCCCTTTAAGACGGATATAGACAACAGCTCCCCGGCTCCGCGTCGACGATGTCGCGCGTTACATCTCATCCGTAATTTCACACTTCACAGCTGCTGGACAGATCATTTACCTCCATCGTGATTTCAAGAGGTTAATTAGTACAAAGTGTGCATTCACGGTTTCGGTCGCAGAGGAGGAGAAATGCGACACCGAGCCCAGCCGGCAGGCTCTGTGGTGCGTAATTGATTCGGTAAGTCTTATTTGTGTCAGTCTGTGTATCATAAACCTGTTTACGCGTCTTCTGCCACACAGAACTTACCAGCATGCAACTCACTTTGCTGTTCACACATTGTTTCTCATTCATTCTTTTTATAGTCCAGATGTACCGCATAGAAATGAGGATTTCAGCGCACAAAGTTGCCTTTGTTTATTACTAGTGGCCATCTTTGGAACGCACTTGAAGGCGACCTGACACTGTTATCGTCCACTGATTAGATGCAGGGCGCGTAGTAAGGTCACAATCCCAGTAATGTAGTCCTGTTTACCATTTTTAAAAAGTCACGCTGTCTTGAACATTAATTAAATTAGAATATCATCTCAGACTTTAAGAAATAAATATTAGAAGTTACAACTATAATTTGAAGCCGGCCAAAGGCATAAGTGAGCAAAGCAGCTGTGTAGGGCTCCCCCACCAGCAGGGGGCCCACAAACGCCTCAGACTAACATGAGCATTGTTTTTTTCTTAAAGAGCCCTCTGTTTGGTTACTTTTAGCCTCTTGTCAGCCACTGTTAATATCCTAGCTCCAAAAGCCATAGCAAAATTCCTATAAAACATAACAAATATGTTTATAATACTGGTTTTCTTTGAGTTCTGACATGGTAACTCCGATGTCTCCCTGGTCCAACACACCTGAGTCCAACAGCTGAATCACCTCCCAAGTGCAGTCAGGTTCTCCAGAGTTCTGCTAATGACCTCATTATTTGACTCGGGTGCATCGAAGTAGAGATGCATCTAAAAGTTGCAGGAGACCGGCCTCCAGAACCAGGAGTGCCCACCCCTGATGTAGCGCAACACAAAACCTTAGCTTGTCTCTGTTCAGATGGAGTTCAACCTGTTTGTCTAAAAAAACACAAAGTGCTCTTATGCATCATCCAGATCCTATTAAGGTGTATCTCTGTAGATCATGTTAGAGGCTCTTTAAAGTATCCAGTGCTGCAACCAGATAGTTGCATTAAAAAATGGCTACTGCTGCAGTTTAGCGTTTAGAGAATTTGTCTTATTTTTACCATTTATTATGAAAGCATAAAAATTCTTGGAGGATTATTTTCTTTGTAAGTAAATAAATAATGATTAAAAAAAATAGTATCAACAGAGCCTTTTACCTAAATGTAATTTGAGATTTGCTGGGATGCTTTACTCTTGGATAATTAAATCATCCCCTAATGTGCAGCAGTAGATTCTTCTTCTGCAGTACTAATTTTGGCACAGTCCAAGTCCTTCCTAGAGGGAGGGGGGAAGGACGACTGCTGCTCTTCAGCTTCCTACTTTTGTTATTTCAGGACATTGTGCACACCAGCTGGGCTGTGTGTGTTACCTGCACTGGAACAACAAACATAAATGAGCTGTCATGGAAGACAAGCGTAAGAAACGCAGCCCAAAGGTGTCCCTCCCTCAGCCTCCTCCGCCACCCATCAACCCCCGCAAGCTCGCCGTTCTTCCTGCCAGCAAAAGTGCCACCTTCTCCCTCGGCCTGCCGCAGCCTCCCTCCCCGAAGAACAGGAGCAAGTTTAAGAGATCCATAGGAGCGCCGGGACAGCCAAAAGAGGCGTTCACGCCTGTAGTAGCCCCCCCAAAGACGACACGGTTTGCATCTTATTACTTAACCAGTTACACCCAACTTTGGAATCTGAGAAAATTCTGTATTTTTTTTTTTCTTCTTTGACCATTAGACCACACAGGGAGAAACCCAAGGCTCCGCAGCCGGCAGGGCCCAGTAAAGTGGTCCAGTCTCCCCCCCTGCAGCACTCCTTCCTTACAGATGTCTCGGATGTAAGAGAGATGGAAGGAGGCCTCCTGAACCTACTCAATGACTTCCACTCAGGCAAATTACAGGCGTTCGGTAAGATAACCTCCATGTGGGAGCCTATTAGGGGAATATTCTATTACAGGCTTAAAAATAACAGCTTTGTCACCTGAATCAGGCTGTAATCAAGAAGAAGCTGGGCGGCTACTTAAATAATCTGCCGTCATGGAAATACTTGTGACTTTGCTACAAATAAGAGGTCAAGGTGAGTTTCTGTCCAATTTCTAGGAAAGGTTTGCTCCTTTGAGCAGCTGGAACATGTGCGGGAGATGCAGGAGAAGCTGGCGCGGCTGCACTTCAGCCTCGACAGCCACGTGGAGGAGCTTTCCGAGGATCAGAAGAAGGGTGCGTCCGATCTCAACCTGGAACACCTGCTGTGCAACGTAAGCATGAGTCAGATCAGCAGAGAGTTCAGGAATTCAGTTTCAAACCGAGATGCGTGTTTAGAAAGCCGATTGAGCAAAACTTGAATTGGAAACACAAGGAGAACCGAGTTAGTTCAGTCCATTCTGATATTTTTCTCCCTTACAAATCAAACTCAGGAAATGCATCCACAATTTTTACTTTCGCTTCCATCTGAACCCAGTCTCACACCAGGTGTGTAGTCTATTTTAATAGAACTCTAGTCTATTTATCTAGAAAGTTTGTTTCATTTGAGGAGATGTGAATGTGCAATTGAACTCTGATCCAAACTAATAAAAAGCAATCGCTAGTCAGTCTAAAAACCTGGGTCTCTGTTCAATTAATGTGAACTCAGGTGCGGTTCAAATGTATATGAGGATGCAAACAAACCAGAGAACAGGAAGTCTTTACAACTATAGATCATCAGGTGATTTATTGCTTTGTGAAAAGTTTCTTAAGTTATATGAATGCATAAAATAAGTAGCATCTGAAATAGCTGCTTAGTGGTCAACATAGAACCTAAATATGTGGAGTAATTTGCATATTCCTAACCCTTTCAAAAGTTTCAGGCGGCGTAAAGCGCATTCTTCCAAAAGCAGCTGGGAACCTGATTATCTTTAATGTTCAGATACAACAATCAGACAGCTATGTCTCAACACTGTTTGGAATGAGGAACGGATAACATGCCAGCTAAGACTGACACGTTTGACTTCCTGATCACCAATGGCAGAGATATAAAACCAGTTTGTTTCTTTTTTTTTGTTTCTTTTTTAATCTGATTCTAAAAAAAAACCGAAATGTTTTACAACCTCTCTGTGAGCAGTCAGTCGTTGTTGTTCTCTTCCGGCTGTTTTGACATGTAATCCCACACTGCAGTTATTTTTTTGAATATATATATATATATATACATATATATATATATATATATTTTTTTTTTTTTCTTTTCCTGTCCAAACTTTACTTGAACTGTAAAGAAATGAAATTAGAAATGTATTTCAGTTGGTAAGAATTGTAACGAAATAAAAAACAAACTAAATTTGGATATTAAGTTCCAAAATACTTTATCCCGAATTGCGAGAAATCTTGGCCAAATCGTAGCAAAATCTTCCTGATGTCTGGGCAGTGTCCCTTTTAGAGGGATGATATATATACAAATCATCACATGTATATATTTCACGTTCACATCTTCTTCCAGGTCCTGGCATCGAATATAATTTTTTTTTTTTTCCCAAGCTTAATGTCTTGTGACCCTTGACCTGACTGCATTGCTAATTCTCCACAAAATTCTCCTGTTTGGTCAGACACTACAATATCCAAAATGTACCATCTTGGAGCTATTGTAAATTTTATAAAATTTTTTCTGCTGAATATTTTTTTTTTTTTAAGCTATGCACAAGAAATTTTAGATGGGGAGGGGGGAAAGGTTGCTGTGGGCACCTGGAGCAGAAAGCTTATTACAAACTGAGTAGGTTAAGTGGCTTTTCCATTTTGTAGAAGAAATTGACTTCTATGAAGCTTATTATATGACAAATTGCCTTGCCTTAGAGGAGTAGTTTTGGCTGGAGCTGATGGGCTGTTGAGTGGATACGTGTCGGTAAAGGAAGATGATCATATGCTTTTCTTTTTTTTTAACGCTGATCAGGTAACAGGAGTTCAGTGAAAACAGTGCCTTACAAAGTGCAGGCTGTTATGTAATCTGATCAGATTTAGAAAGGACGGCCCTGAACTACAATATAATGTTCTATTTTTAGCTGTTTTGATTTTTCAATACTCATCTATTTGCTGCTTTGTTTCCACAGCTGGAGGAGCTCAGCACCTCAATGTATCCTTTTCCTTACTGAAAGCTTGTATATTAATGGCATCACCAGCAGCCCCTACATTGGAGAATGTATTTTAATCATATTTCCACTTCAAAGCGACTCTGTGTGAATCCTTAATGCGTCTTTGCTCAGACAAAAACTCCACTTGGCCGAGAATCAGGACCTGCCCAAGACATCTGGTCCCTGACAGAGCAAGGCGGTCAGAACGTTGATGGCGCGCTAATCTTTTCTCAATGTCACAAAAAAATAAAAATATTGAAAAGAGCAGGTTACCATGGTATTAAACCAGTTGCCTTAGAAACGGGAGCAGGAAGGTCCAAAGGAAATGGAGGAGGCCATTTTTTCACTCAATCAGTGGAGCTGAGGGGACATTCCAATGACTGGATGCAGTAGAGCATTAAATTAGAGCGCAATTTAAGCGCAGAAAAAACAACAACCATCAAATGCCTCATTCATAGCACAGAAACATGACCGCAAACTAGTCTGATCTGGAATGTTGGAAAAAATAAAAAATGCATTTATGTTTTGAATATTTTCTTGACAAAAGTGGGTTTGACTAAAACAAAAAAAAAACATCTACATTTTCTGTGACAAAAGAAGCACATTCCATGCGCTGGGAATTTACACGTCCACTTGTATGCCATTCAGTGCATGTTGCTTCGTTTCAGACGGTGCATCTGCACCAGGGTTTAACTGGAAAACATATTTGACCCTTTAAACAGCAGCATGTTGATTGCAGCAGAGGTTTTAAGGTAGCTCTGCTGTTGGTATTAACGTCTCCCACAGTTTTCTATCTTTGCTGCAAAACTGATGCAATTTAAGCTAAACTTTGGTGATCTACTGCACAAAATGTTTGTTTTTTTATATATTGCTACGGTAATGTTTCAGAATGTAAAATTTGCCATTACTTTTCATTATTTGAGTCAAACTTAGTTAAAGCTCCAGTTCTTGCTATAAAAGCTATAAAAAATCTTAGTTTCATACAAGAAAACCTCTATGGAACGTATGTACTCTCTGTACAGTGCCATTTCAAAGTGGCAGCTACTTTAATTGTGCAAAATATATTGAACATTGCAGGTGCATGTCAGTTAATTATAACATAATTGTTACATGAGCTTCACCTTTTCAATTCAACTGTTACAGTTGTAATAGAGCAACTTTTTTTTTTTTAGCTCTATTACATTGTGATAATTTGAGGATTTAAAAAAAGATTTTGAATCAATAAATGTTGGCCCAGTGAAAAGTATGCTGATGTATTGTATGAGTTGATGATGTGCTAATTAACTCTTATGAGTTGCTTCACTTTCATCTGTGGCTCTAGTGTGTTTTCTTCATCTGAACTATAAATTTGTTGAGTTTGTTGGCCAATCAAGCAAAGTGATACCAAACTTATTAAACAAGGTATCTGCACTGTTAGCCGTGTTGGTAAGGGCCAACGTCTGAAAATTTAAACCATGTCTGTAAAGCTTGTAGGGTTGTTTCTGTTGCTTGCGCAGTTTTCTACCAGTTTTTTTCCTTCCTCTTAGCTTTCCATTAGTATGGTTTCATGCAGCACTATGAATAGCCAGCTTTAGCAATGATGTATTTTTTTGTGGACAAAGAGGCGTTCTTATTGTTCTTGTGGAGGATGACGATAACTGTAGTGGACATGTCAGTGTTCTTCCCTATGATTGTGTATCCCTTAGCTTATACTTGAAATATTTCCTTCTGTATATGAGATTGCTTTTAATTGAATCATTTTTTTTAACAGTGTAACCAGGTGTCTCTTTATGTTTTCTTTAAATGAAAGCTTGGACATGTTTTAATTTATTGCAACCCCTCTCTTACAAACCAATTTCAGGGCTGTGGGTCTCCAGTTGTCTTTTCCAACATAACTTTTAAGTTACTCAGTTTCTTCAATCAAGATGTTTGTCATTTTGCATTTAGGGGTCATAATTAAAATGTACATGAAAATGTATACTGTAAAAAAAGAAAAAAAAATGGACCTCTCCAGCAACTCCATTCAGAATAAAGATGATCTAACTTTAAAATTTGTGTCTCATGGTTATATTTAAATTCGTCATACCTAACTGGAATTCAAAACGGCACTTATCTTTCTGAACCGAAACCAGAATGTTTTTTGACCTTTTTTCTAAATATTATGCAGTCCCTGAAAGAAAAGGTGAAGTTTAGTATTAGGGAAATAAACCGTTTATTCGTATATCTCTTTTCTTTAGTTCACAAATCAGTTAAATATAAATCACCATTTCAGTTAAAAGGCTACTTGAAGACTGGCACGATACAGAGACGGAAACAGAGCCGACTTCTTGCTGTTTCTCAGGCAATCACAGGTGTAAAAAAAAAAAAAAACAACTTTTTCCAGCCTTGTAGGTTTCTGTGTGCAACCATCCCCCCACAGAGATTATACAAGGTTGATTCTGTTTAAAAGTCTTGGTCATGCAAACAAAGAAAAACAGAGTACAAACTCAACACATCATTAATGATTTTCAGACCATTATACATTAGATAAATTATAACCATCAATTTACACCATACTTAAACATTAAGCTAATACTGTGCAAATACACAACTGAGCTGTACAAAAGTATTTCATACCATTTTTTTAATCTGTCACAAATCTTCAAATCATCTGCATGACATTTCAAAAAATATCACATCACCTTTGATAGAACATCAAAAATATACACCTTTGGGCTCCCTGTCTTCTTAACGTTGTGCATTTCAGTTTTACATTCTGTGATAGTGTCTCTGATTTGTCAACAGTGCGTAATGGAGGAAACTTTGATGATCAGCTACTTTTCAAAGTGCAGAGAGAGCAGGTTGAGAAGGAATAAGACCGGATATCAGTATGTTAACATTTCTGTACCGATGTAAATATCACTGATAAAACAATTGGAACAACCTAAGATGTTAGTTTTTTTTATATTGATATAAAAGTGCAGGCACTATAAGAAACGTAGAACATTTCTTTTGTTTCAAGTAAGATCAGTCTTGATGTTCTTTTTCAACATTTGGATCTTGCTTTTCCTTTATTTTAAGGTCTTCAGAAGCTCGTTTAAACCTTTCTGGACATTAGTAGGCTGGGAGGCAGCGCACTCGTTCAGGCTCGACCCCATTTGGGTGAGAAGGGCTTGGCACAGCTTGGCCGTTGCGGTCCGAACGCTGCCACTCCTGCCGTGGATGCTGCCGCTGTGGGTGGAGGTACCCAGAAGGTGCCACAGTAAGGGCAAGACTTTCTGCTCCACCATTTGAGGCTTGCGAGGATAGAGCTCCTTAACAAGACCTGGAATCAGAAAATATGTTGACAATGACTGAGACATTGCATCAGTTAGCCTGTTTATGATACTGGTGCAACTCTAAATGAGAAGATTTTCGTAATTCAACTATACAGGTGGAACTCATACAATGCTCTTAAGTATTTAGATCAACTCAAATAAAAATCTAAGACTAAAAGTTTTGAAATTTCACAGTCAAAGCCTAGACTTTGACTAGGCCCTTCATACTTAAAAGTCATCCATTGTGGCTATTAAAACATTTCTGCAAACATTCTCCACAAAGACTCATAGCTAGGTATTTAAAAATAAAAATGAAATCTGTTTAATACACTTCTTTTTTGTATTTTCTTTAATGTTGAAATTTGCTTGATCTAAAACATTTATGTGAACAAAAAACAAATCAAAGCTTTAAGTGAGGAAAATACTTTTCATAGCCCATATAATCATCATCCACAGGGTGACATAATTCAAGCATTTATGAGTAATTTTAATGACAATAATGTACAGTTAATAAAAATCCAAAATAAATCAGGGTTTTTTAAATTCAGATATGTTAAGTTCACAATAATTGGATAAACTGGTGACTCAACAGCTGTCCAGCAGACTCTGACCGACACCCTCCACATGAAGGCTGAGCCACTAAACTTCATTGCTAAATGACAATTTAAAAAGTGGAAAATTCAGTGGAAGTTAAAAAGGTAGAACAACTACAACTTTGAGAGGAAAGTCAAGCAAAGCCCATTCACATTAGCGGAAAAAAAAGCCTTCATCATCAAAAGCAATAGAAATATATACTTGAAATATATCATTCTACCTGATTGTAATTTGTTGAGTGGTACATGTAAAATGTCAAACATACCTGCAACCTTTTCAATGAGATCCACCTTAGCTTTGCCACTTAAAAACTGGGCCTTGGTGCAGAAAGGTTGAAGAAGAAGAATATTATCTGTGCAAGTAAAAGAAAAAACACTATAACAGAGCGCCACTTAATCAGAAATTACACTGGAGATGTTTAAAAGAATTACCAAGATTCAAAATAAGTGCATTCAGAGCTTCGATAGCAGCAGAATAGATGGCGTTATTCTTGGAGTTGAGGTGATTGTCCACAATTGCTGGCACCAGGATGTTAACCACTTGGGACAAGCTGTCCTTCAGCAAATGGGTTATTTTCTGCAGAGATTCCAGGGCGTAAAGGTTAACCTTGCTGTTGGACTCCTGCAGTCTGGCTTTAAAGGCATCAAACACCTGAAATACAACAAAGCAGAAGGCAAAAGAGACTTACTAAACATTCACCATCCCTTTTATTACAGTAATCATTTTTATGGAGTGAGGAAATTATTTATTGCACCAACCGGAAATATACTATTGACAACCATGTTGGGGTTGTGTTCACAGTCAGCCACTAGCTGATCGATGCCTTTGATCCGCTCTCTGAAGTCCTTTGAACCCAGCAGACCTGAGATCTGCTTTATGTATTCAGTTTTGTCTGCAATACTCTGTGTCTGATGTTTACAGCCGTAATGGCTGTTCGACTGCCTGCAGTTAGAAAATACAAAGCTTAATTAAACACTGTTGGTAGTGAAATTTGTTCTGATGCATCTTCTGATGTTTGATATCTAGTACCTAGCAAAACTATTCACATCACTCGGATTACTCACGTAGCAACATAGACAAATTAAAGCGATAAGTCATAAGTTAGCACAGTTGCCAATAGCCACAAGGAAGGTCAGATTAACCAAAATGCAACTTTTGCTAAGCCTTGCATTCTCACCTGTTGGTCTGGTTGAGTTGCTCTCCATTGAGAGATGAAGCCCTGACTGTTCCGCTGCCTGGGAGCGAGCGTCTTCCTCTGGCTGACTGAGAGTCTTGGGGCATCTCACCGAGACCCTAAAACCACAGCAGTCATAAGGTTAGGTGACATTCACTCATGTTTAGAATGTCAGCAAGAAAATAAAATGCATACCTTTGTCCTGAGAGTCAAGACAGTGTCTCTGACAGTTTGCAGGTCTTTGGTGGGAATATATTTTTCCAGGTTCTTGTCAAAGTCAGGGTGAGATGACAGAAATAGCAGCATTCGACGACCAAAGTACCTGTGGGAAAAAAATGCAGTAATTATACAATTTAAGATCTTGGGTGAGAAAAACACCAAAGTTACACTTGAACATGCTAATTGAAAATGTGACACGTTGGAACATTGCAACTTTCTACATACCTGGTCTCCTGGGAGGAGTCTTGTGCAAGTTTGGTAATGGCAGGTAAAATTCTTTCAGTAAGATCTTTACCTCCAGACAGGAGGCGGGCAGCCCCAACCTTCTCTAACAGATTAGCCAGATGCTGAGCAGTGCACTTCCTCACCACTGGGTTAAGGTGACTTTCAGGAAGAGAAAAAAAACAAATTCAGCAATCAAAGATGTATAGATTTTATGTGAAATTAATTTGTACTCCATTTTTATTCTGACCTGATTCCTCCAGTAAGCAAAGCACCAATGGCGCGGGTCGGAGTGCAGTGCTGCACCATGCGATCCAGCGCTGCGTCGACATCCTGCCTGATGAAAGTGTTACTCTCACCGGCCTTCTGCAGCAGCGCTTTCACTGTCCCCTCAAGCTCTTGGTCCATTAGTCTCTGCAGGTGTGTGTACAGGTCGCCAAGGGCACACACTGCCACCCTGGAAACCCCTGAACGCAGGTTCTTGACCTGATTGTAGAAAACAGAAAATAGATTATTATATCTCTGTCACTACATGTTCAAGATTTGTTAAATTGTCAGAGCAGTTTGTTTTTTTATCACCAACAAATGGCAGAAAAGCAGCAGCTAATAGTAATTTATCAGGGATTGCTGCAAAAGTAATATATTTGTAGCCTGTAGCAACTTTGAAAACAATAAAACAACCATCAAGCAATACTGTCCACAATATTGGACAGTCACAACACCACCAAATTGTAAATAAAGATGAGGCACATTTCCAACAAACAGTGGCTGAATGAGGTGCTGCTTTTGTTCTAATTCAGTTCATTTAGGCTGGAGGAATAAAATGTTTTTAATTTAAGACTCTAGTTTTTTAATATTTGTTGGAGTAATGAGGAAAAGAAACAGGAAACGTGAATTTATTTGACTTCTTCTGTTAGCACTGGACATTTCCATTATGATAGAGTTACATTTTAGAGATGCAAAATGTTGGCTTTGTCAATATCTGAATTAGCATATTAATGTAGCACTTTGCAAAAGTAACCACACCCAAGTTTCCATAAAAAAACAACAAAGTTAGTAGTCGTAATTCGACAAAGTATGAAAAGGCGCAAGAGGTTTGAATACTTTTCCCAAGCATTGTAATCTGTTGTGTGAGTGATTCAGGTGAAACATGCCTCAGTGGTTCTCAAATCCAGATCTCAGCTTTCAAATATTAATTTGTCAAACGGTTGAGCGTTGTTACCTCTTGGATGAGACACAAACAAACTTCATGAAGTCGGCCTTGAAGTGTGTCTGCATGGTTGTAAGCAAGAGAGCGCAGGAACATCAGACCCTCAATCTTCTTCTCCCTGAAAAATATTAAGGAATTGCAGTTTGATGTTTTTGGACATTCTTCGTGATTTATCAAAGTAATAATACCTCAGATTAATAAATGCTGACAATTAAAGTTTTCTCTCACCAGTCCTCTGAATTCAGGAGGTTGAAACTCTGAGTCAGCACCAGGTCGGGCTTTGAAAAGGGACAGAGCTCCGAAGGAGCGGACAGATTTTTCTTGTGTCTTAAAGTGGCGTGGCACAACTCATCTAAAACGGTGCAAAGAAAAAACAAAACAGACGGATTTGAACTCATTTTACAATTCCATAATCCTGGAAATTATTTAGTAAAGTACTACTTTATTTCTAAAGAAAGCTTCTGGGTGATGTTAAATAGGAATTGGCATCACAACAGATGAATGTAAATAAAACAACTTCGATCTCCAATGACAAATGGTACTTTTTTGTTTTTTTGATCCACTGACCTGAACTGTGGGACAGCGAAGGTCGGGTTCTGCTCAGGCTAGGTGCCCTTCTAAGGCGGGACACATTTTTTGAGTTGGGAGGTAATGTAGGGGGGCTGGGATGGTGGGGTGTGGTTGAGCTTTTAACTGGACTTTGAGGTTCTGGTGGACTGGCAGGACTGGTGGCACTGATGGAGGATTCATCAGAGAGAAGATCCGACTTGGTGGATATTAGCGTGTTGCCGTTCAAACGCCAATCTACAGAAGATTAATAAAAAGAAAAAAATATCAGAATCACAGAACACAGAAGAAAAAAAAAGTAGACTACTATAATTATTCATACCCCTTGGATTATTTTATATTTTGCCATGTATTTTATTGGAATTTTGCAGATCAAAACCTATGTAATGGTTAAAATGGTCCAATGAAAATCCATTACTAAACCCAAATAAAAATTTGAAGCTGAGACTTGACAAGACTTGTTCTCCATCATATCTTGCTGATACAAATGTAAATATTTCCCGTCCAGATGTCCCCAGCTAATGGAGAAATATCCCAAACTGGTCTGAGGATAGTAACTGTAACAGCAGTGAAAGACGGCTGAACAGAAATGCATGCCACACTTTTCAGATCCTTATTTGTTAATAATTGTGAAAACGTTGGGGATTTGAAGTAGTATTATGTGAACATACCTAGTGGGTATGAATACTTTAGAAGGCACTGTATCTTACCACTGATGATTAATTCTTCATTCCCTTCTGTGGGTGAATCAGACAACATTTGTCGGACGCGATGGCGAATCTTGTCTCTTGTTTCGTCTCCTCTACCTGACAGTTCCTCAAATTGCTCCAGATTCTGCGCTCTTGTCTTGTCCCGACCCGTCCTGACAATTCTCATAATTTCCTGCACATTTTGCGAGTAGAAAGCACGCGCGTCATAAATCACCTGGGAATGATTGATGCACTACGAATCAACACCGAAAAAGAGTGAGACTGACTTTGGGCTCTTCGGGATGTGAGCTGTCATCGCCATCTAGTTGACGGCTGTAGATGCCTGCTAAAGGATCAGTGGGAGGTTTGGCAGCCAAATCCCCCTGCTCAAGTAACAGCGTGGCTCCTGGACGGTTGGAGGATACTGTAGTGCCACACATGCCTCAAAAGCATGAGGAAATCCATTAGCATTGCTCAACAAAACACTGAGATAACACATTTACAGCTGGAAGGATGGAGATATTTTCAAAATGAATAAAATGATATCATTTTTGGTTGACGTAAAGGAAGCATAATGTGTTTATGTTATATGTTTTTGCATAAAAAGTACTTTTTCTCAAAAAAAAAGAGAGAAAAAGATATCACCAAAACTGAAACTAAGACTGTCGTCTTACAAAAATAGCTAGCGATAGGAAAATCCTGAATCAAACAGTAACAGGACAAAATCTTGTTTTAAAGCCTGAAAGGCATAAAGTATCTGCAAGTTGTTACAAATAGCTGAACCTTAAAGATTTTCCATTCATTTCAATGGGAAAAGTTTTTAGAAGAAGTTCTACATTTTAAAAAGAATTCAAGTTATAATTAGCAGAAGCACACCCTACAACTCTTCAATGTTTTAGTGGTTGAATGGCTGAAATGGCACAGATTATGCAAAGTATTAATGTGACTAATAAAGAGAAACGTGTCACACAATTCAGCCAATAAAATGTAATTGTATTGTTACACTAAATTAAATACTGACCTTTCCCTATCACTCCTTCAGGTACAGAAATGTCTGCACCAGGTGAATTCCTACAGCTGTTGGTGCTCTGGGACCCTATAAATCACAAGAAATTGTTTCACATCAAAAGAATATATAAAGCTTAGGTGGAGGCACAGTTGAAACCAGAAGTTTACATACACTGAATAAAAAGACACACTCAATAAAATATTTCTCTTGACGCCATCTATGTTAGGAAGTTCCTCCTGCAGTAATACTATCCCACAGCATGATGCTGCAACCACCGGTATGTTACAGTTAAGATAGTACAAGCATCCCGGTTTTTCCTCCAATTGTTAGGATGGTCATTATGACCAAACAGTTCCAACTTAGTTTCATAAGACCACAGGATATGTCGCCATCTTCAAGTATCTGTAAATTGTTTCTAAAGATGAACCAGACTTGTGTATCTCCACAATTCTCTTCTCTGATAACTTGGCTGATTTCTTTTTGACTTTATCATTGAGTCAAACAAAAAAGCAGTGACTCCAATTAACTGAAATGTATCAGGAAACCTATCAGAAATCTCCAAAGCCATGACATCATCAGCTGGGCTTTCCTTCATTTTGAATGTAAACTATCTTTCCTTACTATATCATTTATTAAATACTCTGTTTTCTAAGTAATCTAGAAAAATAAGATGTTTGGTCTATAAATGTCTTTTTCTTCACATTATGTAAATGTACGGTTTCAACTGTATATCCAGGAAAAAAAAATAAAAAATTACTGCTAGCTGACCTTTGACAATCTTCAAAGCTCTGACGGGTTTGCGGACTGCTGCTCTGACCAGCGGAGGAGACAGTGGCAGTTTCTCTTCCTCAGTTTTCATTGTTCCGTTGCAATAATTAACTTCTTGTCCAACAACACCCACCTCAGATGACAAGTCATTTCTCCGGCACATTCCTTGAAAAGACGTAAACCAAAGTCAGAAAAAAGACAGAGGCAAAAAAGACTAAACATAAAACATTAATTGTTTTCCATACCTTGAAAGCTGCTGAAATCCATGGACACAGACGACCGTAGTTTTTCAGAAGGCACTCTTGCAATCCGTTGTTTCATTACAGGAGGGGCAGAGCTTCTGGGACTGCTGACAAATATGACAAGTGAAAGCTTATCCAGGGAAACTGCATTGTGACATTTTCTTTTACTAAATTAGTAAGTACCAAGAATCTTCACAACATTCCAACATATGCATATGTGAAAGTATCAGCTTTCCAAACACTTGGTTAATCACAGTTAAAACAATATTTACTAAGCGAGGCAATTAGTTTTTTTACATAGGGCAGGATTTGTTCTTTCACTCAATAAATGAGATCAGCATTTGATATGTTTGTGTTATTTTAACTGTGTTTGAGGATCTAAAACCTTTAAATATGACAAAAAAAAACTGAAAAAGAAGAAATATTTATGGAAGCAAATACTTTTTACAGCTGTCTAACAAGCTTTATTTTAAAAAAATGGAGATCCCTGACCTTGTTTTAATGTTGTTGAAGTTGGAGTTGGCAGCTGAACTCAGACTTGAGAGCCCGCTCTCGCTGGCTGAGCTGGTAAGCACTGGAGACGTTTGTAATGGTGAATCCAGCCTCAGGTCGACCTGCACGGCTGAGTCAGGGCTGTCAGGATCTGGACTGCCGAGGCTCACTTTGGCCCTCTTCTTGGCAGCACTGTTTCGCAAGGTGCGTAGAGAGTTCAGCATCTGTAAGTGGCAAACAAAATTAGCAAACCAACAAAACTACACAACACAACACAAGGGTTTACATTAAGACACTTTTTCTGACCTCCTGCATGTCCAGAGGCTCGTCTTCCTGAGGAACTTGCCAGGGGCTGATGTTGTCAAAGTCCAGGTTAAGTTTACTGTCCGGCTGCTGGTTGGCTGGAGTGTTTGATCTCTGGTCGTCATGAGAATGGGCTTGCACCGGTGAGATGGTGAAGGTTGCCCTGGTGCTGCTCAGAGCTCGCCTGAACGATGAGGTGGAAGAGGAACTCACAAGGGAGGCTCGAAGAGGCCTAGGAGACTGCACACTGAAGAGGTCTCCTAAGACAGCAAGGGCACAAAGCAAGTTAACCTAAAAAGAGACAAAAACAACATTTTCCATTTCACACACTAAAGCTATTTTACTAAATTACCCTTTGCTGTGTCTTCTTTCTCTCTCCGAGGGCTTGTTCCTTGCTGCTGAGGGCTGGTCTCTCGTTTGTTGGGCCAAGTGTTGGACATGGAGAGGGAAGACTCTGCATGATGGCGGGCCAGTGTTGGAGTTAGCATGCCCCCTGTGCATGTAGCCAGGGGGTAGGAAGGCAGAAGAAAGGAGCCGGGTGCTGAAGCATTGGAGGGAAGAGAGAAAGTTCGCTCGACACTGGGATTCCTCGAGAGCACACGTCCTTTGGGTGCGACTGTGAGATATTACATTAAAAAATCAAACCAATTAATATTTGTAAACTGCTGGACAGTCAGCATGGTGCGGATTGCTGTCAGCAACTCAATCATGCAAATTTATGCAATCATGTATTTTCACTTAACTATTGCTGGGAGACAACACCCTAGAAAATAACTGCTTACCAACATCTGGGTCAGAGATGTTTGTGCTTTTAAAGATATTTGTGTCTAAGTTGAGGCTCCCGCTTCTTCTGAGACCTGCAGGGGTTTCCCTCCTTCTGGGAGACAGGGGCTTCTGTGGCTCAGCAGAACCTATCGAAGGTATATTTAACTTATTTTCAGTAAATAACCTCTAACATTTAAAAAAACAATTGGTATAAAAAGTGATCAGTGGAAACAGGATGTAATAGAAAGTCTGAATCCCATTTTTCCATTCCTGTCCCGTGACACTTAAAGCAGTGGTAAAATATCTCACAAAAACAGGAGCCTTCTTTTAAAAGTTTATAGATAACTGGGTTTCATTGTTGAAAATAAGCAAACATTTGAGACCCAATATACCCATAAATGTCAACTTAACTTTTCCCTTAATTAGAGTTGCTAAACTGCTTTTTAGTCTCATTGAGGACTAATAAAAATATGAACCAAATGTAACTTTGGAACAAATATCTACTTCTAACATTCTTCAAAAATATTTGGACTTTTGGAATTGAATAATCAATGTATTAATATTTAAAGGCTATACAGCATGGTATTAACTTGCATAAAATTTGCCAAATTTGAAACATATTTGAAGTATACTGATCATTCATACAAGTATATTTAAATGAAAAATTTTACACACTTATCACCTTTACTTCTCACTAACATAATACTTCAAAATACTTGCAAAACTAGATATTAGATTGTTTTTGTGTAGACAGTGTATTTTAAACAAGAATAATTAGTGCAAACTGTAGCAAATACAACTTTTTTGGCTTGTTGGAAGAATTGAAACTATGTTAAACAGCATGCATCAAATGACTTAAAGTAAATTATTTCTAAATTAAAGATGCATTTTTATGCTCGTTAACAATAATGAAAGGTGATAACATTGAAATATTGAAACCCATATTTCAATACATTGCATAATGTAATGTAAAACTAAACATTACAGTATTTATTGTGCCATTAAAATATATAAACTTTTCTGATTGTATTTCATGCTGTGATGCTGGTTTTCCTTGAGATAAATTTAAGGCTTTCTGATTTATTTTTTGAAAAATGCTGTCATATTTATAACTGAGTAATAGATAACCATTTAACTTACTTTATTGCCAAAGAAAGGTAAATATAAGTATTCTTAAACTTCTTAAATTCATGTCTGTCCTGCAGTACCGGGTATTTGCAATGAGTCCACTGACCCTCTGGTGACTTTTTAGGGTCTAATATTATGATCACCTAATTTGCAATATTTCATGACTTTTTAGCACCAAGCAGAAACTTTGTTCAAAGTACAACTGCTACCCCTTCATTTCTAAGTGTGCCCCTGAAAATCTATAAGAGCCACACAGCCATGCCTCTTAGTTCTCCCTCTTTTCCACAAAAATAACACTTATAAATATAGGCTGTAGAACTGATAATGAGGAGTTAAGGGGGGGAAACATACTCTTATAAATGAAGATTTGAGCATTTATAGTTACGGTATTTATTTTAATACAAATTGGAAGTAGGAAGGAACCAAATGACAGTGTGCAAGAATGAAATGAGAATTTAGCCCAGAGTCTCATCTGGCATGTCTAGAGGCCAGTGAGAATATTGTCTACCAAGCAGCTTGGCACACTCATCCTAAAGCTTTTGATGACATATGGAACGGTGACTCCTTCCCAGTAAAACCTTCTCTCTGAGCAAAGCTGAGGCTGACCATGATGACCAGTCTTGGTGCACTCATAGGAAATGAAAAAGAGGAGAAAAAGTATTGGCACTTACTGAAACTTGGTATGTAGGTCTCTCCTTTCTTGGAAAGTGAGCTGGAGTCCCCCTTTGAAACCTATAGATTTGCAGAAATTTCATTATTTTAACAGCAGCAACAATACCAGATTGATTTCAAGTAATTAGCTTAAAGGATCCCCAAACATAACAAAGGCCTTGGTGTAAATATATTCTCTAGACAGAATATATGTGTTGTTCAGGTAAGAGATGATATAATCTGTACAATTAATTTCTCTTGTCACTGAAAAGCATTGTTCATGAACACAAGTTCATGAAGGTACGAAAAATAACTACAAATAATAGACTCTCTAACATTTTTATAAATTTGTACTTAACTCCACTATGTCTAAGTTATTCCCACTAAATACGATCTGAAAAACACTCACAGCAGAGCACTCGGCTGTGACACGAATCAACTACAGAAAATTAAACAAGCCATGTTTTACAAGCGTGACCCTGTGATATTGCCAATTATGTTTCACAGTCCTGTCGATAAGTATGCCGTGTGTTACCGGTGTTGCTTGGAAACCCATGCCAGTGTAAACACAAGCTTTTTTCCAAATGAGTCTAAGCTGGAACACTGCTGTCAAACACTAAATATGGCATACCACAGCAAACACACATTTTTAGATGAGCTACAGTGGCAAATCAAGTTCTTTTGTTAGTTCCTCCAATATAATTACCTGATTTAATTTTAAAAAATGAGGAGGACAGACTGAAACTTACTATAAAAACTGTTTCTGCTCACCTCTAGAGAAACAGTGTCATGGTGCAACAAAATGAGTCATCTATTTCCACCTGATGTAGTGTCAGGGATTCTGCAAAGCTCCAACTGTTTATCTCTATTTATCCCAAATATTTGACGATACATATCTATTGTTTTTGACAAATAAATAGCTTTGTGGACATAGAGGCAATATTATGACTCATACCCAAAGAGGATGAACAAAATAAGATTCAGTCCTCCCTCAGTGCTGCTGCTCTCCATCCATACTGCACCATGACAAATAGCTGCTATATTTAGGAAAATTTTACCCTCAAACTGTCTCTGAGGAAAGTGCAACCACTAACACTTTATTGTTGCTTGTTTGGATTATTTGGATATGAACGTTAGGAAAAGAATCTGAAAACAATATTTTCATAAAGGGAATAACATTTCAGCAAATCAACATTATATTTTCTCCAAAACAAAAGGCACACAAGAGAAAAAAAAAACATAGGTTTTCAGCTTAAACATCATATTTTATTTATTAACATGCAAACTAGGAGTGAAAAGGTGTCCACTTTCAAAATCACAGCAATTTTCTTTCATACTGTCACTACAGTTTAAAGTACTTTTAATGAAAAGAAAAGATAAAATTGCCATAGAGGAAAAAGAACAGACAGACTATTGGAGCAGATAGCCCAACTAACTAAAAGGTTCTTTGCAAAAATAAAAAACTGATGAAATTACTACTAAAAATAGTTTGTTTATTCTTTTGCCTATTTATATGTGTCAAAGTTACAAATAAATGTTATAGATGATTTTATTACAACTACAATTATCTGTTTTCCAAAAACAACAGTTAGCTGGGTTGACAGAGCTGAAAACATAAAATGGTGAGAAAAGAACGACAGCACTCACCTGTTCAAGGCTCTTTCCGTTAGGTGTGGTGCTTTGCAGCTCGTTATCGGTCGACGTCTCCCAGGGTAGCTTGTTTTTCCCTTTGCCTGCACTCACAATCCTTCTCTGTAACATCGGATCGTCAGTGAGGGAGCCTAAGCTGCCATAGCCGGACAGTAGATCACTCTCATGTTCTACCCTGTAGCTCCTGGCGCTGCTCGTCCGGCCCCCATTTATCACCCAGTCCAGATCGGCCCCAGAAGCGTGCTGTCCTGTGGACCACTGTCCGGGTTTGGGCACCACCAGGCCATACTCCACAATCCCCTCTGAGTTCAACTTTGGAAGGATGCGCCTCGCTCGTCTTGCGTGCACAGCTGCCATCAGACCTTCTGCGTCCTCATTAAGCTCAACCATGTCCAAAGCTTTCATTAATGGCTGCTTCTTTCCTGTGTCAAGGTAATGGTCAAAAACAGCGAATAACTCCAGAGCAGCGTGGCGGACCTTCTTTTTGTTGTCCGCCAGATATGGTGCCACCTCAAAGCATAGCTTGGGTATATTGAAATCTTTCCTAGGATGAGTGAGCAAAGCTGCCATGACAATGTTCAAGACGTCTTCCCGGACCGTGGAGTTCTTGTGTTTCAAGTTGCCGATAATGAGGTCCAATACTTGTTGCGGTGGAGTAGTTTTCATCAGCTGCTGAAACACATTATGGTATTCATTTCTGGTGACAGCACGAGTGTCACCGAGGGCCTTCAGGGCAACGAAAACTATATGTTTCAAAAATCTGTCAACGCCAGTCTCCAGCTTCTGTATTAGCAGGTTTAAAACCTGTAAGGTGCCATGTAGCACCTTAAAATTACTGTCATCCAGAAGTCGGGGAAGAAAATTTATGAACTCCTCAACACTCCCAGGTGGGACTGATTTAATGTCCACTTCTGAGAGGATACATTTGAGCTTTTCCACCCCGTTTGTCCGATTCTGGTAATTCTTTGAGTCCAGAAGCTGGTCATGTATCTCCTGGGAGATTAATCCAGGTATCATTGTTGGCGGATTTATGGATTGTCAAATTTGAGAATCCAAAAAGGAAAACATATTCCAGCGAGGACAATAATGTTCCTCCCCTTTACTCTGTGGTTTCATCTTGAGCAGCTGATGATGGAGAACAGAGGTCCTGTTGGTCAGTCTATAAATGCAACACACAGGATTAAGAAAATTAAGAAAAGAAATGAACCACAAAGGCTGAAAAGAAGCAAAGCAACACAGTGGAAAACACCACAACAAAATCCCGACACTTATCTTGTTGATTCAAAAAAGCAAGAATATTATCAAAAGGTAGAGAAGGACAATATTTTAAATTTCAGCCACCATCGCAGTTGCATTGAATTGCTTGGATGCAATCATTGGTTGGATATTATATTTCAGGTACCGTGTTTTCAAACTCTGCATGCCAATAATATCTGGCTAGTTTGAGGGACTCTAACTGCCCTTGTTCTCCACATCAGATGCACACCGCCTCAGAAACTAAAGCTTACAGGAAGTGCTAAAGAAGTCATATTTTTTCATGACTTGCCATTATTGGGGAAATAAATGACTAAGCATTTTTTTAAACACTGAAGGACAAATATGTGCCTATTATTGGAGTAATAAAAGGATGAAATTCTTTAATTAGTGTGTTTGCTTCTGTAATGTTACCGTATTGTCAATTAAACAAGAAAATAAATATAGAATAATCAGTTTCTTAATCCCACCTAAAAGAAATTATATAACATATAAGATAACAATTTATCTTAGGTACATTCAATCTTATTTATCAATTACCAATTTAGTATAAATTATTTTTGCATTATATTGCTTTATACATTCTTTAAGAAGACTGCATTATTTAACATCAACAACAACAACAACAAGAAAAGACAAAAAAGATGACATTTTTATTTAAAGATTCTTTAACACAATGTTGGGATGTCTTTTAAGAGTCGGTGCTCTCTTCTTTTTTAAACATTTCTTCTTAAATCAAGTTGTTTTAAGAAACCTTTTATTTGGCTTGGTAAGTTTACATGACCATTTATGTAAAGAAAAATCAGGTGTTTTCTTACTATTTCTTCTTATTATTGTTATTTTCCTCAAGATTTCTTAAAAACCTTTGTGTAACTTAGACGTTTTCTAAATGATTGTCATGTTTTAGGACATATTTGTGTCTGTTGTCGTTTTTAGCACCACGGGAACAATATAGGCTTTAACACATAGAAGAGGGCTTTAATCAAAAACCCACAATATTGCCCAGTTAAGGCATGAAGGATCCTGCTACATTCTAAAAAATGAACACAACCACTTGTGGCTCTGGGTAGCAACGGAGCGCGGTGGTTGAAACAGTGTTTGCTGCAAATGTATTTAATTACACAGCCAGTTTAACATTATGTACTTACAAATGCCAATAGTGGAGTACTTACCCGCTTTATGCTAAGTAATAATTTTTTTATTACATGTTACCGTTACACAGGGTCATCAGTTAGCACCAAACCAAAGCGTAGCTAACATGCCACTTCGCTTAATATGACCGTGTTAGGTGAGGAGTATCTGGGCGAGCAAAGTTAGAAAGAAAACAGACCTTACATTTCTGCTGGCCCTCCTCCTCTTCGTTAACCCAACGCAAAACTATCTACTGCTCCGACGTCCAGCCTCTTCGGGTCATGCTGCAGCGGCGACAGTTCTGTTAGTAAATGTGGAAATTTCCTCCGTTGGCTGAAGAGTTGAATGTTTGGAAGCTATGAAGGTATTCAGCCTTAGAGGAGCCCCCACACACACACATTCACCCATACACACACCGAGGCAGCAAAATGGCGAATGCATGTCGCAAACTGAGTGCTTCCATGGTGACGCGAGTTGGAGTCCTGGCTCCTCCAGGCGGAAGCATCATCATCATCATCGTCGTCATCACCATAACAGAGCTACAGAAGAATGAAGATCAAAAGAAGCAGTCAGGCAATGGAAACGAAACACGGGAGAGAGAAAAAGTTCTTATTTAGAAAATAATACAAAAAAATAAATTACGGATTTTGTAAAAGTTGAAGCCTCAAATATCTACGTTTTAACCTATAGACCTAATTATGATTTAATTAAGTTCATCAGTTAATCTTATGATAAATGTTTAATTGCAGGCTTTCTGCCACTCTGGTTTGTTTTTCACATTAATTTCTTTTAGTTTACATCTTTGGTCATAGCAAATATTCTACCACTAAATCAAATTCTGGAAGATTAAAATGTATGCGGGTGATGGGTGATAAAATAGTTACTTGCACTGCGACAAAAACAAAATAATTTTTTTTTTTTTATAATTTGTTTGTGACTATAAAATTTTATCTTACTAATACAAATAGAAATTGTTTTTTAAACGTTAGTTTAGACCGGGTCGAGTTTTTCTCAAGCAACAATATTGGAACCATCTTTAAATGGACTGACTCTGTCGACGTGCATGCTTGCCATCATAACAGCCACATATTTAAATGTGTAATTTTTAAAAAGAGTACATATTGGTAGGACAGTGCTAAGAAAAACGTTTTTGCATATTTAATTATGTTATAAAAATGCATTTAGTCGTTAGAACACAGACAAGAAAAATAAATATTGAAATTAAAAAAATGCCATAAATATTTAGAAGTGCCACAATCAAATCTTTAAATATATGTCCTCAATACTCTAAAATAGATGCACATTTAACTTTAATATATTACTAAAATGTACATTTTTCTACACAGCGATTTCAATGTATGAGTCTTATGTTGAGATGAAGTAATGTCCAGAAGACAGACGTTGTTAAGACCTACACTTAGGTCTCAACGACTGAACAACGCTCATTATCAGCAATGCGGTCTCAGTGCTGAGGTGTGGGAGTAGTGTATTCAGAGAAACATTTTTTCACAGCATTGAAATAGTATAATAATTTATTTTATATTCCATATTATATTTTCTTCTCGAACCTAGTACTATAGTGTTTATTTACTTGTTAATGCTGCTTATAATCAACACATATTTTTGTTAGTATTTCAAAATAAAATCAAATTATTTTGTTTTGAATTTTATTAATAATAAATTCCATGGGATTTTATTGTGAAAGGTAACGGAAGTGGGTGTTCCGTCCTGGTAGCTCGTCATTGTGAGTGCTCGTCTTTTAGCTTTGTGGCTAGGTTGGTTGGCAGTCGGTTGTTTTCGTGTTATCTTTCCTGTGGTCTGCCGTCGCTACCGCATATTCGGTCGCTATCTGCACGCACCATATAATACAGGTTTGGTTCTTCTATTTTAACAAAATACACATGTTTCTTAAAGCCAGTTGAAGCTTCTCGTTTTGTATCTGTCAGCCATGTTACTGTATATATTAATCAGTGATGCAGCCAGTACATAAATCCGTGTTTATTTTTAACGGCTAACCTGCTATGCACTGATGCTAAAATTTATTAGTACCCAATTTTTTGCTCAGATCAAAGCCAGTCGATAAACCTGTATTCACTGCAGAGAAAGAAATCGTTAAAAAATAAAGCGTTCTCTTAGCCTGATTTTATTGTGTTGACTATGTTTGCTTCTTTATTGCTAGGTTGCTAGCGAGTTTTGATTAAGTGACATCTCCCGTTAAAAACGCAAAGATAGGCCCTAATTATTTACATGACATTTGCATTCCTGTAATCTGTCATGTAGCTTAAACACTCACCTTTGACAGCTGGTGATTTGGATTTACTTGTGTCCAGTTGTTCGTACTTTCTAGGTAATACGTTTTGGTTGTCTTAGACCAGTGTTAGCACTGGACTTAGAGGATAATGCTTATTTGCTTTGGCTTGAGGAAAATAAATACTCTGTCTTTACATTTGCTTCAAAACAATGTAAAGACAACATTTTTCTAATTAGCTAGAGCTTCAAGTAATACACAAAGGCCTTAACCATGCACTGCAGTGATTTCTGGGTTCATATTTCCAGATGGACCAGCAGGACCAGAACTATATGTTTGCAAGTCTCACACGGCCTCACTCGGAGCAGCTGCTGCAGGGTCTCCAGCTCCTGCGGCAGGATCACGAACTGTGTGACATTGTTCTCCGAGTGGGCGATGCCAAGATCCATGCCCATAAAGTTGTGTTGGCCAGCATTAGCCCCTACTTCAAGGCCATGTTTACAGGTAACCTCTCAGAAAAGGAGACCTCTGAGGTGGAGTTCCAGTGCATTGATGAAGCTGCTTTACAGGTACGTTTAGATCTAGCAGACAGTAACTGTACTAATGGTTGTTATATTGTTTCACTAACATTTTGTTTTCTCCTAGGCCATTGTGGAGTACGCATACACAGGAACGGTGTTTATCTCCCAGGAAACAGTTGAATCCCTGCTGCCGGCTGCCAATTTACTCCAGGTTAAGCTTGTACTTAAGGAGTGCTGTTCCTTCTTAGAAAGCCAGCTGGATGCTGGGAACTGTATAGGGATCTCCCGCTTTGCAGAGACATATGGCTGCCATGACCTGTGCTTGGCTGCTACTAAGTTTATCTGTGAAAACTTTGAAGAGGTCTGTCAGACGGAGGAGTTTTTTGAACTAACAAGAGCGGAGCTGGATGAAATAGTTTCTAATGACTGTCTTAAGGTAGACACGGAGGAGACTGTGTTTTACGCCTTGGAATCATGGATCAAATATGATGTAACAGAGAGACAGCAGCATCTCGCTCAGTTGTTACACTGTGTTCGCCTTCCTCTTCTCAGCGTCAAATTCCTCACTCGCCTATATGAAGCCAACCACCTTATAAGAGACGACCATGCATGCAAACACCTGCTCAATGAGGCCCTTAAATATCATTTTATGCCTGAGCACAGACTTTCTTATCAGACTGTGTTGTCAGCGAGGCCCAGGTGTGCCCCCAAGGTGCTGCTTGCAGTAGGAGGCAAGGCTGGACTGTTTGCCACATTAGAAAGGTAAGCATTGCTTGCTCTTTCAAATTAGAGCTGCACTGAATTGACTGAGATTTTGATTTTTGATATTTGTTTTATTTTTTTTTTCTTTGAACTAAAACTTATTTAAAAAATAAATCTGCAGGTTCTTTTGATAGAGCTAATAGTTTTGAATAGTTTTGAATTCAACAGAAAATAAGGTGATTACAAGACCGTTCCCATTTAATCATAAATCAAATGTGCTTAACCTTTCTGATTAACATATGTGCTCTTACTTGACGCACTTATGAGAAAAAATTTTGAATGTTACATTATTTTTGATATATTTAATGATCAGAAAAAAAAAATAGATTTTTCTGGATTTGATCTGCTAATCATCAGAGTGGGCCGATCAAACCAAAAAAAAAAAAAAAAAAATTGGTTCATTCTGAACTTTATTGATGCTTCTTGGTTTAAAATTTTTGTCTAACGTTTTCTAAGTAATTTTTATCTTTCCCATCTCCAGCATGGAAATGTATTTCCCTCAGACTGACTCATGGATTGGACTGGCCCCTCTTAGCGTCCCCCGGTACGAGTTTGGAGTGGCTGTGCTGGACCACAAAGTCTACGTGGTGGGAGGTATCGCCACTCACATGAGGCAGGGCATCAGCTATCGGAGGCATGAGAGCACGGTGGAGGCCTGGGACCCTGAAAGCAACACGTGGTCCTCGGTGGAGCATATGGCTGAGTGTCGCAGCACACTTGGGGTGGTGGTCCAGGCTGGAGAGCTTTACGCTTTGGGAGGCTATGATGGCCAGTACTACCTGCAGTCTGTTGAGAAATATGTCCCTAAGCTGAAGGAATGGCAACCGGTGGCACCCATGACAAAGTCCCGCAGCTGCTTTGCCACGGCGGTGCTGGATGGCATGATCTATGCTATTGGAGGGTATGGCCCAGCACACATGAACAGGTAACAATAGGAGTACAACACAAATCTGAGAAACTTGTTGAAAAGTGTTGTCAGACTCCATGAAATTGCTGATTTGTGTTACTTGCACTTGTTAAAAATCTTAATGCTGTTTATTGTTATACCCTATGGGGTATCTTTCTGAGCAACATTATTTTACAGGTTTAATTCCTTCTAGAACAGGGGTGGGCAACTCCAGGCCTCGAGGGCCGGTCTCCTGCAACTTTTAGATGTATTTCTACTTCAACACACTTGATTCAAATAATGAGGTCATTAGCAGGACTCTGGAAAACTTGATTGCACGTAGGAGGTGATTCAGCTGTTGGATTCAAGTGTGTTGGACCAGGGAGACGTCTAAGAGTTCCAGGACACCGGCCCTCGAGGACCAGGATTTCCCAGCCCTGTTCTAGAATCTCCTAAACAATATCAACATAAAAAGACTGTTTGCCTGTTATTTACTGTTGACATGTGACTGGAGTCTCTGGACTGGTCATGGTCTGATCTTTAATCTCATCGATGATTTTTAGACTTCCTAAGCTGCTTTTGTTTCTTATGGTCTTGATGGATTATAAATAGAGCTCGCAATTATGTGAAGGATATCAAGTGTTGCTGAGAAAACTCTCACTAGCTCATTAATGAGTACAGAGAGGAATTTTGCCGAAGTGTTGGAGATGTCTCATGGAGAGGGTGCCTGCATTTGTGTTGTTGATCATCTTGCAGCTGAATCCCAGTTGCTTGTTTCTTTGACACCCAAAGCCCTGCAGGAGAATGTGTTTGGACAGAGAACCTTTGGGAACATTTTCGTCATCCTCTTGTGGTTTGTATGTCTTTTTAACTGAGCTGCAAAACAATCCCAGATTCCCAATGTCCTCCTGTTTTGTCAGAACTTTCTTACTTTTGCAATTGCCTCATTATTGGTTAACTTTACTCTCTGCAGTTGTAATTGTATAAACTGCTTTGTGTCAGAAAACTGCTGAATTGGATACATAAAAATTCTGTTCTCTCTTTTTACATTTGAGGAAAATCTAATTGACAGGCTACACAATATATGGTGATTTAGCGTTGTCACAAAGTCGGTGTGTGCTATATTTGTATTGTAAAGGACTGTCTGCACTGCAATATTAAAATAATACAAAATATTATACTTGCAATTTACATGCTAAAGTCAGTATTACAGATAAATTATGGACTTCATAATTAGTGTTTGTTTTGTTTTTTAATCCCAACATTTCTAACATAAATGTGTTTATAGCTTTATCATCTAAACTGGACGTTATAGAATCTATGACCCAATTCAGATTTGACAAGTCTATTATAGATTTTGAGACAGAGCACCTGATCAGAGTTAGTTCAGCTGTAAGAACCCTAGCATTAAGGATGAAATTTTGTGAGTAAAACATTAATACAGAGCAATTAAGAAATTAAATAGTGTGTGGCATGTATATTTGTGTAATTGTCTGGTAATAAATCTAGGAAACAAACTTAAGATGTACATTTTATTTTTTATATATATATATATATATATATATATATATATATATATATATATATATATATATATATATATATATATATAATTACTTTTTTTAACTATGTGAAGTTGACTTTTTATAATTTTTTAAGTACTGGCAAAGATTTGTTGCAGCACAGAAAATACTATTGCCTTAGTAAAAATGAATGGGGCAAATATTGTCTTTTTCATAATGATAACATTTGTTAAAATGTTGTCTTTGTTTATTGTGGTTAATAATGACCACAATTAATACCACAAGTCCTGTTAAGTGTGGTGGCTGCCATAGATGTTATCATTTTAAAATGAATGGCATGTAAAAGCCATATCTAGAACTGGGAAGCACTTTGGAAGGATTTGGATAATGTAAGACAGACCCTGTTCTGGTGTGTTCTTACTGCGTTTGGTCTGTTTTCAGTGTGGAGAGGTATGACCCCAGCAAGGATGCCTGGGAAATGGTAGCCCCCATGGCAGACAAGAGGATCAACTTTGGTGTCGGTGTCATGCTTGGCTTCATATTTGTGGTGGGTGGGCACAATGGAGTGTCCCACCTGTCCAGTATTGAGAGATACGACCCCCATCAGAACCAGTGGACAGCCTGTCGGCCAATGAACGAACCTCGTACTGGTAGGTTTTTAATAAACTGTTTTCTTGGTGGAGCTTCAATTCACTGCTGTTCTGCTGATGTAACGCACCATTCTTCTTGCAGGTGTTGGTTCTGCCATTGTGGACAACTACCTCTATGTAGTAGGAGGGCACTCCGGGTCGTCTTACCTGAACACTGTCCAGCGCTACGACCCCATCTCAGACAGCTGGTTGGACTCCAGCGGCATGATGTACTGCCGTTGCAATTTTGGTCTGACTGCCCTTTGACCAATGGCTCGTTCAGCTAGGACTCAGTAAAACAATTTCTGAAAGAAAACTTTTCTTTTTTTGTTACCTGCTCTCCTGTTTTCTCCACATTCGTTCTCCAGGAGCAAATGTACACCTGAAAGAACATCTGAGCGCTTGCTTGGGTGGCTGGGTGTGCACAAATAGCTGGCTGGTTGGATGGAGGGGATCCCAGTCTCGCTGCAGAGATGTAAAAGTGTAAAGGTTGTGCAGCAGAGAGAAGGGAGGATGGAAGATGGCTCAGGCACCTGGATACGAGTGCTGCTGGACCACTATGAGAACTTCGAGCCATGTCCCAGGGGGTTGTAGGAAATTTTTGTTACATTAGCTGACATTTATGTCCTCTATTTTACACGTCAGTACGTTTAATGCTTAAGATTTACAGCTGCATTCAGAACTATGTTACAGTTTTGTAGAACACTGCAGTTTGCTTGTGTCTTTGTGCGAACCTGTGGTTGTTGGTGTGTTTGCATGAGAGGGCATCTCGTGCAAACACGAGATACCCTGCATGTCGGATGGATCTGTTTTATTGTTTTGTTTGTTTTTACTTGTCCGCGTGTAGAACTAATGCTCGAGCTCAGTGAGGCGACGAGTTCTGCATCCAAATCAGTGCTTCACAGGAAGAAAAAGAGCAAACTTAGAAACTTTATATTTTCCTCAAAGGGCTGCCTTTCTCTTTTGTAAATAGTATAAATTAAATATATAGATAAATATATCCTCTAGTGCATTGCCTGTAAATGTTTATCTGCACTGGGTCACTAATGTGTGTGCGAATGTGTGTGTGATTTGATTCACTCGAGAGGGAGGAGTTTCCCCCTTAGTTTGTCGCCTACGCGTTTCTGTGTCATCCTCCATTATTTCATAAAACAAACAAAAAAAATCTACAAATTTTAAAGGTCAGGTCATGCACGCACTTGTCTCTATAATGGTTGATATGTGTCTCAGCCAATTTTGTCCACAATATTAACTGGTGCTATATTTAGGATTCAGGACTTAGCTGTTTGTCTAGGTTGCTGCACATGTTCTAGTCAGTGTATGCTTAATCTCCAGGTCATTTTTACATTTGATGCTAGCAATCTGCTTTATGGGCATTTAAATGCATGACATCCGAATTGGCCCCTCACCATGCAAAAAAATAAGTTTAAATAAAAAGGGAAAGAAAATTCTTTTTTTATTATAAAGGTGCATGTTTTAAAAACTGGAATCATAAAATATATATATTTTTTTAAACTTAAAACTTTATGTAGTTATTACCCACAGAGTGATATATCTAAGGTGTTTCAGTTATATTCATGAATATTTTATTATATTCATGCATTCATCTAGTTTGTAGTACAGTCAATCAGTACTTGTGTGAAGATAAGCCTTACTGGAAAATAAATATCAAGTTCCATAAAACTAGCATAACAGGAAAGCGCTCTGAAAAATTTTTTTGCCATTACATTTTTCCCTCCACTTAACTTTCCATTAACATGTTCAGACATATGGGTATAGAAACAGCCAGCATCTTTACCAATCACCTTTTGTGACTTACTCTTCTTGTGGAGGGGGTCAGTGACTATCAGTCAATATTCTCACGATTCTTTGGGCCACAACACATCTTAAAAAAAGTTTATTTGCCATGGCATTCACAATAAACACTTGAATACATCACTCTGTATGTAATAAATTTAAATAACCTTTATCCTTATTATTGAATTATTGAAATGAAACACTAAATTGTTTTAAATGCACCTGTTAGTGTTGCTTTCTTCCATGTTATGTGGCTTTCGAAGATGAAGCACCAAAGTTTGTGCAAGCCGACTCAGGCCAAGTTGTCCCGTATCCCACCCATCCTCAAGAGAAATATTGCAACACATTAAGCAGCAGAGCTCTCTAATAGGGAGAGTAGGTGTGTGCCGTTTTGCTGAGTCACTGTTCATTTTTAAGTCTAGTCACTTTATGTGTGCTGGTGTTTGCACAACTTTTAACCAAGCTCTCCGCATTGCACTTACCAAAATATTTGACACATGTTGTCATTTGATTACCTGTCTTTTTCTTTTCTTTTTTTTAAGCTAATGGCATTTAGATGATGCAATAAGACTCGTTTTTTCTGTTTGGACTGAAAATGTTTTATGTTTGTCTCTTTAAAAAGCCAAGGCATCTCGCATTGCTGTAACAGAACAGATATTAATGGAGCATCTGAGGGAATCTTTGACCCTTTGTCATTTTGTTTTTGTACATGGGATGTGTTCATTTAGGTTACAGTTTATCATAGATGATGGGCTAAAGTAAAACAGGTTAGCATTTACCACATTGAGGTACATGTCAGTCTTTGCCACTTTGCTTTTGTCTTCTGTGAAATTTTTGTTGTTGGATAAAAAGTTACAATATCATTTACTTTGCAAATTTGTCCAATTGTTCTTAATTAGTTCTTTAATGTTTGCTTCTACATATGTACTTTCCAATGAAGTGAATTTGTAAGCAACCAATTTGTAATTTTATGACAATGTTTATATTTATTTATACTTTCTTTAGGCAGGGATTGAGATGCTAACCTTGATTAATGATTCATGGTATTTAAGCAAAAAAAGTTCATAACAAAAAATATAGTGAAATACTAGAGATTTTCTTTAAAATTGAAAATGAGCTATTCCTACCTTTTTGCTCTTCTATTTCTTATAGAGTAGCAGAAGTATAAGAAGCTGATATTTGTAACATAATTGGCTGCTTCAGTGTTTGAGATAGATTATGGCTCTTGGCCCAGGGTGCCACTGTTCAAAAGGATGGCTGAATACATGTTCAAAACAGAATTTGATCAAATCTTATTTCAGTTGTGGAAGCACAAAAAACCCACATACCCCCTGCTTCTTTTTGAACATGAGTGATTGGCTCTCCCTTCAGTTACCACACAAAGATTGAGATTTTTACAATGGAAAATTTCTCTTTCTTGTATGTGATCCATCTTTCTGCCATCTAGATGGCAGTATGCAACAACAAGTAGGAGAGGGGAAGATATACTAGAAAGGTTTAGCATTGTTGAAACTAAACCCTTCTCTGCAACCAGCCCATGCCTGCTTGTTGTTTTATCCCGTTTTTGTAGTCCAATGCAAAATAAGTTTTGTTCACCTCTCTACATTAGTTGAAATTAATTTCTGCTGCCAGGACTGATTGAGCATCAACTTCCTTGCATTTATTTATTTTTTTTGTTACTTCCTGTGGTAAATGCTCACTGCTATTGTAATACATTTCGGAAGAAAAAGTGATGAAAATCTGTAAATCTGAATCTGCAAAAAAGAAGGGAGTACGTATGCATTTTTGTTGAGGCCTAACCAACATCTTTTTTTCTTTTGTCTGCCATCACTCTCACCAAGGTGCTTGTACAAAGAAAGCAGATGGATGACTTTTTAACGGCCTAAAGTCTGCATTCAGCTGCCAGTCTTTACATTTCGTCTGAGAAGAAGAAAACTCCTGTGAAACTGATGTCAGTGTTAGCCAAAACGACCACTCTGCTTCTCTTTTTTTTTTTTTTTTTTTTTTTGCCATTTCTCAGTGTGTCTGGAGTCTCAACTTTTTTTTTTCTTAATATCCTGTGGATTAATGCTGGAAGTTAAAGATAACATCGCGTATAACGAAAACTGTAGCTTTTCACGTTTTGTTTGGAGACATTTTACATACATTTTAGTCAGTTTGTGTGGTGCACTTGTACCCAGATTAAAATAAATGCCTGCCTTAAAAAATAAAAGCCATGGCTGCATATTGTTTTGTTAGATTCATATGCATGTTTCAGAGAACAAAAATCTAAAACAGATGTGTTCAAAAATATTTTTATTTATATTAAGACAATATTTGCAGGAAATAAAATTAATGTCAGAGCTTTCTTGACAGAGGCACTATGTGATAACAGTAATTATTAGAGAATAAAAAAAATCTGAATACCTAACATGGAAGCTGCAAATCTGCTGAGATGGGAACATTTCAGCATGGATTTGCTGAGTGCTTCAGGACATAAAAGCCCAAATCAATCAAACAAACCTTTCTGCAAGAAAAATAATAATTTATACCACTTAACTGACATTGTGTTTTTAGCATCCACACTTAGAGTAAAAACTTTACAGCTTAAAAACAGAAGTTTGTTTGAGGTTTCTTTTATGCCACAGTGTAAGTAGAGCACCAGTTTAATTTTTAGATAAGGGTTGGTGTGCTTAAATCAGAACACTAAACTTGAGCTGGAGACCCCCCACCACACCCAACAGAGTAATATATTTAAAAAATCAGAGCTGCAAGCACTCTGCTTTTTTAAGGAATATGCTGAAATTGAGTCATGTAAGGAATGCTAAAACTATTTTACTGGTTTATAGAATGAACAAACAGAGGGTTTATTAACAGGCAACACATCTCAGGAATTTACACACCCCCTATTAAAATGTCAAGTTTTATTTGTTTAAGAATGAAACTACAATAAGTAGTTCAAAAATTTGTTTTGCAACTTCAACAAGATACTTTCTGTGGGAGTCAATAGAAAAAAACATACATCTGTTGGGTAGGAACTAACAAAAATGTCTCTGGCAATAAATGTGTCCACCTTTGACCTACCATTTCTTGAACTGCCTTTTGATGAATTTCACCATTCAGTCTGCCATTACAACTGCCATTAGTTATAGTAAATTAGATTAACTCAAATTAAAGATAATCTGGCTGCAACTCCTGAAGATGTAAAAAGCTTGGCACAAAAGCAACGCTAGACATCACCAGAAGAGATCATGCAGTAGGAAAACTTTAAGACAGGTTTTAAATCGAGCTGAATGAATTAGTGGGACGTTGTATGAGTCAACTTTGACTTAAAACACCCAAGATGAGTATGGATTTTATTCAGCATCATAATGGTTACCTGAAGCATCTGTGGACAAGAGGTATTTTGATAACCTAAAAGACTGAGAACCTTTCTAATAGAGTGGGGTAATATTACTAAACTTTGGTTGAGGGATACAGATACTTAAGAAAGGATGCTGAATGCTGAAACTGAATCAAAAGTTGCATCAACAAAGTTTCAGTCTAAAATTTTTCATCTAGTTTTTTTTCTGCAAATAAATTTGTTTTTCAGTTGAATTGTAAAAAAATAATAATAATAATAATAAAACAAAATTAGTCATCTTTTTTACCAAAAGAAATAATTTAAAAAGGAGATGTGTACACTTTTAGGATCCACTGCATTTCAACCCAGAACTATTATAGTCCATTATACTCTTGGATTCCAAGCATGCCTCCATAAAATCTATAATTATCAGAATATTTGGAGTAAGCAATCAGCTGAAACAGAACACAAACAGCTGTCTTCCAGCAAATTAAGTATACTAAGACCATGAATTATTCACAAAAGATTAAAAAAAAATACATAAAAAGATATAAAATGGCAAAAACAGGAATAATGCTGGGGAAAAAAAAACACTGGATGTTTGATGTGTTCACTCAAGTGCTGCACTGTGTAGAACTGGTCACTTGTCAGATGCACGGATGTAGACCAAGGAGGAAAGCAGCAGGAGCTCCGGGGGCTTATGCAGTAGGATCAGATTATCGCTTCTCAAACCATCATAGTGCATCCAACATCCGTCTATCTGGAAAGCTGCTGAGTAGTGATGCTCTTCCATGTTGAAGAGTGTGGCGCCCTCTAGTAAGTATCTAAGGGAAGAGATATACTTCAGATTTTTTTGTTCTAACATAAGCTGAAAGGCCAGTAGAGCAACTTCTACCATGGATCTTTACTTAATGTATTGCACATGCATTTGTAAGTTTCAAGATGTGTATTGTATTAACTGAATGTGCATTGTTCTAATAATACTTTCATTCATTTTTTGCCCACCATTATATTTTGTGCAATAATGAATAGCAAGGGTACAAGGATGAAACGAAATAAAGGGTGATCCTCTCAAAAAGACATTTTAAAGGATGCTGCAACACTAAACATATAGCCAGAGTTCCAATGGTTCAGGCCAAAGCATTTTCGTCAATGGCCTAGTCAAAGGCCAAACCAAAAGATTGTTGTGAACCTATTAGGTGTTGAGAAACACTGTTCACAATCAGTCAATCAGATTGACTGCAAGCCATTTTGCAAACAATGGACAAACATATCAGTGCTTAGCTGTGCAAATCTAACTGTGACATACCCAAAAACACCCCCCTCTGAAATTATTGAGTCTGAGGAGCTAAATAAGGATGCATGAATGTTTAAAATATTTGAAAGGACATGCATTATTTTTATTCCACTTCACAGTTATGCACAATCCTGCACTGCTTCATACCTGTGTTGACAAAGAGCCAGGTGGTAAGGTACATAAGACAGATCCTCCGATCTCCACTGCTGCATGTTAAGGATCACAAAAGGCGGGTGTCCGTGGCAGAATACCCTTTGAGAAAACTCCCTCAAGCCATCACATCTGCTAAGAAGATATTCAACCTGTCAGATGGCTTAAATATTACACTACTGAATCTTAAAATAGAAAAAATGTCTTACCATAGAGTCTTACCCTAGCTCTGAGCAGAGTAGGAGTTTGGGGCTGAAGAATTCATCCACCGCTGACTGGATTGGGTCTTTGTGAGGAAGCTCATGGGGAGGGCTGGAGGGAAAGGTGAAAAGAAGAGAATAATAGCAAAACAATTATATTTTCTAATTTTTTGCTGGACCTAAGGTACCTGATGTTTATGGTGGTTTTCTTGACGTTCTGAAAGCGACCCGGACAGTCACACTTGGTGCACAGGCTCTCCTGAGTGGTAGACATGAGGTTCTCCAGGTTCTCCGTAAAGTTCTCGTGCTCGTTCCCAAACAGGTCGATCTCCATCGCTGCCTGATGGATCTCTGAGCGGTACTGTCTCTTAGACATCCTATTCCAGATCCACAGCATCTTCACTGTGGTGTAGTCACAGGAGTCCATCAAGTAGAGGAAGTGCTCCACGAACTGCTTCCCCAGGAAGACGGCCAGCTCCCTGTGGAAGCCCTGGTTGTCTCGCAGGATCACGTACAAGATCATGAGGAAGCCATCGATGGTGCATGTGTTTTTCAGTTGGACCTCCACGTACAGAGGGATGCAAGATATGGCCTTGCGCCCTGCCTTGATTGTGAAAACGCCCCCCCAAGGGAGCACAGGCCTCCAGAAGGAGCGATCCTCCTCGTCATTGTTGTTTATGGAGGCTCGAATCTCTTCAAAAAGCGTCTTAGACCTGAACAAACATAAACCAGACGAATTTAGATAGCCTCAATGTTACGTGAATAGATGCTTAATTGATAGGTCTGGATCGACCCTGTCGGCTGCTAGTTTAGCACTGACGTAAACAGAGAGAGTAGTACGTGCAGTCTTAAAAGTCTACAACATCCAGCCTCCGGGGACTAGTAGGGCGATTAGAAACTTGCTAATTTAAGCGTTGCGACTCCTTATTCAACTTACCTTTCGGTGTGGAAATTGTTCTGAGTGTTTGAGAGTCGCGAAAGCTCCTCGATGTCGTTCAAAACACCACTGAATCTACTCTCCATAGCTTTCCGTCTTTCGTCATGTCTCCCGTCACACTTGAAGCTCGATTAAATAAGAAGCTCTTAATGGTATTTTCTCGCACTTTCTGCCGATATTTCAGAGTTGTCGTCTCCAAATGGATTCCAAATAAAGCAGCGTGCACTTCATTTGACCTACATAAACACTGAGGCTTTTCTGACTATAGTTATAATCATGTGTAAACACGGTACTGCCCTCTGGTGACTTTCTGCGGAGTTACACTAGTTCAGTCTTCTTTTGAGAGAAAAGAGAAATATAGGAACGTTATTGGTTGGAAGGAAGTTCTAGTGTATTTAGTTGGGTATTTGATTGGCTTGCAGGACTGACGTCAGCCACGCCCTAATCTGTTCGGAGATGCAGAGATGTCCGGTGAGTGTCCTAGTCGTACGCCACAATCACCGCCATGTTGTGAGTGTCGCGCTTTTCGTGAATATGATGTACTGATGGAAAAGAAAATTAAGGAAAAGGGAAGGAAAGAAAGGAGGAGAAAAGAAAAGGAAAGAAAAAAGGAGAAATGAAAATAAACGAAAAGAAAGAGTGTATATCGACTTCTACCATTTTTTTATCAAAATATACTCATATATAGTTACTGTTGTTATTATTACCACCATACAAAAAGCTTAATTTTGCTTAATTAGTAGACCTGTAACTATATTTGGTAATTTTTATTGTCAGGAAAACCGTGATTCCTGTCGATTAAAACTCAGTGTCGAAGACTCGCGCTGTGACAAAGCCAGCTGATGTAGCATTTACTCTTTTAATTCTACTTTGTAAAAAACGTTTCTCAAACACTATTGGTCAGAAGACATATCTAATGTTTTAAGGTAGCTATTTGATTGGTCCGTATTCATGTAAAGTAACGCCTCTCCTATGACGTCAGTAAACTGCGCTCCGTGATTGGGCCTATTCCAGAAAGTTCTACGGTTATTTTTAAGCGTACTGTTATGTTTGCTAATGCATCCGACGTAATTACAAACATGCTTCTTTTGAATAAGCGTAGTTTGGAGAGCTAGTATCACCACGCTCTTCTTCTTGTCAGAGGGCGAGCTTGCACTGGTCACCGTCACTTCGGATACAGACAGACCGAATATGTCAGCTCAAATCATAAGCGGGAAAGAAGTTTCAGCGTAAGTGTTATATTTGAACTAGTATGTTTAGGAGTTTTGCGTGAGCAGAGTAAACTTTTGGTTAACTAAGCCGCTGACTTGTTGAGTAAAGTAACCGTTTGTACCACATGATCAAATGCTCAGTTGAGTACATTATCAAAGATTTTTTGTTGTTGCTTTTGTAGTATTTTATGCGAGTTTTCTAAAGTATAGAGTCCACAAAATGTTTTTTTTTTTTTTTTTTTTTTTTATTTGATAACTTGGAGTTTGATAACTCCAAGGATGGAGAAAGTTTTTACAGTGGACCCCATCTAGTTTCAGCTTATGTAGGTCAGCATAAGTGCATTGAACTCATGACTGTGACACTTAAATTTTCCTTTTTATCTGATTAAATCAGGCCTTCAATGTGTGCAGACCTTTGCAGGATTTTGTAAGATGTGTATGATTGTGGTGGGATTCGATCTTTGTCCCCTTGCTCCACTGACCCCAAGTGCACTGATTGACAAAATATCATGCACAAGTCACATCTGAACATTTTTTTTTACAGTACCTGCAAACAGATGTTCTTCAAGGGTTACATTTTACAAATGGCTCACACATGCAAAGGGACAAATCCTTTCTCCTGCAGCAGCATGGAAGAAATTTAGATGCACGTGCATGTCACAAGACATGAAAACTTGCTGCCCCTTATATAACTCATTAGACACTTAATCTTTGGACAATATATGAAAAAGTTCTCTACTTTGAAGCTTAACAGAAGTTGTTGGACAATCTTAATACATATGGCAAGTATGATTTGTGCAGTGTGTTGTGACTGCTTTCTTTTATTTGCCAATATGATTGCAAATATTGCAATATATACGTTATATAATAAAAGTGATATACAGCTTGATTTAATTAAAGTCATGCACAGAAGTTTCATCTCATGGTTGAAGCTTTATGTGCAATCTTCATGTGTGCATACTTGAGCTAAGCAATCAATTATTGTCTAACAAAGTACTGCTTTTTGAATGGATTAGAAGCTAAAGTCCACTTAACTTTTTTTTTTTTTTTTGTCTGGCTTATCAAATCCTCTGGTGCAATTGACCCTGTCATTTAACTTCACAAAGTGCTGGAATGTTTCCCAGTATTCAGACTATCAAACAGATAAAGATAAAGAAAACATTTACACTAGATCATCCTTTGGAAAGGCCACTTTGTTGTGCAACCAGATTGGCAGCATAGAGAAATCATTGGTTTAAAAACAAAATACCCACAAAAACAAAATACCCACAACGCATCTGTCTGGTCTGAACATTTGTTAGGATTTGGAGGAATAACATGGATGATATGGCTTTTTTGTCTTTTTTTTTCTTAGGCAAGTGAGAGAGCAATTGAAGAAAGATGTGGAGCAAATGAAACTCAAGGATTCCAACTTCAGGCCTGGCCTGGTTGTTTTACAGGCAAGATTATTTTTGACAGACGGAAATTTGTCCTTTTTATGCCCCTGTTATTGACGTTGTGTGCTAACATAAATACAGACTGTGCATACATTTGCATGAGTATTGTCCCTGTATGCTAGAAATTATGAGGTGATACTTTTATGTTCTGGCAGGTTGGAGGTCGTGAAGATTCCAATCTGTACATCAGCATGAAGCTGAAGGCAGCAGCAGAGGTAATTTCAGATTACTGGTCAGATTGTTGATCTAAGGAATAGCTTTGAGTAGCTGTTAAGCACTTGTAATTTGAAATGTTTACAGAATTTTATTTGTATTTGCAGATTGGAATAAATGCGATACATATGAAACTTCCAAAGACTGCAACTGAAGAAGAGGTAAAATTAAATTTTATTTATATTACATTCTGAAGTTACACAGAAGCAGTGCAATAGTCACCCTGGCGCTGCAACTGATACTTTTTTGAATAATTAGTCTAAGCACATAGTGTTTCACCAGAAAATGTATTTATTAGTTTATTTATGTATTTATTTAGTTCTATTTTACTAAAATAATTTTATACATCCCACAAAATAATTTTTTTTAGTCTCAATTACACTGCTAGCGTGCCACCTCCAACAAGAGAATAAGAAATAAAATTGTAAGTTTTGTATTTATGTTATAAATAAAAAAGTATATATATTCAGTAAATCTTGAAGTAAAAAACGATATTGAACTGTGAATTAACAAAAATAGGCTTCAGTTCTGTAAGAGTAATTTAATTTTAAAGGACAACATGTGTTTGTAGTACACTTTTTTTAGTTGAAGGTTTGATTTTGTCAATTATCTGAAAATAGAAACAACCAGTGATACACGGATTGGGGAGATTTATCTTTCAGCAGGACAGTAACCCTAAGCACACAGCCAGAGCTTCAATGTAATAGTTAACATTAAAACATATTTATGCTAGAAGTGCTCAAAGACCTTAATCTAACTGAGAATGTGTGGAAATGATATTCAGAAATGCAAAAACGGTGCTTCCACAAAGCATCAAATAATTCACATAGGTCTGTCTTGTAAAATCCTTATTAAATACAAGTGAATTTTATGATCTCAAACTACACAAACTACTAATTAAAGATTTATTAATCTATATATTTATTATAATTTTGTAAAATAAGTGGTTTTCTTTTGTATCAAGAGTCATGTTTCATTTTAAAAGACAGTCTTTTGACAGGATTTCAATAATATTTTGCCGGCAGGTCCTTCATAGCATCAGAGAAGTGAACGAGGACTCATCAGTCCACGGTCTCATTGTGCAGCTGCCTTTAGATTCGATCCACAAGATCAACACAGAAAAGGTCACAAATGCCGTGGCACCAGAGAAAGATGTGGATGGGTAAGAACTGACATAAACTTCATTATAAGAATTTCCAAATGGAGTTAATTTTATGCTAAATCATAGTTAAAGTAAATCATTAGTCTCACGAAAGTTCTTATTGATTCAGGGAGATAAATGTGGTATGATCAGTACTTTCTGGCTCCTTCACAGGCTGACCAGCATAAATGCAGGGAAGCTTTCTCGTGGAGATCTGGGCGACTGTTTCATCCCTTGCACACCAAATGGCTGCATGGAGCTGATCAGACAGACAGGTAGATGCAGCCATGAAGAAAGCTCTCACTGGAGTAGTTTTTGCTGTAAAATCATACAGATGTCATACAGAAGACATGCAGACGAGTGGATGTGGACTAAATGCCGTGATGTCGTCTTCTCTGCAGGTGTGTCTGTGGCAGGGAAAAGAGCTGTGGTGATTGGTCGCAGTAAGATTGTTGGTGCTCCCATGCATGATCTGCTGCTGTGGAATCATGCTACCGTCACCACCTGCCACTCTAAGACTGCAGATCTGGCTGGAGAGGTACGTTTTAAATTTTAGCATGTTTCTTGTTATTACCTTTCTCAGTTTCACGTCTCGCGTCAGATATTAGCATCACTTCAACTTGCTCAGTCTTTGGTGCTTATGGTTGAAGTGACCATAAGCACAATGTTAAGAATGTCCTTAAGAAGAGCGAAACCTTTTACTTGTACATGTGTAAATGCACATGAACAGGATTACTGGTGTCAGTGTTCATTTGCAGAAATTTGAACTCTTCTTGTTGCTTCTTGCAACTTCACAGCAACTGTTAGTCTAGCCCTGTGGGCTGCAACCTGAGAACCCAGACCAACATGTGGTTCTTTGGGATCTCCAGAATACCTCTTAATAATTTGGCTAAAACAGCAGAGAACCAAAAAAAACAAACCAAAACCAAAACAAAATTAAGATATTGTTATAACAAATGGAGATTTTAGCATTTTCGTAGTTTTTTTTTGTATGGGCTAAATCTTGCATTAAATTACCACAACAGAATGATACAAGTATCAGTAATACTTACTAATTTTGTTCTCATTGCGTTGAAAATAAATTGTTTTTGTTTTGGTTTAAATAATTTCCACAAATCCCCACTTCTCATTCAAGACAATGTATCAACTCTCTTTTTGTAAATGTTTTATGCTTTTCTTGATTTACCACCTAAAAACAGGAATAAAATGGTGGGTCTTTAAAAATGACCGCAACTTTTCTATTGTAAATATTTATTGAAATTTTTTAAGTTGCCTTTTCACAAAAGGTTATGTAAAAATGAGCAGTTTAAAAAAAGTTTGTATAGCTGGATGGAGGGGTGGGGGTAGCAGGTTTGTAAAGATTGCAGATGCCTGCTCCAGCAGTTCCTCCATTCTTTTTCTGAAAGTTCTTTTTGCTGACTCCTTCATGCCTGTTTTTTTTTTTTATTTATTTTTTTACTTGCAACACAACTGTTCGTATTCCTGTCCAGGTGGGTAAAGCAGATATCCTGGTTGTTGGCATGGGCAAAGCAGAGATGGTGAAAGGAGAGTGGATCAAGAAGGGAGCGGTGGTCATCGACTGTGGGATTAATCACATTCCAGGTCATTTGTTTAGGTTCAAAACGTTCTGAAATTAAGTGACAATTCAAACAGTTGAGGTGAAACGTTGTGTATTTATTTTTAGATCAGACCAAGTCTAGTGGGAAGCGTGTGGTCGGTGATGTACACTTTGCCTCAGCCAAGGAGCAGGCGGGCTTCATCACCCCTGTGCCTGGAGGAGTGGGACCAATGACTGTGGCCATGCTGATGGGGGTAAAGTTGAATCTTTTATTTATCTCAAGTGAATTTTCTCAAAGGTCATATCATTATACCATCCACATTTCTTAAGATTTAAAGTCAGTAAGTGTGTCTCTTGTTTGTTGATGTGGTTAGAATACGGTGTTGAGTGCAAAGCGATTCCTTGAGAGCCATCAGGCTGGGAAGTGGGACATTTCTTACACCAAGCTCAGCCTTCAGAAGCCTGTACCAAGGTTTGTTTTGTTTATTATAACTTTTTTGGTGTCATGAAAATGTATTCACACACCTTGAACTTTTTTGCATGTTGCAACATCTTGAATATAGTTTATTGGAATTTGATGTATTTAGACCAGCACTAAGTGGTTCCGATTTGTAAACTGGAAAGAAAATCCACCCATCCCAACCTTCACTATGACGTCCCTTAATGAAACACAATTGTCCTTAGAATTGCCTACCTAATTAGTAGGTCGAGTTTACCGGTGTGTAATGACAAAATTGTCCCTGTCTTATGAAAAACTGATAATGGCATACCATAGAAATTTGCCAAGGTTGTTGGATTTAAAGAAAGTTAAAAGTGTATTTAGAAAGCACTGAGCGTGAAGCGTAGCTTTGTTCTCTACTTAGGTGAAAATATGTGTGGTTTTTTTTTTTTTTTTATCTTCAACAGTGACATAGTGATTTCTCGCTCCTGCATTCCGAAGCCAATTGATCGTCTGGCCAGAGAGGTGGGCCTGCTTTCTGATGAAGTGGAGTTTTACGGAAAAACTAAGGCCAAAGTCCAGCTGAGTATTATCAAGCGACTTCAGTCCCAGCCGGATGGGAAATATGTGGTAGTCACAGGGTATGTGTTCCTTCAGGACTGAAAAGCAAACAAATGAGCCAAACTTTAAAAAATACTTCTGTTAAGTAAATTAGCATGTTTTATTCTGTCCATGAAACTGTTTTATTTTTCTTTCACTTTAATATGTATTAATTGGTTGAAATGTTGTCTAATTATGAATGCAGTATTACGCCCACCCCACTGGGTGAAGGTAAGAGCACCACAACAATCGGCCTGGTTCAGGCCCTGGGAGCCCACCTGAAGCTCAATGTGTTTGCCTGCGTCCGCCAGCCTTCTCAGGGACCAACCTTTGGCATTAAAGGTGAGCATTAGAAGAACATAAGAAACCCTGATGCTTATTGGCACCACTTTTTAATTTATTTTATTACATTTGCTTAAACTTACACTGAAATCGCACATCAAGAAAGCTTTTTTCTTTCCAAACTCATCAGTACCGCTGAGGTTGACATCGACATCAATTTCCTGAAAATAGATACACCTTCAGTATTTTTGAAAATTTAAACTTATTTATGTTCATCATTTTTCTTTATTTTATATTAACCAGTACTTTGTATTAAAAATCTCTGAATTCCATTTTGCCCTGCCATATTAATATGATGTGGCTCAGAGGCCCTTTTCTATGAGCCACTCTTCAAAATTGGAAACACAAGAGTACATTAAACTTTTCAGCTATTGAAAGTTCCAAGTCATGAAACAAAGGATGAATATGACCATTGCTAAGTACGGTGGGGGATCTGTCATTCTGTGGTATTCTTTCTCTTCCAAAACTTCCTGGAATCATAAAAACTTTGAACTAAAAGGACATTTTAAATTTAGGTATGATTGGCCTGTACCAGAAAATGATTGCTGATAACTTCTGAATCATTAAAGTTTGATAAAGATATAAACATAAGGTAAACCAAGACAGAAATGGTGACCCTTATTTAACCATCTTGACCTCCAGACAATTAAAGACAACAAAGGACAATTCAAAAGAATTCTCCGTTTTTGCTGTCAAGCTTGTATTTGTAATAGTCTTTCTTTTCAACAGGTGGCGCTGCAGGTGGTGGATATTCTCAAGTCATTCCAATGGAAGAGGTACTTTCTACCTTTTTGAAACATTATTGAGTTGGTAGGAAAAATGTATGCGTTTAGTTAATGAAGTTTTATTTTATCCATAGTTTAACCTCCATCTCACCGGGGACATCCATGCCATCACAGCTGCCAACAACTTGGTAGCCGCTGCAGTCGACGCACGCATGTTTCATGAGGCAACGCAGTCTGACAAGGTGGGTTTTCACTTCTGTAAATGAGGGGTAAAATCATAACAAGTGACAATTAACAACAAGATGTCCCCTTTTCCCATTTACTCTCACTCAGGCTCTGTATAATCGCTTGGTCCCACTTAGTGGAGGGCAGAGGACGTTCTCCCCTGTCCAGATCAACAGACTGAAAGTAAGGGATTACATTACACACTCCTCAACTTTTACTTGTACATGAAGCAATTCTGACTCTTAATTTGTTATTGTTGATGTAGAAATTGGGTATAGAGAAGACTGATCCGTCAACTCTCACTGATGAAGAGATCACTCGCTTTGCCCGTTTGGATATTGACCCAAGTTCTGTAACCTGGCAAAGAGGTCTGAAATGTCTTCATTAATCTTTTTTTTCCCCCAAAGTTTCTTTTTTTTTCTGTATCAAACCTCATGTTTAAATCTCCACTGGATATTTATTTCTCTGCAGTCTTGGACACAAATGATCGATTCCTGAGGAAGATCACCATCGGCCAGGCGCCAACCGAAAAGGGATACACAAGAGAGGTGGGATTCTGACACGTTTTGATAATGGCATTCAATAAAAAAACTGAAAAAGGCACCGCTTTTATAAAAAAAGAATCAACAGCTGTTTTTGATCACAATGTGTGGTGCAGGCTCAGTTTGACATCACAGTTGCGAGTGAGATCATGGCGGTCCTCGCCCTCACCAGCAGCCTGGAGGACATGCGACAACGCCTGGCCAAGATGGTCGTAGCCACCAGCCGCAGCGGCGATCCCGTCACCACAGAGGATCTGGTCAGTGCTTCTTCATTTTGGTGTGACTTCTCTGTATAAGAACTGTGGAAGGAAAAAAGTTTTTGTTTTGATAGACTGTCTTTTTGTTCTGCAGGGAGTCAGTGGAGCACTCACTGTGCTGATGAAAGATGCCATTAAGCCAAACCTGATGCAGACGCTAGAGGTCTGTCAGTGTTTAACTACAACTTAATCCTTGTGATGCTTATCTGTGTTAAAGCTGCAAATGGGTTCTCTGAATCTGCAGGGAACGCCTGTTTTTGTGCACGCTGGCCCGTTTGCCAACATCGCCCATGGAAACTCATCCATCCTGGCTGATAAAATCGCTCTGAAGCTGGTTGGACCTGAGGGCTTTGTTGGTAAGATGAATTTATCATGGGTGACACCGTGGTGCAGTTGGTAGAAATGGTGCCTTGCAGCAAGAAGGTCTCATATTAGAATCCCAGTCTGGGGTCTTTCTGCATAGAGTTTGTATGTTCTCATCATGCATTTGTGGTTTCTTTCTGAACACACACATGTATGAATGTAAGTATTTATATGCTTACATTCATGCATGGGAATTTTGCATTTATCATTTTAAAATGGGCTGAAAAGATCCAAGATCTATAGAAAACATTAATCCTGGTTGTTTTACATTATTGTTCTGTTTTCACATTTTTACACTGCAACACTTAAATCTGCAATACTGCTCTTAATCCTTTGTCTCACAACCTCCATCAAACAGTGACAGAGGCTGGTTTTGGTGCTGATATCGGCATGGAGAAGTTCTTTAACATCAAGTGCCGCTACTCGGGCCTGAGGCCCCATGTGGTAGTCCTGGTGGCTACTGTTCGAGCTCTGAAGATGCACGGAGGAGGACCAACGGTGAGTCACTTATTTTGTGATTTAGGAGTTGTCGTCTTCATTCTGTTCATATTTCACCTTTTGGGTAAAAAAAACACTTTTTAATACAGGTTACAGCTGGGATGCCACTGCCAAAGGAATATGTGGAGGAGGTAAGGCTGAGAAGCAGCAAACAGCAAAACACTCAAGTGTCAGTCCACTCTGTGCAGTCTGTGCATATTCTTTCACTCATACTTGGTCACACATAGGCCTGTTTGAGACCATTTTGAACTAATGTAAAGTAAGCTCATCCTCTCAAAGATCAATAAACTTTAATTTCCAAATAACATTTAACAATGGAACATGAAGAAAATTTAAGTAGACTTTTTAAAAAACATTTTTACATCTGTGCAGAACCTCGAACTTCTGAAGAATGGCTGCAGCAACATGAGGAAACAAATAGAAAACGCCAAACATTTTGGCGTGCCTGTTGTGGTGGCTGTCAATGGTTTCAAGTGAGCGTAACATGTTGCAATGTCATTACTACTGCAGACTAAAATGTTTCATGCTTGTATTTAGTAAGTGTGCATCTATTTCAGGACGGACACTCAGGCTGAGCTCGACCTGATCTGTAGCTCGGCCAAAGCTGCTGGAGCCTTCGATGCCGTGTGCTGCTCCCACTGGGCTGAAGGTGGTGCTGGTGCTGTGGCCCTAGGACAGGCTGTTCAGAGGGCCAGCGAGGCTCCCAGCAACTTCAAGTTCCTCTATAATTTGGATGTATGATTCCAACCCACATTAAACTTCGCTAGTATTCTTGTGCTTTCCTTGTTTTTAAACGGTGCAGTGTTTATGTTTTAGCTCCCAGTTAGTGACAAGATTCGAATAATTGCTCAGAAGATCTATGGAGCAGATGATATTGAACTTCTCCCGGAGGCCCAACACAAGGTGGAGCTCTACACCAAGCAGGTCAGCATGCCGCAGAGTGAAAGTTTTCTTGCCACTCCTGTTGATCAGCAAAGGTAACTGTCAAAGGGAAATCTGTTCTGAGAAGATTATGTTTTATCGTTTGCTTCAGGGCTTTGGAAATCTTCCCATTTGCATGGCTAAGACACACCTGTCCCTCTCTCACGAGGCGGAGAAGAAGGGCGTGCCAACAGGTTTCATCCTTCCCATTAGAGACATCCGAGCGAGCGTCGGTGCAGGCTTTCTCTTCCCATTGGTCGGCACGGTAGGATCACAAACCTGATCAAACAGGCCTTTTTGTTTTTGGGTACAACTGTGTGTGTACTTTGCAAAAAAACACCAAAAGATGTAGTCGTATTCATAGTTTTCTGCAAAGCTTCTGCTTGCGACAAAAAACAAAATTCAGTAATTTGCTTTCTATATTTTTGTGACGTTTCATAGATAAGAATCATGATCATATGACACTAGAAAGATAAAACATAGAGGTTTAAAGTTTCCTTTTACTATTTTCTAAGTCTCAATAAGTATGGAAACCCATTTGCATGTTTTGCAAATTTCAGATTGATTTTACAGGTTCCCCTGTTTCAGGATGGTTATATTTTGTTTATAAGTATTTTGGACAAAATGCATTTTCTCTTCAGATGCCTACAATCCCCGGTCTGCCCACCCGGCCTTGTTTCTATGATATTGACTTGGACCCTGAGACCGAACAAGTCAATGGACTTTTCTGAAGAAAATCCATCCTCTCTATATGACTGAGGTAATATAGAATGCAAACAGGAAACAGGAAACTCCTTCCTGTTCCACAGGAAGGAGTTAGCAACGGTTAAATATCTCTTTTTCTGCTTTCTTGTCCCTCTCAGAGCCCATAGAAACACTCATCAACCCCACAGGGCCTGAATGAACACTGGACAAGTTCTAACTTGAGGCGCTTCGAGCTGGTTCCATCCTGTCATGTGTGATTGAGTGTCTTTTTCCAGAAAGATGCTTCCATGAATTGATGATTCAAGGAATATAATTGCAGAACAGATTTTTGTGCTGTACCTGGTCTTCAATGGACCTCTTTGTTGGAACAAACTATCATGTTCCCATTTGCATGGCTAAGACACACCTGTCCCTCTCTCACGAGGCGGAGAAGAAGGGCGTGCCGACATTTTTCATTAGATTATTTTTGACATTTTTCATTAGATTATTTTTGACTAATCCAACGCATTTCATATCTTAGAACTCCTAAATAAACAAACACAACCGTTTAAGCCTTTCATTAGCTGTCTGTTTATATTTGTTAATACTACATTGAAGGCTAGTTCTCTAGTTTCTTTTTCTTAAAGAGTAATTGCCTCTTTTTAAAAAAAAAAATACTGTACTTACCATTTAAATCCTAAATGTAAATGTAATGCTGTCTTTAAAAACTTTATGTCTAGAAAATTTGTTGATCGGAGCAAATTGTTTTTCAATTCAGTTTTCACTTCCCAGTATATTAAGCAATTTTTTTTAATGTATGGAAATGTGAAATTTAGCTTTATTATGTTTTAAGGCCTGATTTTTTTGTTTTGTTTTGTTTTTTTAATCTACTAAAAAAGGACCAAATAAAGTGGCTTTAATTGGAATCCTCATCTCAGTTTACTTTTGTTTTTCTTCAACATGAACATCCCTCAACTGTTGTTCTGGATACGTGTTCAATTTAACAATTGCAAACCCTGACAGACATATTGTCTGGATCAGCTCCAGAGTAAAAATACATGACCTTTTACAAATGCAGAAGAGGTTGGCAGGTAATCTAGAAGTTAAAAAAACTAGGTTTATAGTTAATAATTTATTAGTTTATCAGAAAGAAAAAAAATTCCATGTTCTCAAAACAAAATTACTGGAAGAGGATTAAAGGAAATTAAAATGTTTCTTCAACAAGTTGGATAAAATACCTAACCAATGCAGTAGAGAAGTGTTTATGATTTGAGCTTTTGCAGCTGGTTACATTGCATTCATTAACTTTAAACTCATTAACATCATCTCGGTCTTGTGCGAACTTCAACATAAAAACATCAACATATTAATAATTCAAATAAAGACAGCAAACCAGTTAGACATATACAAGTAAAAAGGAAAAGTAAACCAAGATCATATAGTACAATACAATAAGAAAAAGAGAAAATAAAACTTTTTATGAGTGTTTTACAAACATTACCATTCACTACCGGAACACAACTTTGGATACACCTCACTGCCTCTAGGCGTTCATACGAAACAACCTGAAAAATGACAATCAGGCGATGCAGCTAATACAGATAAATCTAACTCTTGACAGCTGATGGGAGCTCATTCCTAACAAAACCCAATACTGTGCAGCCTTAATTTCCAGAGCTGCATGCGAGTTAACTTAAAAAAAACCCCAACTCACATGCAGCTCTTCAACCTATTCCACACTTGCATTGTGGTTCTGGAAACTGACAGTCAAAAGAAGATAATTAGTAACCAACGGTTGTCTTATTTTTTCACACCTGCACAAACTGGATTCCGCTGCTGACATCATTATTATTGCTCAACTTGTAGTTTTGAGGGTGGTGCTTTTTGATTAAAAAGGAGCTACACCATTAGAACGATACTGAAGAGTTCTCCGTAAATTCTCAATTTTGTATGAATTTTTAAAAAAACTAGTATGGGTTTTTACCTTTTTTGTTAAGTGTGATTATCATCCACTTACAGTTAACAAAAACATGATAGTTGGGATTATAATATTGCATCAGACCAATAAAAACATAGAGATATGGGTTTAATGAAAACGATCTGCTTAAACATTGTTAATTTCAAAAAGTACTTTTAATCTGACCAGCTAGGAGGCATATTCTAATTTATTTAATGTGTCTGAACAGCCCTGATAAATGGATTGAAGTTTACTTGCATGACAACTTCTAAAAAAATGTAAGGAATATGAATATTTTTGCTCTAGACAAAACCACACATTTGAGTTAAGTTCAGGAAGCAGATTTGTCTGCCTTGCAAACCTGTCCATGATGAAAACTAATCAGTTCTCTCATTGTAGGTTTGGTTATTATTATCATTATCATTATCATGCAGCCTGTTCTTGTTTTCTACTCATTCATAAGCAGAAAACACCAGATGCATTCAAACAGTCACAGTTTTTTCACAGAATTACCTTTTCTTGTTTTTCTTACATTGACATTAGTGGATACATCTTTTGGCTAGAAAAGATTTTTCATACGTAACCTTTATTTTAGTTTCTTTCTCACTGGTGTTATGCAGTTTTAGAAGGATTTGTCTTATTCTATTGAACTTTGATATTAATGTTGTTTATTCAAGATAAAGGACCAGTTTGGAAGGGAATTAACGAGCCAAGCTTCTTATTTTGTAGATTATTTATTGAGGAATGCAATACAATCATACATTAATCTTTTTGACAAAATAATTACTTTTCATCATTTTATGTAGGGTCGCCTCAGTGGTCTCTCACTTGCCGCCTTTTCCTCCTTTTCCATGACCGTGTCCTTCTCCTCCAGGACCATGACCGTGTTTCTCTCCTCCAGGACCATGACCATGTCCTTCTCCATGACCATGACCGTGACCTTTCCCCTTTCCTTTGTCTTTACCTTTGCCCTTTAAGCAGCCATAAAAATGCAACAATTTTACAAATAGAATAAAAATTAAAACTGGTGTCACTTAAATTCCAAGAAGTTAAGGTTGCACCTTTCCCTCCTCCTGTGAAAGACACAACACACACACACACACACACACATAAGTACAACAACATTATCATTTTTCAATTAAATAAAACTTCACAAAAATTTAGCAATGATCTAGAGAAGTAATCTTACTCCTTCACATCCTGATCCTGATCCCTCCTCCTGTGCCGGTGACAAAAATAAATAAGTAAATAAATATATACAAACACATATTTTGTTTATAATGACTGATGAAAGTAAAGATAACTTACCTTTTCTGGCTTTGTTTGTTTTTCTGATGTGGTAATAGATTGAAGGCAAAAAAGGTGATAAATTAGTATTTTAACATGAATTAGAATTAAAACTACGCACATCATCCTAAAATACAAACGGCATAGAAATTGCTGCTTGCAGCAATGCATTACGCATCTTTGATCTCTTGCTTCATATGGGTAAAAATAGAAAGAAAAGTAGGACTACTTCAAGTTAGCATTTTTCTTTCTTTTTTTATCTAAAAATCAGTAATTAATTTCATAATTAATTATCTCATTAGTATTTAATAATCAAAGAGACTTACGATCGCTCATTTTAGCTTGATGATGAAAGTAGAACACGAGTGTTTTCCTATTAAAAACCAAGACAAAGTATGCAAGAAATTCAGCAGAAGAGAAAAGACGACAACAAAAATGTAAACATTCAAACTCCTTGCAGTCAAGGTCTAATAATCATCCGGTACATACCTGAGCTCAAGATGAAATGGATATGTGCGTAAAGGCAGTTTCTGGTGGTTTTTGAGCTAATAAAAGTGGGTGTGTTTTTGGAGTCCTGCCCTCTTATGCCCAAATACATCTCTTAGATAGTTGGAGAACAGGAAAGATTTGAGTGCGGCAGGAAAAAAACAAGACAGTCTTTTGCCAGGTTTAATGACAGCCCAAATGTACAAGTTAGAGCCTTTCTAAAACACCCGAGGGCTGGGCAAGTCCTTGTATTTGCTTTTTCTTTTATTTGTCCAAACCAAACAACCTAAACTATTGTGAAAAGAGCCACACCTGCAAAAAGATGACGGTTTGTGTCATCAGCTACATTATAATATGATGCATTTTGTTCATCATTAATTGCAGATGAGTGATTACCAAGATTGAAGGTGAATGGTGCCCTTTAAAATTAAACTTGCCAAAAAGATTTGATTTTCACAAACTGAATAATGGAAGTCAGTTTGTGAATTTTTTCAAACCGTGTTCTAGGGAATCTATTTTCAGTGTCCATTCATGCTGTTTAGGTTTGACCAATCAAACCTAAACATTTTTCCTGACAAGCCTGTCATTTTCACCATTTTAAATTTCACACTCAACGTCATCAAATGCAATGTAGAGTAAATAGCTCTTTATATATTCCCAAATAGAAGTAATTAAATACTAAGTTAGTTGGTAATCTCCATTCATATTTTTTTGTACAATACACACTGTGTTCAACAGAGGCAGGGATCCACTTCACATTAACAAAACATACAAAGAGCAATGGAAAACATGTTCAGAATGTAACTGACGTAACCTTTGTTTTGCTTTCGAGCACTTGTTCCTCTCCCAGTCACAATGTTGCTCTGGGTGATAAACCTTTTTGCTCTAAACAAAAGCCTCTGTTGGCCTGCCCAAAATCTAAGGCCAACTTTTTATTACACTGTGCCTTTAGTAGAGGACATGCAAAGAAGCAATGGTAACATAGTGGTGCCCCCTGGCTGAGCCACAGGAAGGAAAAAAGTCATTTTGAAAATGCAGCAATTGCTGCCATTTGTTGACTGTGTGCAGTCAGTGAAAAAAATCTAAATTTCTGGACACACTTTTGATTTGAGAACACAGGGATGGCAGTGCCATATTTTGCAGATATTTTTCTGCAGAAGGGACTAGTGCACTTTACAAAATATGACATGAGGAAAGAAAAATATATGAAAGCAGCCTTTCAAAGCATCAACCAGGAACATGGGGCTTGAGTCCAAAAGGGTCTTGCAAATGCACAATGAACTCAATCATAGAGCCAAATTGGTTACAAAGTGCTTTGGGAACAACAAAGTCAATGAGTAGAAGGGGATTATTCCAAATGTCAGCTTTGGAATTTGAAAAATTGCCTCCATCTTTTTATCCTGGCATTTAATTAAATAAAATAATTTTGGTGATTCTGTCTAATATAAAACAGAAACATTTTATTTGGATTTGATGTCACACAGCATGGCTGAAACTAGTTGAACTTATTGCCACGCCTCATAGTTGTCTTCTTGAGTGTTTACAATAATTATAGATCATAACACACGATCCACTCTCCCCTTTCTTCAGGTATTCATTTAAAACGAAGTCAGTCAGGCAGACTAAGTAATGTGCCTGGAGACAAACCGTTTTGTTGACTGATGGGTGGACAGTTGTTTTCTCCCTGTTAGACACACCCTTTGTGACTTGACAAAAATGTCTTCTTCTCGAGCAGCAAGGCAGTTTAAAACATTCTGAACCTTGTATTAGTAGGTTGCAGAGCTGTTTTAACTTTATGATGTCAAAGTAGTTAAAGACGAACATGTCTCTCACTGTTCAACTGCTCCTTCTTTGAGCAATGTGGGCAGGATGAAAAATAACAAAGCTTTTTGGAAAATGCTGTTCTGACTAGACTTGTTTGTATCCAGCCAACATTGTCCGCCTTCCTGGAACTATAAATTGTTTAACAGATAAAACAAAAACCTGCCAATGAAGAGTTTAGATCGGGGGAACTGTATTGTTTATCATGCTTCTCATCATTTTTCATCTCCCACCTTCCCAAACCTATCTTAACCTCTTGGAGAAGGTGTCTGCTACTTTGCACTGATCATTAATAACTAAAATGACTAAATAACCAGATAACTTCTAATGAAAAAAAGCAATTCAGAGTTACCACTTAAAATTTGATTCTCACTACTTCATAAAATGTGTTTACCTCCTGAAACAGTTCTTCTGCCTTTTGATTTCCTGTCACATTAATAAGTTAACAGATAACCTAAGTAAAAGCAAAATGCTGCTTTCAGAAGATGATTTCCATTTATTGAAATTTTCTTCAACCAGTCTGCTTGATTGTTTGAGCTAGGAGAGCATAGAGAAGAAAAGGGATAGGCTCCAAGACAGGACCTTGTGGTCCCGACATGCAGACTCCAGAAGGAGTCCCGACATGCATTATCTTGTTAGGAAATAACTAGATAATGTCAAGAGAGCGGTAACCGGAACAGTAAGGAACGGTAAGAGAACGGTTGAATTCTTACCGTTCCTGCCAGAATGGTAAGAATTCAACCATTCAAGAGTCGCACCTAATAAACCGACAAGAACTACAACCTGTTAACAAAGAAGCTGTTATCTACAGAATCAAAAGGAGGTAAATATGTTAGGACAATCTTTCTCAAACTGTGGTCCCCGTACCACTGGTGGTCCCCGGGCGCCCCCCAGCGGTCCGCGAGATACTGCACATAAACTACCGTTTATTTGCCTTGACGTGAGCTCGAAGTACAACGATACAGCTAACTTACCAGACTTTTTAGACTTAGACTTAGACAGACTTTATTGTCATTTTGTATGCACAGGGGTGTATAGCTACATAACGAAATTTCGTTGCATACGGCTCAGGACAATGTTTTGAGGTTTCAATGAGGTTACTCAGAATAAATAGAATACACAATAAAATATAAATATAAATATTAAATATAAAGTGCAGGAATGACAGTAAAATAGAAGTTATTTAGCTATGTACATGAAGTGGAGACCAGTTATTTCGAGTACAGTCCAGTTAAGAGTTCAAGGATTGTGTTAAAAAAAATGACGTAAAACTGGCTTAAAGTTGGGTTACTCAGTAAAATAAAACAAAACAAAATAAAAAGCTTCAGATACCGATGGAAAAAACAACTCCAGGAATATTATATGATCAGAGGAAACTAAGTCATAGCTGCTGAGTGTTGATGTGTAGCTCAGCGGCTGGATTCCTTTGAACAGGTCTATGCGGTGAGCGGTAGGAGTCGATTCAGTCAGAGCTGTTCTTTATTTTTTTATGATTTTGCTTAGTAATGAATGATGCTCTGCTTTCGGGTCATCAGCTGTTGTTATTTTTTATTTAATTAAATTATTAAATTAAGTCAATGAAATACAATTATTAAATACGATTGATAGAAATGGGTGGATTATTTAATGGTGCAGAAAATGATTTTTTGTTTCTGCAAAAGCAGCTCACGGTTATATTTTCCTTAATTGTGCTTCTGAAACACAAGTAGCTCTACATTTTATTAATGTACAACACTTGGTAGTAAAGAACTACTTTTTTATTTCTCAAAATGCCCAAGTAGACCTAGGCATGACAAATGTGACTTGTCATGCCTAGTCACATTTACCAAACATCACCACTCTTCTCATTAGAACGAACAAAGATGCTAATATTTTTACTCCAGCTTGCATTATATATTCAGTTGTGCTATTGCAGGGCAATTTCAGGTTAGGTGGTCCGTGACTGTTTGTTAAATAGGTTAAGTAGTCCTTGGCCGGAAAATGTTGAGAAACACTGGTTTAGGAGAACCAGTAGAGGTGCTACAGTTGGGTGACTATATTGCAATATTTTTTATATGACTATGTTTAAATTCTACTTGAAAAAAATTTATTCAAGTAATGCTACTTTTACTTGTGTGCAGATTTTCTACCCCTGATTTTACACAAGTTAACTCGTTCCAATCATATTGTCTGAAAGTTTAACACAAATACAGAAGGCCTACATTGTTCCGTGTAGTCTTAAATTGTTCTTATTTTTTATCCTACTTAGAGTTAGTGGTACTAATTCACTTAGCTACAAGTGTGTTTTTAAATGTACAAAGGTCTGGATGATTTACATTTTCTTCCTTTGCATTTTGTTGAAAGTTTTAATGCCACCATTAATTTTAATCCCCAGTAAAGGTGGCACGAGTAAAAAAATATCGGGAATTTATTGGTCCATGTCGTGAGTATTTGTGAAGTTCAACTAGGCTCTATGCAACTTCAAATATGTTTAATCCATTGCTATGCTTATAAAATCGGGGTGTGTATTTTAGAATGAGGCCACATAAAACTTAGACCAAAAGCATGACTTAAACATATGAAAACATGCATATTTTTTTTTTATTACCTTTTTTAATTCAGTCATTTTCTCAGCCTCAGCAACTGCTAGGTGTTTGTTTTACAAGAATTGTGAAGAAATTACTTCTTTCTTTAAAAGAACAATTGGAGCATTTGTTCAATAAATAAAACTGAAAAATAAATCCATACAATTACTGTCTTTCAAAATTATAAAGTTGTTTTTCCTTTATTATATTAGGAAAGTAAAACTGTTTATTTCCGTTTTACTTTGTTTAAGATCAGCTTTCATTTGAGTTTCAGAGTTACAGGTAACTCCCCTTCCAGCAGTGTTTAAGATGCTTGTGTTCCCATCAGGATCAGGTGACTCTGAATCATCTGTAAGGATTTTTTCTATAAACCTAAATTGCCAGGGAAATGCCATACTGTCTATTCTCTTTATTCTGTTAGCATGTTGTCTTACCATATTCGTTTGCTTAGTATCCTGTAAAAGTATTCACAATCCCCTGAACCTCTTGAACATTTTGTCATGCTTTGTTTAATTTGTTTTAGAATCGTATGACAGATCACAATTGGGAAATGCTAGGCAAAAAACCTGACAAGTGTAATGTGCCATCGCAAAGTTTCTCTCTGAAGATACCTTGTTGATCCACATTTTTCTGTAAGTACAGCTGCTGTTTTATTCCCCACACCTAAAGATTGAAATATACCCGCCTTTTTTTTTCGTCACAAAATAGCTCGAATCCAGTTAGACTGGATGGAAAGTGTCTTTGAACATCAATTTCTGAGTAAAGTTGAAAGATTTTCAATAGGATTTAGGTATGGAGTTTCAGAGGGAAAATATGTTTTAATATAAACTATGTCACTGAAGCTCTGGTAAACCTAATCTGTCTGCAGGAGGGTGGATCTCCACCACAACCACAAACTTTTTGTCACCTCGAACATGATTAGGGATTGTCTCATATTAAGCTCTGCATATTTCCCCTTCAAATTTGGCTAGCTTCTTTGTCTTTGCTAAGAGACTGTTTGCACTGCTTTCATCATATTAAATCCTAAAAAAAAATTCATTGAAATATTTAGATTTCATTTTAAAAACAGGTCTTATGTGGCGTGTTCATTGCTATAAAAAAAGAAAACAAAAATAAACTTTTGTTCTCTCCTTAAAAACAGCTTCTTTGGTCTTCAGTGAGCAAAGGTTTTTTTTTTTTTTGTTAAGAAGCTTTTTCATAGTTCAGTTCAGAATACAGCAAATATTTTTCCAAATAATTTCCAATATGTTTTTGTGTATATTTTTCAGGTTAGTTGATGGAACATGATCTGACGCCATCTTGTGGGCATTATACAGCATTGTAATTGATCAATGACGTAAGCTTTTTGGCGGTGAAAATATTGAGGTGAGCAGATATTTTATGTCTTATTTACTTGCTGCTTTTGACCAAGTTACTGGCTCCCCTATAGAAGCAGGTGTGTATATTATGCGTTTATTGTTGTACTTTGTCGACACTGTAAAAGACAATTTACTTGAACAACCATTGAAAGAAATTACAAAAGGCTGTGAAGAGATACAAAATGATTAAAGTAAAAAGGAAGATCTAGACTGACAAAGAAATACTAGAAAAGTGAATAGTCTGACAAATTATTGGACCCCAATGAAATGGAATGACAACAAAAAAATTCAGATAAATGAAACAAGATATAAAAAGGAAATTGCATAAAAGCAAACTGTGACAGCTGAAATGGAAAATGTTTTCCATTAGATAAAAATAAAAAAATAATCATGGCACAAAAAGAACCTTAAGAAAAGAAAAATTATCTAATATCCATGAGAAATAATTCATAATGTCTGCATCCTACCAGTATGGAGACAAATTCGGCATGGCAAGCCTGCAGCGGAGCGTTAATAAGTTTGTTTGAGGTCTTTTAGGCACACAATTCTACTTTAAAAACAAAGGATTTTTGGATAGAAGACTAAATTTCTCCAGTTAGAACATGCACATATAGTCTCTTAGAAGCACCGGTACTTATACTCTCATATATATGTACATGCACTCATTTTGTCTGAGAAATGCCTTGATAGTCAAAATCTTGATTAAAAGCAGTGAATTACACCTACTGAGTTTCTTTAGTGATCTTTAGGCCTAAAGATTACAGCTTTTGTTTTAATAAATATTCTACATAAACCTTTGAATTACTTCTAAAATGGTATTGGTATGCTAAAATGTTAGCAATGCTTTTTTTCCCCCCACATAATTTATTCATGCTTAATATGTCAATTTCATGCTGATTTAGAGATTTTTATTTTTATTTTATTTTTTATTTTTTTACTGAATGGAAGGCTTAACTACAACTCCAAGCACAAAAACTAGTAAGGAATTATTTTCCTCTGGATCCCATGTCTTTGGGAAGCCTTTTCACTGTCTGAAACATGCAGTCAGGCACTTAAAGGAGACGCAGCTGCTGAAACCGCATGGGAGTAGAGAATGGGCAGCACATGCATCTCATTTACAACGTCTCAGTTTGGATAATAGCACGTCTGGTTGTGAATAACGTGAGGAATGATTGCCAGTGAGACCAAAATTGAACATCAAATCAGAACAAGACTGTTTATTAGTAGAAAAATACCAAACCATTGTAGCTATTTCTTTTCATTCAATAAACTCAAAATAATAAACAAAAAATCACAACGATGGGACAAATAAATGCTGAAATTATAAAGCTAAAAGATTTTGCGTTTAGGTGTTTGACACCAAACACTAGCAATGTTATGATGTTCATAACATTGCTATGAATGTGTGTTCATAACATTGCTACAAATTACCTGGTGAAAAGACTCATCAGGTAATTTTATTGAATTGTTACTGTCTTTAAGAATTGTAACTATAACATAATTTTTCATTTTCTGTTAGATTCAAAAGTTATTTTGCTATCAGTGAACCGACAGCACATTTTCCTAAATATATGTTGCAGAACTGGCATGTCAGACTGTGTGCTAAAAGAAATCTCATGTCTGAAGTGCATCTGTGTGGGCAGAGTCGCAGGATGTAAGCAACATGCTTTGAGAAAAGTGAGGAGGGGAAAGAGCAAGTGTTTTTAAAGAGGGGAGAGTGGGAGCGACAGAGCACAAAAGTGGGAGGGTGGGAGATTTGGAGAGTCGGAGAGGGAGAGAGAGGACAAGCGGGTGGGTGCTGTAAAATCCATTAACGGGGGAGCTCTGTGCATTTGTTAGACATCTTGGCTGCCTGCCCAACTTGACTCATTGTAAACGAGGCATGATCGTGAACGGGAGGCAGCCCTCTCTGCTGCCTCGGCTGCCCCGCTCCCGGACCCAGCCCAGCTCCCACCGCTGACATGGAAAGACCTGTGAGTATCTTCTTTCTGCTTCCCTTCTCTCCTCTCTCTGGTATTGGATTCCCCCCGTCTTCTCTGCTCTGTCGCAGATTTAGCTCCGGCTACATGCATCTTTTCAGTCCTCTCTCTGGCTCATTCTTTCTCCGCCGCTCCTGTGGGAGGAACGCTGGGTAAGAGGAAAGCCTTGGCAGCTTTTTCCCTGCGGGCCCCTTCTCCTCCTCTGCTGCCCTCTTGCCTGAGCATGAGTGCCGTCCGACCGACAACACTATCTCTGTGTATTCTTTGTGTGTGAACGTTAGCTGTACTGGTGCACTGTTTTCACACTCAGCCCAACCCAGTGGCTTAACATCCCCAAACAGAGTCTCCTCCTTGCATTGGTTTCGCTGGAGCCTGTGTTCCGTCATTGGACTCGCTGAGATTTCACAGTCGCCTCTCTGTTGCACCTATTCTTGGTGGTATGTCCTCATGGTCTGTTGTGTTTGGATACCCTGACAACTGCAGACAGTGAGGTAACCACTTTCCGGGCCTGTCGTCTCTTTCTGCAGAATGAATCCGAACTTTACCCATGCTCAGACTCCATCATAGATCTGTCGTTAATAGTTTAGTAGGAGCCCTGATCTTTAAAAAAAACATCTCAGGGAAAAGGCTTTACTTTGCAGGTTAAGCAGATGCAAATGGTGGTGGTCTTTGTGCACTTGTTCCTTGTGAGTCATCTCTTCGTTCTCGTTATATCAGATGGAAACAACCTTGACTTTTGTGTTGTCATTGGTGCAACAGTGGAGGATGACTGACTCACTGCAGCGTATCACCTCCTCACAACCCCTCAGGGCAACTAAAACTGATAGTGGAGAACACAAGACTTCAACATTAGTGATGTTTTGTTACAGGTAAGACTGTTCTGTGTTTCAGGAACTGTAACTGCATAAGTTCTTCTGACAAAAAGCTATTTGTATAAAATGATTTGTCTTGCAACTAAGAATAAACAAACACACAATTAAAAATTGGCAAAGTTTATCCAAATGGCTACAATTTTTTCTTTCTCTGCTGTGGCACACATATCAGTTCTCCAAAACTTGATAAATCCTTCATACCTGCAGCATCAAACGTGGAACCTGCAACTGGGCTCCATTTTCCTCAATCTGGGCAAACCAGATTGTAGAGGGAATATTAAATTACAGGAGTCCAAAGGACGTGAGATCACTGAGTCACAGATATTTGATGCTGTGCAACAATTGGGCTGCCTCGACTTAACAACTGTCCAGTTGATATTGTCAGCATTGCTGCAGAGGTAAAGCTGCTGCTCCATGAGTTCACATTTGAGTTTTTAGCCCTGGACCTCATGTGCTGTGGCAAGGCCTGCCCTGCTGACTTCACCAGGATGTTTAGGATGCTCTGCATATGTGTAACTGAGCTTCCTAATGAATGCTCCATCTGTGGTGGCTGTGAGGTTGTGTTTGTGCTGTGTGCTGTTGCTCAGACACAGATGTCTCTCAATGATAAGCATTTTGGTTTATGCTCTCTTAATGAACAACACATATTAAGGTTTGACTGCTTGTAGTCTGAGCCTTTCAGTTATAAATCACATTTTACATGTGATTTATGATTTCTTTTCTAGAAAATAAACTCAAAATTTTATTTAAAAAACCCCCCCATTAAATCATTCTTTTCTTCTTTTTTAACAATGCCAGCTATTTCTGTTTGGAAATTAGATTTTGTTTTTCATGTGTAAAGATGAGGAGCTACTTAGGCATACAGCATATAATAAAAGGATAGTCTTTCTTATATGACTATCAAAGCTAAAGTTAAAATCTGAAACCTTCAATTGATTAATGTCTCAATGTGTCTAACCAGACAACCAGCAACATGATGCCCAAAAGGGATCAGGAAAGAGATCTGGAGCTGGACAAGAAGATTGAGGCTCTCCGCAGGAAGAACGAAGCGCTCATGAAGAGGTACAAGGTGAGGAAGAGCTTCTCGTTGCTTTATGTCAGAATCAGAACATTCAGCTGAATTTCTAGTCTTTCTTTAAATAAAATAATGCATACTATTATTTTTATACAACTTTTCATTTCAATAGATTTTACAAGATTGTTTTATTTATTTACATGATTGAAATTAAAAAATATCTTAACTTGTGCTCATAAAGTGAAGTTTTATCAAGTAATGCTTCTAGATAAAAAAAAAAATTTAAATTAAAAGAACCGCTGTAGCTTGAAAACTCCCAATGGAGGTATTTCAAAGCACCTATTGCAAATCAAGTTGAGCTTCAATTTCTTACTATGAAACAAGACAGCTAACTACAAACATTATCAAATAAAAAATGAAGTACCAGGAAGGTTTAATAGTTTAATTAATTCTGTAATATCTGCTCCTGTTCTGACCGGCATTGTTATTCTTAGTAGCACAGATGTGTGTCAACACATTCTTTGCAACACATGTGTGAATTTGTTGCAAATGGTAGGATGCAGATATTATGTTGCAAAAAATTGCCTACTTAAAAAATTTAGAACATATAGTCTGAGCAATATGAATTGTATCATTGCGGATTTCTAAGAACCTCCTCGAAAAATGAGATGGTACATGTCAAGGGGTTATCCTTGACATAAATCATTTTTAGACTATCGGAGAGTTCTTGAGTCAAAGCCCAGATTATGATCTCATCGCAATGCTGTGGGGTGACTTGAAACAGGTTTTACATTCAAGAAACTCCTGAAACGTCTCACAGCTGAAAATGAGAGGTATGAAAAACTTCATACCTCTCATGTAGGAGGTTGTTGGATGACTACAACAGTCCCACTGAAGTCATTTCAGCAAAACGAAATAACAACTAGCTTCTTAAGAGTAAGGTGTCCCAACCTTTTCCTTTTAGGAGAGACATTTTTGTTGGTAGCTTTTTTGCTTGATGAGTAGAACAAGGATTATATTTGCTGTTTTTAGTGGAATTAAAACACTTTCTTATTCAGCAATAAGTTAAAAGCAGATTAAGATTAGATAAACATTTTAAACATCAATACCTGAAATGAGTATTTCTCAAAAATGAGATGATGAGGATGTGTTATTAGGCTTTATGCTCTCAATGTTTAAAGATTTTATGTCTCTTAAATATGACTGTATCTTTTTCTATTTAAGGAGGTGGAAGAGGACAGGAGAAAGGCAGAAGAGGAAGGAATGGCACTGCAGAGCCGAAAAGGAAAAGCTGATGACCTCACCATCACAATCAGCAAGTCCACAGATGTGTGTATGCTGCATAGTTTTTACTTCAGAGTATGCTGACATGCTGCTCCATGAGCTGTTAATTTTTATCTGGGGGCAGGAGAGTCGCATGGTGGTAACAAAGCCTTTTGGGAGTGGGTCTCCAACTGGGACAGGACTGCAGGAGGGAGGGGCTGACAGGGTGGGAGAAGGGTCCACTCAGCGGACTGGGCGAGGCTCCAGGAAGCAGCTGACGGTCACAATGGCTGGAAAAAAGGTAAAGTCACTTTGGTACATGTATATGGAAGCTTGGAGGAATATTTAGAAATAGCTTAGACTAAATGACTACTGACGGGAAGCACTATATTTTATTTTGTAATTAATACTAATAATAATATTAAAGGTAACCTCAATACTTTCTTCAGTCCAGAACTTTCTTAAAAGGATTCTATCCTCTACAATAAAAAATTGACTAATATTTGTTTTGAATAATTTCGCCTTCATTATGTTCATAGATCTAGTTTAGTTACTTTTCACCTTGTAACCTGGTGATTATGCATTTAAATTGTCAGCTATGCAGTTTGATGATATGAGAGAGGCATTGATCACCTGATAGCAAAACAATATTAAAGGAATATCAATTCTGAAAAAGATAATTGATGTAAACAGTGTGCTGCAAAGCACATTAGATGTGATACTCTGACATTAGTAAGTGTCTCCTCAGGGTAAAAGGGTGGTCAGTGAGAGGCCAGAGAAGCAACTGGGCCCCACAGATGTAAAGAGCCCCGTGGATGAAGGACAGACGAGGCAAGTGGAGTCAGCTGGGAGAGGAAAGCAGCCATGTAAGACGACTAAGGGGGAATCATCATCAGCAGCAGTAGCAGCAAAGGTCTGATTCAGACACACTGAACTCATCGTCTGCCTTCTTTCGCACTTCTCCTCTTTGTTTACTTTCTTCTGCTGCACCCATGTGTTTTACATAGATGTCAGACATGTCTGCCCGCCCGTCCCCTCTAGTGACTGAACACAATGAGGAGCAGACAGGAGGTGGGCTGAGGCTGTGACTTACTGCTGTGGGATTAGGAAAGAGGGGGCCTGCTGATGGAGCTGTTGCTCTGTAAAAACCCAGCTGCCTAATATAAACTCTGGTCTAAATATATTTTAAAACACTGAACACTTGTCGTTTATGCTAATTTTAGTTTGGAATTCTGAGAACCTTTTTCTCCCTTCCAGATATGCTCTCTTGTTGATTGTTGTTTAATATTTCTTTGTAACTTTCACATTTTTGAAATTCCGTTATATTGTTTTATATGCAAATTTTACAGAATCCACAAAATTCCTTTTTTATTTTGGACTTTTGAAAACAAATGTTTGCACAAATTACAAAACATTCGTTTCCTGCTGCCTGACAGTAAATCAGATTAAACTTTTTATATTTTAAGTCAGTTAGGATAACTTAAATAATTTCTCTTTGCTAAATGGCACAGTAACTAGAGTTATCATAAACACTTCAACTTTAGTTTAATCAGAGCAAAGGAGGTCATTGTTCCAGAATGCATTTCAAAATTGCAATCAGGACTTTTAGGTTTTTTTTCTGTAATGGCTTCTTCCATACTGAGTGGTTGTTCCAGCCCATGTCAGTACAAGATCTGTTAATACTGTCTCACTCTCAGGAGCTTCAGACAACAGCTTTGCAAGGTCTTTTGCTGTTCTAGTAATGATTTGCATAATTCACACTAAAACACAGTCATCTCTAAAACCATCTCCACCCTGATTAGCATAATGACTGGACAATCCCATGGTGATTACGGTACCATATAACTGAACATGTAGCCAAGGAAGAAACAGATTTCCTGATATCTTGAAGGACTTTCCATGGCGTCACACTAGCAGGTGGCATGCTCAAGGTGTGCTTAACTACACACACAGATGTGGCTCCGATTAATTAAGATTGTCTATATTAACCTAATGAATAGTAACCTTAGAGTATTTAAACTTCTGAGTTTGAGAATGAGATTCTGTCTCTCGTTATTCTTGCGCTTAGAAAATATTTATAAATCATAACTGACCTAGAACCAGAAAGGTTTAGTTTGATTGTTCCTGTGTCTTTTTATTAAGTGTATGCAAATTCAGTTTCAGTTTTTTTTAAATTTTTTTATGTGCTTGTGATCCCATGCTTAACCCAGATATTACCCTGCGCACATGAGGTACCCCCGGCTTGGCTTTGAAATGCCAGCCTTTCGCTGAACTCAGTCCCCCCGGGTATGCAGAAACTCTGGAGCAGCTGCTGTGTCTCAGTGTGAAACACACACTCTCACTTAAAGGCTCTCAAACAAGCTGCTCAAGTCAATAGGCTGCAGATGCATGCAGATGATGCCTCACGACTGTACACATAAAATGGGGGTCTGTGGATATAAAGGCAAAGCTAAAGGGAGTTTCTAAATTTGTGCATGATTCTCTGTTCACCTGATGCAGAGTGCTCCTCTCCGATCATTCTGAGTTAATGCGGTCTAAAAGCCATGGAATAAAATCAGTGTTTTGTTGCCTTTATTCCAGGCCCACTAAGTCGCTCTCCCTTTTTTATCATGTGTGCTGAATCAGCACTTGAGCAGTAGCCAAAATCCCAGTTACCTGGCAGCTCCACAGGCCCTGCTTTCACTTGGACATTGTTTACAATCCTTTTTCCATATTTTTCTGGACTTTCAGAAAAGTGGCCAAGAGATCCATGGTAATTTTGGAGAAACTGCAGTGATCTAAAACTTAGGGAAAATCTGTTAATGGGACAACAAGTAGTAGTGCACATTACAAAGCTGGTGGAAAGGAAGACAAGAAGAAAGCTGTTGTTAAATAATACCACAAAAAGTCCTGCTGGTTTTTGCCTAAAGCCTTTTAGAGCAGAATGGTCAAACTCCAGTCCTGCAGTTTTTAGATGTGCCACAGGTATAAAACACTGGAATAAAATGACTTGATTACCTCCTTCTTGTGTAGATCAGTTCTCCAGAACCTTGCTAATGACCTAATTATTCTATTCAGGTGGTGCAGCAGAGGCACATCTAAAAGTTGCAGGGCAGTGGCCCTCCAGGACAGGAGTTTGACACTTGTTTTCTAGAGGATGCAGCAAATTGATTTTGGTTCAAATGCCATATTCCAGGAGTGGAAGAAATTTAACGCTTCACATGGCTCTGAAAATAAAGAAAAAGAAGGCTTGATGGTGACAGCAGCGTAATATCAGGATGCTTCTCTTCAGCAGGGACAGCAAGCTCAACCCAACCATTAAAATATTTTGTAATGATTATGTATGGAAGTATCTCATGGGTGATTCAGATTATATGCCACATAACCTCTTTGAGAAAAGAAACAGACTGAAGGCTTGTGAAGAGTGGGAGAGAAACAAAAGGGGGTGAGGAGGGCAAAGGGGGCTCTTACCAACCGTCTGTCTGCTTCCAGTCTCCGTTTTTCTCAACGGAAGTTTTAAGTGGTCTGCGCTTCTCTGTCACGATTGTTTCTCTATTCCCAGCATTTAGAAAGGCCCAATTTGATCTAATTAACATTCAACTGCCCTCTCACTCTAAAAAGGCTCATTATACTGCCAAAGAGACGGACCCCTGGCAGGTTTCCGGGAAATAGCCGGCGAGAAACAGGAGAATGTGGGGTAACAGGGAAAAAGAAGAAGAAAAACACAGGTCATCCAATCTGTTGAAATGTTTAATAGTATATCTTTGCAGTTCTTGCATGTATATAATTGTAACTATAAACTAATTACTTTGTCAGATATTCAGAAATATACAAACTCTTGGGGCACAACTTGACTCAGTGTTGACATCCCAGACTGTTTACTGCATGTCTTCCCCTTCTCTCTGTCCATGTCCACTAGAGCTAAAAAACATATATAAAAGAAATATACAAATTATTTTTCTGTAGTGATATGCAATTATTATTATTTTTTACAAGACATAAGGCAGGCTTTAATACCATCTCCCTACAAACTGCATTTTTCTGTGAAGACTCTTTGGTAGAGCAGGTATTTTCAATCTTTATTCATTTGGTTGTTGCATTTTGAAACCACTGGAGGGCAGTGTGGGACTCTTAATCAGGATGAGTCACTGACCTACCTGGGTTTTATTTAGCTTTCTGGGGTAGCAGCAGAAACATGGCTCTTTGCAACAATGTTAAACTGCCTGACAACAAATTGCTGTGTCATCCTGCTGTTGTTCCACTTACATTTTACCTTCCTGTCTCTGCTCACTGCCAGGAGGAGATTAAACAGGGGCAGATGAACGCTGAGGAGCAAGACAAGGATACAGAGCAACGGCAGGTAAACTAATGACAGGACAGACTCGTATAAAAATAGTTATCGTCACTCCTTTTGAAAAACAGCACCCTCTTAGATTTGAGGAAAACCACGAGAGAGTGCAAGTGCACAGAAATGCAAATGCACATTTGCACACTACCCTCATCTGAGCTACAACACATCGTTGAGAAGCTCTTTTTTTTTCCTGTGTTTTCTAACCCATCATCATGCATCCCACTGGCAAATCAGGAGCTGGATAATACAGGCTGGGGAGGCAGACTGAATACCATATGGTTGGTTAGATTATCTTGTAAATGTTTTCATACCACTTTAGTTCTTTAACGTTTTGGATTTTATGTGATAGAACAACACAAAGTAGCTCATAAATATGAAATAGAAGGAAAAGGTCCCATAAATATTACATTTTCAATAAAAAAGTATAACCACACTGCAAACCTGCCAATAGTTAAATATTCAAACAGTCAGAATGACTCAAATGACAAATGACCCTCTGAGACTCTGGAGGAGCTGTAGAGATGTCAGCCTTGGCAAGTATTTATTGCGTGGTCTTCAAACCAGGCTTTCATGGAAGAGCATCAAGGATCAAGCACTGGTCTCATTTTCTGAAAATGTACTTTGGTGGCCCTACAGAACAGAGTATTAGATTTAATTAATGGCTGGTGGCAGTCAGAGTCGACCTGTCTGAACATGAGAGAATGACCTCCCATGTGGCCACAGAGCTTCTCTGAGGGCCACAGATAAGGGAGGCGCAGAAACGGTGGTAAACACAAGGATGAGCCTAGACAACATGTTTACTCTGCTGCAATTGGTCCAAACCGGGGCAGAAAATGTCGACAATGCTTACCAGCACTTGTTGTGTCTCTTTTCTTCACAGTTTATTTTAGTGCGGATTTCTTTGTAATGCAGATTTTTCCCTTAACTTTTCCATATATTTCTCTGTAGAGTGCCATTTATTGTCCTGGTTTGCTCCAAGGCTTTATAACTTCACTGCACAACCTGTGTCTCCTTTGATGTATTAAAGTGCCTGCATCTGATCTACATTTAGCATTCAGTCGCCCCTGGAGGAAGGAGACCTGATTTTATTAAGTCTACGCTGCCCATTTCTTGATTACTGTCCCTCTGTGTTCAGGATAAGACCATAGGAGCCTTCAAATTAAAGAAAAATGCATAAATATACTGAAAATTTAGATTCTTTGCTGTTTCAACTTCACATTTTCTTGTTGCTGCTTCAATAAAATGCCTTTTGTGTGTGTGTGTGTGTGTGCGTGTGTGTGTGTGTGTGTGTGCGTTAAAATACATTGACGTGTTTTATGTCCAAGTAGGAGCCTGAGAGCCTGCAGCCCAGCACAGATCTCAACATCCCAACTTCAAGGGAAGAGCAGGAAGAGTATCTACGGTGGAAGAAGGAACGTGAGCAGATTGACAGGGAGAGAGTGGCGCGCCACAAAAATGCAAAGGGGCAGTGGAGACGTGCATGGGACATGGACAAAACCGAAAACATGTAAGAGCCCGTAAGACCTGTTTATTTATTGCTAAACCCTTTTAGCATGTTAAACATCGTGGTTTATCAATGTCCTTTGCTGATAGAGGCAACAACTATTTTTTTATGAATGTTAGCAGCAAGTTTTTAGTTAAATTTTGCTCCAAGAAAGAAAAATATTTCCCTATAACTTTATTTTTTTCATTGTTGTTGAAATTGATATTAGATACCCCATACATGAGAAATACACAGCATGTTGTAATTTTTTTTTGTTGCTTTTAAATCACTACTTTGTAAAAGACTAAAAGCTCTTTCAGACCAGATAGGAGGGAAAAAAATGGCAGTATTCTTAATTTTATTAGATTATTCAGTAAAATCATCCATTACTAAAGCTATATGAAGTGCATGTTTCAAAAAAAGTCTCATCACTTGGTGAAATCACGCAGACTGAGCCTAAATGAGTGGAAGCAGAAATGCAGCCCTTCATGTTGAAATGTTTTGTTGAATTTCAAACAAGTCGAGGTGTAGTGCAGAGAGCAAATTACTGGTGCTGTTTAAAGAAGCATCAAAATGTAAAGAGACAAGGGAGGACCTGCTATTTTTAGCCAAGGATAAGCGTCGGAATAGTTTGCCTTATTTGGCAAAGCTTAAACAAGGCCCCCGGGCAAGAACACAGGCGGAAATGTGCTTTTTATCTGACTGTTTACGTGATTTCAGTGGTTGCAAACTGTTTGGATGTGACACTTGGTATAAAATCTTTAATTGGTTATCTAAAATATTACAATTTTGTCCTATAATTCTGCGACTGATATATCAAAGAACTGAGATGGACCAATTTTCCCCCTGTCTAAATTATGCCTTTCCCTCTAGGTTTTCAGACAAATCTCTTCCTGATAGAGACTGGGCAGCTTCACCTAGAGGTAATAAGACAATTTCTGTAAAAATAAGTGGATGAAAAGCTTTCACATAACAACACTAATAAAAAGATACATTTATGTTTTTAATAGTTCCAGGAGGACGGAATGCCAGAAGAGGTTCGAAGGCGGGTTCGAAAGGTATTTAACCGTTCATTGCTTCAGAATGTTTCTGAAGTATTCGTACCCCTTGGTCGCTTTCAACAACCAAAAATGTTTAATGTATTTTATTAAAATATTAGCAAGAAATCAACATAAAGTAGGAGGAAAATTATACATGGTTTTCATCAAATCTAAAAAATATACAGCTGGCAAGACTGTGCACCATGAGGATAGTTTTTTTCAGCAACCATAGGGAAACTGGCCAGAGTTGATGATAAGATAAGAAGCTAAAAATGGGCCAAGCCTGGAAGAAGACCTGTTTGAGACATCAAAGGATTTAAGTCTTGCTCAGAGATTCAGTGACCCTAAACGTACAGCCAGAGCTACAATAGCGCGGTTTAGATCGAAGCTTATTCATGCATTTAATTAGCCTAGACTTACATTTAATTAAGATCTTTTGGCAAGACTTAAAAATTCATTTCTGAAAATAAAAGCTGCAGTATTCAATGTAAAGCTGGTAATACACCCTCCCCCAGAAAACAGACAAACTTGCAGTCGCAGCAAAAGGTCGCCGGACAAAGTATTAACTCTGGGCGGCGAAACTTTTCAGATTTATTGTATATTATTACGATTGAGAGGATTGTGTCTTGTTTTGTTCCCACTTCACAGTAATTTATTACTTTGTGATCCTAATAAAATGAGGTTTATGGTTGTACTATGAGAACATATTCAAAGGTTTAAGGGGTATGAATATCTCTGCAAAGTCCTGTATCTATGCCAAGAAACGATGAATAAAAATGCACATTTTCTGTACTTCTTTATTTTAGGTCACGACAAGCGAGGCAAAGACAAGGCAGCTAAAAACGTGCTTGTGATGAGCAGCAAAGCCAAAGGCAAAGATCGACTAACTGGGAGGGCCAGGAGGTCAGTGACAAACAGAACATACAATCTGATTCGGGAATTCTCCAATGGCGCCATCAGTTAATTGTCCTGAGAGAAATAACTATGACTAATGAAATGCGTAAATAGGATGTGGGAAGGCCATTTTGTTTCCCTGAACTGTGGCCTTGTGTACAAATTTTGCTGAATGTCATGAGACTTGAGTTAGATGTTGCGGCAGCTGATTAAATAACCCGAAAGGCCTTGTTTGCATCTGCTGCAGTCAGCTTGTCTTCTCCAGCTTTTAAAACAAATGCTGTGTATGAGCACTGGGGAAAGAGCTTGTTTTACTTTAAATTCAAACCCAAGAGGAACTGGGCATGAAGGGAAGCAATGCACACCTCATGCTTTGAATCTTAAATTATAAAACACCTTACACGTAGTGCAGGGACAGATTAACACACTGAGGTGTATCCGGAGAGGTTCCAGCTGTGCTACTGACACTGTTTGCAACACATTTCTGATTGCTGCTCCCTCTTTCCGAGTCGGAAATGGAAGTACAGATTGCTCCCTGCAGTCTCATCATCACCAATAATGGATAATGGAGCATTTGGCCGAGAATCAAATTACAAAGCACTTTGAAGAAACACGTCTTAGATATCACAAGCTTTGCTTCTTTTAGGAAAACGATTCAATTAATCAACAAAAATGTATGCAGCTAAGCCCTCACCAATGTTGAAAGACAGACAAAATCTCCACTTGTAATAGCAGAGTAGGAATGTGTGTGCTGCCAACAACAGCAGATTCAGTTTTAAAACCGCTGAAATTGTCCTTAATGTCAATACTATGGCTGAAAATTATTTTAATGAGACGTAAAGTTTGCTATGACTATTCAGAAGATAAAATAATGCAGCCTTCCCTCAGGTGTTTCTGTGCGCTGCTTGTCAGCTGGCTTAAAGAAAAGCCTCTACAGCTGTGTGAGGACTCTGCCGCCTGTGAGAGTGATGGGGAGTGGCAGGATTGGCTGATCATGGAAAAGTGTGACAAGGGTTTCATAATTCTTAAAAAAATCTTTAATAACTCCATGAAAAGTGCCTAGAGTTATTTACTTTTTGGGAGGAAAAAAAGTTGTTAAAGGGTATGAAAAGTAGCAAAATTTAGCAACAAATTTGTTAAGTTGGTAACCTGTAGCATACTGTTTGCTATAAACTATATCATTTGTGGACATAAAATTCAGAGAAGGTGCCAGATGTTCAATTGACAAGCAGAATTTAAATCTGGAATATGATGGGCATTACATTTGTAAACATACTGAAATTGTGATGTTAGTTTTGAATCAAGTTACAGGCAGTTCTAATCTAATGATCAGATTGATATTTTGGTCCCTGAGCCAAAACCTAAGAAAAAATAAATGTTTGCAAACTCAGAAATTTTTGATTTTAGATATTTTCAGGTAATTAAGCAGCATCTGCATTTCAGCTAAAAAAGTACATTCAATGTTTTTCAGATGGCAGGATAATGACGATGGAGAGAATACTCAGGTAAGAAATGTAATTTAACAGAGAACAAACATAAGCTGCACAGACTGCAAAGAAAATAGCCAATAAATGTTCTTTGTTCTTTTTATTTCATCTTCCAGACTACTGAAACAACACTGGAGGAATTCCTTGAAGAACTCGATGCTCTAACAGATGCTAACGAAGGGAATCTGAAAGATCAAGACTCAAAAGCAAAGCCAGATCCCTTAAGTGCACCTGAAGATTCTGATAGCTTGAAAGAGGATAAAGTTACTCAGAGGAAAGCGGCAACCTCATCCCCTCGAGCACTAGAGAAGAAAGTACGTTTCTCAGAGGAACTCATCCAGAGGGCTCCCGCTAAGCAAACTACAACCTCTTCACATTCTGCAGCTCCAGAATCTAAAGGCTCTCTGAAAGCCTCCTCACCAAAACACAGTAAGGTGCAGAGGCCACAGCTGGCTTGTGTAAGTGCAGAAAAGCGTGGTAGTAGTTCCCAGGATAAAGGGGGGGGTCTTCCTTCTCCTCCTGTTGCTCAGCAGCAGGCATCTAAAACTGAAAATGTTCAAAAAGACACCAGCAGCCCTAAAGTTTCCAGAGTTACGTCTGGTGAAAAAACCAGCACCTCTCCACATGAGAGCCATGTCCAGCCTGTAGAGGTGTCCAAGTGCAACAGCAGCAGTACGAACACAGGTAACCGCTTTGATGGCAGAACGCATGAATGTTTCTAGACCTTAAACCCTTGGAGAAAAAAAAAATACATTTTTTTTTTTTTTTACAAATCAAGCCCCAGAAATTCTGGTCTGTTTTTAGCCATATTTACTCTGATATGTTTACATAGAATTTTGTGCAACTAACCAGCGTCAGAAGTCATAAACAGATTTCACATGTTAGTATTCAATGTGAAATTAGTAAACTCAAACAATTTACTACTTGTAAAACAGTATCCTATGTTTTAGCATCTCACTGAACTCTGTTCAGTCTGCTGCCTGAAAATAGAAAGACCATACCAAACCTACCAACACATTTCCAAAAGGACAACACTAACTGTATGTTGGAGCTACAATTGAATGGTTTCAAATCAAATTACTTATTGTCACCTCTTAGAATGGCCCAGTCAAAGTCCAGTGTGGGACAAGGATTAAAATTTGCTGTTCATACAAACTCTCTATCCAGTCTGACTAAGAGTGCATGTATTTAAAAAAAATAAAAAAAATAAAAAACAGCAAAGAGATTTGCAAAGCTGGTGGAGACTTACAGCTGTGGTTGCAATGACAGTTGGATCCAGACAGCGGTATCTTAATACAAATAAACACCTCTCTGACATGTATGCTACAATTATGTGCTACTTTGAATTGGTGTATCACATAAAACCCAAAGCACCGTATAAAGAGTGAATATTCACTTTTTTTTCTATCACAGAAGAACTGAAAGACTCCACTCTGTCTGTCCTGAGAATAGATTCAGGAGAGTCACACCCAGCACACTCCACCAGCAATGACAAGGTCAGTACCAGGGACAGGAAGAAGAGTGGGGGCATGTAATAGATGTGTAAATGGACTGATGGGAGGATGGAGGTATAAATGGATAAGGAGTTAGATGGATGAAGAGAGATGTGCAATATATCCGCACTGCAGCTTTGATCCCAGTATAGTCACCACCCCTGAGGGCCTGGTGGAGTGCAGATAATACCTCTTCATCTCATCATCCACTCGGACATGCACAAAAACCTCCCACTCTTCTCATTCACATAGAGAAGTGGTGCATTTGAGTTACATAAAATGTGAACTTAAAAAAAAAAAAAAAGGATTTAGTCATTAATTTTTGTGCATGTTTTCTCTTTTTGCAGGCGAGAGAGCACGGGAAGGTAGTTTGACATTTTTGGAGCATCGATCCTGAAACCAAATCGCTGCGTTTGGATGCTTTTTGCTTCAGTGGCCTCCAAGCTAAAAACCAACCTTTCATTTTGCAGCGGCGAGACCCTCCTACTGAATCTAATTTCTGACACCAGATTAGGAAGTGTTATTGAGCATTTGAAATATTTTTACATCTAAGCACTTTATGAGTATACAGGACTGTTTACTGAGACATTTTTCAGTATGTTAGTAAGCTGCTTGAGTGCAATATCTTTGAATGTTTACATTTGTATGAAGAGTTAAAGGTACATATCTGGAGGCTAGCTAGTCAGTTCAACTTAGGTAGTCTTTGACAGTAAATTAAGACACAATAAAATAATAGTGCCTGATTTAGCCTTAGGAATGATTTTGACTAAAATATTATTTAACTTCAGACACAAAACAGAGTCTTAATTTCTACATTCAGTAACTGATCGGATGTTATTTGTTGGCTCCTTTCAGAACAAAACCTATAACTCTGTGCATCTGCAAAGTGACCTGGTTTTACAGTTTTCTGACAAGAATGTTTTACCAAGAAAGCTTGAAAATGGGACTTGCTGGTTATCAAAAAAAGGTTTATTTTGTGCTAGCTTGAGATTTCTAGCCTATGGCAATTGTAAAAAAAATAAACAAAAAAATAAGATGACCAAACTCTGACTCTCCCAACATGGCAGCTTTATAGGAACAGCTATTTTCTTGAAATTAGGTCCTAGTAAAAGGTTGTAAGCAGTTAATGTTAGGCTACCAAGCATGGCACTAAGCATCTTCATTTGGCATAAATTTAGATGAGGTAGGCTAGGAGACCGAAGGTAACAGCTAGTTCAAGAGGTAGCCAGTAGCGGCTCTTAATAAAGGCTATTTGGAAGGATTTTCAAAAATAACAGTGATTTATCTGTTGCTCCATGTTCACTGTTGAGAAAAAGGAGAGTATTTTAGGTGTCTAAGGCAAAGCATTTTTTCACACCCAACATTTGACTGATTTTAATGAGTGGCGAACCCCACAACCTTCTTCCACTTCTGTTTTATGTTTAAGTGGCAATGTCAGAACTATATGTCAATGAACATTTGAAATTTCATCATGTTTGCATTAGGTGTTTTATTTATTTATTTTCATAAAGAAGCCAAGCAATTATTTTTATTGGAAATTGAAGTAGGAAATTGATGAATATGTAAAGTAACTGAGAGAAGCTGTCTGATATAAAAGTAATGGAGTGTATAAATCAATTACATAGCATGCACAGATTTGGAATCCTCCTTCACTCCCATCTCTTTGTGTAGCTGGAAAGCAAGTGATGTCGGGGTGTGGATGAAAAACAAGACAAAACATTGCTAAAAACTAAATGATGATACAAAATGTATAGTGCATAATGCGAAAAGTAATTACAGGCTCATTCAGTTTCATTGCACTGGACAGAACATTTTGATTCTGTTTTACTTTTTGACATCTTTTGGACTGGGTCAGTGTCTAAAGCTCCGGGAGCCTACTGCTTCCAGGGTTGAAGACCTCGGCTGACATGTAGCCATGTCCATTTTTATAGCCAGTAAGGAAAAGGAAACATGTTATCATTTTCTTCACCTTGTTTAAACTCAGAAAGAACGAGAAGAATAAAATGCAAACCAAACAGTAGATAAGACTCTGAGAGTGGAGCTGCTTTCCCATTCAAGGTCTCACACATGTACTCTGTCTGGCTTGAATTGCAATAGAATAAAATAATTCAATTACCGTAGAAGTCCAGTAAACACATTTTCATTGTAATTAGAAGAGAGACATAAAATGCATGTGCAATCTTAAATTGCAGGTGTTTATTTGTACAATAAGACATCCAAAGCAAATGATCAAAGCTCTAAAATTTGTATCAGCATTCAGTGATTATAACAGGAGTTTTGTAAAAATGTTACATGTCTTTTTTTTTCAGCCTCTAAGTCCAACTAACCTCCATTTATACTAAATGAAGATGCTAAGATAATTATCTACTGCCAGTAAGATATTAACTGCTGATAACATTTGAAGGGAGTCACACTTTAAAAATATCAGAGTCCCTTTAAATGCATGTTTTAGTCTTGGTGTAATAAAACTGAGGTATTGTACCGTAAGTGCATTTTTTTTGCTAATTAGATTTTTCAGCAAAGGTGGATGGAACTGTTTTTGAATGGTTTATTACAACCTTCTCTCCAACCTTACACCAAATATGGTATTACAATAATATTTTCCCTTATAGACTGAAGGATTTGCTACTCTACTTTTATGGAAAGCTCTCATTTTTCAGAAAGCTGATCTCAATGAAGAAATGACCTTGTTCTTGTGCCTTTCTCTTTGGATTCTTCAGAGACTGAAGGTGTATTTTAAATTCATGGTTTGTATCATAACTATCTCATGCAGCTGCAGTTATTTTATTTATTTGCCTTATGTGCAGACATCCGAATGTTCCTTGCGAATCAAAAGAACGCTGTCTCCCTGTGACCGGCGTGTGCTTTTTTGTTTGTGTTTATTGCCTGTCAGCTGTGTTATTTTTGGTATCACATGATAAGAAGCCTTACAAGAACACTGTCCTCAGAAATGTTTGTGGCTTCCATCAGAGCTGCAGAATAGTAAACAGTTATATAACCCTCAGTAGAGAATGCAGCGGACATGATTTGTGAGGCTAGGAGACTATCAGCTTTGGATGAAGTTACATTAAAAAAAACTAATAGTCTGGAATCTGTTGTAACAGTAAGATGGATTCAATCCATTCATGAGGACACGACAGGAGGCCTTAATTTTTGTACTGAGAAGATGGTACATTTCTTGCAAAGGAGCATCTGTTTGAAAAACAGGCGACCTTTGATGCCTTTAAAACTCCCTGTGGGATTCAGTGTAAAAAGATGTTTAGGGTATACAATCCTAGAGTAGTTAGGTGTTACATGTCCTTGTTAGGTACTTTCAAGGTATTAATTCATGAAGTGACTAATGTAGGAAGTCATTATTCACCTTGTGTGTGCATCGCTGCCCTCTAGGTTCTCACATGCAAAACTAAAATAGTTGTATGTGACTATTTTTAAGCATGTGAGTTGTTACCACAGCATTTGCAGTGTGAATCCATGTGGGACAAGCCTTCATGTACTGTAGGGCAAACCTAAGAAGTCATAACATCAATAAAGTTTGTTTCTGTATGTCAAAACGTTTTGATGTTTAATATTGTTTTGTTGCACTTCACAACGACAGTAGAAGAAGTGTACATCTGATCTAACCTTTTGGTATTTTGGCTCAAATAAGATCAATTTCAGCCGTCTTTCACCTTGTGTGGTTCATCTGACACACACTTTTAACGTCTTAATGATCTTGTTGTTTTAAGTTGTTGATTTTATCTGTACAGCACTTTGTTGAAGCTGTTTTTAAAGTGCTTCATAAATAAAGTTGCAGAAAAAAAAAAAAGCCATCGAGGAACTACAGAAAACTATAAGAGACGGCTGCCTCTGACAGTTTTGGCCTTAACAGCAAATAGTCAGATTAATTACCCACCTTCTAGGAGCTTGCTTTACTCCCAGTGTTACTCTATAAAATCCAGAAAAGGGATGTTTCTGTTCTATAAGTACATAAAAATGTCTAGTAAATTCAGCGGCTCCTTATTCTTTAATTTTGCCCACATCTGTGGATCAAAAATTCTAAATTGTAAATATTCCAGATAACACATATAATTCTATATTTTGTGAGCAATAGAGATAATTAACCATGTTTTTATCGTGGTTAAAAAAACCCAAAAGTGTTGTGGAGAAAATTGGCAGGTAAAATGGAAAATGCAAGGCCTCAGTTTGCACAGTGATCCCTTCATACAGGATGTGATTAATTCACTTTGCTGCATTAGAAACAGGTGGGACCTCCCATAGGTGCCAGTATTTTAATTATCGCCTCCCAAGGCTATCTCCATGGCAGCCTTTTGGGTGTGTGACCTGATGTTCATAACAGCAACCTCTTTCCTTTCAGAAGTGTACACCTCCGTTTTCTTTTACACAATCCAAATTATTTCTAATTTCAGGAAAACAATGGTATTCATTTGTGTGCATGTTACGTTTAATGCAGTTTGGTGTTGAACTAGATATGATTTTCACACATTACCCTACTGCATGGGGGTGTTGCTGTTATGTGGAAATTATTCTTGTAGGCAGTTGTAGAGGTTTGAAATGCAGTGTAGGATTATGTCAGCTTTACATAGAGTGGAAGCTTCATAATCTTGATTTCCAGGACAAAAATGAAAATAAGCATCTAAATTTGAGGGAAAAGGACACAACACAGTTCGTGCCATGGCAGTAACAGATATCTTGAGCAGGGAGTCAAAAGCTAGATCCTTGAGTTACCTGAGGTTGTTTGTGATTATAAAATGTATCAGTTAAAAAAAAAATCCTCTCTATTATGGCTCTTTTACTCATTATTTATCCTCTATCAACATAAACCGTCTGCTGATATACGCGTATCACATTACATCAATAAAGGCTCTCCAAATGGTCCTCCAGCATGTCTAGCCATGATAAATCATGGTAATTAGTTTCAGATGTGATTCCTGTGTCTGAGCTTAACAAGGGAAAGAGTATCTGTAGCTACAGTCTGACAATATGTCAGTATTTTAATTTCCCTTCCACCCAGACTCTGTTCAACATAAGCTCACAGTGACTTTTTAGGACCAAAGAGAATGTTTTTATGTTTTTATGTGGCTTATAGAGTTTGAGTGGCATGTCAGATTATGTGCTTCAAGGAAAATTTTTTGACAAATTCATTACATCAAAACAGTTAGACTTTAATTTATAAATTACAGACTGATCATCTCAAATAACCAGATTTGCATATCCCTTACATAGCTAGCTAATGTCAAATAAGTTATTGTGGTGACAGAGTTGCTGGGAGAAACATGTATGTCTGTGCACAATGAAATACAATTGCTGGGCAAAACAGCAGAGATTGTAACAGAAAATAATAATAATAAAAAATCTCCATTCGATTAAACATCAAATAAATCTTCAAAACATAAATGCAAATTGGAATTGGAAGAGTGTGCCACTGCCTCTTTTTAATTTGGTTGCCATTGTAATCCACTGAAGTCTATGTTTAGCTACTGGTATTCTTCTCCAACTTTCTTTCCTGTTCTCTCATTTCTTCTTTAATGCTCATTCACTTTTTTCTTCGTTTTGGCTACAGAAATAGATAAAACTATTGTGAGTTACAGGCCTGAGCACAACTATAAAGGAAAAACTGCAAAGCTGATAAAAGAAGCTACACTGCAATTTTTGAGGATTTATCTGTGACACTGTTTCTTCTCAGCACTTTCACAAAATCATGACTTTTCTATATAAAAAAAGCCTTTTAAATAATAAAGTTGGCTCACTAAGCAGTATTTTATGGAGCATGTTTATGTTAAAGTAAAAATTCTACTGGTTCTAGCTTTTTAGTTTGCTGTGCAGATGCAATGTGTTTCTGTTTGTCAGTCTTTGGAGACAGCAAAGAGAAGACGCTTTGAAGTGAAATACAAAGGACAGACTTGGCTTCTTGTTTTGGGTGCACGATGTATTTTAACAGCCAGATATTTAGAACAATGAGGTAAGAGCTGATGTCTGATGTCTGTTATTAGAGCTGATAAATGGAGGTTAAGTGGAAGCGAGTTCTGGCCTGGGTTTGCACTGCGACCCTGACAGAACCTGACAGGTCATCCATCCCCGTTGGTGCGTGAGTCATCCATCCCCACCATGTTTGGCTTCAAGATGTAACAACCACGCCTCTACAGATGCTCTGCTCAGGATGACTGTGCCTTCTCTGCCTCCTTTTCCTCCTTTTCTCTTCCTCTTCTAGAAACAGGAAGACTTAGAAAATGTCCCTGCACTTCCAACCTGATCTGCAGTCAGCTAGCTTCATTACCATTAATCTGATAAAAGAACTGTCTTTTTTTATTTAGAATTTATTTTATTCTCCTAGAAGTGTTTTTATTTTAAATGTACAGAAACATTTGAGGCATTGAAATTGGGGACTGAATACTGTTACATTTCATCAAGTTTGAAGTTGCTATTTGGACCCCTTAGTACAGGGGTTTTCAAAGTATGAAAGGGTGAGCCCCCCTCCAAGGAGCACAATGCCTGCTGCGCCTGTTGCAGTGGTAATCCAACCTTCATTTCCCAGCTGTGTTTTGTTAGTTAAAGATACACCACTGGATTGTTCCTTTATTTCACTCTTCTACTGTGTATGACTCACATAGATTTTTTCTTCATAAGGCAAAATTATTTCCTTTTATATTATAATTGCAATTAGTAACTGTTTTCCTGCATCCTGAATACATCTATCCTGTAATATGACACATGCTTTCTAGATTGGTGTCTTGCACAAACCAACCTAAACTGGAAGTCCTTTAACTCAATCATTATATACTGTGAGTAAAACATTGTGTTTTGCAACTTTTCATCTTATTTTGTCCCCATTCCATGTTTCTAGCAATGACACCATTATGTGGAAAAGTATAAGCTTAAAAATTGAAAAGGAATCAATGTCTCTAAAATGATTTGCCAGATGTGTCATCATTATTCAGTTGATCATGTACAATATCAAGAAGCTTTTAGCTAATATGTTGAATGCACAAGGAGTCATATCTTCTGTCAGTTCTAGGTTTATAATGAAAAGCTGTTAGAGGCTGCAAAATACTTCAGATTAGAGTCAAAGTCAACCTTCCAGCAGGACAAGGATCCAAATTATACAGTCAGAAATTAAATGATCTAAAAGTCAGAATGACCCAGTCAAAGTCCATACCTAATTCCAATTGAGAATCAGTGAGAAGAAATGAACATTTAAAACTCTCCATCCATTCTGTAAAAGTTTAAGTCATTTTGTGAATTTCAGATTTTCACTTTTAATCTTGCTCCACAATCATGGACTACTTTACATTGACCTATCACATAAAGTCCCAATTAAATGCACTGCAGTTTGTTGTTTTACTGTGACAAAAAGTGAATACTTTTGCAAGACACTGCATGACAATAAATAAATGCTTCTTCTAAGAGTTGATTGGGTGAATAGTTGTGACCCATTTTCTTCCCTTAGCTACTCAAACAAATCTCATATTAGACTCTTTTGAAACATATGACTGAGTTGACATCACATAATTGAATCATCTGCTTGGTTGATTAGGTTTGAGAGGCATGAGGTCATAATGCTGTGTGCTCTGACTCAAATGCAGCTCCCAGCAATAACCATAAGCACAGATAAACTCCTCCATCAAAAGAAGCCATAGGACCCATTGGCTATGCATATTTTAGGACCAAACGCGTAAACAGACACCAGTCAGTTGCTCTTGTAATTATTTCCTGCTGCCTCCTCTGATGAATGAACCTCCTGTTTAGCACACAACCTTGGCTTTGATTCTGCCAATCTGTCACGCTGACACAACAAGGCCTGTCCTCACTGTTTACATCAAAGTGAGGTGGTGGCTGCTCAGCGGAAATCAAATGATTTAATTTGGATTGCGGTTGTGAATATTGGCTGTTACTGACACCACAGAAGTCGAACCTCTCATCCAAGCGATTCCCTCTTTAAGACGGAGCGGAGTCAAAATAGCAGCAAGCAGCATTGTGTAATGTGCCTCTCTGCTCTGTACTGAGCAACAAGAGAACTCAAATCGATACACCTCCCTCACACTCTGCTGAGAGAGAAGAGCAGGTGTTGGTGTTGTTTCCACTTTGTAGCTCATCACATGTGTTTTTTTTATGAAGTGGAATTGTGGCACAGTCTGTGAGATGAAAACATGTGAACCCTACTGATCATACAGCTGAGTAAACAGTGCAAAAGGGTCTCCTTAAATTTGATTAGACACTTAATATCACAAGGCTGGCTGTAAGATGAGGTCCCTGTGCTGGCGTTGCTCTTACTTCTGTTGTACCTACGCCTTCACAAGAAACAACACTCATTGTTATACACTCTGAACTGAGTCACTGTTCATTTAAATTCCTCTTGCCATGTTTGAAAGAATATGGAAGATGTGAAATTAAATAAAACTTATTTGGATCTAGTTTAATCTTATTTTTTAGATTAATTGTTGTCAAACTTTTATGCAAAACTACCACCATACTCTTAAGAGACTCCTCAAACATTAGCTTAAATTGATGTTAAATCACTCAAGAAAATCAACACATCATTACCTATTTGCATGTTTGTAGTAAAAAAAAAAAAAAAAAAAAAAAAAAAAAAAATCAGAGCTCCTGACTGAAAAAGAAACAGAAAAAATTTAGGAAGCCCTTTATATTAGAAAAGATGAGGTTTCACATTAACACTGACTTTCAGATCCAGTATGGCTGCCATGCGTTTAAATTGCTGTGATGGCTCCAGATATACACTTTATTTATTTTTCAGGGTTTCTGTCTCAAAAATGAAAACATGTGGCATCACAAAAAGGAAAACTCAATCTACAGTAAATAAAGAAACACTGCTTTGTTTATTTATCAAAAATCAGCCCCATGTCTTTCGCTATTTGCTTCATACAGACAATCTGGGCTCTCTGCTGTTGCGAAACGATTGCTTCTTGGAGATGTGGACTGTGTTGAGATTTTAAATTTTACCCGCTTGCTACCGTTTGCCTGTGACATTTGTAATGCACCAGTTAGATGCTAACAAGCTTACAGGAAATCACCTGTGCTGTAAAAAAACCATGCTTCAATGCTAAGCGAGAAGTGCCGAGCTGAACAAGGCGGCTATCAATGTTAATATAATATTTGGAAGTGAGACCAACACTGACTCCTCCACTGCCATTGCTAAAGCTATACGCAGACTAAAATTCAAAACCAGCACAGAAAATCAACATCATTATTCACAACATCTCCTTCTGTTCGCTGATCAGCCCAGTTCAAAATCTATTAGAGACAATGCAAGTCAATTGGAGCGAGCCCAGACTATGCTGGAAGCAAGGATTTTTTTTTGTTGAAAAAATGGCCAGGAAGAGAATGGCCAGGCTAATTTCAACCATTAACCTCTAGGACTTGTGAGCAGGACTTGCGAAAGATTGCTGTACTATGAGGCTTTGGCATACACAGTTGCATTTGCAGCCAGATCAGATCAGCAGTTACTTCAAAAGTCTTAGGATTTTCCCAGTACTCTCCTGATTAGTCTGATCATGCGGTGCAAAAACCCCACAATTCCTACTGCTTTTCAGACACAGTCAGGTTGTATTTGACATTATTCTCTCATCAAATCTACAATTTGAGAAGAAAATGAAGCGCAGCATGATAGCCAAGGGCACCTCTTCCCAGTTCATCTTCCTCTGTTTCTACAACAGAGTTCTCAAAATACTCTCCTATCTTCCATGTTTTATTTTAATATATATTTATTTGTATACATGTATTCAAAAGGGATAATGTACATCAATAAACATGTAAACTTAAATGCAAATGTACCAAAAGGCTAGTTTTCATTGGTATTCCCAGTAGGTGATCTAAATAGGCGTCCAGATCAATGTGCTTGAACATCTCATCTCTTTAGCAATTTGGGCTTATTAGCTCTACATTACAGCTCATTTACATTACATTTACCTTGTAAATATTTGGTACCATATGTTCCTCTGAGTACTACTACAGACACAAGTACCACCAGTAGTACCTGTGCCACAGCTCGAGAAACATGCTCTAAATAAACAAATATATCATCGGCGTACAGAATAATAACAGATAATTGATAGAAAACCATTGAAATTAATCATTTCCTACAGATGTTTATTTGTATGGTGTATAGTTATGCCTAGTGTATATACTGTTACTTTCAATAAAAATCTGCTATATTTCCACTAAAAGTTCAAGGCCAAAATATGTATGCCTGTCTTATATGTACAGAACCAAATACACATAACATTTACATAGTTATATGCACATACTGTTCCTGAGCATAAATTAATAATGCAGGCTCTTCTAATGGGATAGAATCCAGAGTTTGATTAATCAAAGAAAGCACAGTTTATAGAATATATGTAAAAAAAATTAAGTACCCAGCCAAGATGTGTATAATGGCTCCATATAGATTTTGTTCAGCGTGGCTGGACACTAATTTGGTTTATGCCAACCAAATTATGCAATACATCTACTACCCATATGCTTCCCAATTTTTCCCTAATTTTACAATTCATAGACATAGGCTGGTTACTGGTATATAGGTATGAAACTTAAAATAGTTATGGTTTGAAAAGCACAAAAATGGATAGCATTAATATATTTAAATATTTTTTTATGAAATCTGAATTTGTTTCCAGAATGACCAGTGTGATCTCTGACTGTATACAGTGAAAAAGGAAAACGTGATCCAACTTTAAAAAAATAATAATAATTTGTTACAAGTAGTCAAATTAGGCTTATCCAAGTAAATATAAGTTTATTAAGATGTCATGTTAAACAAATGTAACTAAAGTAAGTTTGACAAACTTAATTTGATTACATGTAACTGATTACAACATTCTTTTTAAGTTTGACCTCTGGTGGTCCTACCCCAAGTTTTGCTGTGCACTGCTGATTCAGCTGGCTCAACGATGGCTGCTACACTTCTCCCATGGTTACAAGAAAGACAAATTTAACTGTTCAGAATATTTCCAGACGCAAAAGACATGGCTGGTCATGGTGTGGAAACTAAACTAAAGGTCCACCACTTGTCACTGTTTTAAAATAACACCTAACATCCTATGACCTGAATGTCTGTAAAGCACCTGAGTGGAGGCAGGCTACTCAAACAGCTGTAGCTTGACTAGTTAACCAGCTAATACCAGCTTGTTATTTTACAATATAAATGGAAGAACATCAAAAAGCATATATTCACACAAGCTCTTGAAATGTACAACTGAAATTAACAAGGTTCAATATTTTTGCCTATGTATATGTATTAAACTTAAAGTAATAAATTAAATTCAGGGTGCACATAGACATCATTTAGACATGAGTGAAATTGTGTGAGGTTTATTCACTGCTGATTTGCACATATCCATTTTACTTTACTTTTTTATACCAGGCATGGTCTAAACTTAGACTAAGAATTAAAAATTGGTAGAAATAAACACCCAGGGAGGAAAAACAAGGAATTTCATCACTGCAATACTTAATTGTTCAAGGTTCCGTCAACTGGACCAATGTAAATGTAAATACAGTAAAATGGTAGTATAATTATACCAGAATCTAACACCAGCCTATGTCTATGGTGAAATCTTCAGACATTTACTTGTGGGCCCCACAAATAAATGCTGGCCATGTAATATTGATTTAAACTGATAAATTACAGCTCAGTATAACAGAGTGTCCTACAAAATCAAAAACATAATTCTGGCCATCGTTCTATATAATTTGGAAACATTTTTACCAGTTTTGTCCACACCTTCGGGCAGGTAATTGGCTTTATAAGTGGATTTAAGGCATAGAGATGTCTTAAAAATAAAAATGAAAGCATAGTACAGGGGAAAGTGATCTTTGAGGAAAATAGCGGTCCTCTGTTCTCAGGCATGAAATCAAGGTTACGAGTTAGTATGTGCAGTTCAGCATCCATACGGGGGCTCTGCAAAATGAGCTCTCCAGCAAGAAGACCTTTGTGTTAATCCGACCTGCGGCTTTGAGAATGTAAAACTTAACGTTTTTAAATAAGAGAGGGTGCAGTGATGGGTTATAACGGGCGGACCGATCAGTCTCCTCTCAGCTCCGGCTTTAAGTCGGAGGGATAGTGGCTCCGTCCGCGGCCGCCTGCTCGGGGCCGCTGTTTTCGGTCACCGCGTCGCTCTCCTCCTCCGGGGTGAGAGGGACGCTCGTGTGCATGTCACCGTGGGAAGATGCGTTCAGTTTTTCCACGTGCGCACTTTCTGTTTCCGCTGCGCCGTGCATGTAGACGAACCCCCTTTCCGCATAATTGCGCGGGGTTGTGGCCAGCCCGGTTTGGTTCACAGCCATATCAGTCACCAGCACTGTCTGTGTAGAGTTCCACTCCGAGACGCTGCTGTTTGGAGAAACTGCTGAGATGTTCGCGGTGGGGGAGACCCCTTCAGGCACCACAGGCTTCCCAGATGAGGAAGATGCGCTGGTTGGTTTCCAGATCAGACTGTAGTAAATAGCCAGGATAATGGCTGCTAAGGACACCGACAGCACATATGCAAAAACAGTGGCAAGTCTCACCCACTTCTTGTTAGTCTTAGCAGCCATTTTAGCCTTTTTGTCCCCCGTGTAAGTGGCAGGTTTGCCTCTCTCCATGTTGGGCATGAAGTCCCGCTCTCTCATGTTGCCCCTGTTTTTCCCTCGATGCTCCACTACCCCCTCCGTCTTGAAGGTTTTCTCCTGATCCCCTAGTCCAAGGAAAAGAGGAACCAGCGGGCCGAGGAGCAGGATTCTGCGCTGCAGGAATATTTGGATTGTAGACGAATAAATTTCCCCTTTAATTTGTTTGATCTCGCTTCATTTTAGGTACCTGGTGCAGCGTTGCGTTTCATAACGCACATCAAGCATCCACGGGGTGACTGCGCGTTTCAGCATCTGAAAAATAGATACTCCAAAGAAACATCTGGCTGCATGGGCCCACTGCGAATCCACAGGATGCGAACTGATGTCATGCATTAAAAACGATGAAGTCCTTCCAGTCCACACTCAGAGACATGCCTGTCTTATCCAGCAAATGAAGAAGCTGGCTCAGCTAAAAATACAGGCGAGGGGGCGGGCGGTGTCTCTTAAAGAAGTAGCAGCTGTGAGGCACCCCCAAGAGGAAGAGGGGGTGAATAAACCCATCATCTATCATCACCTTTACATCAGGACGATGCATGGAGACCTGGATGTTGCGGAGGAGCTGGGCGGTCTTTCAAGAGTTTTAGATGCGCGCACCCAAGTGGTTAGGATGCCAACATTGTAAAAAAAACCAAAAAAAAACAAACAAACAAAAAACACACAAAACAAAACAAACAAACAAACAAAAAAATCAAAACGATTTATTCATTTTAGTGAAGGAGTTATGTAATGTAGGTCTAAATGTTACACTAGGGCCCGTGTGTCACACAGTTGTCAATTTTAACCTCTCATTAATATGTCCGTCTTTTTTTCCCCCCTCACTTCTCAAATATTTAACGATTTATATCTTCTGAACTATTTTCAAAAGTTAGATCTTTTTTTCCAACCACAAACTTTACTGTAATTTGTAGGGGTTGAATGTGTCAGACCTCACTGGCCCAAAGATGGGGTCTTAAGCAGAATTTGATTTCAGGCCCCTCCTTCAGTATTTATAATGATATTTGGTGGAATCTGGGAAAGGGAGGAGAGATTTAATCGACCCCCTTCATCTATCTCAGAATGATAGATAAATTGCTCTGATCTATTTGTAAACAAAGCAAAGTGAAACACACAAAATATACTAAATAGCATCAGACAGCATGTTTGTCAGCACACATATCATACAAAGATTATTATTTGCAGTTTTACAAAGTAAACTTATCCATTCCTTGAAATCTTGACTGTATTTTTTTAACAATAAATAGTTATCTTTATTAATAATACATGAACAAATATAAAATATTAGATCTCTTGTTTGTGTTAAAAAGTAAACATTTGTGGTAGACCTTCATGGTTTACACTGACTTAGTTTGCTATTGCCTTGGTTTGGCTGTAGTGTCAGATAAAGTAGTGCATCTTTGTGAAACAAATTAAATTACCACAGCCATATTGGTCCCTAGCTTTATTCCTGATGTATAACCTGGTTTCATATAACTTGTATACTTTGGTGAACGTCTTTCCCTTTTGCAACAGTTTACCAGCAAAAAATGTCTTGTACTTAAGTGCATTCTTTCACAAGATAGAAATTGCAAAGTGATTTCTCTGTGTTTCAGCTGTGCAATTACCCACACGAGCCAACATTCAAGTTAAAGTGACAACACATTGGAAGAGGTGATAGTTTCCACTGCCTTGTTTCATTAGAAGGATCAGGAGGGACGAGGGACCATGTACATTGTTAGGATAAACTGACCCTGCAGTGGTTCCTTAAATGTGCCTTCTATGGTCCCTGTTCTGACGCACTGTTTGCACTAGCTATTGCACAGCCAGGAGCTTCATTTGAATGGTATCCAAATACCCGGGGATCCTTTGTTAAAACAGAAACCAGCACCCAACCTGCAGTAATAAATCAGGGAAATTATTCTAAATGGTTGTTGAGGGACAATTTGACAAAAAAAAAAAAAAAAAAAAAATTGATAATTGTTATTGAAATGAAGTTTGAAGCAAAACAACAATCAAAGTAGGTGGAGAGTTAAAAAGAATAATGTCACCAATGCAAATCTTCAAGAGATATAGGCTAAATAAAGAAACTTGAAGAAAACGTGTATTTCTTGTGGAAAGTGTCTCTTAGGATTATTTATGCACGGGTCAGTTCCCTCAAACTACATGAAAACCATCTTTCCACTTATCTCAGCTGCTGTCACAAAATTTGTTTAGAGTTTCACTCAACTGAAATTGTTTCAAGCATGGTCTCTCTCACTGGTGAGGTGACAGATGACAACATTAGCACTTTTTCCATGGAGTTGTAGAATGGCATTTTATTAATGTTCATAGACAAATTGGTGTTTTCATTTATTAAAAAGAGACATATGTATATTTTGCTGTATGAAAGTAAACTAAACTTTAAACTAAAGATTATTTAAAACTCTAAGTGAGAACTATGAACTCAAGTTAAATTAAGTGGTAATCACACTGGAATCTATCCATTGATAACTTTAGTTTTGTGTGTAATTCAAATACACACATTTAAATACATCTGTCTGAAGTTGAAGCTGTTCTACAAATTACTGGAAAAGGGAAAATGTTTTTTTGATAAAGAACTAAATGTTCAAAATGCTAATTAAAATCAATACAATTTAACATTTGTCAACAGTTTGTCAATCATAAGAAGCCTAAAAAATGGTTTTCACAGATTTGTTCTTAATTCAGTTTTTGACTTTAACTAAAGAAGGTTAAGCAAATAGAGATAAAAAAAATCTCTGGAACCGTCACTAATGAACTTCCAAATACAAAAATAGAACACATTACTGAGACTCAAAATTTGACTGTGGTAAAATCCACTGAACTTACTGGACTTCTGCTCAAGCTGTCCCATCTTGAGATGGTGTTTTTTTTTTCTCAGATGGTGGTTTTAGCATCTGAGCTGGTGGTAAAACCATAGTTTTTATGTTGTCCCTGAAGATTCCTCATAACTAGACCCATGGTTCAGTAATAATATTTTTTGAGTACTAGTCTCTCTTGACTGTCCAATTAATTGATCATTACATATTGGATTTTAAGAATCTGGTAACAGTCCAAAATAAAATGATCAGTGTTGGTGTTGTTGTATTAAAAACATGATTTCTGATGTGAACAAATATTATGTTTAATCACTTGTTAACCACACCTTTTTGTTGGAATATAAGTCACTAAATCACAGGATGTTTGGCTTCACCTTTCGCTTTGCTATGTGTCTTCCCTTAATTTGCAATGCATATTGACTTAGGGTGCGTCCTGACTCTAGGCAGATGGGATGAACTCCAGCTTAGTACATCTTTTAGATTCAGATGGAGTGGTAAGATAGTTAGTGGGTATAAGTATGGTGTATATTCAGTTTTTATTTAAGCTTTAGTTGGGCTAGAGGGACAGAATGAATAAGAAAAGATACTTCCTTGACCCTCCAGAGGTCAAAGACTATCTGGTGAAGGGAGAACGCTTTACCAAGTGGTCGGAGGTGAGTGAACATTTTAGTAAGGAAGAAAACTGGCTTTCATCTGAACATCAGTTCATCACTTAACTCAAAGTCTGGTACATCTCAAGTGAATGTGTGCCGCAACAAGTGGATTGTTTAAAATCAATACACATTTAATTAGTGTGAAAGCCAATTCCCTCGTCTCTTCCAAGGACACGACAAAGACCGTTCCCATCACCATGAAGATGGATCCGAAAGGTTTTTATGTCTACTGGATAAACCAAAGCAAGGTAATACATTTTTCAGCGACTGAAATGGCAACCAAGATTCAGTCATTAAGCCAGTGAGATTAGTGTTTTAGAAAAGGCTATTAGTGCAATCCAAATGATAGCTTCTTAAAAAACCTCTCAGTTTAATTGCACAGTTTTTGTTTACTCTTTTTGTATCTGAGCTATAAAGTTGGCAAGCTGTGATTGCAACCAGCTCACAGCTGGATCGCAGTGTTCAGAAAGCTGAGAATTATTTTAAAATGTGACCTTCATGTAGGTGGATTTTGTTGTAGAGCTGATGCATTGGATTGTGTTAGACAGAGTATCTGCTTGTATTTGAAAGGCAGTTGAGCGCGTCCCAAATTCAGACGGTGAGTAAAATTCATCTGATTCCGATCTGTGAAGGCTGTGGGATAACTCACAGCTCCTTTGGCTTCCTTCCCTCCTAGGCAGTTATTGATTACTGCTGACGTGCGGCTGGACTGTGATCCCCTTTGTTTTTTTAGATTCTCAGTCTTCCAGTGCCCTGCCCTGCTCATTAAGGTCAACACATTAAGAAAAAAACAAACTGTGAGACCTAAATATATGGCTCAGCAGAATAACAGCATGTTGTTGCATGTTACTTTCAGAAAGCATAGACAGATAATATTCCTACAGGTGAAGTAAACCCCATAGATTTTGTTGTGGTATCTAAATCTGTGTTTGGCCCAGTGCTGATCTGAAGAGTTTGTGGCAAGATATGACTCTGTCTCTTGTTTCTAGGAGACAACGTTCCTGGATGTTGCCACAATCAGGGACACAAGGACAGGAAAATATGCAAAACTTCCCAAAGTAAGTATTACTTAATGACTTTATTAAATTATTTAATAAACTGCAGTTTCTTTGGAATTTAGTCAAATAAAAGTTGTTTCTTGTATAGGAATCTCTGCATGCATGCAAATATGGGGTTGAGCCCTTAGTTTGCCCAATAATTTGAGGAACATATTTGCATTGCAAAAAACAACAGGGGACAAACACACAAGGCTTTCTGCCCAACACCAGATGAAACACACAGAGGCACTGTGCACAAAGAGACCGACGCACACTCTGACTAACTCATGATCCATGTCCTCTGGGACTGGGCTTGTTTTTCTTTTTCTTTTTTGAGCTGAAAGCTGCCAGTTAGTTGCAGTTCATTTCTAGTCCTCAAAGGCCCCCACTGAGTTGCAACATGCAGCCGTCCATCGTCATGCCTCACCGAGAGGGAAATGTGTTTCCCTTGAGAGTTGCATAATTTCAGTCAGGGTGGAGATGGACGTACATCTTCCTATTTGTCCCCCAGGAGCATTTGGGAAGCTGCTCCAAGGCTGACGTCATTTCTGCATCACTGAAAGAGGAACCAAAGTGATTGATTGTGGAGAGGTCTTGGAAGGTCCCACCTAAAACATGGAATTGCTTTGTCCTGTGTGTTGTGTGTGAGCCCCTATGTGAGATTGAGTCTTTCTCTCTGTGTGTGTGTGTGTGCGCGCGCGTGTGCTTGAAAGGATTTCAAAGTGCTTGTGTGCATGTGTTTGCATATTCTGGTCACCATATTTGTTTGAAAAGGTAAATCTTCCTGATATCCACTGTGTGCAGATTCAAAATGGCCTTTATTTAGATGGGTAAAAAAAATCTAACTTGTAATTCAAGCTCAATAACTAGCTAACTAAATAACTAAAATTATGACCAATCAAATTTTGATGGTACTTTTGTCTTTTCACAGCATCCAAAAGTCCGCAATGTCTTCAACCTGGACTTCCCCGACAGTAACCACCTTGCCAAAACACTGACCATCGTCTCAGGCCCAGACATGGTGAATCTGACCTATCATAACTTCTTTGCCTCAAAAGAAAAAGTGACTCAGGTAAAAATAAACCCCTGCATGAGTCTTTTTGTCGCTTGTTCCCTGAAATGGCTTAAACACAGACGGAAGCCATCTGCCATTATGCAATAATTCGCTGCTTCCCCTTTAATAAGGCACTCACATCTTCCTTTTTAGCTTTCTTAGACTTTGTGGCGCCATCATTTATATTCAATCAGCTGAAATAAAATTACAAATTTTCTTCATTCAAATACATTTACCACAATGTCCTGAACTACAGCCATGTTCACACCATCTAGTGGTGAAAGTGTGTAAAAAAGAACATCAACAGGCACTGATAGTCTTGCAAAGCACTGTAAATCTCCTCTCTCAATTACTTTGAATATAATTCACCATTCTGTGTATTTTTCTGTTCAAAGAACTGGGCAGATGACATTCTTGCAATAGCATACAATGCTGCAAGAACTAATGCATGCAGACAGGTTTTTCTGGAGAAAATGTAAGTGAACTTAACATGACAATGGTGTAGGTGTAAATAAAAATAGCTACTGCATAAGAATGAGCTTTATCTTTACTTGCACTGTGTATTCTAATCAAAATTTTATGAAATCAATTTCAGATATATCCGCATTTCTCTTCAGACCAACAAGGATGGCAAAATCCCAGTGAAGAAGTATGTTATGATATAACTGTCTCACCGTTTGCATTGTGTGTGTGCATGATTATAGTCTTGCCTAATATATTGGTTGTGCTTCCCAAAGCATCTACAAAATGTTCCCTGCTGATAAGAAGAGGGTTGAGAGTGCTTTAGCTTCAGCTCACCTCCCCAAAGGAAAGGTTGGACACCAAAAAATACCTTGTTTTTTATTTTTTTAAATCCTTCCAAGTTTCAGTCTATGCCCAACTATTTTTTAGTTTGTTTTTTTTTTTAACAAAATGTGATATGAAAATCTAATTTGTTTCAGTATGACACCATCAAGCCTGATGTATTCACTGAAGCTGCCTTCAAGACCTTCCTGACAAATCTCTGTCCTAGACCTGAAATCTTTGAGATCTTCACTTCATAGTAGGTCATGTCATTGTTTTTTGAAGAAAAGAGATAAAGTTATTCTGGTCTGGCTTTTGGCTTTTCTCAACACCGTCCAGCCTAACAACTGGAAGATAGTGGACTGTGAAAAGGTTGAGCAACATGATGTTCATTGTTTCACTCTGCACTCCAGCTCCACCAAGCCTACCATGACGAAGGAAAATTTCACCAAGTTTCTGAATGAAAAGCAGCGGGACTCTCGGTTCAATGAGGAACTGTTTCCACGTCTACGGCAAGACCAGATCAAGGCCTTGATTGACAAGTATGAACCCTGCACCACTAACTCCAACAGAGGTAACAACTCACAGAAGATCAACTTCTTGCTTCATTGATACTTTTGAATTTTTGCTGTAATGGTTTTTCTATCAATCTGCAGGTCTGATCTCTCCAGAAGGTTTTCTGTTCTTCCTGATGGGTCCAGAGACATCAGTAGTCATGCAGGACAAGCTGGCCAAGTGTCAGGACATGACCCAACCAATACCCCACTACTTCATCAAGTCCTCCCACAACACATACCTGACAGGTCAAACATTGACCTGACTCCAGCCCTAAAATCATTGGAGCAAATCTTTAATTCTACTACGTCGTCCTCATTTTTTTTTTCCATTAACAGATATCCTCCCCCAAGTTCCATTTGCAAGTGAATTTCCAAGTGAATGCATTTGCAAACTTTAACATATGTTTCTTCCTCTCTCTGCTTAGCTGGTCAGTTCTCTGGCGTATCGTCTCCAGAGATGTACCGTCAGTGCCTGCTGTCTGGATGCAGATGTCTGGAGCTGGACTGCTGGAAAGGAAAGCCTCCCGATGAAGAGCCCATCATCACCCATGGCTTCACCATGTGCACTGAAATCCTTTTCAAGGTACTTCCAGCTGTTGTTGGCAATATTTGGGGGATGGACAGTTTTTGCACAAAACAACATGAATTCTCAAAAATGTGCAACAAAAACAATATTCTCTTAAAACACATGAGTGTTGAGTCATTAATTCATGCTGACTCGCTTGTTTAAAATAAGCTAAATGGCCATAAAGCTTTTCAGAGTTCACAGTAAAAGACAAATACATTAAGGAAGGCAGGCGTTATCCTCTTACACTCAACACTTCCTTTTAAGGACAACTGCAGGGACTGAGGGGCCCAAGTGTGGCTTGGTTTAGTTTATTTAAGTTTGAGAGTGGTGCTCAGCTTTGAAACAACTTCAGCATTCACTGTGTTTTTGAAGATTTTGAGACAGTTGTTAGAGAAACCAGGGTTCATACTATTTGGAAATAACATGAGGCTTCTAACACTGACTTTATGCTTTTATATAAATCAAGAGCAATACATAATACAACCTCTTAAATCAGGTAACTTTGTTTATGACTGGCAGGATTTAAAGTGTACTAGCCAGGAATGGGCTAGATTAGGAATTCTAGGAAGGTTACTTGGAAATTTTGGGTAAGTTATACTACAAAATTAGAAAAAGTAAGTTTAATGCTGAAGGAATATAAATTAGACATTCTGGAAATCACCAGAAAGTAGCCAATAAATTCTAGATAGGTTCTGGGAAAGTAAAGAGTAATTTCAACAAAGGTGTTGTGTCGAACAACAACATTTCTGATGAATATACTGTATACATAGATCAATACTTATTTATACTTTGTGTCATCCACAGGATGTGATAGAGGCCATTGCTGAGAGTGCATTCAAGACCTCAAAATATCCTGTCGTTCTCTCATTCGAGAACCACGTGGACTCGTAAGCTTTCTTTAAGATCTTTTTTATTATTTACATTATCTAATAATTTGCCCTTTAAAAAAAAAAAAAATCCCAAAAACAGATATTTATAGAACATAATAACAACATATTTGGACCTTATATCCAGATTTGTATGTTTTTCTGGTTTGTTTTTAGGGTTAAACAGCAGGAGAAAATGGCAAACTACTGCAAAACCCTGTTTGGTGACGCTCTGATGTCAGAGCCTCTGGAAAAATACCCTGTAAGCTTTCTGTCAAATAGTAGATCAAGTTGTGATCTATTCTATAAGAAATTGTTAAACAAACCTTTTTTAATACATTAGATGCAAAAACGTGTTTTCATTCAGAAACTCTGTGTAATTGACAAAAAAAATATCAGTGTAATTTGTGTAATTATTTTGAAAAAGACAAATATTTTAATATTTCAACTTGAAAAGTTTACTTGAAGTTGTTTACTCCCTATGTCTTGTATCAAGCTGAAGCCGGGCCAGCAGATTCCAAGCCCATCTGAACTCATGGGCAAGATCCTCATCAAGAACAAGAAGGGCAGCCATGAGAAACCAGCCCAGGTTAAGAAAACCAGTGCAGCTGCCACAGACCAGACTGCTGCTGCCGTCACCGTAGAGACTGCTGCAGCCGAACCCACCCAGGATCCAAATACCTCCTCCCAGGATGCAAGCAACCCAGCAGCTCCCACCCAGGAAAATCAAGGTCCACTCTAAAAATCCGGTGTAACAAAATACTGAAATACAGTCCAGGTTCATGTGTTTACAATGTATTGATATTATAATTGTGTGTTTGAAGCTGAGGGAGAAGCTGCTACAGAAGACAATGAGGAGCAAGAAGATACTGAAGAACAGGATGAGGAGAAAATGAAGACATCTGATGAGGTAAAATACTAAATTTCTCCTTGAAGAGTCCAAACATCAGTTAACTTCCTGTCAACTCCCCAACAGGGCACGGCTGGACAGGAAGTGACTGCGTATGAGGCGATGTCATCCATAGTCAACTACATCCAGCCCAACAAATTCATCTCTTTTGAAAATGCCAAAAGTATAACATCAGCTCATATGACATAAGTGCATCTTTTTCAGTTCTTTAAAAGATGCAAAAGTCAGATTTTTTTTTTCTCCTGTTATTTTCTTTTTTCTTCAGAGAAAAACAAGAGCTATGTCATCTCATCTTTTGTGGAAACCAGAGGCGAGGCAATGATTTCCAAGACTGCTGTTGAATTTGTCGAGTATCCTTAAAAAGAACTCCTGCACTTTAAAAAATTCTGGAAAAATACAGGTTAATAAAAAAGAACAAATTAAGAAACTTGAAAGTGTACTTCCTAAACCTTATTTTATAGATACAACAAGAGACAGATGAGCAGAATTTACCCCAAAGGAACAAGAATGGATTCTTCCAACTACAGCCCTCAGCCTTTTTGGAATGTAGGATGTCAAATGGTGGCCCTCAACTATCAAACAATGGGTAGATTTAAATAGTTTTTCACGTGACTGATAAACTCACAGATTTTCATTTGTTCACCACTGGAGGTCAGTGGTGTACCTCTTTGAGCTACACTGACCTCTGCTGTTATCTGCATCTCACAGTGCGGCTCACTGTTGCTCCTGAAACTGAAGCGAGGTGGCGTATTTGGGTCTTGCTTCTGTGTATTTTCAGATTTCCCCATGCAGCTGAACTTGGCCTTATTCGAATTCAATGGCAGAACGGGTTACCTCCTCAAACATGATGTGATGCGCCGCAGCGACAAAAAGTTCGACCCTTTCTGTGACAGGATTGACACAGTGGTGGCAAGCACATTAACCATAAAGGCAGGTTCAAAGCTTCTTATTATATTTCTCTTTATGCATTGCTGGGTTGTTTTTGTGTAATCTAATTTGAACACCAAATTAGCCTCTGTAGTTCTGGGAAGAGTGCTCATGTTTTGTTTGGTTTCAGAGTTCAATATCTGCTTCCAGCTGTGATGGAATATTGTTTTCCTGGTATTTTATCAGACCCTGCATGACATAAAACCTCACCTCTTCTTATATCGGCTCGCTCATCAGCATGCATGGGCACAACATCAATCATCAATCCCATAATTCAGATTGTACCTGTGTTTTATCAGATCTCATGCACCTGTCCCAACAGATCTATTCAGGACAGTTTCTTTCTGAAAAGAGTGTGAAAACCGGGGTTGAAGTGGAAGTGATTGGGTTGCCAGGAGACCCCAAGAAGAAATATCGCACCAAGTGGTCCACCACACCCAATGCCATTAACCCGGTGTGGAATGAGGAGCCTTTTGTTTTTGAGAAGGTAGGAACAGTAAGATGGCTCCAAAGAGTAAAACATGCAGCTCAGCTCTCAGACTGAATATGTGTGTTATTTAGATCTTGCTTCCAGAAATGGCTTCTTTAAGAATTGTTGTTCATGAAGAGAATGGCAAATTTGTGGGACACAGAATAATCCCCATCGATGCCATCCAGTCAGGTCAGTGAACATGAGCTGCTGAGGCTGCTCTTAGTTCAAAAGGGGTTGCTGTGTTTTTTAAAATCACAATTTTTATTTGTGCCCTACAGGCTTCCATCACATCTGCCTGCGCAGTGAGAGCAACATGCCTCTCACTCTGCCTGCTCTCTTTGTGTACATAGAGGTCAAGGACTACATCCCCGCTGCCTTTGCAGGTGCTTGGCTTTTTGTTCTGTTTGCAAATTAGAAGGTTAAAATCTGCTGTCTATGTAACTGCTAACAAGGGGAAACACAATAGAGATTGCTACATGTCAAAAACCTGTAATATTATAGAAAATGTTTATTTTTAAAAAATTCATTAGGCCTGTATATTTTTCATATTCAGAGTAATATATCTGAAGCTTACACTTTGGAGTAATTTTTATTATCATAGCTTCTAAAAAAATTAAACACAAAATGTTTTTTGTTTTTTTAAATTATAAATATAGGAATATTGTGGTCAATACAATTATAGGAAATATTACAAGCAGACAATCTCTAACACTCAAGTCAATGTTAAAGCTGAAAAGAAATGTTGCATTTTATTTGGAAATCAGAATCCCAGAGTCTGGAAGAAGTGCTGAGGTTCAGTGCAAAGTTTCCATCATCAGTGATGTCTTGGGCAGTCATGCTAGAGACTTGAAAGGCTATGAAAATGCTGATTTCATTTTCCAGTAGTCCTTGGAGCTGGCAAACGCATGGTAAAAATACCAACACCTGCTTTAATCACCTTAATTAATTGTAAATCTTAGCACCATAGAGAATCAAAAGGGTGATATGGAAAGTGGGGTATTTCCTTAGCCCCTCCACAAAGACACAAGCTCGTCATTTCCATGCCATCTTGTGATGATGCAGGAAGTTCCTGCATCAGAGCGTGCAATATATATAACAATAAATATAACAATAAGCTAACAGATAAAAAAAGCCTATTTTTTATCTGTATAGTGTTTCATTTTTTAAACATTTTGATTATATTCTTATTCACTGGAATATAACATATCCCAGCAAACTGGGATATGTTATATTCCAGTTATGTCCCAGTTCACTGGGATATAATATGTCCCAGTGAATAACAACATTAGTGTTTCACTCCTTCTCCAGATTTCACAGAAGACTTATTTAACCCGACAAAGACCTCAAAGACCCCTAAAATGGTAAGATGGTCTTATTTAATTTTCTATGAAAACATCTGGCAGCAGTGATTCTGTTCCTGGAAGATGACAACCTCTGCTGGGTTGTTCCTGTTCTGTTTTCTAACCCCTGCAGTCTTCATCCGACTACATCTCGCCCTATGAGTTGCCTCTTGCGGATCAACCCTCTGCAGGAAACGGAAAGGAAAATGAGGCCCCTGCTGAAGGTAATAACCTCTGATTTTGATCCTTCTATGATCACTTCCTGATTTATGATTCTTTTACTTTTCCAGAAAAGGCTGCATCCGAACCTAAACCAAACACCAATGAAAGTACCAGTCAATTGCAGTCTCCTTCTGAAACCGGCACAGAGGAAACTAAAGAACAGTCTGAGCAGTCTCAAAGCCCTGATGCCGCTCCTGCTAAAGATGATGAACCAGATACAGGAAATCTTGAATCTCAATCTCCTCCTGAAGCTCCTGCACCCACTGAGGAGGTTGAAGCTGGGAAAGAAGTGGACCCAAAGTTAGAGGCAGCTCGTGAAGCCAAAGAGGAACTAGGCACCGATCCTGATGCAAACCCTAAGAATGACAATAAAAAAGATTCTGAGGCATCTGCAGCAGCTTCTGGAGAAGACACTCCAGCAGAGGACGCATCTGTGTCCCTGTCCAGCTTGCCGACAGAATCGACAGGATCAAGTGACTCATCTCAGTCTCCCGCTAGTAGTGAAGGTAGCAATAAAGTGTTTCACGTGCTGCATCAGTCACATGTTCCCTCCTCGTACCACGCTGTTAATAAAGCTTTCGGAAAGACAAAATATAAATCAATCTTGGAAGTATTTTGTTGATTACATTTTATTATGCCCTGAAAAGATGGAAGACTCCTGCAACTTTTCTCTCTCTTGTTCTGCTGCAGAGGCTTGCACAGTGACTGTTGAGCAACTCACACAACACAAGAACTATCTGAAGGTCATCAAGCGTCAGGAAAAAGAGATGAAAGACGCTGAAAAGAAATATCAGAAAAAAGCAGAAGATCTGATCCAGAAATACTCTGACTCTTTCAAAGCTATCAAGAAGAAGGGTTCACTGAAGAAGAAAGAGTATGTGGATTTTTTATTATTTTTTTTCAAATGAAAAACAGCAGAATGTTTCACAAAGCAAGTGTTGATGATGCCTACGTGTTCAGGGATCGATTGGCTCATTAATTTGTGTTGTCCAGGCACCAAAACTGTTCTTCCTGCAAAGCAGTGCTGAATGTTGAAGCATATTTGCGCTGAGCCACTAAGAAAGTTGTTGCTGTTGTTTTTTTTTGTCAAGGTCATTAGCAAAATTATTTTCGGAGGTATGCATAATGTTCTGCAACTAACATCCTTTCCTAGCTGAATATTAAATGATGCATAATATCACCAGATGAGTTTTGCCCGCAGTACTTTTTATGCACAAAGAATCAGCCTTGGCAAGCTGTGCTCTTATTAACTCTTTCTTCACAGATATGCTTTGCTTTGTTGTGTTCCACCAGGGGAGGAGACAACTCTTCTGACAACAGTGTGAAGAAAGAACGCGTTCAGGAGCAGAAGGACAAAATGCAGACTGAACTACAAGCTCTGTGGACGGAACAGTGCGATCAGACGAAGAAAAAAAAAGAGCAGTGTGCAACTGAGGCAAGTCAAAGACAGTTCATACCATCCTCTGTAAAAGTGGTCACGTATTTTATCATTATTTATTATTTATTTTGAATGGAGAATAACAAAGCAATCTATATTTATGAGGTGGAAAAAGATGCATAATTTTATAAATCATTTTTCTGAATTTTGTCAATTATCCACTACTTGTTGTTAGTCCGTAACACACAATCGTAATAAAATACATTGAGATTTGTAATTGTAATGTGAAAAATTCTGAAATAGTTCAAGGTTGCGAAACCTTTACTAAGGGACTGTAGTTTGAGAATTACATTTAAAATGAGCCAAACAGTGTCAGTCTGTGGCACATGCAAGCTTTGAAAGTCTTTTTTTGTTGTTGTTATCGTTTCATCTTCTGCTTCTACAAGAGCATACGCAGGCAGCAGGGGGATTTCTGCAAGCCGAGATGGACAACAAGCTTTTATTTATATGGCATCAGAAAGGCTTTGGAAGTGCTTTTAAGGTGACTCACCCTGTACCAAACCGAGCACTCTGAGACAGTGGTTTTAAAAACAGAAGCACACTTTAGCAAGTGACAAACACGAGGACTCATGAGATGTAAGCACAGAGTGGAATAAAAAAGACATTAGTGCTCGAAGACCAACCAGAAAATCTCAATTCAGGCTCAACAGTTAGTAGATAAAGATAGCTACTCCACTGTGTACACATCAAAAGTTTCCAATGTTGTCATGAATAAATAAATAGAAAAAAAAGGGTAATGATATATAAGCAAAGTTATATCAAATTTCCATGCTAGAAAAAAAAAACAGGCTAAAATAACAGCAGCTCTTAAAGTTATTAGTAATAATATGTAACGCATTGACACTACGCAACAATTTGATGCCCTCTTTGTTGATTTCTTGAGGTACTGGATTTATTGCTAATGCATAGCTTAGTGTTTGAAAAGTATTTGATTGACAGAACACAACTTCTAAATACCTCAAAGTCAGTAAAGCTGCACCTCAAGGTTCAGCACCAGCACCACTTCATTTTATTCTCCTTTTTAGTATTAAAATTGTCCAAAGTTTTACCTTTATGCTGATGACACCTAAAAGTATTGTAATCCCCACACCATGACAGGAACTCACCCAATTATGGTTTTAACAGTTATCAAAGTCATGACCTGAAACTTTAAATAAATACAATTTGTTTTTCAAACTCTAAGCGTATAATGCAATTCTCCCTCAATCACTGTTTCAAAAGACTCAAAATAGATTTTGTGTCATGCTACAGACACTTGAGTATTTTAGCTGATGATTCTCTCTCTTTTACCCCACATGCTTATCAGCTGGTCAAAAGGCCAAAATTAAAGCAAGGTTTTTATTTCAGGGTAAAACTTGCCTTTCATTCGAATTCAAAAAGATTGATTGCTACAACCTTCCTATGAATCATGGACATTTTGGATCTGGATGCTTCATTTCAGTGTCTGTGTGCTCTTAGGTCTGTATCACCCTGTTCTGAAGCCAAATAGAGTAAAATTAGTCAAATTAGAGGTACTGATTTTACCTCATTAACCCTTCCTTGTTCATTATATCAGTGGATGGTGATTGAAAGCAAAAATGAACAATCTCCTTTTAAAGAAATAATTACATATCATCCTGAAATGAATTATTAAATGGAAGATATTCTGAGCTTCTTCCAGCATTTCTTTGAATGGATTCAAACTGAAGTCAGCCTGACATAGCCATGCAAAGTAATATTACCTTATTGTTCAGCTTTGTGCTTCTTTATTTGTCCCTAAAAGGATAAAGCGGTCCATTAGCCATTTTACTCCATAGTCATAAGTGGGTTATTTTTGCGCTATTAGATTATATCAGGACATTTGAACCAATTATTCTGTTATTCTATTATTATAAGGAGAATCTTAAAATTAGACTCTGAAAAAGAAAATCTGAATATGTTTCTAATTAAAGCTCCTCTCATATCTAACAACCACTCACTCATTTCTCCACTGTCTTTATTGTGTGAATTCTGCCTTCAGCAGCTAATTTTATCTCTCTTTGTTGTGTTTCGGGGATCATGAGAAAACATGTTAAAAAAACTGTTGTTATGCATGAGGCTAAGGTTCTCTTTCCAAATCGCCAGTCTACTTAAGGGCACAGTGGCTCAGTCGGATGATATTATAACTCTGTTCAAGCTCATTTTTCATAAATCACCAGCTTAAACATCAGAACTTAAATTTAAAGCCACTTATGTCTCATTTAGGCCTACATACTGACAAAAACTGTATCATTTCTTTGTTCTGCTGCAACAGAGACTTGCTAAGCTTTTGGAGATGGCCATGGAGAGACACACCATTGAGCTGAAGACCCTGGAGAGGTACGGTCACATATGCAAAACAACTGTGACATGATGCACACATCAAGAAGGCTTTGCCGAGTTCATTTGAGTCTAATCCTTATCTCAAGGCTTCAGTGTGACTCTGAGTGTGTGTGCATGTGTCATCTGAGGTGAAAAACGTGACATTTGGCAAAGAGAATACATCAAACGCTGAATGAATCACCTCAGCAGGCGGGTCTTCCAATGTCCTTGGCTGGCTTATGGTGTTAGGTGTGTGTTGTCCAAAGTCCCCAGTGGGCAGATGGTTAGTTCAGGACAGTTATAATCCAACAGGTCTTTCAACAACAGCAGGGAAACAAAAGCATCTCTGAAAAGGTCACACCAGAAACACTCAGACCTGCAACTCTTGCTTAAAGACTGATTGTTCAGAAAGTTATTATTATTTATTTATTTTTTTGCATTCTTTATTAGCTTTTTCTTTTTATCCATAGTGAAGCCAAAGAAAAGAAGAAAGCTCTGAAATGTTCCTCCACAGAGAAGTCAAAGTAAGTTCATGGTCTTAATTGCTTTTTCTTTTTCTTCATAGTTTATTAGTTTTGGCATGTGAAAATGAAAGGAAATGAGAACTTAAGCAATAAAAAACAACTCAATCCTAGGAACTAGATTATATAAAGTGCAGGTTTTTTTTATATTATTGTGAAGGTAATCTCATTTATTTTATCCTCATTTAGGCTGAAAAGGGCCATGAGCACTGAGATGCTGGATGAGACCAGTCAGTCTGAGGCTGCTGTAAGTAATCAGCTATGCAATAGTTTTACTGTAAATACATTGTAATATGTATGCTAATCTGCCAATTTATTAGGTACGTCATGCTAGTACTGCATTTGACACCCTTTTACCTTCAGAAATGATCTTATTTAATTGTGGAATATATTCAACAAGGTGTTAAATATATTATGTTAAATATATGCAGTACATGGACCAAAAATCTTAGAAATTTTGGTCCATGTTGACATGATGATTTTACATAGTTGATACAGATTTTCTTGGTTTACAGATGCTTAATCTGTACTAAATGCCCAAAGAGGGCAAAGAAAACAAGCCTCACATCATTACACCACCATCGCTGTACTTTTTCTGATTTGTCCAATTTGGGACTAACTTTTTGGTTTACTACACCTTCGGTAAGGTTGAAGCACTCCAGTCTAAGACCTTATTTGATGCCTGGACTATTAAATATCTAAAATAACTATTTTTTTGCTCATTTACATTGGTGCATTGAACAGATTATTATTTTCAAATTTGTGACGATGAAGTGCTTGCATATTTGAATCAAACATGGACGAAATTTTACCCTAGGCATGTTAAAGCAAACATGTTCACATCCCGTACGCCCACATGTTGCTTTCAGGAGCACATGCACACATTTGTGACCCATAAGTTCTCCCACGCATGAAAGAATCTACGCATCTTGTCAACCCACAGTAAGATCTTATTCTCTAGCACACTGACAGACTCTTTTCACCCTTTGAATAAAGTGCAGCAGACCCTAACCATAGGCCAGGCTTACCCATCACTCAGAAGCTGCTCACAGGGAACGAGTTAATGCATGTGTGGTCGATGAGTCACTCAGCTCTGCTCTTGTTCCTCTATCAGCTCACCAGGATTTAGATCTGATGCATAGGTTAATGACCGGGTCCTTTTACTGGGCGCTGCAACAATTGACTCAATCTGTAACTTAAAAGAAAACCCTCGCTCTCCCTCCCGCACCTTCTGGTCACATTGCAGTGCAAGCTGATCAACATAATCAGGATTTATCCATTAATTACCACGACTATTTACATCATTATCGCTTGTCTAATCAGCAGTGGCACAGTATTGAGTGCTGGAGTGCAAGGGCTGAGCAATCTTACTGAGCAGGACCAAACTGGCAACTTAACTGTATCGATCCTCTCTCTCAGGTTGCGTCCCATGGGGATGTGTACATACACTGTCAGGAAGAAACATGAGCAGATAAACTATTTACAGACAAAACAACTAATCTGTATACCCCTCACACTAAATAAACACAGACATGATGATTTTCATGCAGTGTGAAGACCACATGCAGTGTGAAGACCACAAATCAATGGAAAATGTTTTGTGCTTTGCTGTGTTACAGTCTGCAGACTTCAGTCCACAACAAGAGGCACTGATGAAGAAACAAGCTGCTACCCTGGAGGAAGTCAAGGGAATAACTAATCAGGTACACACACTGACATCAAGAGGCTCAGGATTTTTCACAGAACAATGAAACTGAACTAGGGATAGCTACTTCCTTTCAGAAAAGAATTGATGCCTCACTAAGTTTTTTCACATTTTATCATGCTGCAAGCATAAGCTTCTATTTTTTTTAAAATAATTTTATGTTCTAGAACAACACCTATAATATGATTTGGAAAGAAGAGACTGAAGAAAGGAACCAAAGAACAGACTGAAATTTCTGCCCATTCTTACTGAGAAAATACTCCAAACTCAGCCGCATTGGATAGACACTGTCAGTGGACATCAACTGACCATTCTTGTGACAGGTTTCGTGTTGAGTTTAGGTTTGGACTGACAGGGTATTATAAATATACTGTGATCTAATCTCTGGTTCTATGTTTTGGGTTGCTCACCTGGGAAAAGAACCTTCACTCCAGTCTCTAATCTTTTTAATATAAAAACTTAAGTTAAATTTGAATTATTATAATGACTTAATGATATTTCATAATGAATCTTTTACACAGAATGTACATTATAAAGTTTTTAATGTTGAACTCATAGTTGTAAATTGTCCTGACTACCTACCATAAATATTGTGCTTTAACCTACGGATCCCAATAGTTCCTTAATAGATCCCTAAAATTTTATATTAGTAATCTCTATTTAGTGCTTCTAGTGTATGTGTCAGTGTGACACATCCAGAATAAGTGACAAAATAGAAACAGCTGAACAAACTCCCACAGCTGCAAATGATGTCAAACCTCTTCTGGTTGCAATGGTTCCCTTTGAATCAGAGGAATTTTGGCAGCTAATGCCGAGAAAAGAGGTGCGAGATTTTTTAGACATTGACGTGTAAAGGCCAGATGGATGGTGGGTCTCAACAATAGTATTAACCTGCAAATGTAAATTCTGATGTTATGAGAAGCGGTGGGTGGAAGTGAAAGTGCAAATAAACAAATGGAGGAATAGGGAACGCTCAATGAGAGCTTATCCTTTTATTACAGCTGGTTTATTTTTCATTTTAATGGAGTCAAAATTCTTTTTAAAATCAGTTCCTGGCACATTTTTTTATTACCATTATCAATGCTAAAAAAAATCAAACTGGCAGAATAAAAACAAAAATCCCTCCCCAAAATTTTTTAAGATGTAATTTTTCAGTGCAGAAAAATGACCAAGCCTAATTTATTCGTTCACAGAGAGGAAATATCAAGTCAGCGTCACAGGATTAGGAAACATTGTCAAAAACTGATCAGGACCCACTGAAAAAAAGGACTGTAGCAACTCGAGTCTGACATGGGATTTCAAAATGTCTCAGAAAAATATGAGACATTCCACTGCAGAGAGAATAGCCGATATGTCCCGGTCTCACAATGCAAGCAAATAAGGTTATGCTAAAAGAAGTCTCCAATAACTCTGAAATGTTATTACAAAACCTTCAGTAAACTTTTGCTTCTGTTTATATGGAAATGCATCCCTCAAAAAATAAGTAATAATTGAAACTTAAATTTCATGTGTGAAATGCAAAGAGCAAAAACAAGCAGGCAAAAATAAATATTGTTAAAGGCCAAGGCTTTTGCAATATTGTTGTTGGGACAGATAATCCTGAAGTGTGATTATTTGGACATCATAACATTAACAGAGCATTACGCCAACTGTGAAGCACAGAGTTGGAAGTGTCATGTTGGATTTTCTGCTGCAGGGTCAGGTCAACTCACTCACATCTATCAGAGGCTGCTTGAGGAAAATGTGAAAATACCTGTCAAAAAAAAAAAAAAAAAAGAAGTTAATCTGATATATAAAGGACAGTTTAGCTGATTTTTTTAAAGAAAATAATTGATTTAAAACATCCACGTTGGCTCCTCTCAGGCTAACTTTAGTCCCCCAGTTTAAATTTACACTAACTGAAGAGGCAAAGATAATTTGTTTCTGCAGGTCTTATTTTATCAGTTCATACATTTTTAGCACAACCTCATGTCAAGGTCCTGAACTATTCTTTCAATGCAATTTGATAATCACTGTTTGATGAATGTGTTTGCAGCTAATCCAGGAGGCTCTGAAAGAGCATGCTCAGAAAACGAGGTCCATGTCTGCAGAGGTCAGGAATGCTGTCAACGTCTGCGTTGGGGCACACTTCCCAGAATACGTCGATGAAGGCGGAGACAAAAAGCCTCCGTGTGAGAGCTTTTATGGAAATGTCTTTGTAGGATAGATGTACTTTCATCTCTCTGCTGTCTGCAACTTATGTTATCAGTCTGTTATATAACCTAGAACTGGAACATTGTTACAAAGTAGACAACGATTGTTAGCCAAGCTCAGAGTGAATTTAAAATATTAGATGTGATATTTGTAGCAGGAGTATCTTTTAGGAAGTTAGGAGCCAGTAATGTTCTCTTGTCTGTATTTTATGCCAGAGGTAGGTGGTTTTGAATTTTTTTCTTTCTTGTAACTTTAGAGATTACAGTGAAAGATCTGCTTCAATAATAAACAAAAGAGCTGCAGTTTCAGTCTCCTTTTGACAAGGAAATGTAGCCTTAAAGTAGTTTAGAACTGTCTTCAGGTTGAGTGCCTCCCTTTGATTGTTGATTTTACATGTGTGATTTCACTTACTGCTGGAACATTATAGACAGTTTTAAAGGAGCTATCTCCCATAAAGCCTTTACATTTTCTTGTGCAAACCCCAAAAGGTCTGAGATTCACTTCCCCCAGGTAAAGGGCGTTTACTTCAGGACTAATTGCGACCACAGATCCAGTAGCTGACAAACTCACTGGACTGATTGACAGATGGTGTATTGTCAACTGTAGGACTAAAGCTGATTCAATATTGATTGTATATCATTAGGTTATTTTTGCTCTAAGTCGGCTGTTGGTTCAGCCTCTCCTAGGTTGAAATTGAACTTTGCCCTGCATATTTTACAATTGTGGTTTGCAATTGCTTTGCTTTGTAATAATTTATGCTTACTAATTAGAAAAGAAAATTTATGCGAAAGTGTAAAATGCTATCAAGAAAAAGGTCTTTGTCCATTTTAAATGAAAACAGTTCAATATTTATGTTACCATGCACTAGGAGTTTTTTAAAATTTATTTGTTTGAGGATTTAAGTATTTGAAGAACTTGAAAGTAATGCAAAAGTGACAAAGTTAAACAGAAATTAATTCATCATTTTAAAAGTAACATTTTCATCAATGGCACAGATAAGATCAATTTCAGTTTTCTGAACGTTTCCTGATTTACTTTGCAATGACTCTGGGTGATTATATAATTGCAATAAATGTTCATTTTCCTGCTCTTTGAATTAATAAACATACATGTTCACTCAATACATTTTTTGGTTTAATTTACATATATTAAATTCAGAAAAATTAACACAGTGTAGACCTAATTATCAAAACTAGTGGGTTCGAATCTGGTTTGGATATAATCAGAATGAAATTTTAGATAGCACAGATGACAGTAATGAGGTACTGTCAGACACATCCAGAATACAGATCACTGATAAAATCCTTACATCAGTGTTGCATTCTACATAATAATGTCCAAATCTAGCTCAAAAAGGGGGGATATTTCTTTTTACCATACCAGAAAAAACATAATCTATTACATTGCAAAATGTTTAGCTTTTCAGATTTCACTTTTTATAGATTTATCTTTGAGTAAAATTAAATTGATATCCCTCTGAAATAATGTAATTTTTCACATAAAATTATGCTTTCAAATAACAACAACAACAGCTTTCTGGGTTTGAATGATGCAACATGTGGCTCTTAAGCCAAAATTATACAGAGTTCAGCATTATGCTTTTAGAAATAAGGATTATGACAACATTGCTATGTGTTGTTTTAATGTAATAGTTAAACATTTTCCAACTACCTCTATAGGCAGAGTTGCTTTCTTACACTTCTAGCAGCCATACATTATTAAGTGGCATTTTTCTGGAAATCTAAGGTGTGCTTCAGTCAGCTTTGTCACTCTGTGCACACATACACACATACACGCCCACGCCCGCACACACCCCCACACACGCACACACACACACACACACACACACATAGATATATTATGCCGATTTCAAACACTGCATGTTCCTCACCAACCAACAAACAAAAAACAAGATAAATTTTAAACTACTTGATATGTTGAAAAAAAAAAAGAAAAAAATCTAATTAATCAATTAGGTTTATCTAAAATAAAGCCCTCTTCAGCCCCTGCATGTCTAACACAGATTGTGATGGCTTAGGAGGAAGACCAATTCATTAATATGTAATTATGAGTCATTTATACAAATTAGCACTTTATTTAGACCGCATGGTGGGAAACACCACACACTTGCAGTTATGACTGTTCTGTGTGGTTTGAGTGATTCCCTCTCTTTTGAAAGTTTTATAGATGAGTAAAACTCAGAAAAGAAAAGCTAAGATTACATTTGGAATTTCTTGTTATTGTGCCCTTATGTGGTCCTAAAATGGTAGCTGTAGTGCGGAATCAGATGTGCATCTTCCAGTTACACATATTTACACTCTGAACTACAGATGACTGCTATCTGTACTCATGAGGTTGGTTCATTCAGAAGTAGAAATCTGTTGATTGCAGTCCATAAAGTTTGTTCACTTGAGACCGAAGACTCCAGGTTTTGTTGGTTTCTTTTTCCTAGCCCTTCATAGCTCTAAGTTTGTAGGTGCATTCGGAACATTATGGCTCGACTGACTCGCAGTAACACATAATTACGATGTTTTTTTCTCTCCAACTAATGCAAGACCAGTGAATCAGTGGAACAAGTGCCGCAATAAAAGGCATGAGGATTACAGCGAATGCAGGTAAAAACCTCTCAAACACAGAAACATGTTCCAACTTAATGTCAGCTCCATTAACAGTGCATGTTTCTCAGTGAGAGGCACTTGTTTCCACTCACATGCATGCATTCATTACTTTTTTCAACTAACTACCTACAATAATCTTTCCATTTAGTTTCTTTCAGTTTTTTCGTCCTCTGTCCCTCCTTTCTTCTGAATTAAGTGACATGAATGACTATTTTTTTTTTAAAGGAGGAATGGGACAAATCACCAGGGGAAACATCTTGTGCTCGAGAGTCCTGCCACCTCATGCGCAGCACAGATGAACAGCTTGGAGTGTGAATCCAGTCACCCCTGAATCACTCTGGCTGATCTTACATAAGGCAAACACACGGTGACTGTCTCCTTCAAGCTACAGAGGATCGGCCCGTGATCTTTATCCATCTTGATTGGACGGAAGTCCAAAAAAATGAGGAAAACACCTCAAACAGTAGAGTGCTCTGCACAGATTCTAGCAGATGTCAAAAAAAATTATAGTTCCTTGCATTATTAACTCTACCCTGTAGCATTACAGCTAGAAACATACAAACACATGAACTGAGAAACCTAGGGAAATATGGGGGAGCTGCAGAGAATGTCAATTTCTTTTTTTCCATCAAACAGCTGGCTAGAGGAAAAAATGACTAAACTAAACATAGAACAACTTCCAATTCAAGTTGTTTGAGTTTAAGGTATGTTGCAAAAAAAATTGTCAATCTATTCCAGGCTTTTCATGTGAAAAGTCTCAAAACACTTGTAGTTGTAACATAAAATCTCATAAACTCCAGATAAGAAACAGATTGTACTTTTAACTTGACAAAGTGGATAATCTTTAAACGGCATAAATATTTTTGTGCAGCCCAGAATGAGTGAGAAAAGCAAAATCAACACTTTTTATTTTTTTCTTATGGTCTGTGTTTAGTTATTCCACTGAGATCAAAATTATGCAACCAAAACCTGTAAATAAAAGATTTAGAATACTCAGTTACCGTGAACATGCAAACTGTAAATCTAAAACAATTCTTCTATTATAAGCTTAGAGTTGTAAAATAATCTGATGCATGGGTGACCATATATCTCGGACTGCTGTTTCCTGTCTGAGGAAGCTGACGTAACCCACAGTCATGATCCAGAATCATGGCTTGAAGTGGATGCCATCCTGAATGAATACTAAGTACCCACACCACCCACATAAACACCACCTGCTGAGGCTTCGCTGTCACAGGCTGCATCAGTCTGTTGATAAATTTTTGTCCCTTCAAAGACAACAAGAAATGTCAGTCGGATTTTCAGACATGATTCGAATTTCATTTTAGAAGCTCCTTCTTTCTGGGCTGCCGTGTTAAAAATCAGAATCATGCTGTTGACGAGTGCTCCCTGCACTTTCCATCCTTTCTGTGACATGAGAGGCTGTGAGAGGTGCCTTCACCTTCTCATGGATGCAAATCTTCACATTTATGGTGGTCACACTTAAAAACACAGGCATGGCTCCCACACACTTCACAGTAATGATATAAAGGCTCGCTAATGGCAACAGGATCAATTTTCAAACTTCTTTGGTCCTTTTTTAAAAGTTTGTGTGTATGTGTGTGTTGTCTGGTTGTTATAATTAGACTATTTTGTTGCACAATAATGTCTTCATGGTTCTTACCTCTCTTGGGTTAGAAGCATCTGTGTAACCATTAGTTTAAATGACAGAGACACGAGAGAGGCATCAAGAGACCGCCAGCTGTCTCCACGATTATATAATCCTAAAAGATGCTTGACTTGAAGTGCCGTTATAGTGCATACAGTCATTTTCTGCAGTGTTGTTTATAGTTTGTGGTGTCTGTTCCTTAAAAGTGCAAAATGACACAATTTTATTTTGAATAATTTAGAATATTCGTACTTGTTGAAAATAATTTCTTGGAATCAGACATCTGGGAATGCACAGATGATGCATTATAGGGAGAATACTCACTAACTTGTTTATTTGGTGTGTAAATTCAACTCGTATTAATACAGATGTTTCACATCTGTATCATCCTAACATGCTTAAGAAGCAATGAAACAAATATCAAAATGCAAACATTCGGTCTTTTGAAATAAAGAAAGTTCACATTGTCAAAACAAAAACACAATTTTTAGAAAAACAAATACAAAAATATTTTGTTTTACCTTCTAATCAAACGTTTGGTGTAGCCTGTTCAAACAAACCCACAAACTTCAGATTTTAGGAGAAAGGTCTTCACTTTAAGCAAGTTCTAACAGTGTTTAAATGAAAAACCTGCAAGTTAGTAAATGGTACCAACTAATTTGATTCTACTTGAGAAAATGTCCAATGCTTCCTTGTAAATCTATATAATTTCTTCTGATAATTGCATTGTTTTTAACGGCTCTGAATTTGAATATTTTTCTTTAAATATGTGTTTTATGGTGGTTTTAATAGTGTCATTGTATGATTAGGTGCACTGGAAGGTTGCCACAGGAGATTCAAGGATTTCTCACCAAAGCAACATATTATAATATGATATAAAGATAAAAAGTTGATTTTACATAATACCCCACTTTAAGAAACTCTGCTATATGTCAGCAAATATTTATTTGGACTTATACAGGAATGTAATTTAAAGATAATTTTGCTGTCTTCTTGCCTTTTTATGCTTTTTTTTTTCTTTTTCATGGGTTCAACAGTTACTTATTTGATGTGTCATACTACTTTATTTTACGGCATTTTATTTATGGATCAATTTGTTATGAATGCTTTGAATGTTGGAGTACTTGGCTTGCTATAAACATCTGGTGTGAATATGTTGTGAGTGAAATATAAAAACATAGACATAGTTGGTGTTTATTTTCCTTGCTGTAAGTGGAGCAGATGACTCAGTAAGGTCTAGTTAAATCCTGCAACCTCTAATAGTATAAGGACTCTCCACTTGACAATGAACAATGACAAAAGCACTCTGTTCATATTAAAAATGAAATTACTTCAACAAAAATAGACAAACTATTTTTTTAAAAAGTCAGCTGTCTACATGCTTTAGTCTTATACTGACATGTCAGTGATGTCAATCCACACACGTGCCTCTTGGCAAGGACATGGAAAGGCATGTCTGCTAAAAATATTCCTGACAAAGTGTGAAAATATAAAGCAAAGGTACTTCTAAATAATATTTTGAGATATGTTCGGACGTAATGAATTTATGACAAAATTAACAAAAAGTAAAGATAAAATTCATAATGAAAATAAAACAATAAAGCATTAAACAATTTTTAAAGATAATTACAACATAAAAAACCTCTGTGGACACAGAAAAACAAACTTTGAAATGACAGTAGAGCTGTATGGACACATTCGATATAATGTTTTATGCTAAACTGCGCAGCAGCTGGAGTTTTACACCCACCATGTCAAGACGACATGCATTTCATTTGAAGCACTTAAGGCTGCTGAGTCACCAAGTGGCTCCTTTAAAAAATAACAGGCATATTGAGAGTTCATTAGAAAAAGACATGTTTTTGCTGTTCCTCTGCTCACTGAGCAACGTGAGTGGCCGAGCATGTGGGAGCGAGAACAGATATGGCCTCGAGGCCATTAGGTCATCTAAGAAGAAATGAAATTCCTCCAGGGAGCTGCAGAGTGGGCTGCCATTTACAAAACATTTGTGTCTTGAGTTGAAGACTTTCTGATATTGCCTTACTCCAATGTTCATGTGGCTGTGTAGTTATATGCTCATATTCATTGTGAGGTGGAGGAGAGTGGAAAAAATGTGAAATCATTACATATTTAATGTCAAACTTATCTGGTTTCTTTTTTTACTTGAGATGATAAGATGGTAGACTACAATGCTAGTATTTGAGCTTCCATTTTAAATGAAACATGGCACCTAATAGCGTCTTAAACCCTGCATGCACTTGTTCCTCAGTTTATTTCCTCAACTTTGAAGTAGCCAGAGCTGTCATTTGCTTTTTCCACTGTGACAGTGCAGCACACATTTACTCCTGGTGCTCCTTGAGTGTTGCCCAGCTCTGCTCGCTGTTGACATGAAACAAATACATTAGTTGTCCATTTGTTCAATTTATTGAGCTGTCAGATTGCAAGCGGGCCCGCGAGACCACAAATGGCTCCTGTCAGGCGGGAGATGGAGAGGGAGCTCTGCTGCGCTTCATCTCTTCCTCATCACTGCAGGGAAGGAGTTTCCATCAGACCTGAGAGATTAAAGAGAGCTACAAGTGGCTCTTTGGAAAGAGGGCTGAGGCAAAATGTGTGAAAAAAAAAAAAAAAGTGTTGTGGATAAGGATTGACTTTTATTACTTGACACCGTACCGCTGCAGGACCTTGTAGCAGGAATAGGAGAGTTGAACTGAGTTAGATCATTAATCAAAGTAACATCCAGAAGGTTTTCACGATAGCTTAAAGGTCTCTAGGAGACAGTAGATAATTATTTCTCTCATTGGACCTGGGATGAACGACATCATTTATCAAAGTCTGGATCCATTTTATCTGTAAACCTAAAAGAAAAGGGAAAATAACAGAAATGCAACAAGTACATAAACTGTTAATATTTCTGATCCAATACTGGGGAACGGTCTGGGAATCAGATTATTTTTGTTTGGTCAGAGTTGGAGTTCCTGACTGTACTTTTCCCAATATTTATTCTGCCACTAGTATAATTCTCTTATGGATGTTTAGCTTTTGAGATTGTTATATGCAAAGTGTGTTAAAAACAAGAATTATTATTATTATTATTATTATTATTATTATTATTATTATTATTATTATTATTATTATTATTATTATTATTATTATTATTATTATTATTATTAATATTAATCAGATAGATTGCCTTACAACTTCTTACCAGTAGACATTATGAACTGAACTTTATTGCTTTTAGTTTCTTATTGTAGCTAGTATCTAATAGGTCATGATGAGTTTCAATATTTTTATAGAACTTTTTTTTTTATATTGTTTTGATCTTATTGTTTGTCTTATAAAGCACCTTCATGTAACATTTATTGTGACTTGATGAGAAACCTGTATTGACATAAGATGACATACAATTTCATGTTAGACATGCCTCTAGCAAACCATGCTCATGGATACGCGATCACTTTGTAAAAGTGTTTGTCATTTCTCTTTAGATAAAAGTTGCTTTAAGTCTCAGAAAAGAGTATTGCAAAGCACACATATCTCTGGTTGGAAGTAGGAGTCTAACTCAAGATCTGAGACATGCACTTAAGGCAGGGACGTCTTATTAAGTTTTAAACGATAAGATAGGAACTTTCATTTTAAATATTGTCAATATGGACAGTATTTACATGGACCCAAACAGTTCATCATAACAGCTTCAATGCTGAAGGTCTTTTTCACAAGTCTGAGTCAGAGAGTGATAGGTATGCATATGTGTCTGTCCATCTGTGTATGCACAAGCACATAAAAAGTCACTTTTAGAATGTCCCATTGATAAGGAAGTAATAGTTAACGTTTTCTGAGCAAATAATACAAATAAAACTACCGTACACTTGATTTTCAAGATGCAAGCTCATCATCCCTTTAAAATTTTAACTTCTTTAAAACAACCCCCAGACCATATATCCTTTTCCCCATATTTTCTGTTTCAGCACCCCTTTCTGTAACAGAAAATGCTCTGTTAGTGTTAATTTACAGTTGTCCACCATGTCTGCTCGGGGGATGATATTAAAGACCTCTAAGCTGAAAGGCTGAGAGAACAGCCTGCTGTTTACCATCTGGTTGAGGCAGCCAGGCAAGCACGATTCAAGGCAATAATTGCTGAGAGCACAGGCTGCAAAGACAGTCCGGGGTCGGCCTCATAGCCAATAACATATCAGTGGCCTTACCGATTGCTCCCTGTCACTTCCTTCACTTGCAGCCCTGTTACGTCTCTATAATTGTCCTCCTCCGTCCTTGTCTGCTTGGTTGTTTTTCATCTTGTCACACAAATAAAAAAAGTCAAACAAATCCCCCTCATTATTTATCATTCCATGTAACCTGTAATTACATTCAAAGAGCTTTTATTCAGATTTGAAATTTATGTTGGAGCTTTTGTTTTTATAAAATGTGACAAATGTGTTTGTGATGTGAAACAACAGTGGCCTCATGTCAACTTTAGAGGTGATGCTCGCACCATGGTTACACAGTGACAGCAGGCCAGCTGCTGCTTCTTTCCAGGAACAGGAAGCGTGTGAAATTTCAATTCTCCCAAGACTGCTGAGTCCTTGTATCAAATCAAAGGGGCATTAGAGGTACTGGGCGGACACACAGGCACAATTTTGTCCTGGTTGAATGAGAATTCATAATTTCGGTGCGTTTGTCCCTGCGGGAGGTTTTATCCTCGACTGATCAAACAACAGAGTTTCCTGAGGACACAAAAGTCTGTCTGCATTTTGTTTTGAATTTGAAGTGTTCAATGATAACATATTCTGAGAATGTCACTACATCTAGCTGAAAAAAATATCCTCGTAGCAAATTGGTTCAGGGAATGGAAACAGAAATGTTGCATCCTGTTTGTGACTGTCCAACCCAGGTGATAGTCTTGCCAACATCATTATAAGTTGGGCTCAATTAGCATGCAGAAGATAAGGATGGCCCTGGAGACTGTGGGCATGTTGAGTCATTGGTAAGAAAACATTTTCAGCAACTAAACTTGGTTGTTATTGACTTTGTTTTCAAGTGAACTCAGTTCCCTTCCTTGTGCCCCACACTAATTTAATCCCAAATGTTACTTTCAAAGTTGCATCAACAAATTTAGAGTTTCCATTTCGACATATTTTGTGATTAACTTATTGTTGCTTGTGCAGTTATGAGACAGCAGTTTCCCTAATGGCTAATCAGGACATTTGGAGTTGAGGATAACACCTTAATTGACTCAGGCTTTAATTTCTAATCATAGATTCAGAGTGGCTTCGGCACTGGCTGGGCTGGCAGTGAATGGGAGATCAGGTATTTACCACGATATCTCTGTTTTATTGCATGCATTTGTCCAATTATGAAGTCTCATAGCACAGACTCATTACCATTTTGAATATTTCATTCACATTTCATTCTTTTCAGTCTTTTTTATTATTATTATTTAACACATGAAGTGGTAAAACGTTATGTATGGAGGAGAGAATGACTTGCTTGTAACACCCTCAAGGTGAGAGCTAATAGATGAAAGAAGCTGAATACCATTATATTGGTGTAATTTAGCTAATAATATTTTTTAATAGCATCCTTCTATTCTTTACCTTCCTTCAGCGGCTTATTCTTGGAGATCCCAAGGGCTTCCCTGGGTGGAAGCGTTATATAACTCAGACAAGTTCAGCGTTCCCCTTTGGGCCATTTCCCAGTTTAACATACAAAGAAAACCTCCAAAGACAAGCCCCCAGGAGGCTTCCTTCTCAGATGCCCTCAAGCTTAGACCTTTACCTGGAGGAACAGCTCTACACCATATATCTAAGGCAGAGCCCAGTCACCCTGTAAACCCTGTAATTATATTTAAAATATTTTGGTGGCACAAAGTTTGCTCACATAACCTACTGGTCACCAGGGAAACATTAAAAGCTAATTGGATGGGGTTAGAAAGCCACCATAACTTTCTTTAAATATATAATTATGTTTGCAGCAATTTCGACTTTTCTCTCACTCCATCTGCATTTCTCACGTCTGTGTTGCAGGCACACTCTAAAAAAAACCTCCAACAAATTCTGCTTTTAAAGTTACATTAAAAGTAAAAGAAATGCATAAATTACGTTCATATGTACAAATATGTACATTTCCGTTCCAAATCCACACTTTTCTTGGAGACTGCACACAATCACATTTGATTTAACAGGGACACTGAACCCTGAAGATGATTTTTAACAACTGTCTACAGATCATGAAGTTCTTTTACTGGAACTACCAGACCCTAACAGAAAATGGCACTTCACACACAGATAATAGGAAGGAGCCAAAAGTCTTCCAGCTTGCACAATAACTCAAGCACAGCTTGAAGCCTGCCTGAAGATGCCTGCAGTCAGAGCAGATTACTTCTATTTCTGCCTTTAAAAAAGCTGCCAAATGCTGAGTGTAAATGCCTATAAGAAGTCTTTGTTTTGCTTTGTCAAGCTCTGAGAATTATTAAATGTATGCTAAGTTTTACAGCATGACTCCTGTTTGTAATTTTGTGATGCTGCAACTTTTCATTTGTAATTCTCCTGGAAAAGCCTTGGAGGGTATTAATGGTGACATCAGAATAATGTGGGGAAATGAGCAGCATGTCCCAATGAGATACCCTGTGATAGAAGGTTATGTCATCATCACCATCTCACTGGAAGATAAATTTGCCTGTCTGCTAATATATTGACACATTTGTCAGATGTGATTTCCAGAGCAACCAAAGTCTTCAACATTTTAACTCTTGGGTGAAGGTGATAATCTGCGACTGACCAAACTTTAAGAAATCAACAAAAGAAAAAATACTTTAAACAATATTTTACTAACTGGAAAGTCTTTAGTGCATGAAGTGAGACAGTTGAAAAAATAAATGCACATCATTTGTGAGCTTTTTCTGACAGTGATGTTGTGGCGCATGCTCATTAACGCAAGATCACCTCAGGGACGATGAGTTCACTTTAACAGGTTATTGTTTTATGTGCTTGTGTGCAGAGGTGAAGGATTAAGATGATTAGCAAAACTAGTACAGTGCCTTTCCAAGGTCTTCATTCTGCTGGAAGATTATTCACATTTTACCACAAGACAACTACAAACTTTAACGAATACATGACATGTCAACACAAAGTGGAACACAACTGTGAAATGGAAGGAAATACAATCATTTATTTTTCAATTTGAAGAAGTGTGGGCATTTTTATTTTTCTTAATCACGAGTCAATGCCTTATAACTTTCACTGCAGATCTTCTTGACCAGCTTTTTACATTGAAGATAAAGAGTCTTTTTATCCCCATTTTCGATTCTTGCTTGCCTGAAAAGTTTTTATTGCCTTTTTTATTGTTGCTTCATTGCTGCATCTCTGTACCATGACAAAATGAATGGAAAGAAAAACATCCTTCAGGCAATGTTGCCATTATGGAACCTTGAAAAACGAGCAAGAGAAGAGCATAATTTGATTTGCAGCTGAAGTAAACTATGGACACAAACACAAGGTTGCTTCTTCTTTCTTATCACTTTTAATCTTTGAAATTTAGTTTCTTGTCTTTTTTAGATGAACACAAGTACCAGGGTTTTGGAAGGTTATTTGCTTCAAACAAAAATAAAAAAGATATACTATTATTTTACAAACTTGACATGAAAAACACTGGGCATGTTTTTCTCCTTGAGTAATTATTCTGTTCAAATAGCATATATTTCTCTCCAGGCAGAGAGTGCTCAGGCTGAATGGATGCTGCCACTGCATAATGGTCCTTAGACGTTTGTTGCCAAGGAAACGTTGGGAGGGCATGTGGAGAGGGAGGTATAAAAACACTGGCAGCTCCACTCTGACTCTTACTCTGTGGTGAATGCACGCTGTCATCACAGAGAGGTGTTGGACAAGTCGCCACACTTTCCTCTTCTTCATTTGTCGACTCATCTCCAGCGCGTGAAAGATGATGAGGCCAAAAGATCTACGCCAGGGCTCTGGCACCAAAACCTTCCTGGATGCAATGCACAGCGGTAAAGTCCACCTCGCACGTTTCATCCTGGACGCCTTGGATGGGCGCATAATTAACTCTAAGACCGAGAACAGTCGCACGCCACTCATGTACGCTGTGTGTCTGCAAGACCCCGGGACCAGAACCAAGTTCACACGGCTGCTGCTGGAGAAAGGGGCAAATGTCAACTGTCAGGATGAGGACGGCCGCACAGCTCTGAGCCACGCCTGCGAGATGGGCCACTTGGACGTTGTCAAACTTCTGGTGCAGTTCAATGCTGACCCGGATGTCTCTGATGCCTGGGGAAACAGTGCCCTCATGTACGCTGCCTTTTCTGGGCACAGCCAGGTCCTGGAGTTCCTGGTGAGAGCTTTCAAAAGACTGGGACTGAGGCTAGACCGGACCAACAGTGCTGGTCACTCAGCTAAAGAGATTGCCAACTTTTTTGGGCACAACCAATGCGTCCAGATTTTAAATTTTCCTTGCAGAAAGAGTGCTTGCAAAGACAATCCACTTGTTGATGTGGTGACGGCCGTTGAAGTAGAACATCGGCTGCCCAATAGGCTCCCCAGGCATGTTCTTGAGAAGTTTTCCAAGCAAGCAGCGGATGAAGAGCAACTGCCAGATGTGTTTCAGAGACAGACAAAAATAGGAGAAAGCGGCGGAGCATGGAACCGTTTCAGGTGTCCCAGGAGTCAATCTCAAGAGGACAATCATCAAAACAGCTGGGCTCTGCCTTCTCAGATAGAGAAAAGCCAGGCTGAGGAGGATCACAGCATTCTCTTTACAGCCAAACAGCTGCAAAACTGCCAGCTTAGAGAGCTGAAGGGGTCAAAAATGAACCCTGTTGGTGAGCCGAGGCAGAAAGACGTCAGTCAAGACATTCGGTTTCCAGAGCAAAAACAGGAGAGTTTTCCACTCTGGGGAAAGGCAAAGTCATTTAACCTGGACCTTCTGAGCAGCAGAAAGCAGTCCTATCAGGGTGATATGCATGACATGAGGCTGTCAGCCAGCAAATTAAAGAGAGCCTCACTACAGGATGACCGATGCTTAATAGACAAGACAGAATATCAAGGGAAACCCGGGGCCCTGACAAATGATGGCAGCCAAATCACTTCATTTCCTAAACCTCTTTTAAAAAGCAAGACTCAGTCTGGGAAGGCACTCCAGGAGAAAGTCAAGTCACAAACCGAGGAAGCTAGAGACATGGCCCCGTTCAGCCGAAGAGGGCAACAGAAGAGGGGAAGCCTCGGCTCAGTTTCCAGACATAGCAAACTCCTTTTCCCAAGAGAGGAAATGGAGACGGAGAGGATCCCGGGCCGCGCCCCGGGGTTCATGGGCCTGGGGACCAGACTGCTGCGTCGCTTCACCGCTCCAGAGTTTATGAGGATGGTGATCGACTGTTCGTCTGGCTCCTCGAACGGAAGAGGTCGGATGTCCCGCTCCGAAACCTACCCTCTGTCGCACACACACCAGCAGGTCAACAGCCAGCCGAGCGTCGACAGCATCAGTGCTGTGAAGTGTGAGTTTGAAAGCTACTCCTCTCAGTCTACCCTCGATTAGATAAAGGACAATTACCAACAAACAGAAAAGCCTGGTTGTGCTGTTTTTTTATTGCCCTTTAAATTTCTCAATTCTTTGATAGCTTATGTTTCTTCTTAAGAAAAACATGTACTTTTTTGTTCCCAGTTGTTTTTGCAAGATTTCTATTGGAGTATAAAGATGTTTAATGCTGATTACTTATTTCCAACACATGTTATGCTACAATATATTAAAAGTTAATTATTTATAGATTTTATGCTGTGATTTTTTTTCTTTTTGGATTCTTATCACATGGACCTAAATGCATTAAAAAATTGCTTTTGTGTTTTCAAAAAAATTTATTTTGCTTTAGAAGATTTTGTGACTGTGAAAACATGCTGAATGCCTAATAAAACTGTAAACTCTTGTACTTTTGTCCCATTCACTTGTATTTTTCTTCTCGTATACAAAATAGTAAATCGAGTTGCATTTATGGTTCAGTACGCATCATTTATTGATTTATACAAAATTAAAATGCATTGCTCTCTTTGCCACACAGGAGTAGAAATACATGAAACTAGTGTATCCGTGTGGGATTACAAAGACTATGTGCAAAGTGTTTTCTGGGCAGGAGGGTGTCCTGCAGCACTACATGCCAGGCCTGTGTGCTTTGTCTAGGCAAACAAATGCAAAAACAGTCCCTTATATTCACACACCCATGCGCACGTGCACCCAGACACACACCCACCCACCTGCACACACACATCGTATTCAGGATCACTGCACACATCTTGTGGTTTTTCTTTTTTCGTCACATCTGTCACAGTACAAAGAGGGTTGTATCAACAATGACGTTGTGTAACACACACCTGCTCCTTCACGCATACTTACACTATGCTCACATTTTATGAAATAAAAGTAAGATTCAAACTTATCAGCGGTAAGGACCCTAATATACAGGATTTCTATTTACATTGTTAATGTGTCTGAGTATGTTTTGAGTCCATATTTATTAATTAATTATGTAACCACATTTGCAATTTCACATCATACAAACAACAAACAACACCTTTTTTTTTTTTTTTCTTTTTTTTAGAAATAAATAAATATGTAAAAGTGGAGTAAAAGAGGAGCGTGGCGCTGGCTTTTTTCCCCCAGTAGTCCAATAGTAGCAGCTGGGCTTTTATTTACCCATTTATTATGCTAATACAGGAGAATTGTCTTTCTCATCCCCAGTATGTATTCAAGCATTCACATCAGGCCAGGTGTGCCTCCATTTGGCCATGCAAAGAGTGTATTGTTGTTCAATTTTCTCAACAGAATGGATGTGTAGAGGTACCTTTATCCTGCCACAATGAGCTAATGTGGTTTGAGTCTAATGAGTTTGCACAGCTTGCATTAATGCCCACTAAAAACACCACGAAGGGTTTTTAGAGTACCACTTATTTGGAACCTGTGTGAAAGACAGATTTCTGCTGTCAGTGCATCAGGCTGCATATCGTGTTGATACACACTGAAAGTTGCAGGTAGCCAATTTAGTTGAGAGGTGATGTCTTGCATGCTGCCTTTAGATCACTCCTGCAGTGCTTCTCACATGCCCGAGACCATGCCGCATTTGACAAACTATGTAGCCACCATGACGGCGGCAGCAGAATGCTCCCTGGATCTGCTTCTGGGGGAACGTCGGCCCCGTAAGAAGAGCTGGGTCGTGGCGCTAGTCCTCTTCTGGAGTCGTACAGTACAGGGCAGGCTGAGGTTGGCCCATTTGGGGACTTTGAGCTGAAATGGGTCAGCAGCGAGACATGCGTTTCCGATACTGTTCCACCAGTGGGACCAGGCACTGAGGTGAACCGCTCTGTAGCAGGAAGGGGTGCTCCAGCAAGTCGGTAGCGCTAGCCCGCTCCAGAGGGTCACGGGTCAGCATGCGGTCCAAGAAGTCTTTGAGAACTGGAGAGATCTGGATTAGATATAAAGATAAAGAATGATAAAGAAAGTGACTCTACCAGAATACAATGGCATTTGTTGTTGGAGATATGACATGTAAAATATGCAGCACATTGGCCCTGGGAGACTGGAGTTTTACCTCCAGATGCATGTTAAAGATTGTTGTCCTACTAAATGGGGAACCTTGATCCAGGTCTCAGGTCTCAGATCTAGCAAGATTTCTTCCAACAACGCTTTAAATTTAGTCTATTTTATTATTCGATCAACTCTAAAATATGTTTTCCCCTGTCCTTGCTGAGGAAAAGCGTCCTACAGCACAATGCTGCCATCACCATGGCTCATTAAAGAATATGTGCTGATCATTGTCCACCAAATACTGTGCTCATCAAGATTCATTTAAAAGAAATGAAGTAAAGCATGAATAAAGTAGGACTGATATGAAATGTATCAACTGCACCTGTGTACATGAAGTATACATTTTTAAGTAAACAGCAACCTCCATGTAAGTGTTTATCTCTTCTAATACCTGGCTGACATTTCGAACGGTTGGAGCCGGCTCGTCTCTAAGCCTCTTCATTGCTGCTACGGGCGTTTCACTGAAGTATGGGGGCTCTCCGTCGACCATCTCCACTACCATGATGCCCATCGACCACACATCAACCTGGTGGACACAAAAGCGTATAGCGTAAAAGCTCTGACAGCACAGGTTCATCGTCAGTGGGTTTCTCCTCACCTCTGTGCCATATGGTGATTTGGATATGACCTCAGGAGCCATCCAATAAGGCGTCCCTACTAGAGACTTCCTCTTAGGGATGTCCTTACTGATCTGGGCACAGAAACCAAAGTCTGACAGCTTCACCTGGGGAGAGCCCAACAAAATTACACATTTACAAAACTGAGAAATCAAAAGGAAGGGGACAGGCAGGAGGTGGGGATGAGTATGCGTCATACCCGTCCATCTAATGTGAGTAGGATCGAGTCACTCTTGATGTCTCTGTGAATGACGCCCTGTGAATGGAGATAGGCCAGGGCTTGCAGAACAGCTTCACACACTGTGGCAATCTGCTCCTCACTCAGTCTGCAGGACAACAAGTTTTGCACACATCAAGTCTGACTTTACATGGGCATTTCACACGTTCCCATTACCGGCTACAACAGCCCGAGAGAGCTGAAAATGTATGAATCACTGTGCATTAAAAGCAACAATAAAAGGTGCAAGGTTCAGAAAAACAACTCCCACACAAGCAGAATGACGAATGAACATGCTTCTTCCTCATCAGATATAGTCTGGCTTGGATATTTCACAAGGGCAACATAAACACTTCCAGAGTCTGCAATAGTAATTGTGCACCTGGAAGTTTTGCAGGTTTGATCCAAAAATTTTGCTGGAATTTTGGTTGATGGACCAACACATGTAGCATAAAGTCAAACAGGAATAAAACATGAGTTTTAATATTTTTTTTTTATGGAAACAAAAGGCTCTAAAGTATTTATAATTTTATTTTAGTCCTCTTTACTATGATAGCCCAGAATGAATGGGGCACAGCCAATTCTAATGCAGCTGTTCTGCGAAGGCCTCAGCAGTTTGTTAGAGAGCACTAGGGAACAAACAGAATCATGAAGACTAAGAGACACATCAGGCTTGTCGGGGATAAAGTTGTGGGAAAGATTAAAGCAGGGTTAGATTATTAAACAATTTCCCAAGCTTTAAATTGTTCAAAGTTCTGCACAATTGTCTGAAGATGAGAAGAGTTTCCTGAGCATGGCTATTCACCTGAACTGACATGCAGAGAAAAATGAACAATAATCAGCCATAAAGGACCAGGTTTCACCTCCATAGGAGGTGAAACACTAATAGTGGACATCACCCTTGATACACCAGAGAAATATGGTGGTGGCAGCATCATCCTGAGAGGCTCTTGTCTTCCTAATGGACGGGGAGGATGGTGAGAGTTGATGGGAAGCTAATTCAACTTCAAGTAGGACAAGGCTTCAAGTATACAGAAGAGAATACATCTTAAGTCTAAGTCAAGGCCTAAAATCAAATCAAAATGTGTGGCAAGACAAAAAAACTGATACTGAAATATCCCCTCCATCAAATCTAACTGAACCTGAGGTATTGTACAAGGACATACTCTAAAAGAGTTAAAGCTTTAGTTACAAATACACATCACACTTTTCTGATTCTTTTTTGTAAAACAGAAAAGTTAAAAACTGTCATTTGGCTTTCACAACAGAATCATGCACCACAATGTCCCAATAAAATATAAAATACATTGATGTTTTTGGTTGTGATTGGAGTGTAATTGTTTACAGTGTGAATACTTTTGCAAAGCTCTGCAGGAGACAGGAAACCACAAAGCCTCTTCATGTAGCAAGATATGAGGAAGTCAGGAATCCAGAAGATACCAGCTTCTTATCTAACAACAGCAAAGTATTATATTTCATTCTACTGTATGTATGTGCCGCAATTGAATAAAAAATACACTCTTCTTTTTAATTGCTTTGCCAATACATCTACTCAATCTGGTGTCAGATTTTATGTTATATGACCTGAGACAAAAAAAAAAACAACGCATGTCCTTATTAAACTGAACAAATCAAGGGTTCATCGCCTGAAATAAGAGAAAGAAAGACTACTGCTCAAAACACGCAAACTTTCACAATTTAATTTCCTGGTGTGTGGGCTTTATAATATAAAAGGAGTAACAGATGTCTCAAATGTCTACCTAGAACAGACTGAAAATAGTCTTTAAAATTAAAAATACTTTACCATCTTTTTCTCTCTCTAAAGGGAGCGGAGAGCAGACTAAATGCTGTTTGGATGAACACTGATCACTCTCCAGTTGATACTACACCACCCCCGTGTGGCTGTTCATGTCACTGACTATGGGTTGTAAAGCGGAACCCAAAGTTATGCTGATATTTTTTTGTACCTGGTTTCAGACACGATGTTGGTCAGGGCTCCTCCTTGCAGGTACTCCATGATGACCCACAGCTCCTCCTCCACGAGGGCAGACTTGAACATCTCCACCACATTCTTGTGCTGATAGTCCCTCATGATCACCACCTGCAGCAAAAATATATGTACAATTGTCATAAAGTTACATAATAAAGACCTAAGTCTCCAGCAATTCTGAATTAGTCCAGTAAATGCTTTGGGGTTATTGAATGAAATAGGTCAATGAAAGTGGTCAACATCAAAAATCCTGCAGGCTCTTTGCCCGGTCTGATTTCCCTATCTCTCAAATGACAAATGTTTTGCTGTTGTTGTTGTTATTGTTGTTGTTGTTCTCCACTTGCTGACTTCCCTTATTTGAGTAAATCTACAGACTTAACTAAACATAAGTGAAGTAACAAGTAAATGTTCAGAGAACAACTTTGGGCAGTGGTAAGTCAAAAGAACCATTGATCAAAATAATTTTTAAACATTACAAAAATGATGATGCTTTAGAGAAAATTGTAACGAAAGCCCCATTGTGATTTCCTGTGAGTATAAAATACAGTGCTATGCGTCTTAGTACTTTGAACTTTGTCACAGTTTGTCATGTTGCAATGCAAACCTCAGAATATTTTATCATAATTTTGTGTGATAGACCAACACAAAACAGGTCTTAAATATGAAGCTGAACAACAATGATTCATGCATTTTATGTTGTCTAGCTCCTGTTTTTCTAGAAGTACCTTTCACTGCCATGTACAGTCTTTTTGAGTATGTTTCTACTAAATTTGAACCCTTAGAGTCTAAATAGAGCTGGTTGAGCTGTTGGAATTGTTGAAATTTGGTTTGTAACATGACAAAATGTGAAAAGGTTTAAGGTATCAATACCTGCACATGTAGATCTTGTGAGATCTATCTTGATCTCTGTACCTCATTAAAGAGCAGCTCCCTCCTCTGCTGCCGCCGCAGGTCCATCATCTTCACAGCAACTTGTCTGCCTGTGTGCTTTTCTGTAGCAATACACACCACACCCGTGGAGCCCTCCCCGATCTTCACAAAGTTCTCCAGATAAGTCCGTGGGTCGCCCTTATCCACCACCATCTGCAGGGCTGCTTTGAACTGTTCATGCGTCACCTTGGGAGGGTCAGGGGGCGGTCGAGGTGCAGGATGCTGAGGTGGTCTGAAAGCAGGGGAGCAGGTTCCTTGAGGACTGGTGGCTAATGAGCCTGTGGGTGAAGGTCGAGGTTGAGATGGGCTGTCCTGCCGGGGGTAAGGGGGGTTCGGGCATCCAGAGTGCCTGAGGAAGGGGTCTGGTACACCAGGCCGCAGCCCCATATTAGGAGACAAGCCTAGTGTGTAGCTTGCCGAGGAGCGCACCATACGCTGAGGTCTAATGCCTCCCACAAGAGGACTGCTGGTGCCGGTCGGCAGGAAACCGGAGTGGTATCTCACCGATGACTCTGCCTGCATGACAAGAGAAGAGAGGCAGCTGAAAGGGTGTTGGCTGCCTGCCGGGGAATCACTGTCCACTTTAAACCTGGATGTAAATCAGGTCCGCCATTTTCACTCTGCATCCGCTTCACCGATATTAATCATGTTAAGATGCTACGATATGGCTTTAAGAGTCTCAAGGAGAACACGGCAGCATTTACAACCTCACAAGCACTTAAGCCCACATTTAATTTCTTAACACTGGACTCAGTAAAATACCCAAAGTCACAATCATATTTAGTAAAAGGGGCTAAGTCACAGGTGTTCTTGACATGGATCTCAACCTCTTCATCTTCTGTATGAAAATGCCAATGTATAAAAAAAGTGGTAGAGTTTCAAAATTTGTGAAGCTTCCTGACTTTATGAGTCATTTAGAAAAGAAGAAAAACATTTTTTCTTTTGCTGTTTTTTAAAAGTAACCAATGAAAACATCTATAAAAAATATGTTTGTGGTTATTATTTGATATACAGGCTGAATAAGCTTGCTGGTTAAATGCAAATGATTGTAATGGTTACAAATTAACCATTAAATTGGCTCTTATTTAATTAAAGAAAAACATCTTAATACATTCAGGCCACATGCATAATATTCTGATATATACTCAGCATCAAAAATATGCATAAATTATGTGATCCATGAATAATTTATTGTTTTTTGCAAAGATGTCCTTACTTTTAGGTCATAGGAGGAGAATGGCCTCCCTGGGCTGTTCTGTGCGTGCATGTACATGGGTGGATTGGGTCGGAGCTCCAGTCCGATGTTCCCTTGATCTCCGTGAAGCTGTTGGAGAGCCACAGCAGGGCTGTAAAAACATGCTACTGGTCTCTGATTTGGTGGCATTCCTCTGGGAAGCTGGAAATCTCTTTTCCATATCAGTCTTTCCTGTGGACTTCCCAGCTCTCCACTCAGATACGGTCCATGACTTGGAGCTGGGATGTTCTGAAGTGGAGGAGGCTGCGAGGGCCCCTCCACTGAGCAGACACCGACCTCATAGGTCGACTTGGCTTTTGGCAAGATTCCATTGGGCTGCAGAGTGATGCTCTTCTTCATCCCCAGGTAAGGGGTGTTGGTTTCACTGTGAATGCTCCTGCCCTTGTCTCTCCAGTGATCCTGACTCTCATCCATGTCGTCCTCGTCGTCCTGGGTGAGACCCTCATACTGGTAACCATCCCCTTCGTTTACCTCTCCCAGCCTTCCCAGAGACTGGGCCCTCTTCCTGGCTGAGGGGCTGCTTTTCCGCAAAGAGTTGGAGCTGGTCACAGACAGGCGGCTCATGTCGTTGATCATGGCAGAGATGTATTCTCCGTGACCCACCATGCTCCCGCGCACAATGGTCTGGAAGAGAAAATGTAGTTATCTTCATCGCAATCTGTGTGACATAATTACATTACCGAGAGATTTCAGAGCAAAAGGGATGATAAAAGTGGCATAATAATTGCTCTGAGGCAAGTTAAATTTAGACGTGGGAATGTGTAAAGGACATCTCTGTCATTTTTCAAAGGCAGTGACTTTAGTTCCTTTCCCTGGTGGTTTATTCTGACAGTCTGCTGACAAGTATAACAAGCAGAGAAACAGATTTTACAGCAGCTCCTCTTGTATATAGATAACGCATTCATACCTATTTTACGTTTTCGCATATTGTCCTACTGATACATATAAACAAAAATGGATTTTGTGAAGAAACCAGTAAAAAGTAGTGAATAATTATGAAGTGTAAGAAAAATTATTCACAGTTTTTAATATTTTGTATAAGTAAAAATCAGGTCGTACACTTAAAATCAGCACCCTGAGCCATGCACTTTTCATTTTCACATCATGGATTTACCAGAGAGGTGTTCATATCATTTGATATTGTTTTACCGTCCCCTACCTTTAAACTTCTCCACAAGAGCTGGATTTATCCTGTGATTTAAATACATTGAGAAATATTTACTGATTAGGAGATTTCTAAAACCGACAGCACTGAATTTTATTCAGGGGTATCAGCGTTGTGAAGAAAATATAGGAAACATACATCATTTTCATCCTCACTCCACAGGTATACACAGCTATAATAGTGTTCCCCTAAAATACATGGAAGCTTCTGGCCATGTTACAAAATGTGAGCCACTTTAACCTCTAGAACCCGACGGACCCACCAGTGGGTCCAGCTGCCATGTGACCTCAGCTCGCTTAGGGTGTAAGAGGTTAAGGTGTAAGGGTACACTAGGTTCAGTACATTCAATAAAGTCAAACTAGAGTTATTGTGCATTACACTGTGTTTTGATAAATGAGAGATTCCTGCTCTAATTCTTCTTAAAGAGGTGTGAATTGTTGCTAGGCTTGCAAAGGGGCCAAACTTGCCTCAACATAAAATCATCAGGCAAACCTCAGCTGGTTTGCCAGAAACATGTGTACAGTGTGCATGGTGGCTTGTTAGTCAGTCTCATAGTAGAGTCATGTTTAGTCTACAGTCAGTCAGCAACCTCTCCCGTTTCTCTGGCTAAAAGCTATTACTGTACATTCACACAGATGGGGCCGAGGTTAGTCCTCATCTCACCTTTTGTAGAGTCTCTATCATAGGCTGGGGATAATTGCCTTGGTGAGCTATTATAATTTTTCATTTATATTTACTACTAAAACATGGGGGGGAAAAAACGTAAACAATATTATGCAATATTTTCTTTATCACAGTGCCTTGCAAAGAATTGTCACATTTTGTTGCATTATTAACCCAAACCTCAATGTGTTTGTTCTAGATCAGAATAAAGTAGCACATAATTGGGATGTTGAAGGGGAATAAAATATATTTACCTACAGTAATGTTGAATAAATAAGAATATTATCAAAAGGTAATTTCAGTATTTTAATTCACTAAATAAAACACATCAACTAGTTTCAGTACACACAAACAGTAGTTTTCAAGCTTTTGTGCTGTTATTTATGATGATTTTCCACTTAAATCTAATAAAGACATGCGTTTTACAATTAGAGAATCACATATGTAGTGTTTTCGTAACAGATGCTACTTTCAAAAGATATTTTTAATCTGTGAAAAAGCCTCATCAGAGCATAAATTCTAATTTTATGAACATGGGTGTATCTCCTTATACCAATGAAAATCTGAAAAGTGTGGTGTGCATAGGTTCAGTATCCACCTCCCTCTACTGTTCTATCCCTAAATTAAATCTACTGCAACCAGCTGACTTCATGAGTTACCTAATTAGTAAAAAAATTCCACCTGTGCATAGTTGAATATCAGTATAAATTCAGCTGTTCTGTCAGAGGTGTGTTAGAGAACAATAGAGAATAGTTTCTGAAACATTGTGCAAAAAATATGTAAGAGATTATGATTCGTTACCTTCCCCTTAGGTACTGCTTTGTGGTGAACTCAGATAAAACTAGCGTACTTTAATTTGTGGTTTGTGTTGTTTACAGGATTCCTCAGTCGAAGGGGTCTTGCACTGATATCGGTGAGGAAGGTAAAAAAAAAACTACAAGTCCGACCCAAATGCTGACCCAGTGGTTCTCATGTTGCACAGCACTAATCGCCACCACATCACAGTGCTTTTTACTTTTTAGGAGGCCCATAAAACTATCAACCCAAACACTTTATGAAGCACAGAAATCCTGAGATTTGCAGACTGGATCACTCACAGGCATTTTGCAGTACCTGCACTTTTTATTCCTTCTTTATTTGATGACGTTTGTGGGAAAGCACCTTATCCTGTTATTAATTGCCTGCATGTGGTAATAAATCTTGTGTTCCCCCATGAGGATTTCAACATTGTGCAGCCAGTGTACGCAGCAGGGTCATTAGCGCAGCCTTGTGATAGATAAGGAAGCAAAAACAAGGGAAGGGGAGCAGTCATTCCACGTTGTCATCAGAGTATTATGGGCTTGTCTGAGACAGCAGAATACCTCTGCAGCGCAGAAAATACTCTCCTGCAGTGATGCAGCTAGGAACAGAACTCTTTAATGAACAACATTTCTGTGGATAAAACAGTGAAAAGTAGATAAAAATGTACTTTCCTGAAAATGAACGTGTGGCATACCTTTTTTGGCCTCAGCTCCACCTCTGTGATCCGAGAGGGGTCCACCATAGGTCTGGGCCTCCGCAGGTTTTCTATCAGGCTTTGCCACTGCGTTGGTAGACCCACAAAGCAGCCCCGCTTTGCATCAAATGAGGTGTGAACACGGTGCTCAAAGTTTTTCGGCGCTGATATCTCAGGCCTCTTCTTTTTCTTCTTACGGAACATCCTCGGGTCCAAAAGAGAGGCAGCCTGCCTGCTTCAGTATGTCTCTGAAGAGAAATAAGCAATAAGTAGTGAAGAAACTACTCAGCTGTGTGCAGGCAGCACACAGTCAAATAACTGTAATCTTGTCCTTTGAATATAAGCAAATCTCTCCAACCTGTATGGTTCAAAACATGTTTCCACTCTCATTTATTCTCAGTTTTCTGCTCAGGTGTATTCAAAGAAAATCTCCACCACGTGTCAGTAATTCAAATGGCTCCTCTGCTCCTCTGTTCTGTCAACGTCTTGCATCTGAGACATATGAATGTCCTATATTCCCATTGCCTTAAAGGCTGTCACAAGCTTCTTAGAGTGAAAACAGCTCCAGGGAGAGTGGATGGATTTGTGAGCACATGTTTAATGAAGGATATCTGGTCAGTTAGGGCTTATTCATTCTCTTTGCCCTTTTACAGACGAACACACGGCCGGGCTGGCCGGTGCCCACAGGCTTTCGATGCATTAAGGAGGCAACACACAAGCTCACACTCATTCACACACACATGCTTATACAAATAGAAACACACTATATAAGGATATCTTTATACTCCTCTTTAAGCCTTTCATATCCTCCCCTAATTAGTAGCTCGTGTTGCCCTTGATTACGGCGAGGTAGCCAGTTAATCTGTGGATGAGCATGCTGAGCAGCTAACTCAGTTTTGCTGTGTGTTCAGCTTTATTTTATTTTTAAATGGAGGGAACTAATTGAATTACATTACAACACATTCCCTAAGCTTTGCAAGCTTCCCTGTACAGGGAGATTATTACTCATGCTTTAGTCCTATGTAAATATTAATGATGTCTTATGCAGATCATATTGTAGAGGACGTCCCAGCCAGCAATGTAGGCAGATGTCCTTCGCAGAGTCTTAGCTGGAAAAATCCCTTCTTTAACAGAATAGCAATACTTATGAAACATTTTCTCTTGAGTTCAGTTTATGATTTCTCTGAATACTTTAGTTATAAACTTAAAGGGGCTAGAAATACTGTCAAGACAATAAAGTTGTGAGCTTCAGTGTGAAGAAAAAACAAACCACACAGATGAATAAGATCACTACAATAAGAGATTTTATGTATATGGTATTTACTAGTCACTGACAGGTGCATCTCAATAAATTAGAATTAGTCACTAAAGGCTATTGCAAAAAATAAAAAATAAAAATCCACCATCTCAGTGCTGTCTCCAATTATACTCATGGAGGGAAAAACAACATGGACAACTGAACCTTTGAGAGGATTTTGAAGCAGAACTCAAATTTCTAGAGTTTGAGGGAGACCCATGAGATGTGCATCTCAGCTGACATCAGTGCTTCAACAGCCAACTCAAACAGATGTATTCATGTCATGGGATACAACTGTTGCATTCCTCAAGCCCCTCCTGCACCAGAGACAATGATCTGACCTGGACAATGGAAAAATGAAAAGAACTGTTGCTCAGAGGTCAGAAGCCTTTCTTTAAGATTGCTTGAACCTCACAGAAAATAATTTCTGTTTGAAATCACCATTATATCAAACTATGAAATATTTAGAAGTCAACCAGAACAATAACTATCCCTCCTGCATAACAGAAACATTCCAGCACAATGACCTTGTGTCAATATGACCTGGAAACAGAAACGTACGTATCCTATGTCCACATAGAATTTAACCAGCAACAATGAGGCAAAAACAGAGGCCTTCAAGGTGCCCTGAGCTTATCTGATAATCTCCCACCATGCACTGTGAAGTGGTGGGAGCTGAGAAAATGAGTTTTGCAACCCTCTGTGACCCAGCAGGCAATCACGCTCGCCAGCCTTTCCTCCCTTCACCTCCATCCCTGAGACCAGCATGGCTCTAAACGATATTAACGCTGCCTGTTAGGAGATGTGCCGGTGACTAACCCGCGCCACTTGGCCTGTCGTGTCGCAATGAGGTCAGGCTCACCGGTCACATGAGCACAGTGCAGGAAGGGGGTTCTTGGAAGTATGTGTCCCTCTCCAAGGATAATTCAATCACTTGACTAATATGCTAAGTGTTGCATAAATGTATCACTCTCTCCTTGTGTATATACCGTGGCGCTGGGAAAGACCCTAATCCTATCTGACAGGGACATTATGGTGTAGGGAGAGAACAGTTGGGACTGAAATTACAGGCAGACCTGAAAGTATTCTGCAGCCACAAACAGTTGTGGCCCTTTTTACAATAACAAGCTGAAAAACTGAAAATTACTTCATCTAATCTCCAAAAAGCCATCAAGTCATCTACTTAAAATTTACGTAGATTCATCATCTGTATATATGTGATGAACATGACAAACATAATTTAATGATTGTGACCAAACAGTTCACTGTTTGGCTTTTTGACCATAAAACCTTATCGTTTGGAATCTCCAAGTGGATACGATACGAATCCACCCGTTATTCGTATCCACTACGAATGGCGGGTGGCTATAAACATCTGATGAGCACTGCAGATAGCTCTTCAGGTTTTGGCACTGACCTAACTGATATTTACAGTTTAAATTCATGAATTGCCCTAAAAGCCGATCAATCATGATTTACTTGAGAGTAAAATGCAGCGCAAAGTCTTTCCTTGCCAGCAAAAATGATGACACAGAAGCAAATGGGGGATGGGGGCTTTATGGTCCCTCACCAAGTAATCATCAGTTCAAACTGGCACAATCAAAGAGTCTAATCTCTGAAAAGTGAGTAGAAACCTAACAACCTAGGGAACAGACTCACACATACACGCATTTATTGCCAACAGGGCAAAATCACTCCAAAAGTTGATGCACTTATTGATTTACAAGGTTTAATCACATGCAGCTAGCCTTATTATGACCTCTCAGACTCTGCTGAGCCCACGATGGTCTTGATAACAGTTTCCTATTGATTTCCAGGGTAATGTGTATGCGCAGGGGCCAATGTACACAGAGCACGATCTGGTTTTCTGGTCACATCTCCTCTAAAACTGCTGGGATTTGACCCTATGCCTCAGTGGCTTGTCTTGGAGCAATCAAAGTGCAGAGGCAATAGTCAGCTGGTTGCTGTCAGGGATGTGAAGAGGCAGTGAGGATGAGGTCATTCCAAAAATGTTGCTATGTTAGGATTGTTTTTGGATTCAAAACTTTGAAACTAAAAATGAGAAATAGAGAAATGTCTTGTGGTCTGAGGAAATTACCATCTTACATCATTGCTTGCATCCCTGAAAATACCATCCCAACTGTGAAGTTGTGGGGTGTTTTGCTCCATGAGAAATAGCTGCCATCATGTGGAAATAACAGAATGAGAAAACAAAAGAGACAAGATCTCTATAAATCAGACAGAAAGTTTAAGCTTGGCCCAAATGGATGTTTTTAAATTAACTGAGCGCCAAAGCATATTGCCAAATTAGGTTCAAAAAGGTTTAATGAAACAAAGCAAATGTTTTGAAGCCACCATTACAAATTTATAATTTCAGTTCCACAGATAATTTTTTGGCAGACCTGGAAAAGTGTGCGCTAGTGAGACTATTTACAAATCTGACTCAGGTACAGCAGTTCTGTCAGGAGGAATGGGCCAAAATTCAAGCAACTATTGTCAAAAGTATGTTGAATAATGGTTAAAGATATGACCCATTTAATACAGTTTTAAAGTCAAAAGTAAGGAACTGTATGCAACAGTCTGAATTTGAAGGTAGTAAAAAAAACCTGACCTACGAGAGGAAAGACAGAATGAAAAGGGTTATGTCTTTTTATTCAAACATTTGATTCCAACTCTACTTGAAAAGAACAAAACTTAACGAAACAAAATGTGTTTAAAAAACCATAACCTATTGAAATTTTGGGGGAAAAACGTGCAGTCAGACAATTTTCCTCTCCGGAGTGTCATTACTTAATCCCATCCCAATCTCAGAGCTCAGAGGAGGATGCGGTCTCAACCTTACCCGAGACTGGATGGAGCTTCTTCATCCAGTACAGCAGCTCGGCCTTTCAGGCCATGCAGAAATTCAGCCGTGCAATCCATATGCTTTCCTGCTTACATCACAACAAAAGAGCAAGGGACACACTTGCTTTCCTCTCATGTTCAAATCACCCCGAGCAGGAGTTGTGCTTGAGTGGGAGGGGATTGAGAGATAAGAGAGATATTGGATTTGCTCGACGTTAGTGCTCCCAGCTCAGTTGAATGATTCCCCTCCCTCCTGCCCCCCACTCCCTATTTGCCCTGATTTCTGCTTTTTTTCCTTCATGCTGGCATGCATGTAGAGAAATGCAGAGAATGTGCAGGTGACTGTGCTTGCGGGCTTGGTATTTTTGGTTTGGTTTTTCAGTGATCTAATTTTAGTACTGATCATCCCTCCGCCCCCCACAGACACGTGTTTATTTTGTGCAGGATTCATGTCAAATAGTGAGGTGAGGTGGGTGACGGTGGGAGATGAGGTAATCCTCTTTTTTGTTTCTCTAAATTCATCTATAAGAATAATCCAGCTGCTATAGAGACTCACAGAGGGTTGCAGCTACAGTATTTTACAGGAAAAGTCCTTAACTGCTGTTTTTGGACTGTGTGATGCAGTGTGGAGGACTCTTCTATCAGCTTCATTACGATGACCGTTTTACCCTTTGAGTGTAATAAGCCTGCCTCTAAAGGAGAGGGTTGCAGAGGTAGCGGAGAGGTCTTCAATTGTCATCTCTTTCTTGAGTTTTCTAATGCACACAGATTCATGTGAGGACATAAAAAAGTACAGAATGCAGGACGTGACCGGACAAAGCAATGGGACTGTTTTATGATTTACGTCTCATTTCTCTTTGAAGTCTCCTCTAGAGAGAAACGGGATGACTGTTGAAGGACGACAGACTGCTTGTGATGAAATACACTCCATTCAGCAACATAAAATAACATGATGTCGCCATTTATATTTCATGTTAGTGGGCTGATGCTGCATGTCATGCACGACAAAGTGCGAGGAATATGTGAAATGCTGGAGAATAGCAAGCATTCTCTAACTTCCATGGTTCAGGGGAAAGCAGGTTTAGGCATTTTATTTAGGCACTGAATTTTGATGTTTGTTGTCCAGCAAACACCCATTGACATCCATCAGAAGGAGGATCCATCATAAAAGCTCTCTGTTAAGGGCACTGGTTGTTCATGAAGCTCTGCATCTGAACATTAGTGAATGGACAGTTGAGTGGGAGGAAGAAGAATGTCAGAAAAAGGCACTAGCAAGACTTGAGAACTGTCTATACTGCAAATTCTACTCAGACCTGATTTAGAAACCATCTTATCCCTTTGGCTGAATGACTAAAAATCTAACCTGACCTGAAACCCAGATGAGTTGCAGAAGAGAGGAACGATGTTAAAGTTACCTGGGTTTCTCCAACACCTCAAGATACCCAGACTCCATGTTCCGTGGCATGGAGATGGTCAGGCTCCATGCCACAACACATTCAGAAATGTGTGTCAGATGAGCCCTGATCAGGTTTTGAGTAAATATATCTACATATGCATGTTTATTTTTCCTAAGAACAAATTTGGCTTAATATTTAATGTCTCCACAACATGTCCATACTAATCTTCTGTTCACTTATGCCAGCCAGAGGCTCACCTCTTCTTGACTAATTCTCATTTTTCTAAACAGAGCAAATCGTGTTTATGGAATTTAAAGGAAAAAGGGCAAATACTACTCCTGGGTAATTTATGTGCAGATATTGCATAAAACACGTCAAAGAACCCCTTTTCATGATTACCTTTACCTCTAAACACACTGTAATTTTGTAATCTTCACCAGCTTTGAATTAACAAATGACAGCCTGAGGATTGGAAAAATGTTGTAGACTCCAACATTTCTATCCAACTCACACAGTTTTTCTGTTACTATTGACAAGAGTAAGAGGAGTGGTATAAAAAAAAAGCCAGTTGTTTGAAATGTTCTTTTTGTATCAGTGTATATCCTCCTTCTGAGGATATAACCATTTTTATCAGCTCCTCTGCAGTAAACAGGCCACAAGGGGGGAAGAAGTAGGGATTTCAGGACAATACAGAGGCATCCACACAGAGTGCATACATCATTCTGTCATCTGACATAATGGGACTGATTCCCCTAGATGAGGATATGGACAAGAAAACATGTTTGCTCCTCTCTGCAACGAACATTGTGGTCATAAATGGGGCGTGAAAGCAGCAGCTCCCTTCTCAGCAACACTTAAAGTGTCACAAGGTGTTTGTAAGATCTTCTTTGGATGCTGACAAATTACAAAAAAAAAAAAACACCGCTAAATAAGTTCTCCATGTAAAGTAATAACATATACACCACAGCACAGACCCACACTCTTTGACTGAAGATGCTCTTGGCTCTTACTCGTGTTTTGAACGGTTGACGCTGTGTTGATAGAGATGTATGATCACTCCGGGCCAATAGCAAGAGCTCCACTCTTCTCTCCGGGGTCTAATTTATTGATGCACTGGGACTTGGTGCAAGCTTTACTGTACGTGCAGGAGATTTTGAAAGCTTTGATTTATGTTGTTTTTGTTTTTTTTCAGCTATGGCTTCAGCAAATCTCTCCAAGTGATGAAGCTGGGAGCAGTTTTTAAGCTTAATGGCATCAATCTGCACCAAGGCTGCTGCCCTCCTCTGTTGAACATCAAGGGTGCTAATTTAATGCAAAGAGGAAAGTTAAATCATGCAGGACTAATTTGGGCTAACGGCATTCTTTTTTTATCCCAGTTGTGTCATCACTGGTGGTGATGTTAGGCTGCTTGTGCTCCCTGTCAAGAAACTGACAGAAACATTTTTGAAAAACATCTTAAGCGCTGCACGTCCACTTCCTATTCCTTCCTGTCATGTTAGTGTCCCGCTTCAAGTGCAGCAGTTTGCTTTTTTACTGTAGGCCACATGAAAAATAAAGCAAAAAGAGAAGTGTGATGCAACCTTGCCAAGAAAATCAGAGGATGTTGGAAGGCTCACACCACCCTCAGAGGCAGATGCAAAGTTGTGTGCAGGCATGCAACAGGCCTTCTTTGTCTCCTCCTCTACCCTTTTCCCTTCTCCTTCTTGCATATCAATGAGACACCTGAGACACAACTGCATAGCTTTTACTTCAAGTTTCATCATCACCAGAGATGGCAAAATCCAGTCGCTCAATTTGATCTCTGTGTCACAAAGAAAATCCTGCCTTATGTTTCCGGGTTTGTGCATGCAAAGATGACAGCAGGATTATAAACCGTTACAGCATATGTATGGCTTTGAATAGGAGCTATTTGCCTTGAACTATTACGTCACATTACGACAACAACTTTCATTGTAATGGGATTTTATGGGCTAAACCAGCACAAAGTGAAGCGTAATAATGAAGTGGAATAAAAATACTACATTCTTTCCTGCATTTTTTTTTTTTTTACATTTTTATCCCGTTGACCCTAAATCCAGTTCAAGTAAAATACACCTAACTAATACCTATAGTCCAGCTCTTTGTAATTTAATTTCAGTCTGTTCTTTGAAGACCTCTGGAGTTCCTAAGAGAACATTAGTGAACAAAGAGCATCAAGAAGACCGAAACACAACAGGCAGATCTGTGGGAAAGAGGGCATATAGAAGTTTTAAGCACAGTAAGAATACAAAACAATATCTCAAGCTTGGAACATCTTACTGAACCATGATCCTGTGAAAGTGAAGAAACCATAACATGGCCAACTTCTTAAATTGGGTAGGGAGAGCATTAATCAGAGAAGCAGCCAAGAGGCCCATACTAGCTCTGGAGAAGCTGCAGAGATCCCCAGTAATCTGATGACAGGATGGATTTTAGTTGTGCATGGTACAAATCAGATTTTTATGGAAGCGTAAAAAGGAAACAGTGAAAAGATTTCCTGTTTATGCGTCAATTTTGCTTGATGCCTACATATAACAATGTCATATTTTGTGGCGAGCTTGCAGAAAATTTTGACAATATTAAATACTGACTCGGGGATGGTGAATAAAATTGCAAACCTTGCATTTGTAAAAAGATTTTTAAAAGAATGAATAGTTTCCATGTCACTATTTTTCAATTCTATCATGTAAAATTGCAATACACTGAAGTTTGTGATTGGGATGAGACAAAATCTGAAAAGTTCCAGCATCTGTGTAAACTTTTTTGAAAGTCCAAGAGTAACTTGAGGCTGTGACTGTCAGGAAGAGTGAGTGGCCCGTGTGGGTCTTGGAGCTCTGGACTGAAACTAAAATCCATACTCTTCCTTAAAACATCTTAGCCTTAGATTGATTTCTGCTCAACACTTAGCATCTAATACAGACACTGATAGAGAGACTCTGCTACTTTCTGCAGCACTGAAAACTGCTCTAGTTTCTTCAGTTTGCATTCGAACAAAGCACAGTTCAAACATTGCCTCCCACGTTTATGCAAGCTCTTGTACAACAGGTTTTCTAAATGTTCTGAACACATGTAACACGTTCGCTTCCTTTTTGCTCCAGGTTTCAGAGAGTGACATTTTTTTTTGGAGAAGCTTTAGCCGTAAAGTTCAGGTATGCTCAGAAATCCATCCCACTGTGCTACATCCTAATTCCTAATTCCTTGAGTTAGAGGCTGAGAGCAGAGGGAGAAGGAGAAAAAGGATGTTGGGGTTTTGAGGAGGAGGGGTGAGCAGAAGGTGAAGGCTCCTCTTTTAGATCCATCACTGGATGCATCAAACAACCTCCTCAGTTGTCCTCCTTTATTTCCCTCCATGTCCATCTGCACCTGGCTGCGATACATTCTGCTCACAGCCTCTCCACCTCCGTCTCCTTCTCCCTCTACCACAGCTGATGCTTCAGCAATGCCACCATACACAAGCTCGCTTCTTCTCTATGACGTTAACCCTCATTTCTCTTTTTCTCCCTCCCCCAACTCTCTCTTACCACCTTTACCCCCCTCTCTCCTTGCTGTGGGGAGACAGAGTAACCAGCTCTCTGGAGGGGATAAATTGTCAGAGGAGAACAAAAAGGGAAATCACTAATTTCTTCTTACCTTGCTGTCCAGTGAAGAAGAGAGCTCCACTCCTCCAAGAAGGACTGGAATCAGGAAGCACGATTATGCACTTGCTCCCTTACATTCACACTCATATGCACACACACAGCAGATCCATCCTTCTTTCTCCCTCACTCACACACACAGCGACGAGGAAGGACTGGCTCTCAAGCCAGAGCCCGCTGCAGGCTGCTGCTTGCCTGGGAAAGCCTGATGCGTTCCTCCCTCCAGGCAGAAGCACACGTTGCCATCTCAAAGGCTCTTTGTTGGGGCTGATTCATCTCCGGCTCCCTGGCTGAGTGCAGCCCCGTGCGCCGGCGGTTCCTCCCGGGGACGCTGCACAAAGCTGGGACAAAGCCATGGTAGAGAAAAAGGCAGCGTCCGTTAGGAGAGAATATCACGGCCCCATCATGAAGCTCCTTCCATCCATCCTTCCTCCTCCTCCTTTTCTTCTTTTCCTCTCCCTCTCAAGCTTGCTGGCTTCCTACACACACCCTCCCACCTCCCTCTCTCTTTATCACTTCCCTCCTTCTTTCCCTCCTCCCACTCCCTCATTGGTCTGCAAAAGAACTGATAGCTCTGTTTGTGTGTGTGTGTGTGTGTATTTTTGGTTTCCGGTAACAGTGAGGAAAGGAGAGCTCTTCTACACCTCATCACCTGGGATACCTTTCGTCCTCCTCCCCCACCCTTCCGTCTCCGTCCCTCTGTCCCCCTCACACGTAACATGAGTGACATGAGAACAAGAGGGTGATGATTTCACCCAGTAAGCTGCTGTTGATTTCAATGCATTATCCCTAGGATGGCAGGGTCAGGGACGGCAGATGGCATCGGAGTCAAATGTTTCAGATGCATGTGATTGGCCAAACCTCCTTCCATCATTAAAATAACTTACAGCTTCTTGTATGTCCAATGTTCCCAAGTGGATAAAAACACAACAGACTGCCAAAGTCCTATATAAAACATCTCTGAAGTAAAACATCCTCTCTTGCTCGCTTTTTCTCCATTATTAATTCCTGAATAATTTATACAGGACCAAGAACAAGCCTCAAAGCAGGAAAATGTATTAGGGTCAAGCCATGCAGAAACTGCCTTCAAGACTGAATCGGATTTGGGTCATACATGTAGTGCGTGGCATTTTGATATTAAGGGGCCCTGAAAAGGAACTAAAATAACGATGGTTCTCCTTAGGAATGGAAAAGTCAACTGAGAAAGCCTACAGTGCAGCAATCTGCATAACAATGACAGATTTGCCTCTGGGGGGTACAAGAGTCTCCATCTCTCTGTCTCTTTTACCCCTAATGTGTCAACTATGTTGCCACAGAGACGTACCTTACAAAATAATTTAACAGCCTTGGAATAGTTTGGTGTTAAGCAATGTTAAAACTACAAATATCAATGTATTTTGCTGGGTCCAACAAAATTGCACATAAGGAAGCCATTGTTGAAAGCAAAGCTACATTAGATCTCATTTGCAGTTTTCCACAAACCTTAAGGGACACAGCAAACATATAGAAGAAGGTGTACTGATCAAAATTGAACTTTTGGCTGGCATTTAAAACTCTTAGAGGTGGAAACTAACACTGTACATCACCATCAACATCTATGGTGCAATATGGTGGTAGCAGCCTAATTAGCTAGGGATGCTTTTCTTCAACAGTGTTGAATGTGTAGTAATATTGGAGGAGAATGTGTAAAAAGCTGTGGTGGAGGTTCACCTTTTAAACAGGTAAAATAATAGAAAAAATACATAGAAAATTCCTTTATTGGGGAAATTCAAGTGCATCAGCAGCAAAGTGACAGACAAATCAAAATAAGATTTTAAAAGATTGTACAGAGCTACAATGAAATTGTTTAGACCTAGTCTTATTTTATGTGCTACAATGAAGGAGCTGAAGTCCAGACATAAGCCTAATTGAGACTAGAACATGATGCTTTTGTATTTAAACTGAATAAACCTGAGAATCTTTATTAAGAGAAATGAGAAAAAATGTATGGAAGACTAGGAGAGTCTGAACATAGATGCATGACACACGTTTGTTTAATATATATGTATAAAAAATATCCTTTTTCTTTCTTTTTATTAAAAATAACTTTCCAGCAACATCTGTATGTGTGTGAATATTTAAAAATAGATATGACAGAGAAAAGAAGAGAAACAGCGTTGGATCAATAATTTGGCAGTGGTTTGGATTTTATATGGAGGACATCGAACAAAATTAGGTAATTTACATGTTATAAAACTTTTGCCACAAAAGGTTGTAGGCTACCACAAATTTATTTCACCACTTAATGAGACTATTCTTTTAGCTACAAGCCGTTCATAGCCGTGCTGCCGAGGTAGAACTAGTCCGTTAAAGTGAAACTTGGAGACGTAGGTATAAGTCATTTAGTGCTGTGCAATGAGAAAAATAACTCAAAACTACTCATTCTTTTTTTTTCTCGCTCGTATCTGCTTTACGATACACTCAGACTCGTTGTCATAGCAACCGACAACAACGTAACTTTATGTATCAGGATTCTGCACCAAAAACACTCAAACATTAGCCCCACATAGAACAGAACATTCAGTTCGCTACAGTTTTGGGTTTTTAGGCTTGATGCGTACTTGGCTTTTATTAATAAGTGATCACTGTAGTAAATTAGCCACCACTGCTATTAGCCATGTTAACACAGCGGTGGTTGAGTAGCTAATTTAGACATATGCTTTACTGATGTTCTGTCCAAAACACACCTTATTCCACAGCACATCTATTTGTTAAGTTTGTTAAAGTCAAGCATATTTGACCTACTTCCCTCTCCCTCGCTATTGTTTTTCTTAGTTGAAATTTATTTCTCACCTTGTCATCTAGTCATAGTGTAGACAGTTCATAGCAAAAATACTGAATCCCTTTTTATATGAGCTTACATTTAAGTCTAGCAGGAAAATGGGGGCGGGAACGTGCGAGGGTGACATCATCTATAGCCAAAATAACATTGGAGCTCATTTAAGAATATCGTGATATATATCATGTATCGTGATATAGCAAAAAAATATCAGAATATTAGATTTTCCTCATATCCCCCAGCCCTAATGTTGAGCACCTTCAAGTCACTCAAAGAAGATAAATTAAGTAAGATGCTTTGAAATTGGAAGTATTTTAAAAAGCCTCTTTAATACAAAAACAATATTACCAACAGGAAAACAAACTATACATGAGCAACTACAACATGATAGTGAAATTCTGCCAAAATTTTGGCAATTTTTTTAAGGTGCAAGTGTCACTTTGCAGGATCGGAAACAGCTTGACAACCATCTCCTCTGGCTTCCTGGGACTTTTGCGCCATCTTTTTGAAGAAGTGTTCAGCTCGCAGTTCCTCGAAGCAGAATTCGGTGACTCCGCTGAGCAGCAGCTCTTTACAGTACATGCTCCGCTCCTGCAGTTTTCCTGCTTCTGCCTCCTTATGCTGCTGCTGATACTCTTGCAGTCTTTTCAGGGGAGTTTCTTCTTTACTCGGCTTCCGCGCTGAAAGAACAGAGTTCACCGTTGGGTTTATCTTACACGGCGTCCTGAAGGAGAGGAAAGACATTAATATTTATCTTACAGTGATCTAGAAAAGAAACAAAAGTCAAAAATTCTTAAACAAGGAATTAACTATTAAAAATGTTTAGCATGACTAAATAATTAAAGAACTAAAATTTTGGTCATCACATTCTTGTAATTTACATTAAAGATTTAGGAGCGAAACGCTTCAGCAACATTTTATGTAGATTCTGGGATGATATCCAAATGAAATGAAAAATTTACTTTAATCTAAAAGAAGGTTTATGGAGTTCAACAGTAGCTTGGAACAGTGGTAGCCGATGTCCAAGATAAATCTGTGTGGTGGCTTTCGAAGCATCGATTCCAACTGCTGTGTCTAATGAAATTTTACCCCACTTTTCCTTCCACTTAGGTTTCCATGTATATGCTTAGACGTTCTGTAAATATGCAGCCATGACCTTTTGTAGCAGATGTCAGTGACTATCTTCTTGATGACTGTCAACTAATGAACAGTTTTCCCATCAAAACACAAAATTTCTCAATCAGAAATCTGGTGGTAGAGTTTTAAGTAATGCAATTTTTTGAATTAAATGTAGCAAATCACTGAAATAATATACTTTTTGACAATATTCCAATTTACCAAAACCCATCCATGATTTTGTCTTTCAAACTATTTATATCCTTATTTGTGTGAAATAAAAGACAAGGAACTTCTAGACCTCCACACTCATGTATTCCACTTTTTTTCTTTCCTATTTTAAATGCAAATCATTTCCAATTACCAATATTATTTCTCATGTTGATTTATAGTCTGTTCTTATTCCAAATATGATTCCTGGAGGAACTCACATTGTTGGAGGCTGGTCAGACTCCTCAACAAACGGTTGGAAGGTGGGTTTCGGAGCTGGTGGAGGCATGACTGCATGTCCAAATTTTGTTTTCTGGGGCATCTATGACATTTATAAGCAAGAGAAAAATAAAGATTTTCTTCAGTAGACATCAATGTGGAAATTTGCATGAGGAAAAAAGACATGTTTTCTCATACCTTTACATCACACCATTTCTCTGGCTTCTGCATGTTTTCTTTTGCCCTTGATGTGGGAGGAGCCATCCAGGATTCCAGCAAAGGTTCTGATGGACCCGGATTTTCAGCTTTGTTCTCATCGAAAATCTCCATCTTACTGTTTGAGACGTTGCCAAGGACCGGGGCACCACATGAAGGCAGGCCTCCGCTAATACCTGCCGGGGGAACGCATCAAGAATAAGGAATGCAATAACAATAGTGGTAACATCAGCTGAAAAATTAACTTACTTCTTATTGCTGACCCAGTCCTGTTGACAGGAGCAATGGCCTTCTTCTTCCCTCTATGTTTGAGGTCGGCTAGTGAAACTCTTTCAGGTTGTTTTGGCTCCTCGTCACTGCTGTCATTTTCCAATTTTAATAACGCCTGCCGGGACACACGAGCCTGCAGGGCCCTGAGAATGACCATTCAAATGTTGTAATTCTTATAGAACGGTTCAAAGAGGAGAAAGTTAAACTGAGAGGTGTAATCATAATTAAACAGATCTTTACTTGTGAAACTGAAGAAGCTTGTCATGTGGCTCAGCAAACCTCTTGAATGCCTCTTGATAGACAAGATCTGCTTTTCGATAACTTCCCTGATTCTCGTACTCCTCGGACCAAGCGATGTAGAGCGCCGCCTGTGTCACTCCAATTCCTTGGGCTTGCATATACCTGTAGATATCGAGGGGCTCTGAGCAGGTCTCTGCCTGGTGACATACAACACAAACATTTGGCAAATGTTACCACCACAAAGCTTGTTTATCAGAATGCCTAAATGAATCCAAAGTTAAAAGAGTACATACAAATTTGATCCAGAGATCAACATAGCGAGGGTCATTGTGATACATCTTTTCATCTGTAAATCTGGTCACAGCCCGCTCCAACAATGTTGCAAGGTTGCTTTCTTTGCCCCCCTGAGGAAAGGTTTGTTCTGTCCACTTAATATACCTGTTAAACCACACAATGATGTCAACACAGGTTTTGAGATAAAAAGGCAATATCTGCTAAAACCTGTTGTTCATGCTGTACAATTTACTTACCTATCCCATACACTTAGTGGATCCTCTCCTTCATACATTCGAAGTTCAGACTCAAAGATTCTGAAGAAACAGAACAAATCATGAGACCAGAGTTTGATCTTTTTCCACATCAAATCTAAAGTTAGAGATGATCCCTACTGTTTCTGCTGGTTGATTGCAGAAGTGGGTCCTTCTTCTCGTTGGCTAAGGGCTTGATGTAACAACGATATATCTCTGCCACGCCTCAGCGGCTGAATGTTTTCCTTGCTGAGCTCCCAATCCACATCTCCTCCTTCTGCCATTGTTGACAATGTCTAGATCCTATATCCGATATAATAATTAAATAACAAAGTGTCCATTTTGATCGTTATTTAGCCTCTGAACATAAAGGAGAGGGTCATTCTGCAAAGTGACCTACGCAATTAATCTTTGCCATGGCAATTATATAAGCGATTCCGCAACGGTTTTCCCTTCATAAGGATTGTAGAAAAAGTTAGCTGTTTTTTTTTTGTTGTTGTTAAAATGCCATATTACAAAGAGTTGTACCGTGCAAGTTATACTTAGCGAAAGAAATTAACATACAGTGCGACTTCTACGATGCTAAGCTAACAAGTCGCAATGACATGAGAAGCTCACCTTGGCTCTAGCTCAACAACTTTTGTCAACATTCACATTATTAGTTAATTCTGCCAGATAACCATAGAGTTAAACGGAACTTGCAATAGATGATGGCCTTGTTTTTAATACCTTTTCGATCCGTTTTAACCTCTTTTGGCAAGATATCTTCAGCTAATGTTTAGCGCTGTGACGCCGTTACACTAACAAGCTCTTCTGTTTTGAACAACGACCGCAGTCCGCGGACAAAGCTGATTGGACGAATCCCAAACAGGAAACTGCGTGACGTAATATTACCGTTTCCCGTCTGCTTCCTGTTTTGATAATGACAACGTTAACCATCCCAAAACATATAGCTAATTTTCCAAATTTTTGCCAACTATAGGTGTATTTCTGTACGCCCTCAATCGCTTGGGAAGGCATTATTCAAGAGGAGACGCAATGGACAGTCGCTGTTATGGCTGTGCATCAAAGTTTAGTCTCTTCAAGAAGGAGGTAAGATGCAGCTTTTCAACCTTTGGGGGACCTTCATTACCTTGCTCTCCGTGGGTTATTTAGACATAAAATCTCGCTTAAAAATGGCGATACAAATACTATGTTTCTCAATATTTTTTTTATAAGTATGCTATTATTATCGACAGCCTTTGTAATACATAGGAAAGTTTGATAAATTTAGAGTGCATGAAAAAAAATGTTCAACTAATGGGAAAATATTGAAGCCAGAAATGGTGAAAATGTTTCAATACTAGAAACGTAATGAAAGGGAGTAAAAATTAATAAAGAAATTTGCTTCGTTTTAAAGGCAAATTGAAAATACCTTTAAGACATTAAAATCCTAATTTTAATGTTTGAAAGACATTTTAGAGTTTTAAATTTAACTCTAAGTTTATCAATAAATAAAATAGAATAAAAATAAATGATTAAAAAACTCATAAAAGATCCTGGGACCCAGAAGAGCTAATGCAATCCCACCCATGCTTATTAAAGTTTGCTTAGGTAACATACAAGGTGTATTTTCCACTAAACATTCCCTTCAGCTGGGCTGTAAGAACTGCGGACGCTCCTTCTGCTCCAGCTGTTTGAGTTTCAGTGCTGTGGTGCCTCGCTGTGGCAACACCCAGCAGAAGGTCTGCAAGCAGTGTCATGGTAATCTCACAAGGTAAACCACCTCCCCTACACACAGAAAACAAACTACACCAATTTTTTCGTCAGCTAATATTTAACTTTTTTTCTTGTTAGAGGGGAATCTTCGAACAATGCTGGAAGATGGTCCCCTCCAGAAAACTACAAAAAGTTTGTATCACTAGATGTTTGAAAAAAACAATAGAATCTTGTTAACAACAGGAATGTCCTAACGTTTAAAATTCATGCTTTTTGCAGACGGGTTGCAGCACTGGAGGCCAAACAGAAACCGCAGTCCACACAGCCTGGTGTGCATGGTGGGAGCAGAAATGGCAAATCGGTCCATCTACCAACCAAAGGGCTTAGTAAAGAAGACTACGCTATTGCTGAGAGGCTTCAAAAGCTAAAAGAAGATACCAAACCAAGTAATGCATTGAGTTCTTTTAGCATTTATCATCTATATCAAAGCTGATGATTTAAGTAGTTAGCTATTGGTTGATATGATAAATTATGTCAAAATAGGATGGTATTATTTTTATTTAACCAGGAAGATCCCAATGGAAAACTGGTCAAAATAGGCAGAAGCAAGTACCAAACACAGCTACATAAGTTTCACAACCAAACACAGACAAAATATAGTAGAAGCACATTCAAATTTTACAGAAATTACAATTAATCTAAATTATAAAACATTTCTCTGTCATGGAATTAGTCTCAAGGATTTAGTTTTGATTTAAAATCACTTAATGAAATTAACTCTCATTTTCCAGTCATTCTGCCACTTGTTCCAATATATAGTTCTGAGTGGACAAAAAGCTCTTTTACCAAGCTCAGTTGATACAAATGGAACAGAGAACAACAACTTTATTTGAAACTGAAAAACAATCATTTCTTTCTAGTGCTGATTAAATTAACCAAACTTATTGCAGTAATAATAATGTTACCCATAGCAATTATTTACTATTACTTCGATGTTTAATTGAGGCATAAACAAACAGTGTAAGGAAAACTCAGTAAATTTACATGAATATTTCTAGCAAAATTTGTCTTTCTTGTACGTGAGGTAAAAGTATGGGAGCCTTCTTTTAACCAGCTGTCCAGCAGTGTCCATCAAAAAACATGTACATTTTAAAACTTTGGTCTATTTTGAGATCCAATATCAGTCCATGCCTAGCATTAATATGTTTTCTTCTTTTTAAAAAGTCTTTAATAACTTTTTAACCTCTTTAGAGTCTATCCCTTCTGAAAAGGAGATTGAGTCACGTCTTGCTGCTCTGAAAGCTCCCAGCCAGCCAGTGCCTTCTTCAGAGGATATGGAGGATCGTCTGGCAGCTCTGCGAGGTCAGCCACCTCCATCTCAAGCTCCTCGACCAGTGAGTTCCCCTTCCCAATCCTGTGGAAGACTCAAGTGTAGGGCTCAGTGAAAAAGGAAAATATTTTGTAAGTTTTATGTGTTCACACATATAGGTACACCAGCCTCCTGACACCAGGACTCAAACTGAAAAAGCCAATGATTTGATAACTCAGATGGCAGAAGAAGTTGCCATTGATGAGCAACAGTCAAGTCCAGAAGATAGTAAGTTAATATTTGTCTCATAAATTGTAGATGTAGATCAAGTCAAATGTTGATATGTACTCATCATTAAGGGGACATCATTGAAGAACAGAATAATGAGGAAGAAGAATCTTGAACCTTAAACAACTAAATGGTAGAAACTTGGCCATTAGGTGTTCAAAGAGGAAAATGATCCCAAACATCAATCAAAATTTGTTTTGACATGGATAAAATAATCAAACATTAAGCTTCTGGAATCGCCCCAACCTCACCTGTAATAAAAATGTATGAATTGTGCTTTGAGATCAGGTCATTGCCAGGACAGCTCAGAGTCTAAATGAGCTCTATTACTATTGTCACTAGCATTTGTCAAATATCCAGCCAGAATTATGCCAGAAGCTGCAACTTGTGTCAAAACATTCCCTCAAATATCAGTTCATGTACATAAATATTTACTGCATTAGCCTTTATGTATAGTTTTTTAAAAAGCTACATTTTCAGCCAAATTTTCTCTTTAAAATTCACCTGAGTTTAATGTTGCATAAAATTACTATGAAAAAAAAAATACTGTTCAAAACGCAGCATTAACAAACCATCAAATACATGCATACAAGCATAGGTACACTTTTGACTGACACTATAAGTAATAAAATGACTATATCAGCATTTGGCAGAGGCTGAAGTTACATTCATTGCTTATTAGTTACAAACATTGTTTTACTTTTCACTTCTGAAGGTGTAGATATGAACGATCTCAACAAAGGTGAAAATGCTGCTTCAGACGAGAACCTGGATGACAACCAAGGAGCAGTGAGGCAGCAGGAAGCAGAGAAAGACCGTCTGCTTGAAGAAGCCATGAAGGAACTCAAGAGGGAGAAATTTTCCCAAGACGAGGTCCTTCACATGGCCAAGAGGCTGGCACAGTTAAAAGGGCAGGATCCAGATAAAGGTCCTAGGAGCCAAGAGCATTACAATCTTATCTTTCGTCCATTGGTTTATGGATTTCAAACAGCAAAACAAGACTGTGCGATGTCTTGTTTTGCAGAAGTGTTTGTTTGCTCATGTCAGACAAATCAATCTTTTTTTGCTCCATATTTAGTTACAGCAGAGGATTTCAGACAACCTGACAGTGAAGAAGAGACTGAGGAAGAAGCTGTGAGGAGAGTCCTGAAACAGGTTAGTCATTTAATGTTGATATTATAGATGGACGCTTAATAATAAATTTGCTGCTATACCCTTAGAAGCTTTAGTGAAGTACTTATAATGGGCTTTATGGCCACAAGAGGATGCTATTTGGCCATTTTAATAATTTGTGATTTCAAATCCAGACATGTTTTGAAGTTTTAATCATCCTCTTAACTTTGGCTCCAGCTTTCAGAAGAAGCTGCACTTGATGAAGTCAGTGGCTACAACATACCTATAGAGCACAGCGGACCCAGGAACAGAGAAAAAAAGAAAACCTCTAAAAAACCAGTACTAAAATAAGACCTCACAAGCAAATTCACTGTTTTCATTCCTTTGGGGGCTTAAAATTCAAGCCACTCTCCTTCTGATGTGTTTAAAGACTCCTTCCCCGACGAGCCGGACTTCTCCTGCTGCTGCTGCTCATCAGCCGTCAGACAGTGATGACGAAGAACTTCCCTGGTGCTGCATCTGTAATCAAAACGCCACCCTGCGTTGCCACACCTGTGACGGAGACCTGTTCTGCAGCCGCTGCTTTCGGTAACATACGATGCATTAATCATCATAAAAACACTACAGATTCCTGTTAATGACTCAAAATGGGGTTGTGCTTGGAAAAATTTTCAGTCTGCCCCAAGAAAAATGATTGGAATGCAAAACCATGACCCACATAAGTCCCGCGCAGCTTGCTACCATACTATTAAGCACCATGCATATAAAGTATTTACTGTGATGAATTATCAATCCGCTCTCTATCATCTCCTCAGGGAAGGCCATGATAAATATGACAGGAAGGAGCATCACACCAGTAGCTACACTGCTCCGAAGAAGAAGAGGAAGACATGATACTAAAGATGTTCATCTTATTAAACTCTGATCTTTCATGGCTGTAGGACTTGCTCTTTAGCCTCACAGGGAGGATTGCAGTAATCTAAAATAGCTTTATAGGAACTGAAAACACTACTATAAACCAGAGCTCATCATAGCACATTAACTTACGGTGCCTAGCTTAAGGATTAATAAACATCCTCTGGGGGCTTTACAGTTTTTCATGGCACAACCACAAACTTAATTGTATTTTATTGGGATTCATAGTGATACACCACCACAAAGTAGCATGTATTTATTGTTCCACTTGAGGTTGAATCTCCATCTCATCCTAGAGTCTTAACAGGTTTTCTTTTTTCTCAGATTGCCTTCTACTTCACTTCCTTCTCCCACCCCCATATAGTAAGTTACTGCCACCACAATATTAAGTGTGTTAAGAGTTTTATTTTTCAACACAAATAATGTTTAAAATATTTACCAAGTAGTTCCATTTGGTCTCATCTGAGAAGAGCACCTTTTTTCTGCATAGCTACTTCTTTTTATCACGTGGATGCTCACAGTTGTCTTGATAATTGATTCACCCACTTGAGGTATACATTTAGTTTTCGAAGACTTTTGACATCAGCTGGTTGAGCTGGAGTTTATTTAGGGGTATTGTTGTAAAAGGAGCTGAATACATACCGCATGGTTTCCAGTTCATTTGTGTAAAAAAATCTGTAGAGTGTTTGCGTTTGTCATTTATATTAAATCCCTATAAAAGACATTGAGATTTGGGGTTGTGGTGTGACAAAATCCAAAATAGTTGGAGGGTTGATTCAACTTGCAAGGCAAAATGCAGTAAGGAACTTAAAAGACATTTAAAAATACTGTCCAAGATTTTTAGCAGCAGTTAGACTAAAATTAGACAAGCAAGATGTGTAATATCTGAAACTTATCTTAGAATTTGCTAAAAAAAAAAAAAGGTATTAGTTGAAGATGCTAAATAAAACACAACTTAGAAGTGTCAAAGTGAATAAGAAGCCTCACAAGTTTGTTTGAAGCTGTCTTAGTTTTTCATGACAACAGAGCCTCTTCCTAAGTATACTTTGCACTCATTACTGTTTGAGTATTTTTAACTTTTTGCAGCACTTCTATCAAGCAGACGGATCATGGACTCACCCAAGACAATGTGTACTCGCTCTCAGACTGTTGTCAGCTAGATACCGAAAAGTCACAGACGAGTTCGTGTGAAAGAATCACTGAGGCCTTTGTTCCCTTTGTGCTGTTCTTGTCTATGTCTGGCTGTGGTTCTGACATTAGCGCTGACTCTCTTGTCATTTCATTCTAAATGAAGCAATTGTTTTGATTATTTTTAACACCAAAGCTCTTTTAAAAAAAAAAAAACAAAAACGTGTCATTATTAAGAAAATCGTCTGGCAGGTCCTCTTTGTGCTGTATGTATGGATTCTTTGTCAGTGAAAGAATGAATGAGTCAGAGTAATACAAATAACCGTAATGGAGCCCTCAACAAAAAGACCCTGCGTATGACAGTGAGAGGACCAGAGTGCTGTTAACTTATAGGAAGCCTTCACACTCTCCTCTGGGTGCTCCCTCCATTAATGGTGGCCATGTTTGCCTTTTCTGACCATGTCATGCACCACCACCACACAGGAAATGGATGGGTATAATGGGTGCACACTTAATGGAACATCCTGTGGCTGATTTCAGTGTGTTTACTCCTAGACCTGACATGTTGACGCCTCCATTGTTTCCATCACTCTGTTGAAAAATTCATGTCAGAAAACAGAACGCTGACGGTTATCCTTTCAGCTGTGTCCAGACAAAGTGCTGCAGGGCATAATGAAAAGTGGCTGTGATAGCAGAGTGGTTTTTAATAGCGCTGTAAATTTTTGTCCAAGTAATGCAACTGCTTTTCCAATAATTAGTTGTTGTTTTTTTGTAGAAGGTAATTCAAATTAAAATGTGAACCTCATGTTATTCTTCAAGCATTCTCTTCTCTTCATTTAGATGATTATGGCTTACAGCAAATTGTTCTTTTCTGGATGATTACAGGGTACTATATTTAAGCCTGTGGATAGAAAGTGCAGTGGAAGGAAACTGGTAAAAAAAAAAAAAAAGGTGCTGAGGCAGAGTAAAAAGGTTGCGTGAGGTCCAGTGAACTATTCACAGTCAGGACTTGTTTCATGACCAAGGCATCATTGTTCTCGCCTGCAAACTCTGCTGACCCCAAACCACATAGAAAATCTTTAGGGTATTGTCAAGAGGAAGGTAAGAGACATCAAATGCAACATTAGAAATAAGCTAAAAGCTGCTTTTAAATCAGCCTGGGCCTTCTTGACATCTTGGCAGAACCGCTGAGTGATTCCTTTTAAGGCAGTCTCTGATGCAGAAACAATGTTTTTGTTGTCATTAGCTTTAGGTCTTAATCATCAAAATTAACAGAAGCATAACTTGAAATATGCCACTGTAATGAGTATGTGAAACATTTGTGTTCCCTTTTTAATTGAATTGCAAACCCAAATAAACCTTTCAAAAGTACTCTAATTTATTCAAACTGAACCTGCAGATGCATAATTAATGTCGAATAAAACAAACTGGTTCATCACTTTGTTCTAAATCTGATTATTTGCACAAACAGCCTTGTTTTGAAAAGCTTCCACTTTATTGCAACAACACTGTTACCTAAACAAAATGCTTATGTACATAAATACGAAACTGAAAATGTACACTCTTTTACTCTTACACAAAAAAAGAGTCCATCTGGGTAATAGTTGTGCCATGTTTATCACTTTAACATTATTGATATTTTGAAGGGTGCTTAAATTTTAGAGTCCATAAATTGAGCAGAAAAAATTCATTCTGACTCAGGAAGGGGGGAAGAAGTCAGGAAAAGTCCCCGATGTGATATTTGCACTTCCAGGCATACAAACTCTTAACCTGTGGGGAAGAAGAGGCTCCACGTCGTCTTGGTTCTTAATTTGACCTACAGTTACTTCTTCAAGGGGCCTGACATTTTACGTAGGCCTTTTATCCTGTAGAGCAGCCCGTTGATAAACTCCTGTGGGGAAGTTTCAGAGAGCAGATTTTCATTCTCTACGTTTTAAATAGACAGTATGAATGTCATAATGAGTAAATTATTAAAATTGGCTGTCTTGGGATGTAGAAATTAAGCTTTTTTGTGACCTTACCTCTTTTGGCTTTCCACATTCCTGCAATAATTCCTGAAGAAGAAATACAGAAATAAAATATTAGTCCAAGAAAGCAAAAATGTTTGTCTATCAAGCAGGGCCACCATCAAAAGTGGAGCCACAAGTGTAATGGACATCCAGTTAAACATGCTCAACTAACCAGGCTGTATCTTGGCTGGGGAGTCGATACAAAATTTTATACAGACAGGAATGAAAGATTGTAGAAGATGATTTGCTTAGGACATTTTTTTATCTAAACCAGGGGTCTTAAACTCCAGGCCTCGAGGGCCGCAGTCCTGCAGTTTTTAGATGTGCCACAGGTACAAAACACTGGAATGAAATGGCTTAATTACCGCCACCTTGTGTAGACCAGTTCTCCAGAGCCTTAATTATTCTATTCAGGTGTGGTGCAGCAGAGGCACATCTAAAAGTTGCAGGACTGCGGCCCTCGAGGCCTGGAGTTTGAGACCCCTGATCTAAACCCTATAAATTCCTTTTATAGGCATCTCTGTTTTTATGTTGCATTTAAAATTTACTGACAAAATTACATCTTCATAGGAGTCAAATTAGCAAAACTGAATTATACAGTGGAAAAAGCTGAGAACATTTAACCAGCACTATTAAAAATGATTAAAATATCTTTATTGCTTTTTCATTGCAAATGTTGCGAAAGGGAGTAAAAATTAATTATTATATAACAATCAGAAATAGTTTTTTACAAATCAACTCTGAGCGAATATCTTCAAATTCATCTCAGCTTTTGGACTAGACTTTACTCAACAAAGTCCATTATTCAACAGGGGAAACGGTGCATTCACTGGCTCTTGTGCAGGAATTCTGCTGTGGTAGAGCAAGGGAACCAGACCCACTTTACTGTTGCCAAAGCTGCCAAGACGAGACACAATTAAGAAAAGAAAAAAAGCTCTGCCTTGGAGCTGCTTCTGTTTATTTTATGACCCCACAAAACACTTATTTGTGTAATGCAGACCACATAAGCACTTAGAGATCCTGCTAAAAATCAATCAGGTGATTTGCTTTTGCAGACTTGGCATCTCTGGGGAACAAAAAAGGAAGAAAGAGGAGACATAAGGTGTTTTTATTGAACAGTTTGAAGAAAAATCTCAAATCCTATCCCAACCCAATTTACAAACTCTGTTATTAACTTAACACATGGACGGAGAAGTATTTAAACATTTATTGAACATACCTCAAGTCGAGTTCTTTGTCCTTCGTCGGGCAGTTCTAGGAGTTCATCTATGTCGATTTCTAACTCTGGAATCTCTTCCTCCTAGGATGGAAATGAAAGTTATTCAGAGTATTTTTCTGTCACAATGGCACCTATATTTCAATTTCTGAGTACAGCGTTTTACACTGCAAAACAGGCATGGAATATCAAAACTTTGGTGGGAGCTTTATTGTGTGGATTTTTTAACATTTTCCCCACAAAGTCCTTAATTATGCCAACTCACTTAATTGGTCTGAACTGACCCAACAGGGTGATGGTGCAGGTCAGCTCCACCCTCCACCCACAGCCCTGAACTGGAGGAGGAATGAATGAACTATAAAAGCACCATGTCATCCTTTTACAGGTAGTGGTTAAAATGTCTACACCACATAGTTAAATCATTCATGAGCCAATAGCACACGCCCATTTAAGCTTAGTATCACTTTTGTTATTGAGTGTCCCAGGTAAAATAGAGCTATTCAAACAGTACAAGCAAAATTAATAAGGCCTGTTTCTCACAAAGTGATTAATGAGCAGTGCTCATGAGCACTGAGGCAGAAGGGACTCTAGTAGGCCAATGTTTACACGTACCAAGAGCAGATTTTATGGATGGGTTACCTTTTACCATGTAGTTCAACCATTACTGAAGGATTATTCACACACATGCTCTGCACCATATTAATTCTCAATTGGTTTGTTGTGCAGTAGCTGACAAAGGTTTTTTTTAAAATATATTTTCACATTACGAATCACAAACTCCCGAACTCACAAACATTTTGATAAAAGCACACCATGCTAGAATGACTGTTAAAGTCCAGAACTGATTCCTATTAAGAATTTGAGGCAAGACTTGGAAACTGATGTTTAGAGACACTCTCCATACAATCTGTCTGAGATTGAGGTATTTTGCAATACAGAATGAGCAACTATAACTCCATTTCAAAATGTGTTTTGTCACATTTTAACTATAACTAAGAGCATTTTAAGTTATGAACTATAATGGCAACTTAGTGTTGATAGCAAATTCTTTTCTCATCTAAGGCAAATACAGCAAAGCAATCAATACATATAGCCAGCTTGTAATAAGTCCACGATCCACTCTCAGAGAGAACGAGGAGTGCAATCAGCAGAGTTCATGGAGTTATGATATCTGAAGTAAGCACTCACATTTGACAAGTATGGCCTTGTTTTTCGAGGGAATATTTTCCAGATGGGGGATTTTTTTGACTGAAAACGACTGGGCTTGCACAGCTCATGAGGAAGGAAGGTAATCAATGTGAAAGTGCTGAGGGGTGAAATAGATGGGGCCTCTGCAGAGTCCCCATGGCCCCTCTAATTGATATGTGTTGCAAGTTGGAACCCTCTGTTATTTTGCTGAACTCCGCAGGATAAATCTACAGCCGAACCTTTGCTCCATGCTTTATCTTGCTGTGCTGTGAAGGCCGCAAGCTGAGATTAATTACATTATCATTTACTTAAATTACTTTTTATGCAAAATAAATAAAATATGAATGTAAGAATAAATCTAAAAGCTAAAGAGAAAAGACTGTGAAAACTAATGTTAAATTACTTTGTTTCTTTTCACCACCTCCACCCTGATGTTTCACTGCTTCAGACAGCCATCCATGCAGAGCATCACTAAACATTAAAGGGCGATGCTTTTCACAAGTTATCACTAACCTTCCTCTAACTTACAAGATTTTATGTCATATCCAGTCGGTTTCCAGCTTGTCGAGAGTTACTGCTTTAGTCTATGGAATGTTGAATATTAATAAGACCTTCAGATACAGATATCTCTGCAGCATTTTCTGAAGTTAAAAGACTGAACTTAGAATTTGTGTATGTTAAAACTTGTCTTGGAGGACAGGATTCAGAAATAAGAATTTGCAAATTAGTCGTTTTAGGTAACAAAATCCACTGGGCATCCCAACAAAACATAAACATGAAGTAATCAGTGAACCCTTACTTAAACGTTTTCCTGTGTTTATGCTTTTGTAAAGGAAACTGAGCCCTGGAAAATTTGTCTGTTATGAGATAATGCTGGTGTGTGTTTTGGTTATCAGATCTTTCCCTTTTCCTGTTAGCAGGACCAGCTGTGAAGATGTCTAAACATTCATTAATTACCCTAAAAGAGAGAGAGATTAGTTAAAAGAGGTTTTAATATTATACAATTCCACATCCTTCTGCTTGAAAACAATAGCAGCCCAGATTTCTTGAGGGAATGCAGCTTAATTAAATTATTTTGGATTGTTCCACATTGGTCTCTAAATCACATCCTGCAGACTTCAAGGTATTTCATTGGGATTTTGCCAAGGAGAGGAATGAAAATGTGACATGGTGATCAAAAGTCTTTGTAAATGAGGTGTGTGTTCAATTGTCACCTGATAAGCCAAAATATAAATCAGTAAAACAAATTGCCTTCAGACGTCACATAAACAGTAAGTAGGGTCCACCCAATCTTTGAACATCTCAGAGTAGTGTTCAATTCATCATTGAAATCCAGTAAAATATATAATATATAATAAAACATAACTACCAAATGAAGGCCATCTGCCTACACATGCCGGGAAAGTAGAGTGTTTATCAGAGATGCAGTCAGGAAGCAAAGGGTATATCTGGAGAAGTAGCAGAGATTACAGAGGTAATGGCTTAGGTGAGATAGTTTCTTCATAGGACATCTGTTAGTTGTGTATATCAGAAATCTGTCTTTCTTTTGCAAAGACAGAAGAGCTTAACAGTTGATTGCAGGATGGAGGGAACTAAATATCAGCAAATCCTGGAAGAAAACCTGTTAGAGGCAGTGAGTGAATATAAACTCGGTCTGAAGTTCAGCTTCAAGCAGGAAAACATCTTTAAACATACAGCCAGAGCTAAAGCAGAATGGTTTGGACTAAAGCATGTGCATTAGTTAGAAAGCTTACTCAAAGTCTAGAGCCGAATCCGAACAGAATCTGTGAGAAGACCTGACTAGTGATGTTTACAGATGCTGTATGAAAATGCAAACTACAGATAACATGCTTATTCATAAAAGGTTTTGCATCAGTTTCCTCCTACTTTATAATTTTCCATATCTTTTATCACATACAATCCCCTAAAAAAACTAAGTTGTGTGATTAATTGTGACAAAATATGTTCCAGGTGTGTTATTGCTTCCTAATTGCACTACATTTTATTAGTGCATTTTTTTTAACATTACAGATTTGATTTCTAATGTTAAGTATAAAAGCACTGTTCAAACGTTTTGAAATGCATTTTCCTACTTTTCAGAAGGTGTGAAGTGTGAAACTAAGGGGTACACTCCTGACTCGGGCAGCCCTTGTATGAATTAGAAATGCAGATAAATAATTTAGGTTATGACACAGGGGACTGATGGTAAATGCTTCCACGTGGAAGACTCTGAGAACCAACAGAGTAACCTTCCCCCAAGGCCCATGCAAAATTCATTACATTACCTGATGCACACAGACAAGCCTCAACCAGTTCTGCACAAGTGACTCATGCAGAACATTGGAAAGTTAAGTGTTAATTTGTCATTGAGCAAAGCATTGCTCTTAAGAAAAATATACTGAAGACAAGCATTTTCCACTTGCCGAGGTGGACACTTGTATTTTTGTTGCCATGACTCATTAGCTTATCTCCATTTATCCTTTACACTCCTGCAACATACCTTCTCTATCTAAGTTTACGAGCTGCTTCTAACATTTTGATAATTTTGCAACTTTATGAAAGACACTATCTCCCTTTGCAGCAATAGTACTGTCCTTTGCTCATGGGAGGAGGCTGCAACTAACTCTTTGCTTGATTGGTTTGAAAATAAAAGGAGAAACAATTTGTTTCCACCATCTCTGGGTTAAAAGCAGGAGATCTTGTCATCTGAGAGACACTGTTTCCCAGAAGCTCGCAATCCTTAACGGACACCTCTAATTCCAACCTTGCCAAGCAGCCTCATGTGGGCGAAGAGACATCTGTTGCTATGGTTTCCCCTCACAGAATGCCAAGCAAGTCAATATGGAGCCTCTGACATAATTGGATGGTATCCCACAGAACGGGATTGCATTATGAAAATCAACTGCAAGTTGATTGATGTTTTTTCCTAATCCCCAGTACACCAGACCAATAAATAAAAGGTTTTAAATGCAGAAATGTCCCCCTATTGAAAATTATCTCCATGTCGTATGCAATGCATGTTCTCAATACTTGAGCAGGGCTTCTCTGTGATGGAATCAATCATCCTGTTGCCGATGCTGATGTGTGGGACTTAATATCAGCTTTCGTATTATCTGTGTTGTTGTTTTTCATCTTCCTCCTTACGTTACCTCATAAGTTCTGAGGTTTGAGTGAAGCAAACTTGCTGACCAAATATGAACACAACTTGAAGTTGATAAAACATGGTGGGCCAACAGCAAGCGAATAACATGGCTACTCAAATAATTACTGAATATAATTTTTTTCTGTGCCTCTCTGCTTTTTTCTCCAAGCTCTGAAACCTCGCTTTCCAAATTAAAAGCAACATTTACTTTGATCTTAGATAAGAAATGTGGATCTTAGATGTAGGTCAAAAGAAAGGTGTGCAACAGTTACGGCCCATGTTCTGGATGCGTCTGTGTTTGGTACCTCTTCAGGCCCTGACTCCGGCTGCAGCTCACACACCTTTAAGTCTCCCCCAAAACTTTGAATTGGCTTTGTTTCCAATTCTCTAGAGGCTCTCCTGGTTGTCCCTGTTGCTGCCACACTCTTCCTTCCACTAAACTTTCCATTCCATCACCCCATGTGCAGAATTCTGTAGTCAGTTTCTTTAGGAATGGCCTTGTGTGTCTTAATTCAAAGACCAACAGCTGCCTTCCCCATCAATAACATATTAGAGTAATTTATCACAGGGTAAATATGAATGTTTGTCTGAGAGCTGCAGAAATCTAAAGTGTAGAACTTCACGATTTGCAACAAAGTCAAATGTTTGATCAATGTGATGTCTGAATAAATAGCCTCCTTCATATAGTTCATGTAGACAACTACATGTTCTTAAATCTGATTCCTCTCAGGCATCTTATCACTAAAATAAAAGAACCTGAGAGCATGGATACAGCTGACGCTGCAGTCAGGCTGATGACAAATGAGTGCTGCTGAACCAGAAACTGCAGCTTCTTTCCTCCCACCCATTTCATGATCCACACATGATGGATAACCCACGGCAGGAGCCTACGAGCTTTTATATGGCTCCCTTTTCCTGAACCTTCCTTTCATGCATGCAGAGCAGCTGACAGCACCAGAGTGAGACAGTCCTCTCCTCCTACCTCACAGTCAAACAGCAGGTGCAGCTGCCCGTCGATCCACTCCTCAATATCCAGCCTTCTCTGCAGGTCCTTGCGGTTGTACTTCACTGTCAGCTTACCCAGCTTACGGTGTGCCGGGTCTTCTGTCTTGTCCGGCGCCTGAAACATCACCCTGGACTGGGTGCCTGGCTCTGTCGCCATGGCTGCCACGGCCTCCAGAGAACCGTGGATCACACAGACAGAGCCACAGGCTGTGACGCACTCTACACAAACTGGCTCCCCTCCTCTATATGTTGAAAGCTCTTTTTCTGATGGGCTGCTCTTCCCACACGCTGCTCCTCTTTTCTTCTATCTCTTTAATGCCGGTTCTGGTTCCCTGCCTGTCCTCGTCCTCCCTCTCGCTCATTCTCTCTGAAGCTCGCTCTCTTGCTCTCTTTCCCTCCACCTCCTCCTATTGCAACACCCACTGGCTGCACTATCAGGAGAATGGTAATGAGATATGACTCTCCATATGTGTGTGTGTATGTGGGTGTGAGGGTGCACTTTGCAGGGTGTGTAATTGCTTTTTGTTCTCTTCTTTTTTTTCCTTATGGCAGGTAGAAGAGCATAGGTCAATTGCAGCAATAAAAAAAGGAAGAAAGGTTGAAAGGGCAATCATCTAGGGATGATCAGTTTTGCTGAATATATATGTATTCATATGAAACAAAAAGTACAATAATAATTATTTTTTTCTCGATTTCACAAGTAATTGCACATAAAACAAACATCACATTCCAGTACATCCCTTCCTGAAGTATCTAAAGTAATTATTGCCTTGAGAATGAAAAGTAGAAGGTTCATCAGCATAAAGTCTTATGTAAGTATTAAGTATTTCCCTCAGATATTTCTTCATGTTTTGCTTCTTTGTAACCCTAAAATGTTTCAGATATCACAGTTAGATTCAAGTCACTACTTAGACTTCGCCATGTCAAAGGTTTTTTGAAACTTTGATTCAGACATGGATTTGTTCATTTTCCAGAACCCTTAGCTTAACATCACAAAGTAATGGCTGGTCATTTACCCTTAGGATTTTATGCCACAAACCAGAATTCATTGTTTCATCAACAATAGCAAGTCTTCCAGGTCCTGAAGAAGCTAAGCAGTCCCAGACCATCACACTACCACCACCATGGCTGTCAGCTGGCATGATGTTCTTCTGTAAAAATGCTGTTCACTTTTAAATTTCCGAAGGAATGATCATTTTTCGTCTAACCAGCTCACAAAATATTTCCCCAAAAGTCTTTGGGATAATCAAGGTGTGACTTTGGGAATTGGGAAATAGGGGTTTGAGTCCTCTTTTGGTCAGCAATGGTTTTTGCCCTGAAACTCTGTTTCAGTTGTTTTCAGTTGAAGTTGTTTTTGCCCATTTGCATGGACACTGTCACTGAAGCAAATAAGACCTGCAGTACTTTAGCTGTTTAGAGGTTTATTGAGTCTTCTTGAAGGAGCTGTTGGTAATTTTGGTGGCCCAGCCACTCCTGAGAAAATTATCTTCCCATTTGTGGACAAAGGCTCTCAAAAAAGCTTACTGGAGTTCCAAATCCTTAGAAATGTCTTCATACCTTTTTCCAGATTGAAAAATGTCAGTAACCTTTTTCATTATTCCATTTCTTTAGTTAATGCCATGATGTGTTTCCTTACTGTAAAAGAGCTGCAGAATATCTGGAATGCTGCTGCAAGAGTTCTGACTGAACCAGGAAATATAACCATATTAGTCCAGTCCTCAGGTCTCTTCACTGACTTTCTGAATATACTTTAAAACAACTTTGCTTGTGTATAATTGTCTTTATGGTCTAGAGCAAAATACATCTCCAAACTTTAGGTAGCCAGAGTCAAACACTGCAAGGCTGTGCTTCAATATTATGTTCCTAAAATCTGGAACGGTCTTCCTGATGAAGTGAGGCATGCCTAGACTTTGACAATGTTTAAATCCAGGCTGAAAACAGTTATTTTTAGCTGCGCATATAAAAACTGACAGTATTTCATCTACATTTCCTTTCCCTAATTTAAGTCAGGTCTGCCCCTGACAGGTGAACCAGGGGTCCTCTACGATGGAGGTTTCTTTGTCCTGTATATAACAGCCATTATCAGGTGTACGTTTAATAAGGCTTGAAGTCAAATTGGCATCCTCAGTTACCCGCTCTTACATAATGCATGGGGAAGAGTTAGGTACTCATGGGTGCCAAATTAGAGCCAAATGTCAAACCCAGTTCCTGAAATTAACATTGTAAAGCCAAAAGAGCACACAACTGCAGGGTCAAACATCTACCTGCAAAGAGTCAGTGCACAAGAGATAAGGCAGATAAGAGACACCAGAGTGTCCTGAGATCACATCGCAACATGAATAATGGGTATTTGGGCTTTTTTTGAGTATCCATCATTCATAGCTGCTGGTGTTCACTCTCTGATGCACCGTCTGTTACAAATACTGAATTATTAAGTGCTTCTAGTGACTCACCTTTCCAAGCAAACACATTCATTCATCCCATACTGGTTTTCTTGATTCTGCATGGGGAGGCTGGTTATAATAAAACACCAGAAGAGACCCATGTTAGACTTTCTCACCTCTGACCTGGCTTGGTGGCTCATTACGATGAGAAAAAAATCAACAAGCAGTTAAAGTTAACAAGCTGCCTCACTGTGTGGCTAAAGTGGGTAGACTTTCACCGTCAAAGCCCAGTTAAGTCCATGCATACCACATTTGAGTTTGCTCTGACTTAGTTTAGCTATAACTAGGAATTAGAGCAAGTCTTTGAAACAGGAAATCTATATTTCATCATAAAGGAGGCCAGCCTTTATGGTTGCAAATGTTACAGAGGTAAGCAGCAGATCCTCTGCCACTACTTACATGTGGCTACATGACTCATCTCAAACCAGAGACCGGTGACTAATCTCATAAACAAGCTTAGTATCACTACACTTATCAAAGCAGGGTTAAGAGTAATGGGAATATAAATTATACAACAAACACTGCATTGAATTTCAAACAGAATTAGCTAAAAAAGCAGGTTTTCCAAATAAACAAGTTGTTCACCCTTAAAAATGTCTTTAGCTGTTGATGGAATAACACTGCCACCTGCTGGATAAAGGACGGAGAACCTGAAATGTCCAATCAGATTAAATGGATCATAAAGGGGTTTAACATTGTAAAACACACTCAGCCAATTTATTAAAGCTCTGTGATATGGTGAATAACCACATACATCAGACATACATGTATGTGGACATACATCTCAGAGATGAATAGTGTTTAAACTTCAACAAGTTGTCTTCAATACCTCTAGCTGCATTTTACTGTCTTGTGATGAGCTGAATACTATTTTGTTAACAAGCGACTGAACAGGTATTTCTAAAGTAATAAAAGTCATAAAAAGTGAGTTTGTGAGGCAATTCTAAAATTTTTAAAGTACATGCATTTGGTCAGTATCCAGGATGTTTGTCTTTTAAACAGTAATTCTGGTTCACCCATAACCCAAAAGTTTATGGGTCAAACTATTTAGGTTTCCTTCACAAATTTCTGATAGGTTAGCTGACACATTTCAGTTAATTGGAGGCACACCTGTCGATATAAGTTGTAAGGCTACACATTAAACACATTGCTTTTTTGTTTGACACAAAGAGAAAGTCAAAAGAAATCATCCAAGATAATATGAAGAGAATTGTGCTGGTAATTCAGTGACATCACAGTGAAACATAACCTGTACCAACACAGTCCGAAAGGCCCCTCAGTGAGGAAGAAGTCTGTATTTCAAGAGAGACATGTCCTGTTGTCTGATGAAACTGAAGTGGAACTGCTTGGTCATACTGACCACAGTTACATAGAGAAAAAAATGGGGATGCTTGTATCACTGTGAATGATGGGGATGGCAGCATTTCTAAAGTAAATTTCAGATACCATATGGTGAAAACTTTAACTAAAATAGATGACACATTTAAGGTCTGCTACATATGGTCAGTTTTATAGAGGTGCAACCTAGGTTGACGGAAAAACAATAGGCTTTTGTGACATGCAGCCTGCCTTTAACAAAGTGCAAGGTGATACACTTTAAAGAGCTACTCTGTCTGGAATATACAAAAACCAGCTAGGCTTCTTTGTATTTTTGAATGATTCATAAAGAGCTGACCTTTTTGGCTGTACAGAGGCTGCTGCTTCCCTCTTTTTGCTCAAAATATTGCGGTAGTCGTTACACTAAACACATCATTTTCAGTTCCTTAACACTGAAAATGATGTGTTAATTTTTGGAGACCTTAATATCTCCAAAACTTAAGGTCTTCATCTCAGAGTTTATTTACAAACTGTAGTATGGCTTTTTGTGTTGCTTATGGAGAAACAGCTTCTTTCTTTCTGAATGGCCTTTCAGTCCAGGACTTTATTCATTGTTTGTCTCTGGGTCAAACAACCTATGTCCTTCCTGTGCAGTAGGAGCAGTGATGTTTACAATTGCATATAATTGTTGAAACTGATTAATTAATTGATTAATTAATACTGTTGGACATTTTGAAATTATACCGAAGGATGAACCAGATTTGGCGAGGTTTACAGTTCCTTGTCTGATTTGTTTTCATTTTTTCATGATGTCATACAAGAAAGCAGGGTTTAAGGCGTTACCTTAAATACATAAACAGGTGTGGCTCCATTAAACTCAAATGTGATTTAACGCAACAAAGGCATATTCATCTGGCCATTTCCACATTGTTTGAAAATGAAGTCATTTCAGTATGAATTTGAATAAAATACTAAAAATAATCTACCATTGCTGGGGTTTACCAAATAAAAACAACCTTGGTAATCATAACTGGGCCAAGATATGAAAGGAGTAGTCCAGATGTAATTTGGGTCTGGACTCTGGACTAAACTGCATGATGTGCCACTGTGGAGTTTTTGTCAGACAACACAACATAAGAAAAAGACAAAAAAATGTAAAAATGGCGATATGTTAAAAGTCATATTTCAAATAGAAAAAACAAATAATAGCTTTTAAGTGTCTGGTTTCACTAATTACATTTCGTTTACCCAACTTTAATAACTCTTGTATCAATATTTCACTAGTTCTATTTTCCCCTGACTGCCTTGTTTACCAAATAGTGGGGGTGAAACTGGAAAAGCACTGGTGTTGGTCAGTCGCTGTTTTGTTTACACACTCACCTTTTCGTTGTCGTAGCTTCAGTCAGAAGGGAGTGGCATCGGGAGTGGAATTTCACTTCCTGTTGTTTCTCAGGTGAGTCATCTGAGAAATGTTGTCAATGCTCCGGTTTGAGTCGACATCAGAGTTTCATGTGTGTTCCTTTTTTATTATTCTGTGGAAGCGCTAAGGGTACCTGGATTTGACTACCAGGAAGTAATTCTTCAGTCACTTTCGTGAGGACTACGTTTGGAGGACGGAAAGCTTGTGTTTCACTCCTTGTGCGGAAAGAACCCACCTTTTTAAATAAGACTGACACTTTTTCTTCTCAATTTGACTTAAGATTTCTTTCACACAACTTCTGCTTTTAACTGACTGGGAACTTCGAGGAGACAATTAGAATGAATTTACTTTTTGGATGCCACTTCGCAGCGCTCTTCTTAGTTGGCTTTTTACACCTCACCGCTGGCCAGAGCACTGCCGAGACCTGCATGTCCAAATTCGATAGAGGTAAAGAGAACTTTATGCTCAATGCCAATGAATCGGTGAATGAAGGGGCCACGTTTCTCTCGTCGCCGAAAGTGGGGAGTTACATGGACTGCGTAGTGTCCTGCTGTAAGGACCCGAGGTGCAACGTCGCTCTGATGGAGAAACAAGGCGAGGACACCATTAAAATCTGCTATTTGTTTGACTGCTTATACAACAAGATAAACGCCTGCCGCTTTGTCAAGAAGTCAGGATATTTCAGTTACGTCCTGAAGTCTCTCTCCAAGGAACTCATCAGACACGATGGTACTACAGGTAAGTGTAAACCTCCGTCAAATACTACCGAAATACTTTAGCACTGGGACATGCTTTGATGATTGTCTTTTGCAATAATAAACCAATTGTTCGATTGTTAAATGAGTAAAAACATAATTACATTTTCATGTATAACTGTAATTTTAAAACATCACCTGCAAAGAAAGCTGAATAAGTTATCAGATGGTTTTGGTGTTCTTATCCAGGCAGCTGATTAAGCAACCATCTTGTGTAGGTGCTGTCCTAAACAGGAGCAAGTATTACAGGAGAGCCTCTTGCCCTCAGCCATTGGCCCAGAGCTATGGCAAAAACAAATTTAATTATTGAGTTATTTTTAATTGAATAGAAGTAACAAATTTACTGCATTGTGAACATGAGTGACGTCAGGGGGCGAAGTACATCACACAAGGCAAGAGGAGGTGTGGAATATTCCGAATGTTTGTGCGTTTCAGTTGTCTTTTATTATTATGTTGAATATAAAAATCTAGTTTAAATGTCTTCTCATCCATTTTGACTCCTCTAAATGATTCTTCCATCCAGCCAAGATTAGGAATTTTTCATTTGAAAACAAAATCCTTCAGAATGGGTCGATTTTGTTTTGATTCCAAATGAAAATATTTGGAAAAAAAGAAAGAAAGAAACGAAAATAAAAATACTTTTTTGTGTGAATGTTGAAAATCAAATTATCCAGATGTCACAGGGTGAAGCATGCATTTTACAAGCAAAAAGTGGACACATGTTTTCTTTTATTTTTTTGAGTTTGTTATAGCATGACAGATATTTGAATTACGGTTGTTGTTTTAAAAAGAAGAATAAAAGTTTGGTTGTCCTATTTTTTTTTTCACTCTGACATCTTGGTCTGCTAAAGTTGCTTATAAGGGTCAGTGCTTCATCCTGTGATGTTACTGCCCAAATTTGCATAACTTATCTGACAGATGAGTCCCGAGCAAGCTTTCCTTGTATTTATGGATGTGCAGTGACATAGATTGTATGTTTTCTGTGTGTACTGTATTTCATTAGTCTCAGTGAAATACATTTTTTCATTGGGAAAAGAAAAAAATGCTTTTTTATATCCAGATTGAGATTTTATCCATTGAGATTGCAATGGATAAAAATGCATTTTTCTGTCACTCATCCAAATTCTACATTGTTCCACTTCAGTATAAATTTTGAGAAAAATCAGGATAGGAAATATTGGAAATATTGCTTTCAAAAGACTTGAAGAACTATTTTTTTTGTCCAAGTCAAAATAAGTCTGAAGAAAATGCAAAAAATGTCCACTCTCCAAACTGGAATAGCTCCTTTCCCTACCAGCTCTGTTTATGAGGACAACAGATTTAGATCAGAATGTCTCAGTTTTTTATGTTCACACACTTCTGGAAGTGAGAAGTTGCTGAGAATGTCATGGTCTTTTTTTCCCTCTGCTTATTCATAATTGCTTTCCGGTGATCCAACTGATGTCATCTTCAATTATGTATTTTATATCCAAGAAGAAAAAAAGGACTCTCCGCCAGTGGCCATTGCAGGTCATGACATAGTGGCCCAGCCTAAGGAGAGTGTGACACTCAGTGGCTTCCAGAGCAGAGATGAAAATGTGCAGACTTTAACCTTCAAATGGACCATGGTTACCGTTTACCCATATGCGATCATTGAGGTAAGAAAAGCAACTTTAATTTCCGACCTGTTATTGCCAACTTAATTTTCAGTTTTGCAAACTGTCCCCTGTACCTCATTTTAACAACACTGCTGAGGCCGTAATTGAGTAACTCAGTATTGTCCTCCTTATTTTTGCAGGATACAAGTTTTCCTGATCAGATCACTGTGTCCAATCTAACTTCTGGAAAGTACACGTTTAAACTGACAGTCACGGACACTGCTGGTCAGTCAGACAGCACTACGATCAACGTCCTGGTCCTGACCCCTGAGGAGTCAGAGCGTGAGTGTCTCCTCTCAATAAAATGGATCATTGTTTTTTTTTCTCCTTTGACAATTTTGTAACTCTGTAGTTTGCTTGTTCTGTACCAACGTATGAAATGGAACTGTTTAATAGATACATTTTTAGAAAGTATTACCCATTTAAATTATGGATGACATTTAAATATTTTTATTTATACAATCCAGAGAAAGAGCTCTATGGCACGCATGTGCTTAAAAAAAAAAGAGGAAATGATGAAAAAGTTTGCTTTTAGAATAGTGATAAATGGGAACAAGTGCTTAGGAGATGTAGTTACTAATAAGACCTCACTGACGACTTGAGAGCAGGACACAATTTAGAATATATATAAGGAACTAACCTCCAGAGTTTCGGTTGGTGTTAGTGTCTGTTCAGGCATTCCTCTTGTCTTACCTCGCTTTTTCCGTTGAAATCGCTGTGGCACTTCTAAACAACTCTGATTTCTCAAACTTTTCCACTTGGATTTTTCAAATTTTTTTAGCCATAGCTTTTATTGTTTGTGCCAAGATAGATAGATAATTTCCCATCAGCTTGATTTTTCCGTTTTTCTGGTTCTTTGCATGCTTCTGTGGGCTGAAGGCTCATATGTTAGTTGGAAGCAAATGTGTTGAGACATGCTCACACACAATAAGGAAGTAGAGATAAGAACGTGACTGTTTAGATAATTACACAGTAAACTGACATTGTACAGGAAAGCATGCCACCTTTAGCCTGGAATAACTGAATAATCCAGATTACTTACTTTGAAATGGGTTCTGTTGAGAAAATAGAACGCAGTATTACAGTCAGTGTTTGTTTTTTGGTTTTTTTCTACTGCTCCCCTGATACCATCTCTCCACCCCCAACTCAAGAAAACTTGCCTATCTGGTTTCAGGTTGTTGCACAACAAGACTTTTATCATTGTTGCTGTGTGAATTGAATAAAAGTGAACAGGAGTCTTAACTCTCAAAATTCTATTGACTTTATAAGTACTAGAAATGTCCCACCCACACTGAAGCTCAGTTACCTATTAATAGTTTTTCAGTAGCTTAGTGGAAAATCTTGATTGTTTAAATCATTTTTTGTGGTGACATTTCTCTGAAATGTGTTACAAAAGCTGCTCTTTAAATGAATGCTGATGCAGAGAGTGTATCATTAACTTCAGTGAGATTACCCAAATCGGCTTTTCTCAACATTCTTTTGTTTTCAGAACACACCACTTCATTATTATTATTTTTTTTTTTTTTTGCTTTAGTGCATGTCTAGCGGTTACATAATATTAAAACGGGAACTTGGTAGAAACTTTGAAGGAAATGAGCCCCATGTCTGGTGCCTTGTTCTAGAAAAATGTGGGTTAATCACATTAGCCTAACCTCTTGCCGTTTTCATTTTCATCTCCCTGACAATGTGACATTAAGGGACAAAAAAATAAACTCAGGCAAATCTTTACAAATTAGAATAGCCTCTAAAAGTGCAATTATTCTGCCGATTTGATACACACAGAAAACACACACAGTCACCTCAACGCCCATGTTCCATAGAAAATGAATGGAGAGGGATATTCTAAATTGACATTTAAAACTAAAAGACGTCTTATAAACCTTTCTGAATATAAAAACTTTGAATCTTCAGACGGGGTTTAGACAATAAAACATTTTCTTAAACATTTTTTTAAAATGTGCATAAAGTGGCATTTTTGATATGGGTTATTAGACAGTCACCCAGAACGACATCTGAAAGGGGTGGGTCACCAGAGAACTAAAAGCTTTCTGCTACAAATAAAAATGCATTTTAGGTAGTTGGAGTGCAACAGAGAAAGGAGCTTTCTCAGGGCACCATACCTGCAAGAACCATGACTGAGTTTTATATTTATTTTTCAATCTTACAATGTTAGGCATTGTGATTAATCATAGAGCTAGAGTGTGATTAATCTGAATGCATTTTTAATTGACTGACAGCACTAATATATACATAATCTCAAGTTTGTCTAAATGTGTGTGTACACGATGGTGGCATGCATAAGTGTAGCAGCTCTTTGTTCTCTTGAAAATTTGTATGTTTATTTTATTATTATTTTAACCTTTTTACCACCATTTGGAGTTGCCTCCTAGTTTTTACTGAGCTGCTTCAGTTCAGTGACAATAATGGCTTTCATCCATTCAATATTTCACTTGTCAAAATCAGAGTGAGGTCCTCATTTTCTGGTTCTGCTGGAAAGGAAATTGACAGCGTATGCCTTGTGAATTTCCTCAAAATCTTTGAAATGGCACTTATCCCTGTTGCATATGCACACTTTTTACAATGTATTTTCCATCCACACTACATTCCATTGGAATGCTGGGCCATCTTCTTTAACATTGTGATTCAGCCTCCTTTTGGACGGTGTGGCTGTCTGCTGGGCAACTCTCAAGACAATAGTTCTCTCCATGATTATATAAATTATTAAATTGACTGTTGCATAAATTCTATATTAAAACTAATTTTAACATTTTCTTAAAGATGGAATTTTGTGTTCTTATTACATAATTTACAGAAATATGTTACTGAATGTTAACCTTTTTCAGAGGTTTGATTTTATGATATAAATTACAAAGAAATCTGTTTTTGTTTTTATTTTTATAATATTCAAATTGACATGTACCTGTTTACAAAGTTCTTGATTTTTGTGAGTAAAATTAGATGATTGGGGGTTTCATGCAGTTTGTCAACAATGTGTGTGTGTTTTAGTCTTTATCCTAAGTCTTTATATGTTGTCCTTCCAGACCACTGCATGGTTCCAAAGAAAGTTGGTCCGTGCCGTGGTTCATTCAAACGCTGGCATTACAACGCTGCCTCTGAGAAGTGTGAGGAGTTCATCTTTGGGGGTTGCCTGGAGAATAAGAACAACTACATTAAGGAGGACGAATGCAAGAAAGCCTGTCATGGCACAGGTAGTTTTTATTTTTTTTTTGTTTATTTATTTTTTTTGTTTTTTTAACTGACTTTTTTAAAATTTTAAATCAGCTTTTTCCCTATTATAAAGCTGATTACTTGGTAATGTAGTAACTAAGTAATAGGTTTCTTAGTTGCAAATACTGTAGGTTTTTCCTTGTTGGTTGCATGGATGACCATAAATATAGAAATAAAATATTAAACAGTTTTGTGAGTTAAAAAGGGTAACCAGTTACAAGTAAATATTAAATAATGCTTGAACCAACCCACTTCTTGATTGAAGACTGATCCAAGAAACAGTTAATCTTCTCATAATCTGAATATGAAATTGGATGTCAGAAGTTGATTGAATTGTCTAAAATATTATGGAATGTTATGATGCATAGTTTCTTTCTTTTTTCATATAGTTTTTACTTTTTTTTTTTTTTTTTTTTTTTTTTACTTTGATGCAAACTAGGGTAACCCATAGCCTTCACAAGTCATTAAATTATTATAATCTCAGTGCAAATAGCATATTTTAGAGACTTGAACTTACCAGATCTGAACTTTAAATTGTAAGGACTGTTGTTCTTTAAAGGTTCAGTAGGTAACTTTTACAAATAAATATAAAAAAAAAAAATATTTGTTAAAACTGTCACCATATGACAGTATGTTAGGAGACTGTGAAAAGTTAGATTTCCACCACCTCCTCCTTGAGCTATTGCTGCTGTCTGAAGAAATTCACCACTCCGATGTCATCTCGGCCGAAAATAACCAATCAGAGCCAGGAGGAAGGTCTTAGCATTGTCAATCAACAAAGTGTACTCACAGCTAAATGTGCTAATGGCGGAAAAACAGCATGTCATTGGAGGAAAACCATTATCTGCTATCATCAGCGGCCTGTTTCAACAAATATGTAAAATACTATATTTTTAATAGAAGTTATATACTCCAGCTTTATGGTCTCTTAAAATGCATTTTGATTGACCTTTTAGACTAACCAAAACAACCTCTTATTTCATGCAGACAGACATTGCATACCCTATATTTCTCTAAATACCTGATCAAGAATGACTCTCTCAATGTTTGCTAAGCAGAGTTATTGTTTGCAGCAAGCAATAATTTTTCCTTGGTTTTCTTTCTTTTTGATAAAGGTGGTCCATCTGGGCGAGGTCTGCATATTGCAGGTAAAAACTAGCACTTTATTTTAGCAGGTATTTTGATAAAGAAGAAACGTAAATGCACAATTAGACATTTTAATATTCACAGAGTTTTTATTGTCTGTGTGGTCAATGAATGCCTTAGTTTTTTGCTTTCACTTGTATCAGTGCATGCTTCTATTTGCAGAATTATAATATGGCCCAGCTGATTATTATCTGTTGTGTCTGTGCCACAGGAGAAAAGTGTGGAGCTCCATGTACCGCTGATCAATTCAAGTGTGATAATGGTTGCTGTGTGGATAGAGGACTGAAGTGCGATGAAACGGCACAATGCACGGATGGATCAGACGAGAAGAACTGCTATGACTGTATGAGCTTTTCCATGCAAACCAGACCTAGTTCTCATTTGACTAATTTAATTAAATGGTTTGATTACAACATGTTTTAGATGCCATATTAGAATTAATGTTAACATTAATTATGTCCTGTTTGTTTATCAGTTCAAAGCAACTTTCGTACTCTGTTGGACCTTAAGTTGGCTGGAAAAAGAGGTGGTTTGAATTTTCCATTTCCTTTTGATTTCTGCCTTCTAATTCACTTCCCTTCCTTCTTCCTGAATATACTCTTTATATATCACAGATACAGGCTTTAGTCCTCTGTTTTGAAATCATAGACCTTATCATTTTTGTACTTTTTAATTTTTATTAATTACAGTGCACTGTACGGATGAGCCAGAAACAGGAACTTGCAGGGATAGCTTTACAAAGTGGTACTATGATCCCCGGTCGCAGAGTTGCACCCGCTTCAATTACGGAGGCTGTGACGGAAACGAGAACAGATTTGAATCTCAGCAACAATGTATGCAAGAATGTAATGGTGTGACAGGTGAGTTTGTTTTTATTTGAAGTTGGATTGGCCATTTATACATGACTCAAAGAATTACTGTAGATGCAAAACTATGTTATTTCTGCCTCTTTAGACCTCTGATTTGTTATCATGTGCTCTTATTAATCAACAAATATGGAATATATTCAAGTTTTGACATTGCCTTGTCTATTTTTAGAATGTGTAATGCATATGTTTTTCTTTTATTACAGAAGAAGATATGTTTGACAAACAGAACAAAGCTGAGAAACAAGAGACCGACTCCAATACAAGTAAACAACCCCCCACCCCTTAATAGTGTTAAACTAAGTTAACCTATAGAGGACACATTACTGGAATGATTTGCATAAAATATAATTAATGTGTTGAACCACAAAGTCTTTAGTATATATTATGTTTTATATACCCCCTCTACAAGGGAGACTAAATGCAGGAAGCTTAGCAATTTTTTGACATATTTTGAGTAAAACAAGTACAATAACACAAATGACTTGCAATGACTTTAGTTCAGTTTGTCTGTATAGTTTCAGTCCATATATGTAAAATCCCATTTGGTTTGAAATTATTTCAGAATAGTCACGACGCCAGTTTAAAATTTTTATTTTTTTACCTGTAATTTGTCTTCTCTGTGACTTAACTATGAAAATGTATTTCAGTTTTTCTGTCAAAGGTCAAAGTTTATTCAGCTCAATTTTCCAGTTCAAGTTGCATTGAGTATCCATAAGTTTATCTGTTTTAACCAAAATGTTTGTCATTATTGGACAGGTATTATTGCCATTGCTATTGTCCTGGGTATAGCAATCGCCATTGTCCTTGCCATCCTGGGGTACTGCTGGCTGAAGAACAGACAGCCCAGCCACTCCCTGGTGTCTACTAGCAGCAAACCTCTGTGAAACCATCTTACTCTCTTCTAAATGCTTTATCACAAAGACTCTGTGTTTGGAAGTGCAGGAAGACTTGTTTTTTCTTCTAATTAAGTCTGTATGTAGATATGTTTTGAAGAGGATGAATTCAAAAAGCAGAAAGTCTTTGAAGAAATGTGAAGTGTTGCTTTAAGTGCTGCATGCTACTGGAATAAATTGACACAGGAATCTGTAAGATGAGGTTAAGTGGGAAGGATACAGGGGTGCCCAAAGTGGGTCCTCGGGGGCCTGTATATTTCAGTTCTCTCCCTGGTGGTAGTAACAACCTTTTCAGCATTGTCAGTGTTCTTCTTAGGCCTTCTATCGAGCCATCATTGGATCCAGGTGCGTTAAACCATGGAGAGAACTTAAACATGCAGGATGCCGGCCCTCGAGGACCCACTTTGGGCACCCCTGGATCAGAACATCATGGCAGAGCATCAGAAGAAACCCTCCCATTAGAATGCAATATTTGATGTTTTCCTCCTTTCATTTTGTATCAGTTCTAATTTAACAACTTTTACTGTTTATTGTACATTTGAAAGCAAAACTCCTTTCAACCAAACCCAGGAGATCTCGTTTATATGTACACTTTTGACATGAACATGTTTTGTTTCTTGCAGGTTTCTTACTTTAACCTTATTTTACACATTGTTGTTACATTCCATTGAATTTCACCCACATGCAAACTGTTGTACATAATCTTGGGTTTAAAAAAATATTTTCTTAGAAGAACTTTTATCAATTTTTCTTTTACGCTTCAGTTTTTTTCATAAGATTCATGTTTAACTTCACTATTAAATATTTTAATTATCTGATACATTTGGAGATATAATTTGATATAGACTGCTTTAGCTTTACTTATGTCATGATCTGTGTCTTAAATAAAAACGTTTAAACCAAATTTGTTATTTTTGAAATTATTTTTAGAAATATGCATCTTACACAGTTGTCATTTTTGCTTTTTATCTTTTATTTATTAAGGCCTGGACTTAATCTTACTTATGCCTTCCTAAAACGGTTTCAAAAACTTAACTGGTTAAGCTAAGTTTTCATAGAACAACAATCCTGTCTTATGAACCTTTAAATCGTTTTCTTTATTAAATGGACATTTTCTTAACAGCTTAATCACTGTTCTCATCTGGGTAATTAAGGATAGTGATAGAAGACCACTGACACCTCAAGAGTTTATCAATGATGTTTGGGGACCCAAATTTTGTGAAAAAAATGTTATGAAAAACCATTTTATGTAGGAATCTACAAAAAGATGATCATTCACATTTATTAAAGACCAAAAAACCTGTGTAACTACTCAGGTTATTTCCACAATTGGAACGTCTTCACAAAACGTTTGAAGTAAAATCCCCTTAACAATTCCAATAAATGTTGGTATTCTCTTCCAACGTTTTTACAGAGCTTTTTTCCATTTCAAAGAAATTGGTTATAGATCAATATCATTTCAGTAAAACAAAAACATAGGAGTCATTTCACAAGTGTAGCTTTTGTTAGGCAGTTACTCTGACTGAAACTGCTTTTCATAATATGTTTTTATTACATTTCAGCTGATCAGATCATTGATGGTGTAGCATTTTCTCCCTCTATTTTCTTTTTATTGTCCTACTTCTGTTAAAAAAGTCGCTTATTCAAATCTTCCAACAAATTAAAGGTTGATTTTTTAAAAAGTGTTCACATAAACTGGTCACGTTCACTGTGGACTTCTTCTGAAACTTATCTGGATTTATACTAAATGAAGACACCAATTCATCTGCTGCTCATAGCATGTATCAAGTCTTTTGCAGAACCTCAGTTTTAAAATTTGAACTATCCCTTTTATGCTTCCTTTAAGCCATACCATGGAATAACAAGCTGTTGCTTTTAATGGAAAATGTTTTCAAGTAGTAGTTGGACTGAAACTATTATTTACTTAAAGTAGGCACATTACAGTACACATTGATCAGAAATAGAAACATTAACATATGCATGAGCAAGAGACTATTCATTATATTATATTATACAAGAATAACAAAAATTTCAACACAGTAATAAGTAATTATGGGATATGGATATAAGAGTGCACTTTGTATAAATTTCAATACATAGGCTATATTGGAAATTCAATAATAACACTACTACTGCATCTACTACTATTGATACTGATCATAATGATTATTATAGTAATTGCAGAGTGTGATCCATTCTGTTATATTTGTTTCTTTTCTAACAGCACGCAGGCAAAACTAAATTTAAAAAAAATATATCAGTTCAGACATTTCTTCACCTGACTCACCAGAAGATGGCGACACAGCTCTGTTCAACTTCAACGTGTTTCAGTGTAAAATCTTACGAATGAACACTGTTTCACCAGTAATATTTTTTTCAATGTCATGGCATTTTTTTTTTTTTACTAGAATCATTGCAAGCAAAAGACATAAAGGATTTAAATAAGGTACCTTCAAAACTGCAGCTATCCCTTTAGCACCCCCATTTAAAAAAGAGGGGTCCATAAATATAATTTGGATAGTCATGTTTTGATGTGTTTTAGGGATGCTTTTATTATCCAGCATGTATTGTGCAAACTCGTATAAAAATTAACAAAATGATGATACTGATACCATGTAGAAACAACAAAACAAACTTGGTTGTGGATCAAAGTGCAGCACTTTACAAAAAAGTTTGATCCAATAGATATCCAGAAATTCAGTCCAATTGTATAGACATTCAATATTGAGCATATACATTCCAATTCCATCCGAGTTATAAAACTATTCAGTCAGTTTCAGTTTTTTATGCCACCAAGAACAAGTTCTGATAACTAATTGTGTCATTTGTGCCACTGTATTCCATTTACATGGGTGTCAGAACTTTGTCTTTGATAACGACATTAAACCCAATTTAAATGTGTTTAGGCTTCAGGTTTGAGCTTTGGACTTTAAGTGATCATGCTATCTGGTTTTAATAATGTTAGCTAAAAGCAACAGATTGCTATACACAGATTATGTGTTCCCTCACAGTAAATAGTTTTTGAATAGAATTAATAGAGTTAAATAATCAATAGATTTTCATTTCTCTTTCTCTGTAATTATAGATTAATATTTTAAATGTGTAAATTAAAACATTATCTTATTTTTTTATTATTCTTTCAGATTACAATAAAAATGCTGTGCCTATTTATTTATTTTTTGGCTCCTGTTGTTTTTTCCCTACTGGTTTCCGATGAGAATTACCAAAAATATGCACCAAACTATAATAACAACATCTAATTGCAAAATTAGGACATTTTGACGGCAGACGTGCTCGGAAGAGCAAACGTTATCTTTTGCAGCTGGAGTCACTCTGACTCAGTGCCATGTTTTTCGCTGTCGTAAAGCGCTGTTTGAATATTTCCGGGAGGCAGTGAAAGCAGCAGCAGCAAAGGCAGTTCCTTCGCAGTTCTTCAAAGATGCAGCACTGGTGTGTTTTACAGTCGGATTTTCTCTGGGATGTTTGTCTCTGAGAGGCATGTATCACGTAAAAAGAAGAAACTATTGAATTAAGTTGATTATTTCGTGTAGTGAGCTAGCAGAGAGACAAAACTTTAACAAGGAGTTTTAAGTCGCTGGAAGATAAGAAGTTGGGATATTCGGTACGTAATCTATACTGACAAACTTTTCCCAGTCTCATCTGAATTAACGTTATTGTTTGTTAAACAAGCTGAAATTATGCATTTTGTTTAGGTTTAGCTGCTGTATCTCTACGGTGTTATTTGAACATTTCCGTTTCATTCTCTTAGTTTTTTTTGTTTAGTTTTTTTTTACTCGTTTGTTTAAACTCGCGTGAGCATGTTTTAAAACCATCATGCTGGAAGTCAGCAATACTGATTTTTTAATATTACAAAATCAGTATTACAAATGATCGGAATGCATCCATTTGAATTAGTTTGCAGTTGTAAATTCCGTTTAGACTATTGAATTCGCCATTATGATGATGATGATGATGATGAATCCCTCTTTTGTGACTACTTTACTTGAAATCGTACTTTCTGCTTCATATAATTTTATAGCTTTCAAGCTGTACAGAAGCAGTGCCCTGGAGTTTCAGTCAGATAAGTTCTGTTTGTCTTTCTGACAAAACACTCTCACTTGAATGGACTATGGACTGATGCTGCAGGGTGTATTTTATCCTCTTTATTACAGAAGTTAGACAAATCTGAATCCCAGTGCTATTTCCTGCTCTCCTGCATCCCACTCCTCCCCCATGGTGCACACACTCTTCCCTTTGCAAACCGTATTGTTATTTCTAATGAGCACCCCACTGAGACAGTCAAATATTAAGCTCACTTTTAGGTCAGAAGTTCTCCCCAACCAGCAGCTGAAGAAGAATGGGGACAAAAATCAATCAATTACTGCTGAAAAGCTCCATCTTGTGCTTCTTTGACCCCATTTGACCTCTCACACAATAACGTCTCAACATCATTTCTTACAAATGTTGCCTGAGCAGAGCATTTGAATAGGTGGTCCAGACAGGAAGCTGCACAAGTGTGTCTTGGATCTCAGAGTTGGCCTTTGGTTACTTCTTCCACAGCGCTGGAAGAGCTAGCTGTGATAAAATCAACAGAGTTACAGAATGTGAGGGCGGTTACTTCTATGGAGACCTTATAATTTTAAAACCTTGCAACAGATCCTCTTTCTTTGTCCTGAACTTGTTTGGTACTGAGGCACACTTGCAGCAGACCTCTTGAACTATCTGCAGCTAGGGATACTCTGCAGCCTTTACACATAATTTAAAGAAATTATTCAGGGATGTGTGTTTTTAACAGCTGGATATTGCATTGCAGGATTTCACTGAAAGTTAAGGTTTTAGAGAATTAAAAAAGAAGACAGAAGAAAGCTACTAATTCTGTTTTGTGTGCCTTTGGGTTGATGACATCACAAAAGGCACACGATTCGAGCTGATCAGTTGAAATATGTAAACAATAGGATGGAAGATCAATTTTAGAAAGATTTTATACATTTCAAAGTGTTTGTTTTGTTCCAGATGGCTTTAATTTTTGTTACAAACAGCTTCCATCATTTGTGTTTTTATTTTGTAACCAGAATTGTCTGAAGTCTATTTAGTGTGTACACTAAATGCAAAGACTTTACCATGGCTCAAACATTTTGCAACAACCAAACACAATAAGTAAGAACCTTTTTGTAGGAGGAAGTTGTTTAAAAACGGATGAATAAAGAGGAATAAACAAAAAAAAATTACACAAATGACATTCAAGGGAAGTCTGAGTGGCTTTATGCCTAATTTGATGTAACCAGAGGCATGTAAGTAGATTTTTATCCTGGTGGAATAATGATTTACAACAAAACATCAAAACAAATAAACTAATAATGGCAATCTGAAGTGAGTTTCATTGATTTAACAGAAAAGTCTAGAAAGCAGCTTTAAACACAACCTTCCAATGTTTCTCTGAAATAAAGCATGGAGGATCTATGTGTCATTTTACATCCCTGAAACCTTGAAGGTCTAGCTTTGTTTTAGACAGTCACATAATAGCTTAGTGCCTTCAAATGTGGCGTGATGTACCTTTAAACTGGTACACTCCAGTTCTATTTGAAGACATGTCTAATTTTACCCAGCAGTCCTGCCCTCTCCCCTGTCCAAACTGTGCAGGGCATTAATGGAGGACCTCTTGCCTTCTGGATCTCTACCGCTCATAATTTTAAGGAGTTTGAAATCTTCAGTTGTGACATGCTCACACAGATGGCATTTTCTAACCTCACATGCCAGGTATTTGTGTTTTTTATTGGATATTTTTCTAAGAGAAGAGGAAAGTGCTATTTTTCCTTGTTCACAGCAGTGGGAAACCATTATTCTCCCATTAAAAGTTATTTGGGGAGTTGAAATGTAGGTGTGCCATATGGGCTGCATGCCCCCTGGCTGTTCATTTGGCTGAATCACATCCTCCTGGCGTATTTACAAATGCAGTGGATGAAAATAAGAGGTTTGTTATGGGCTGTGTGTCTGTGTGAAGGTTGGACTAGGGTCTTTTGTCTAGTCTGTGGATTTATTTGAGTTGAAGAGTGGCCTTCAGGGCGTATTGTTTTCTCTAGAGAATGAAAAGCTGTTGGTCTCTTAAAGCCTGCATGTCAAAGAACAAACTGCAGGAGTAATGTGGGAAAAGAGGGCACTCACAGAGAAGCTTTTAAATGGGGTAACAAAGAGGTCAAGCAAGATAAACACCCCACAAGTTTTGATTTATTAAAAAAACTCCATCACTCTTTGACTCTGAAAAGCCCCAAGTCCAGGTTAGGTTTTTATTCGTCATTGACCCAAATATCTGTCCTGACCAACAGTGTTTTTAAGAGAAATTCAAGCCAGAGCGGGTGACTGCCTCAAGACGCTCCAGAGTACTTATGTCATCCTTCCAATGTCCCATATGGTAGATCTCATGCTGTGACAGAGAAGAGCAGGAGAGATATTTAGGCTCTTTTTGCTTTTGATTAGTTTTTACTTTTGAGTTGTAAAAACAATAGAGGATTCGTTATACAAATTTCTTTGTAAATTGGAATTTAAATCTAATCAGCAGAGACTCCTAATCAACATGCTTTAAGGTCACAGACAGAGTAAGATGCATCATAACTTCAATTGAGAGGGAAATTCTGGATTTATTTTCATTAGTATAGTTAAAATTTACAATGTATCATATTTAGTGTTCGGGTAAAACTTGAAAACTGATGTTTAGACTTGACCATCACATTTGATTGATCTTGAGTTATTTTGCAAAAAAGAGTTGTCATTGCAAAATGACAACTCTGTTTCTGCTGGATTTCCTTGAGTGACATATATGAGCTTACATCCATCTCCCTCAATCATTTGTTTATTTTGGATAAAAGGTGCAATTCGGTCCTCAACACCTAAATGGAGCAGAAGAACAAGAAAGTTTATCATCTCATCTGAAGAAACGATCCTTTGCCCATCCTGTTGTTCATTACCATCAGACTGGTTTTGTGGCATCTGTATCTAATTAGGGGGCAAGTTGAAAATTCCCATGTGGGGAGGTTCATGCTGTGGTAATGCAGTCGTCAGCTGTGGGAACCAAATGCTCTCCATTTGTGTGAAATTGTATTTAGTACAGACACAGGTGGTGAGCCTGGCATGAATGTATGGCTGTATCTAGTGTTTTCTTTAGGATTGAATATTTTGGTCCTTCGCCCTCCTTTGGAAAACCAAGCATTAAAAATGGCCAAGTAGTATCCAAAGATTTAAACTTTTTTCTGAAAGTTGTACTTGTTTCCTTGTAAGGCAATTTAAAAGTTTACAATGTCCCTGATTATAATCACTCCATAGAGCCTTTGATAAGACTGGAAGAGCATTTGGACACCCAGACGTCTGTGTGTTTCTAGGTTTGAGCCCATTATTCCCAGTCTAGTCAGTCCTTGACCAAAGACAGATTAGCATAGTTTTGGTCTGAAAATTAGGCCGGGAGAGCTAAGGGGTTGATGTGGGAGGGATTATTAAGGATTTTATTAGCTCAGTGTTCGCCGAGATAAGTTGAAAGCCAAATTTTCAGTGGTTCGCCTCCATTTTTCACAAACTAACCTAGTTGTTAAAAAGCAATTGAGCCTAGTCAAAAGCTTTAGACTCTAAAGCTTTACATGTGAAGAAAGCCATACTGAGGTTTTAAAAATATACAACCTAAAAACTTTAAAAATGTACATCATACTTGTTCTATGTTTTATAGTCCTCTTTAATGAGAGGTTAGAAAAAATGTGCTTTCGAGTATTTTTTTTAGGATGTTGGAACATAGTGCAATGCAGTGCTACCTCTCCCTAAAGTGTTGCTGTGCACTGATGCTTAGCTGCCTGAAAGGAGAGTGTAACATTTTTACATGCTTTCAAGACAAATCTGGCTCTTTGGAAACCACTCCACTGGCAAAAAAGAAATGCCAGTGGAGTGAAAAAAACAAAAACAAGGACAGTCAAGGTTTGGAAACTAGCACTGTTTTAAAACTAGATGTGGGAAGCTGTTTTAAATAAATGTGTTTCATACATTTGCTTTAAATTTTCAATTATTTTTAAATTACAACATGGTATGATAAAACCTCAAACCCCTCTTAAACACTAAAAAGCCACAAAAGACATTTGAATCAGGGGACAAATGTTGGGGTGACATTTCAAAGAAACATTAATGAATGTAAAGCAAAATTCAAATTATTTTGAGTCAAAATATTGTACAGTTCTGGCAATTATAGATAAGTAAACTAAAACATATGTAGAAAAATGTGGTATTGTCTCACAGTGTGTGCAATGTGCATAACACACTACAGGTTTTATTTGGATCTTTTGTGTAACAAATAATAATAGTTTCAGTGGTAGATTTTACAAGCTCTACATTAGTCCGAGTTGCAGCTGGAGGGGCCTTTGTCTGAAGCAGTGATCCTAATGTCCACATCCAGCTCCGTGACTTATATCCCCGCATTCCTGCACATCTTAATTGGTGAACCTCTTGGCAGCGGGTTTCGCCTGGCCCGGCTGGCCTCAGCTGGCCTTGCTGTCAGCTCGGCACAGTGGCCAGCAGATGTAGCGGGAACAATGCCCATCCTAATCCCTGAAGAATTCCTGCTCTCCTCAGATCTATCTGGCCAAAGAATGTGGCATCAAAAAAGGCCCTGGGGCTCACCCGGATCCGCAAAGGGACAATTCTCATGCAATGTGTTAATTTGCTGAAAAGGGAAGTTGTGTGAAAGTGGCAGCACATTGAGTCCAGAGGCATAGAGCTCAGGCCTGAGAAAGCTTCAGTCTGGCTTAAGGCATCAGAGAATCCTTGATGTGAACCCGTAATCCTGCGAGATGACTGGGACAGGTTTTGATTTAGTATAAATTTAATCAAGCAAGCTGAAGGGATAATGTTAATCAGTTTAGTCTTTAACAGTAAGTAACATGCTTCCATTTGATCTGTAATCACTAAATGATATTATATTTCTTTGCCAAAGAACTCTGTCTTGATCTTTTCACACTGATTAGATTCAGCTCGAATCAGCATTTCCTTTACTTACCTCTACCGCAGGGCTACACTATGCATGTCTCATGTCTGAGTAGCGAGCAGTGGAATGGGAAGAATTCCCCTGTTGTATAAGATCACAGTTCACTGTGTGCAGTCTGGAGAGAAGAAGAAACCTTTGACAAAATAAGGATGCTGTTTATAGCCCAGAAGGGTGACAATGATAAACATTGTTGCTCTGTACATCTTGGCTGGAAGTGTCTGGATCATGTCTGAATATTTGTGTTTTCTATTGTCAACTCAGAGGCCTGTGTGCCATGCCCGAGGGCTCCCATTCCACTCACCACCAGGGCCAAATGGGGGAAGGTAAGATCAGAGGAGTATTCTCTGTTATGACACACGTACAGTGCCTTACCACAGTAGTACATTTTGTCATGTTATAACCACAGACATCAATGTACTTTATTGGGAGTTTATGTGACAAAACCACCTTTTACTGTGGTTACAGCTGTAAGTAATTTTGGGTATGTCTCTACCAGCTTTGCACATCTACTAATAATAGTGTTACAGTTGTAGTTAATAGTTCTTTGTCACGCCTCAATAAATACAAAGCTTTCCAAGTATAATCATCCCGAGAGATCCCTTAGAATGGTGCTACAGCAGACTTGTAGTTGAAAAAACTGACATTCTTACTGGGAAAGTGAGACTTATTTTACTAACCCAGACCTCAAAATCCAACAGAGCTGTCTCATACAGAAAACAAAGTGATGATCATGATGGATGAAAAAAACTTTCATGAGTTATACCGCATTAAATCTTAAACATTTGTGTTTAACCTCATTTACTGTACATGTTGCCACAGTGTTTAAAAGCACCACAAATATCTTCTCTCTTACTCACAACTCATTTTTCTGTCTAACCACTACCAAAGACCTCTGGAGCCAATAAAACATTGGAAAATCTCAAAACAGGTGTACTTTCCTAATTAGTTTCCCAATTGATTTCATTTGGGTGTATCAGAATAAAAAAAAGCAAATACACATTAAGGGGAGGGGTTGGTTCTTTTTTGTGAAGCCTTTTAAAAACTCCCATCATTTTCCTTCTTCCTCATTTTTTGCACTATTTTGTGTTTTCACATGAATGGCAGATAAAATGTAACGTTATTAAAGCTTTAGGTTGCAGTCTGACAAAATGTGAGAACGTTAAGAGGGGTATGCGTTCCATAAATCAACCATTTTTATGATAAAGACTTTTGACAGATGGCTGCTTTACAGTGTCTGGTTCCCTTAAGACAGTGTGCTAATTTAAAAGGCCTTCTGCAGCGCATAGAGGGGAAAAAATGATGGCAACAGAAAAACAAAGGAAATGTGGAGACTTTTAGAGGCAGACTGAAAGCAATGAACTCCCCTCCTACACTCCGGACTGGCAGAGAGGCTCTTTGTGTGGCTGTGTGGAGCTCAGCCAACCTCCTCTCACACAACTGTAGCCCCCAGAACATGAGTGCATGGACCCAGAACTTGTCAGGATCCCTGACAGTCAGGCTGGTTTGTCTAACCAGTGGTGCTGACCTTGTATGGTGGGGGCCACTCAGATTCTGTATTATTTTAGAGTTTATAATCTCAATCGCCGAGCCTCTGTCTTGACACAGGACCTCTCTGTATCTGTTTGCCTGCTCCGTCCTTCAACCCACAATCTCCCCCTCCTCTTCTGCACACATTTGGCTCTGGACTTCCACTTTGGCTGAAGAATATCTGTGCGTCAATGGTGGCTTTTTGTTCTCCCCACTCCTGTCTCTGGTTCAGCTGTAGCAAGAGGAGGATTTTGGCGAGAGAAGACGTGTGCCACCCTCATGCAAATTTTGTCTCAATTTCCTCATAAGATTGTGCTTCACCAAATGCATTTCTTTTCTAGTGCTCACTTGAGGCTGCTGATATTAAAATATGACCAATTGGTCCCTGTTCAATGATGGATCGGGAATTGTTAAGGGGGGAAACTCTTAGTAATGTATTTTCTAGATGAGGTGATGATTGGATGTAGTTAACAGCAATGATTTCATGAGAAAGCACTTTGTCTGAGTATGATTACCATCAAGCTGCAGATCCCACAAATAAAACAAGGTTGTTGGTTGAATGATGATGGCTCTACCAAGCAATAACCGACCTGAGGGTGCATGAAAAAGCAATCTCGAAGATAAGTCTCCTCTCTGACCTACTTAACCCCAAACAGGAATGTAGTGCGTGTGCAGAACATACAGCTTTACAAGGATTCTGGGGTGGGGGACTGATTGATCATCTCCATTCACAGCAGCTTTTCCAGACCAGTGGACATAGGATTGTGGACACAGATGGATCTTGGCAGGGATGGCTGCGTCTCTTGAGTGAGCTTGTTAAGGGGGCTTCGTGAACTGGAACTCTTCTTCATCTGTCTAATTGACTGTAGCGTTGATCACATGCAGCTCATGTGATAATTCAGCAAATCTTGTTAAGGAAGATTAAAATCAGTAAAAGTATACAAACCAATTGAATAATTTCATTTTCCATCTTATTACCTCCACCTGTTTCTTCAAGGACCATCATGTATTTAACTCTGTTTATTTTCCTATTAATAAGTCTGACAACAAAGCCTTGGTTTTTGCTGCTTCTTCACAATGACCAAATGTCTGCGATACATGATTAATCTATCAACAATCTGTTTTGGTCTCTCCTGGGGATGTTTTTCTTGGTAGGATTCCAGTTGTGCCATTCTGCTTTTATTTTTAAATGATGGGTCTATCTAACAAAAATTGTTGAATATAGTTTAACAATCTAATCATTCCTGACCTGTTTTGTGCATTCTTTGGTATTCATGATGCAGTTTGTTCACTTATTTCCTCCAGCAACCTTTTAAGACCTGAAACAGAACATCTGTATTAAATTACACACAGTGAGTTTAATGATTAGACAAATGAGGCAGATGCTTTCACTGAGTTTATTTAGAATTATCAGAGTAAAAGGGGCAATTTAGAAATGTAAGATATACAACACAAGTTTTGAGATGTATCATCTTGCTTATGTCTCACAATTACGCACATTGGTCTTTTATAAGTCAGAGTTATTGAACTTTATTCATTAACATAAGAAAAACTGAATGCATTCTAATTCCTTTTTATGGCCACATGGCTATCGTAACTTAAATTTATAACCCATCACGTTCCCTTTATTTTATGTTATTGTCTGACCTAGATCTTTAAACTACCAACAAAAGACCTGATTACAATGCACTTTATTATTTTACAGCCTTCGAAGATAACTTTCCTTTTACAGAGGTCTTCCAGCTGATTACCCACATTAGTTGCAGACTATTTCTACTTTGGTTCCTGGTGTTAAAAGGCCTCCCTGAAGCCTATCCAAGAACTTCCTCTGCAGCGCAGTCATTTCACTTGTAAGCAACCCTATTTGTGAGACACTATAGAAAAGAGAAAGCTGTTGTATAATAATGTAGTCATTTTGGACTTTTCTGTTTCCTAAAAGGCTTTAGAGCAAGATACAGTGATGTTAGTCTGACTGTTATGGACTATAAATTTTACAAAGAGCAGAAAACCACAAGAAAAAAACACTTTCCCACCCAGTGTAACGCTACATTTGATAAAACGGTGTGATGTGTTAAGTAAATGAACTACCCGGACTCAGCAGAGAGCTACTAATGGTTCAGCTGATTGGGGGCAGACTGACAAATTGGTGGTAATGTTTACAGTGGACTTCAGACCTCAGAAGTGTGTATTGTCCAAAGGAAAGGGGACTTCTCACCAGACCCTGCCTGACGTGCAGCAAGCGAGTGCCTGAAGAGATTTTGGAGGGGATGAAGGCAGGGGGGTATTGTTGATGGAGGAGTCTGTAAAGTGGATCATCACATGCCTATGCTCTGAGGTCAGCTGGCACGGCTGGATCCTTTAAGAGGCAGAGGTTAAGAACGGAGGAGTTTTATAGGATAAGATTTGACCTTTTTTAGGAGTTTCGGCCCACTGGAACAATGAGAAGTCCTTTTCCTTAGAAAATCCCTTTTCTAATAGCTTTTCCAGAAAAAAATAAAGAAAAACTACATTCAATAAATGGCAAAAATTCACAGAGACACATTTACTTTCACTTCTGAGCTGCAAAATTTCCCTGAAAGTTCCCAGAACATTTCGACCTTGACTGTTGGCAAGGAATGCAGGCTCAGTTTGTATCTGTGTGTGCATTCACCGTCTGTTGTCCTCGAATGGTTTATTTACAGACCAGTCGGCTAATTATTAACAGAGCATTAAAAGCCCACAGTAAGGCCAAACACAGCTGTACATCAACCATCTGGTGCATATGAAAGACAGCCTAAAGACAAAAACTCTTGAAGTTAGCTGAATTCTTTCCTCTCCGTTGAGGAATAACAAACCAATCCAGGCCTTTGAATTCAGTTTCTGATCACCAGGGTTTAGAACTATGCTGTTGGATAATGGTCCAACAGCATGGCTGAAGGCTTAATATGCGTAGGCACCATTTATGCCTACACCTCACACCTCGCTGACAGGAGGCTATTCATCAGTGCCATGTAGGGAGGAGTTGTTCCTGAAGGACCTCAGACCAGCTCTGTGTCCTGCATCCGTCTCTGGGGGAGGAACAGATTTCCAGAGGTTATGAACGGGTCTCTGAAAAGGAAGTGGTGAATGGATCTTGAGGAGTGGAAAAGCTTTATTAAGACATAGACCAAAACTTTTTCCTCTTTATTCCCTAGAGGACAAGTAGGTCACTCACTCCGCTTAAAGAAATCCTAACACACTTGCTTATATAATTAGTTGTTGTTTTCTGTCTGGTGCATCTCATTAAGTCTGAGTATTGTTGAAAAATTAATCTGGCCAATCTTGCACAGTAGCCATGGTCATTAAAGAAAAAATATTTGCACTTTTGACATTACAGGAACATGTAAAATCCACCTGGAAAATGTGAAGCTTTTAGTACAATCTATTTTTTCCTGGTAGATTGCTGTGAAGATGTTTAAATTATTCAAACAAAGTGAACCAACACCAGAAGATGTCTTGGCTTCCCAAATCACCACTGACTGTGGACACTTTACTCCTGACCTTGGAATCAGACTACCTCCACTTCTTCAGACTCTGGGACTTTGATTTTGAAGAACAGAATGAAAAATGTACTTTAATTTGAAAAGAAAACTTTAGCCCACAGTCTCTTTCTCGGGATGAGCAGCTACATCTGTGTGGAGTGGCTCTTTAATTCCTGACTTTGCTTTTGTGTTTATTCCCTGTCACAATTTTCCTTCCACTCAGTTTTATATTATATATTATTTTATGCTTGAAAATCACAATGCATGAGCAGACAACTTTTTTAGCAATGATTTTTTGTGACTTATCGTGAGCAGAGTTCCAAAATCTGGTGAGCAGCTGCCAGATCACCAATTCATAACATAACATATTTGTTTTAATTTATTATTATTATTTTATTATTATTATTGTTGGGCTCATGTAATCATGTAATTTTTTTGTGAAACTGGATTTTGATCTTCATGAACTATAATTATTAACAAAAATAAGCACTTGAAAGCTATTATTCTCTGTGTTAGAAATGTGTATAGTAAGAGATTCCCTTTTAGAATTTAATTAATGAAATAAACTCACCTTTTGGTCATATTTGAATTTGAGATGCACTTGCATAAATTAAATAAGGTATACCGTAAATATGGCCAATTTTCCTCTTTATCTAAATACATAACTCATCTTTTCAGAAATGTAGCCCTGTGGAAAGAATTGTTTTATCTTACTGCCTGGAAGTACCAGGAAACTTGTGAATAAAAATCATAATCTAAGATGACTATCACTGGTCTTTTAGCAGCAGATGTCTCTGGGAAATATGACAAGGTGTCTTTAGTTGTGATTCACCCTTCAAAGGTTCAGATTCATCGTCTTTTGATACATGAGTCATTATGAATCAAGCAGAAAGGGATGAGCAAAGGTTGACTGTTTCACTTGCAGGAACATGTTCTTCCACTGGGATCCACGCAGTGTTGTCTTTCTTACATAAAAAATAATGCTCTTTTTTTGAGTTCTTAAAATAAAAATGAAGGAGAAGGATAGATTTTATGACAGATCTGTTGTAGGCTGATATCTGTTATGTAATACGTGGGTTTTCTTGGAATAAGGCTTTTATTTTCCAAAACTATTAGCTTTCAGATAAGCATTTGCATGTTGAACATAGATGCAGACTGCGTTGTTCCTGTTTCTGCATCTTATTTGCTTAGAAAACAAAGCACGGTGTAGCTCAGCATAGAGAATATTTAAGGCAACCAGTTGTTAACACAGGCAACAGCTTGACTTCCAGCTAAGTTCAGATGAACTAGTCATGAAGGTGCGCCTCTATGGGAGAATGCTTCCTTCAATGGCGAGATGACACGCTTTTCATCCTGTCATATAAAACTGAGTAACTCAAGTTTGGGGAATTAGAATTGAATTTGAGAAGAGTGATTTTGAAACCTTTGTAACATGGTCTTTCACTTTGCTCACTTCACTGGGGAAACACTTTCAAAATAAGGTATGAAAACATTGTTATATTGAAAACTGTAAAATGTCTCTAAGTTGCTTTTAACATAGGGTTAATTCTTTTTTTTTTGTCACACTGTAACAGCTAGATAAGATGAGCTTCATGTTGACTTTTGCCACCAATGACAAATTTTATTGTTGAAGATGATCATTTTATTTTAAAGGGAAAAAACTAGCCTTATGTACATGTATGTATAATGTATTGAAATATGTGACAGTACTTTTGCCCACCATGTCTGGCAAGATGAAGTAGACTACGCAATCTAAAAAAGCAATATTTTATGTCCCAAGGTGAAGGAAGTTAAGAATAGTTGAGAAAACTGTAATTGACAAAAGAATGTTACTAAAGAAATGATTACATGGACATTTTAAGGCTTTTGGACCCCAGCAAAGACAAAAACATGAATTTTTACAAATGCAAAAAACAATCAGTGGTGAACTTTCCTAGGAGAGGTTGGCCTACCAAAATTACTCCAAGCAAGCATTACAAATCATCCAAGAGGAAACATGCAGACCTTACTTCAGTCGATGTAATTGTTCATGATTCAACAGTTAGAAATGGATAAAAAGTTGCATTCATAAGAAGGTTTTAGGACCTAAACCCCTGCTGACCTGAATGGACAGCAAGGTTCCTCTCATTTTACATCTAGATGACCCAAGAAATTTTTGGGAAGTTATTCTTCAGACTGATAACACAAAAGTGATACTTTTATAATGGAGTAAACTTGCCAAAGCATTTCAAGAAAAAGAAAACGGTTCGATAAAAAGAAAAGGATTCCAACAAAAATAACCCTGAGGCTGACCAAGCTTAGCTTCAGGGTCAGGATGACTTCCCATGATAATAAAACAATAATATCTGGTCTTTAGCAAAAGATTCTAAAGGATCAGCCCATAAATTTGTGGCCTTAAGTTAAAGCGCATTTGAGTTACGCAGTAGGGAAATGATCTGATGTACTCTAGCAAGCCCACCACTGAATGACTTTAAAACAACAAAATTAAGGTTTTTGAGTGTCCTAGTCAAGGTCCAAACTTAAATTTGATTGAGATGCTACTGGATGCCTCAGACATGCCATTCACACTAGAAACCCCTCAAATCTGTCAGAATTAAATCAATTCTTAATTGTTTTTGAACACAGGAACAAATTTTCTCTTGGCACCAGTTGTTGCCGCAAAGGTTGTACAAACAGTTATTAGATTTAGGGTGCAATTACTTTTTCATATTGGACCAGGTCAGTTCAGCTAGCGCTTTTTTCTTAATTTAGACGGTCATTGTGAGAAAATTGCTTTTCTCTTCAGTCTTATTGTTTTCCTCTGACGTAAAAATTTTTTGATCTGAAAAATGACAAAAAGAACTGAAGAGATCTGTGAATGGGCAAATACTTTTTTACAGTACTGTATTATTAATGCATCTTAAAGATTATCATAGTTTGTTGATTGAATTTTTCAGTTTTCTAGGACTTGTGCTATGAAATTAAGCAGGCTTTATGATAAATTTTGTTCATGTTTTGATAGTTACTCCCTGTCAAAAACACGTTTCACCGGAAAAAAGTTGCTTTTAAAGCATCCCATCATGTAAGGCAAAAGTCTATGGCAAATTTCAATGCCAGAGTAAGCAAAATTTTGTTTGCCTTATGCATGTATTTTGCATGATCATCTGCATAGAGGCTGGTTTGCATGATCCGATCAGAAAAAGCAAGTCATATCATCTCAGTGTTGTGCAACTACCAGTTAACGTCAGCGCTGCAAGCTGTGGCTTATCGCGTTGTCAAGGGATGTGTTAAACTTCAGCTGCAGACAAGTCACTGGAGACACGTTGATGTATCCCAGATCGAGTCACTGGGGCCTGTTGCAAAAACATATTATTGTTTTTTTTCTGAGTGTCTGTCATTAACAAGGAAGGCAAAGTCAGCTTTTAGTCAAGCTGAAGAATTTCTCAAATAAAAGTATTCTTTGTCTTTCATTCATTGACAGCTTCAGATAGGGATCATTCATCCTGTTCATGTGACAACAACCATTTTGGGGAAGAAAAAACCCGCAATGACCGGGTGTTGGATTGTTTCTTTCAATGTTTCTATTCATCTCTCAGTCTGCCCTATAAGGCTTTGCTTGGTATGCATATGACTTTGATGTTAGAGTCAGACAAATTTATGAACTGTCTGTGCTGTTAACTGAAAGGTAAGATCAGTCTGGAAGGAAAATAAGTGGAGACCTAACATTACTAGGTCTAGACTGATTAGTCACTCAGCCTTTTAGTCTTAGTTATGGAAAAAAGACCCATTCTGTACCTGCTTTGTCCTGCTGAAGCTCATCTCAGCATCAGTAGATGACAGGAGTAAAAAAGAAGCATTTCAGGTTATAAGTAATATTTTAAAATGATATGATTGATTAGTAGTTCTATAGCTGCAGAGAAATTGAATTCAAGTATGTTGCTATGGAGATCTAGAAGTCCAAAATAGTTGTTTGTGGGGGTGGAGGAGGTACGCGTGTGTGTGTGTGTGTGTGTGTGTGCTTCATTCTTCACATACCTTTATCTGTAAATTTTAAACATACTCTGGCAGTGAACAAAGAGGAATTTCAAGAATTACAATTAGAGGTTGGAGGGTTTTTTTCAAGAATTTTAACTATCATCCTTCTAAAAATAGCTCGTTTTTCATCACTGATGGCTTAAGGTCTTATTAAGGTTTGAAAAAAGTTGATCATTACAGTAGAATGTTGTCTAACTGCCTTGCCTTGGCTAACATATATACAGTGGTATGACTAGGTAGTTACCATCCACTCTCCCCCATCTTTCTTCTAGCTGTAGTAAAGATAAAAATTTTTTGTAAAAGAATTACAAATTTCTTTAATACTGCCCCTTTTCTCCCTGATCTGTCTCTCTTGGATTGTTGTCTATATGAGGTTCGCAGCATGACTCTTCTGTCTCCATTCAGTCCTGTTGTGAGTGTCATATGTCCTACCATCCTTTTGTCCTCCACTATACAACCTATCTTACATTGGTTATAACACATGCGCTATATGTACATTTAAATATTTAAGTAGATATTTTTGTACACATTTACACATAAATACCTAAAAGTATGTAACTCATATAAAAAAATAATATTTTTTATTTTTTTTACTTGTTAGTAGAAACTGCCACTATGTTGTTGCCCCATTGCTTTCTTCCCCCATTCTCAAAATAGTTTATCCACCGATGACGGCAGATAAATTGTTTATCTGGAATGATAAGTTATTTCGCCGCCATTAGAGCATTTAGCAGGACTTATACATGTTTGATTGACAGCACTAAGACCTTTCTCCTAGCTCTGATTGGTGGTTTTTGACCAATGCATTTCTTAAATCAGAAATAGTAGCACTGGGAAAAAGCAGGGAGCTAGATTTTTTTTTCACAGATTATTTGTCTCGTGTTATACTGCCATGACATAGGCTCCAAAAACAATCAAACTAACAAAAGAAAGCAAAGATACTGGAGCTCAGAATCACAGTTAGATATGTTGTTGTCTTTCAGATTAGTATCAGCAAAATAAAGAGCTGTGCAAAAATACAACATGGTTGTAATTTTGTGAGTATGTCAGGGCTTTGGTTGAATCCACACTGTATCCTGCTTTTCACATCTTCCAGCAAGGTGGGACAGTAACAGGAATGCTCTTTGCGACTCTGTGTGCAGATCCCTCAGAGTAATAAATTCGCAATAAATGTCTACACATGTGAATTGTACCAAGCAAGTAAAGTCAGATACTTTTCAGTGTGGAGATAGTCCATCCCCTCTATTGTTTATTGTTTAATAGTGTAAAGAAAAATTCCAAAAAAGAGGAAGTCACAGACGATGGAGAGGGCGTTGCAAATGACCTAATCTTTTTTTTCAAAACAACAAGCAGGCTGGAAACATCTTTCACTGCTTTGCACAGAACCAGGCATTCAGCTCTTCTAAGATAACCAGGTCATTTGCATTCCTTTGCGCAGCTTGTTTTCACATGGGCAGCACTTGGTCCACCACAAAACGTGCGGTCTGTGTGGTATCAGCTGTAGATAATTCCTGCCTGTGGAGCCTGTATCTGAAGTGGTCAATCAAAACCGCAGCAGAGGTCAACCTTGTCCTTAATTCAAGAGTGTGCTTTGGTTTTAGATATGTCGTGAGTGTGTTTGCACCTTTACCACAATGCTTGACATGCATTGTAACTCTGGTCATGCAAAAGTGATGCAGTTATTCTTTTCAATGATACAGGAGTGTTTAAATACAGGCTTTAGACTGTCTTTCGCTTAGGATGTTCTATTCCTCTTACTGCTTTTTACTCTTACTGCTGGCAGTGTTTGCATCTTTATTAGAGAGGAAGCCATGGAGAGAGGAAGCAGTATTCACATGGCAGACTTCAAACCAAATGCATCAATAGAAGCAGATGCTTTGTTTTAATTCATGTCTGTACACTCCCTTTACACCACGAGTCATGTGATTTGTCACAGAGCGTAAACGGCCTTCTCTAGTGGTCGACTTCTGCTTGCCAACTCAGCCGTTTCTCCCAGAGAGGTTGTTCATGGGAACTCTGCTGCTGGGAAGCTTTGGTGTGGACTGCGGATCAAGCACTCCACTGTGAACAACATGAGCTCAATACTGACTCACTCATGGAAAAGATTAGGGACGCCAAGGGGTGGGAGTGTGTGAATCTGCATAAAGAAAAAGAAAGTTGGTGTTCTCATGTAAGGTTCTTCATCCAGCAACACATTAAACTGCTGTCAAGCATTGATAAAGCCACTTTTCTGTCTTTCAAGCTAAGTACAAAGAAAATATTTAAAGTTTTATGCACAGGGGTGAACTCCAGAAAAAAAAACATCTGCAAGGCATTACCTGCAATTCATTGATTAGCTTAATGATGGTTTGTGCTACATAGATTTTTATTTATTAGATTGAACCTTAATTAACAGACAAAGCTTTAGCTTGGTAGAATGGTATTGGCCTTTTTGGCCTTTAAGAAAGTGCAGCTCTCTGCTCAGTGGCTGCTCAATGCTCCATTCTCACACTGGTATTATTTCACATATTTAGGAAATGCTTCTAAGGAAAAGTCCCCATCTGGACAGGAAGGCCGTGAAACACAATATGGATTAAATTTCTCTTAAATTCAGACATAGTTCTATAAAAACATATAAACAACACTCTGTCTCCTTACCCCCTTTTTAAAAAAAAAAAAAAAACTCCCATCAACTTCCCGTGCTCTGTTTATCCAAGCTTCAACCTTCAGTAGTCTGGAGAACAAGAGGAAATGACTGAGTTTTCCATCGACTGTACAGTGTTGCAATTAGGTCATGTCAGTAATGATGTGTGGCAGCTCTTTTACTGTAAAACATAGCTCTTTGTTTCAGCCTGGGAGTAGAAACGCAGAGGTCTTGGTTATATTTTACAGAGTCTGAAATATCAGTGTTTTCAATGTAAACAACTGGCATTTATTTGATATTTTTTTATTATCGTGGGTATCTGAATGCAGCTTGAGCAATGCAACATTTTATTGAGGCTCCAGAACATTAGCATTAAAGATGCAGTGATCAGATATTTGTGGGCCAATATCAATCAATACTCTGATTTTTAAACAAATGTTATTAAATAATTCTTTAACCTTCCTGATATTAGCGCTCACTACTGCCCACAGTGGAAGCAGTCACTGTATATTTAAAACAAAGACAAAAGTAGTAGGACAGTTTGCATCTGTAAACGTAAACATTGACACCTCTATTAGTAACTTAGAAAATGTAGATGTGTATCTTAACTCAGATTTTCAAATGACTGCCAACATTTCCACATCCAGGGTAAGAGTACAACAGATGTTGGATGAAAATTCAGATAGATAAAACACAATAACCTAATCAGCCTGAAGTTAGCTAAGAGTCGATTTGCTCCTTCACCAATTTGACTAAACATTCTCAAGGCATATGTTTTAGTCCTTTGGTATTTTGCACTCCAGTACGCAGGTTAACCTCCTTCTGTCACACCTAAAAATGTCATTTAACAAACGACCAAAAACTATTGGAGTACAAAATGTTAAAGGAGTAAAATAATGTAGCTGCCTAAAGAAAACGCTGATATCATAGATCTGGTTTTAGATCTCTTAACTAGGAACAGCATTACGGAAAATGCTGTAAATGTATTCAAATCTTGCATATTTCTCTACTTCCAGTGTTTTTTTTTTTGTTTTTTTTTTTACCTTTCTCAAATATTGACACCTACATTTTGCGTTGTTCCCAGAATCTTCTCAGTTGTCATCGTCCCTCTCCACCAGCGACCATGTCAAGGATAACATAGATTTTGGCCCAGACTACTACAGCCAGATATGCGTGGAGCCACTGGATGGAGAGGGCAAACGTCCCGTGAGCCTGGTGTCCACCTTGTCCTCTAGTTCGTCCGCTGATAGTCAAAGCCTTTTTGGAAGTACGGCAGCACTTCCGTCCTCTGTCACAACTCCCTTATCAAGCGAGGAATACATAGACCTGGAACTGAGCCCGACACAAGGCACCAACGGGCAGGCCGGAAGTCAGAGTCCTCACCTCAAAAGTTCTGGTGGCGGCTGGCGGCGGCATCTGGAGGCCTGTGTGATCAACAACCAGCGGAACAACAACGCCTCTGCCAGCAGACTGGCGAGGGGTAAATTCCTTCATATGACCGCTTCGCCTGTTGTCACAGACACTATGGCGCCCAACCCAAAGCTTACCTATGTGGACCGCGTTGTCATGGAGATTATTGAGACTGAACGCATGTACGTCACAGACCTCAGCAGCATAGTGGAGGTAAGTTTATACTCAAACTTAATATGTGTTATACTATTTTATGCGAGGTCTTGCTTTTGTAGGTTCTAGCACATTTTCTTCCAGGATTGACCTTTTTTTTTAAGGTCCACCGATCTTGCCATCAATTCTAACCAACTTAGTTGCTTAAAAATAAGCATCCCACAGCGTATTGTTACTACCACCAGCGGGAATGGTGTGTTCATGGCGACTTCCCGTGTTAGTTTCCTTCCACAGATAGAGTTTAAGATGTAACCTCAGTTAAATTTTGGTTTTATCCGACCACAGCTTTTCCATTTGTCGTGTTCCCTACAGGACTTCAGACTTTATTTTTGCAGTGGCTTTTCTTCCTTCCTTTCTCATAAAGGCCAGATTTGTGCATGACCATCAGTTGTCCTTTCAGCAGATTTTCCCACCTGAGCTCTGGATACATGTTCTACATGTCATGTTTATTTCCTTGCTCCTTCTTCTTCCTGTCACTTTAACTTATTGGCTATTTCTCATTAGGTGTGTAACACTTATTGTTTTCAGATGATAAATTGTACAGTGCTTCATAATATTCTAAAAGTTTGAGATATAGATTGTTAAGCTCTGCTTTATTCTAGATATGCCTGGTGTGTTTTTTAGCCTTCATGATGCTGTTTGGTCATTAATGTCCTCCAACAAACCTCTGAGGCCTTCATAGAATAACTTGTTTTATACTGAGGTGAAGGTGATGTCTAATTTACTGTAACAAAGTGACCAATGAAGGCTGCACTAGATTTTATAGAGGGATGAAGTCTCTTTATGTTGAAAACTATGAATGAATTTGCTTTGATAATTATAGTCTGTTAAATATAATTCCAATAAAGTGATGTGAGAACTTTAACGGGAGATTGTATTCATGTTGAGCCATCATTTTATATTGTTGCCAATAATATGTATTTTGTGTATTTGACCCACATTGGCACTTGGCTGTGACATAATGTCTGCAGTGCTCATTAGAAGTAATATATTGAATTTGAAAAGTCAGACACCGGTGCAGAGAGCTTTGACTCAGTCTCTTGGAAGGGGAATAATGCCTCCTGTGTTCCAGGCAGCTGTTTGTGAATTAAAAGTGTTTTGGAACACTCTGTTGGATTTTGCTTCTTCATTCAAAGCCCCAGTATGATTTTCCTTCTTTCTAAATGGATCAGCCAGTGGACAAAAATGCATGCCAGACATCTGGTTGTTGGTTTCTCTTTGCTTACAGGTTTTCTTGTTTATCAAGATGAAAGCTGACGAGCAGTTCATGATCTGGCCTGGCTTTGTTGCATAAACACTGTGTATTTACAGTGCAGTGAAAATTTACAGCCTGTGCAGCCTAAGTTTATAGATCGAGCGCTCATATTTCGACTGAAATTGGGGGTTTCTAGTGCAGACATTACCAGCGACTGGGTTTATGTGCTTGGAGATTGTAAAAATCTCCTTTGAAAAATGAGAAGAGTAAAAAAAAAAATGGGGCAGTGATGATCTTACAACTCAATTATCACATTTTCTACTTTTGTAGTCACTGGCAATTGTTTCCAGAAAAGAAAATTCCTTTTCCATCGGTCTTTACTTTTTCTTTTCAGGATCATTACAAAGTCTGAAGACGGTAATGGCTTTAACATGTGAGGCATTTCTGAGACTGAATGGCAGTAAAAGAGCCAGCACCCCTCCTCACCTTGTCTCAGACAGTGCTGGCGTCTAACATTTGCTCTGAGAGCATGCGCTGCCCTAGATCAAGTTTGAGTAATGGCTTGCTCCTGACAGACACTTCTAGGATTTGTAACTATTTTAGCTGACAGCAGCAGCAGCAGCTTGGCCTGGTCTTGGTCATACAGGCCCCCGCTGCAAGCTCCTGCCTCGCCTGAACTCTCCGGCTGCCCCGGCCAACACAAACACCCCCATCTATCCACCAGCTGAAGAAATAACACAGATGAAACGAGTGCAGTTGGGATTTCCATAGGCTAGTGTGGGAACACGACTGGGCACAAATGAAGCCTCTGTCCTTTTATGATTACAGCCTGGCTTCAATCATTTTGATTCCATGCAGCTAATTTCACACCGAGCCTTAGATCTGACAGAAACATGTGAAAAATGCTTCCTCTCAGTTTGGTTTTGTGTGTGTGTCTTTATTTTTTCTTATAGGAAGCCAAATCAAAGCTTCAACTTAATACTGACACTGAAGTCATGAGCAGCTGTTTAACATACTGATATGTCTGTGAGATCCACCTTATCAGGCTCAGTCTCAGCTGCATCCGTGGGATCCAGATTTGAAAGGCAGCTGGTTGACCCCAGCTGATTCCACATGCTGGAATACGTCCCCAACAACTGGCCAGAACACACCCAGTGCAATCATTTTGGTTGCTGGTGTGTGTGGAAATACTTGACTGCTCTTTTTTTTCACTTAAACTCTTAAAAAATGATTTATATTACCCATATCAGTGTTACAGCACTCCCTGTCCTATAATAAAGAACAGCTTGTAGCACCAGACGATACAAAACGTTAAATCTCATGGTATGTCAAAGGTCACATTTGTGGTGGATTTACCTTTTTCATATATATATATTAGAGACCTTTTGCCACAGCTCATTCAGTAATTAATTACCTGTAAGCTGTCGATGTGTTTTGCAGCTCTCTATCCAGGAGGCTGCTTGTGTGTTCAAAGTGTTTACTTGTGCATTCTTTATTTAGCTGTTGCATATTTGTTTAGGCTCCTTTTTAGCCCACTTCTTTACCTTTTTTGGTGATGTTTGCATGCCACGTGAGTGTGCCATTTACCAAATACGATGAGGTGGGGGCACTCACAGATGTTGGCATGCTATGTCCAGGGCATTTTTATCTACTTTTAATAAACTCCGGAGGTCCGGAGGGAGATGGGATTCATTTAAGGAAAGTAGACTGTGCTGAAATTCTGTGTTCTTGTTGCTTAATTTCTCTTCTCTAGTGCACTGAATAAATCTTCAGGAGTCTCAGAGGTTTGTTAGGTAACATTAGGGACTAAACAAACTTGTAGAGTAAGGTGAGCTGACCATATAAGAACAAAATTCAACATACTTGCAAAACACTTTGTGGCAAAAAAAACAACAACTAACATAACACATTACTATGATTACATCACTTGGTAAAACATGGTGGTGGCAGCACCATGCTGTGAGGATGGTTTACGCCAGCATGAGCAGAGAAGCTGGTCAGAGTTGAGGGGATTTAAAAAGGAGCAAAGTACAAAAAAATCATGGTGGAAAATCTTTTAAAGGTAGAAAAAGACTTGAGACTGGATCAGAGCTTCACTTTCCAATTACAATATAATGGTTTAGATCAATAGAAATTAATATTTTAAGCTCAAATAATGTCTCTTTAGGGAAACCTAAACACTACTATATTTTATTTAATCTCAGTGAAATTATGGTCTTTATCTCCAAAATAAGCTGGAACAGCTAGATAAGATGAGCTTCATGTTGACAGAGCTGGCCCAAAGCAGAAGCAGACTGAGACCCCGATTTAGGCCTTGTCAGAACGCTGTACCTCAGAACAGATGTTGCTCATTTTGTGCCTTCATCATTTCATACCATTGTAGATAAAGTTAGTAAATAAGTGCATTTTATAGCAACTTTTACAAATAAAAATCCTAGTTTTTCATGGCGACTTCCCGTGTTAGTTAAACATCAAATATTCTTAATTTTTTTTTTTTTACCAAAAGGATTAAAGTAAATGAAGTAATATAAACAACTAAAAACTATCAAATTGTGGCTCTCTCATTTTATAAATGATTATTTGTAACATAAAATGAAGTTTTGTGCGTAAAATTTATCAGTTTGTACAGGTCTGGATTATGTTTCAGAGCTTCTTTGACAATCAATGTTTTACAGCATGTTTCTGTCATCAAAGCACATTCTTACTGTAAGGAAGTGAAGTGAATGTCATGCAGCAGGAACCAGGAAGTTGTTTACAGTCACTTTGTTTTGTTTAAAAGTCTAGTGTCCTGAACAAAGAGTAGAATACAAAGGTCACAGAAAGCTAATTACACTATACCTGCCACTTGATTATTTGTAATGCTATTGGTTTTCATAATTTATGAAAATTTTAGTTTGTTTCCGAGTACAAAATGGAAGTGCTTACTGGAAAAATGGCGAATTGACAGAGAACCTTTTGAAATTGTTTCGTTCATGTTTATAATCTTTATTAAGAGCCATTACTTTCAAAATACCTGATTGATATAAATATTTAATTTTTTAAAACTAATCTAAAAGATTGTAACATCTAAATTTATTCAAAAGAAGGGAAAAGTGGACAGAATATTTTACTTGATATTTTTGTAATCATGATTTAAATGTTAACTGTAAAGTGGACATGTCTGCAGTAGTGAGAAGGTAAGTCAGAAAAATAAACCGATGTCAATTTATTTACAGCTTCCACCTTCAATATCTGAATCCCATAACCTCTGTCTGTTAATATACAGTGAAAACTGACTTGTGTGATTGTCAGTCAATTTAGTTAATTCCTTATTGACTCTCTAGATATGCTGTCTTAAATGCACAACATGTGTACTGTAAAACAAGGTGTTGCTGTGACCTAAAATCTACTTAGAGCCCCATACAACCTTGGACCTGATCTGCATGTAGAAAAACATCAGTGTCAGTAGCTACCTGCTGCCTCTGCTGGTAGGAATCTGAAACGCATGTGTGAAATATTTCACCACTGGGTTTAAATCATTACTCATTCTTTCCATTTTCCTCAGGACTATTTGGCACACATTATCGATTTGAGTAATCTCCCCATTGGGCACGAGCAAGTGATGGCCTTATTCGGAAATATAGAAGACATCTATGAGTTCAACAGGTAATAAATCATCCTCCCCAATACTAACAAATGAATAATATTAAGAATAAAAATAAGAATTTGTTTTGATGTGGAAAAGTATATAGAAAAATGGGAAAACTATTAAAAATATGAATGGCCATATATTATTCTTAAGTAAATATTGTTTTGACTCATGATAGAGAATAGGAGACTTTGAACAATCATTGTTGTTATATTCCTACAAATAAATTATTCATCAGAGGATGTTTGTTTGTTTGTTTGTTTGTTTTAATTTAAACTCATAGCTTGTTGTTGAGAAGCAATCTGATTCACTTTCACCTCAGGAAAGACTGTGATAACAGGTGAAACCACTGAAAGTCTTGTTGCAGCTGGCCTTGAGTTTCATCATTTTGTGTCTGTGTTGCTTAATAAGTTCTGTTGCCAAAACACATTAACACTCTTCTTTCCTTGAAGGGATGAATCTTTCTTTTAAGGCTGTCAGGGACTTCAAACAAGGAAGATTAAATTTAGTTTCATCCGTTTCTATGAAGAAATACTCAGCAGGTGAATACAGGCTCTGTATTTGCTTTAGTATTTCAACAGAGTTTGTGTGTAGGAGGCTAACCAAAGGGAAGTCAGGGTTCTGTGTGTGCAGTGCTATGTTCAATACTGTGTAGGGTACAAGTTGTTCTCCAGGAGTCATCAGTACAGTTTTAGTGTTTTTTAACACTTGGCTTTTATGAAAATGTAAACGTGTTTCATCCAAGAATGGTGTCTTTGTTGCACTAATCCCTAAAGTATCTGTCTGCATGAACAAATAACACTGTTTACATAACAAATGTCAGCACCAGCACACTTCTTATTGGAGATGCCAGCGCAAACAAGTGCATCTGCTGCTTTCTGAAAAGCATATACTGCCACCTGCTGGTTATTTTCCTAATTGTATTGTATAATTGCATTCACCAATACACATTTTGCTGGGTATTTCTGGGTAAATGGTTGCAACACATTGTGACATGTTAGTGCTCTGAGTTTCTTAAACAAGAAAGATTTGATGGGGAATAACCAACCATGATGACTTATTCATATTATGAAGTGGCAGCAAATGTCTTTGGACCTGAAGAGCAGAGTCAGGAACAGAGGGAATATTTAAGAGGGGTTTTATTCTTATACTTTTCCTCATCCAAACTTTGTTTTTACTTAGTTTTTTATTGTTTTTATTCATTTTACGACTGTAATTGTGGAACAGTGTCTTACATTTAAAGCTAAAATATTGATATAAAATATTACTGTTCTGGTGTTCCTGCTTGAGTTCTAAGCTTTATATTTTTAATTGATTTATTTCAGTGAACTGCTGCAATGTTTGGACATGTGTGAGAACGACCCTGTGGCTATTGCTCACTGCTTTGTTAATAAGGTGAGGAAAACCTTCTCAAAACTAAAAACTATATTAAATTCCTCAAAGAAATGCATTTATGCCTGATTTGTGTTTCCTTCAGAGTGAATATTTTGAAATCTACACCAAATATTGCAACAATTATCCCAAGTAAGTATCCTCAGTTTTTGAAAAAGTTTTTTTTCATTCTCCAATGAGATTACGAGTGCTATTCCTTGGTGTCTGCAGCTCAGTAGCAACATTGACTGAATGCATGAGGAATAAAACTTTAGCAAAGTTCTTCAGGGATCGACAGGCCGCTCTGAAACGCTCTCTCCCTTTGGGTTCTTACCTTCTGAAGCCAGTTCAGAGAATCCTGAAGTATCACTTACTTTTGCAGGTAAAAGGCTTCCTCACTAATTCTTTTATTTTAAATTTGTGTGTTAGGATTAGAGCAATTTTCTTTCAAACCATCTTATGCAAGTGTGAAATACCCATTTTCTCAAACAAAAAGCTAAAAGAGCCAAATGAAGATCACAACAGTAATTGTTTAAGACATTCTCTGAGGCTATAGTATCTTTGACTTCCCTTAAAGGAAATTGCCAAGCACTATGACCCAGACGAAGAGGGCTATGGGATTATTAAAGAGGCTATCGACACCATGACCAGAGTGGCCTGGTACATTAACGACATGAAGAGGAAACATGAGCACGCCGTCAGAGTGCAGGTTAGAAAATCCAGTAAAGCTCAGAGGCTCCAGCTGGCACTCACTAAGAGCGCCTGTACTCAGAACTGTGACTATAATAATAATAATAATAATAATAATAATAATGGATGAAGTGGGTTGTGGTCTAAGTGTGTTTATTTGTTAATTTATTTTAAATAGTTGGGGGGGAGGGGGGGGGGTTTGTTTGTTTTTTTGCACAAGTGATGCTTTAGTTTTACGTGTGGCAGACATGAAAATTGCATATTAATTCTTTCTTGGCTAAGATTTTCTTTATGTAAAGTTTTGCTTCATCACATTAGGAGATACAATCTCTGCTGATCAACTGGAAGGGTGCCGACCTGACCACCTGCGGAGAGCTGGTGCTAGAGGGCACCTTTCCTGTTCTGAGGGCGAAGAACACCCGGACGCTCTTCTTGTTCGAAAAGATGCTCCTCATTACCAAGAAAAGAGGGGAACACTACGTCTACAAGATCCACATCTCGGTACGATTTTAATGTGATAAGTGAGGAAACACCTGAATAGAATTGGTACAAAACAAACGAATCTAATTTGTTGTCACAGTGTTCCACCCTGATGCTCCTCGACAGCGCCAAGGATCCCCTCCTCTTCAGTGTGATCCATTTCAAGCGTCCTAAGCAACCTCATACAGTTCAGGTAACTGCAGTAAATATTTAGTCAATTTCTTTATAAACTGTGAAATGTTGTTTTTTATAATGTCGGTATGCAATATTTATAATTTTTAATGATTTGTGAAATTTTTTGAGTAATACATTCTGCTCATCTGGAATTGTAGCCTCGAAGAAGTATTCATACCCCCTGAAACTTTTCACATTTTGTCAGGATAAATCTACAAAACGTAGTTGTTGCTTTGTTTTTTCTAATGGGACTTGAAATAAATCAACACAAAAGTTCATGAAAAATAACTACTGCTGTGCCCCTAGAAGGGGGATTAAAAAAATAAAAGCAGTTTTTCCACTTCACAGTGGCAGCATCATGCTGTGGGGTGGCTTTTCTTCTGCGTGGCTTTTCTTTCTCCATTCATGATCAGCAAGATGAATGGACCTAAATACAGGCCAATCCTAAAGTAAAACATAACACCACAATATTGAGTTCATACGCTGTCTTGAAAAGTATGAAATTGCATAACAATTTTCATGACTGGATGAATATGAAATGTGGTAATTATAAGGTAATTATTTTCTAATGTGGGATTCCCCTCTGTGTCTTCAGGCAAAGTCTGTGGAAGAGAAACGTCTGTGGGCTCATCACATTAAGAGGCTCATTCTTGAGAATCACAACACCATCTTGCCACAGAAGGTAAACGTCGTCCTTCCACACAACCTTTTTGTTTCCCAGCAATATCAGAAGAGTCTTTAACTTGTCCCTTCTGTCTTTGAAGGCAAAAGACGCCACTGTGGACAACTACAACTGTAAGTGTTACTAGTGGAGCATCTCTACTTAAGTCAGGGACCGTTTAACCGTTGCCACATCAACCACAGATGCAGCTAATAAGAAGAGAGTGGCTGTTCATGTTCTGTGAAGAATATAGAATGCTTATTAATTTCCAAGATGTCTTGGCTTATAACCAGCTCATCCATGTGGAGAAAATTGCTTTTTGTAATTACAGCTATGAGTGTAATGACGTCTCCTTCCGTTTCTCAGATTCTGGGAAGTGTCAGCGTAGTCCGGAGAGGATGATGAAAGCAGAGTGCTTCCAGAGTGACAACTTCCATCTCAGAGTACGGAATGGGAGGAGAAGATCTGGTATATTTATGTCCGCTATCTATTTAGTACATCACACAGACAAATAACTGTGCAATGATAATATGGAAACTTTTTTTTGAATTTGCTAATTTATTTATTCTTTCAGAACCAGTTAAAGAAATCATAAAGAGCACCAACGGTGGGTTCATTTTTCTGTTTTTATTTCATTTCTGTAAATGTTCACTAGAATTTTGGCAGATTCACAAACACTGCTATAGTTTGAACTGCCTTGTGGCTGCAGTCCCGATACACATCAGCTCTCTGCCAACAAGGTTATTGTGTCGGATAATAGCTGCTGTTCACGTCTCCATTGAACTTCTGCTTTATTTTCCTTCAAAGACACCTGGACAACAGTTCAATGGACACGCACACTCACTCCCACTCCACCTCACCCATAAGGAAGTTAATTATATGCTGCTTCGGTCGAGGCCTTTTGTCACTCCAATGCTCTGTTTGGTACTCAATCTGGGCCCCGCCCGTCAGATCTGTGTCTTCCTGTTTCATTGATTGGTCATTAGAGCAGAAAACATCTGTATTCCTGTTACCCGGTTTCTCTCTCTCTCTCTCTCTCTCTCCCGCTCGATTTCCCCAGACGATGTAATGAACAAACCACTTTCATGTCAAACCTTCTCATCTGAGTAAGGGAGTGGTCCATCACTTCCTGACAAATTGCATCATGTCCAGTTAAAGCCTTGGAGAACAAGATGCTACTTATTGGTATTTACCTAATCAGGATCTCCCTTGTGTCTGAGGCAGACTAACAGCTGCCTGGATGTGGAAGCAGAGATTGTCTCTTTACCCCTAAATGCATTTGAAATTCAGGATGTTACTGAACATGATATCTGACCTCTTATTGACATTCTTGTTTGTTTTCTCTCTCGGTGCCTTCGCCTCAATCTTTGTTCACTCTGCAGCTGTTTTGAAGGTAAGTTAAGGTAATCCAAACTGGATCTTTATTAAGCCTGTAAAAACTATTGCAATAAGTAACAATGCACTTTGCTCATGTTACTTAACCTTAACTCCTACAGTTGATACAAAAAGTGTCATGTCCTGTTAAAATCCAAGTTTTAAAAAAAAGTATGAACAAATGAGAAATAATTTGAAATAAAACTAGAAAAAGTTTCATTTCAAAACTTTTTCTACTTTAAATCTCACATTTATCTATTTAACTGAAACATCTGTTAAGAGGTAAAAAAGTATTTAAAAACATTAAAAGGATGCACTAATCTTGCTGCAGAAGTATGCACAACATCGAAGTAGCACCAAGCTGAAGCACTTTAAATTCAGTCTTCCTGAGGGTTCTATCTATAGCAAAGACAGATAAATTGACAAAAATAAAATAAAAAATTAACTGTCCGAGAGCGAGATTAGATATATTCACACTCTTAAAGGCAAGTCTGCTACAAAGCATCTTATTTACTTTGTAGCAGTTAGAAGAAAGATATGAAAACATCCACAGCAATTGATGTACACCAATGCAGAGTGAAGACGGTGATCAACAATTTGTTTCTCTAAATTAGATGAAAAGGTGAAACTGAAATGCCCCAGTAAGGCTGGAGATCCCAACAACAACACTGTAAATTTTACGCAAATATTAATTGTCTTCTACCTGGACCACAGAAAACATCCAGATCTCACTAAAATCTTTTGAAATCTTGCAGGAGAATGTTTCGCTTGCAGTGAAACATTTTATTTTCAACAATTTATTGAGATCATCCATAATGTGAAGATCCTGTGGTTTGTTTTTTGTTTTACCTAATACTTTTGTCAGATGAGATATAACCCATCTGCAACCTACCCACAGACTGTTTTCATCTCTAACGGATGCATATGTATGGAAAAATCCCACCAGGACAACAGAATTTCATTTTAGGTTAATCAGATTCATTGTAATTGATGTTTATCCAATAACAATTTTGAACTGCATCAAAAGGGTGCATGAAACAAAACTGTGCATATTTAAGCAACAAGTTTATTGCTGCTTTTTAAAATCATATTTTCTTCAGTTTTGTGTGTTGTCAGTTGAGCTTGTCGTGTTAAATCTGTAAGATACTTATAATCTTCTGATATTGTTTTTTTACATCACAAATATGGAATTTTAGCAGGGATAGTTTTGTGATTGAAAAATGTTCTTAACTGCAAAGGAAAACCCCAAGCCTTCCAGAGCCCACTTTCTTTTCTTAGCCTGCAGAAATCACACAGCATCACGCCCGCTGCTGATAGACAACACGTCTTGCTATTTACAGCCTTGCAGTCATAAGATGGCTTTATCACAAACCTTGCAATAACAAACCACATGTCTATGACTTCACGCTACAGCATGCAGACAGTGAAGGCACACTGGTGGGGGATAGGAGCTCCCTGCAGCCAGCTGCTAGTGTCAGCACACTGACCTCCTGTCTAGGCGAGCCCCGGGGTGAGAGGCCGTGTGTGGAGGATCTGAGCAACTCTCTGGAGCAGCTAAATGCAGATGACAGTGGCTCTTCACCCAGAGAAAGAGAGGTGGGGCTGGAGCAGGAGAAGGCAATAGAGGAGGAGGAGGAAGGGGAGAGTTGCAAGGACGATGTGCTGATGGAAGACGACCAGGTAGCCGACTTTGCCAGCTCGGTGCTGGCAGCCATCTCCTGCTGGCACTATAGAGCCAGGGCTTTGCTTTCTACTCACTTCACAACGGTGAGGGTTTCTGCCACCCACGGGTTTCCCGCTTTCCGTTCCGTCCCAAACAGCTCACCAAAACTAACGCACCACTCTGTCTCCCACACTGGCTCTCGTTCTCCATCCCTCTTTTTTTCTTTCTTTATAATCCCAATTGACTCAATACTCACATTGTCCATTCTGAATGCTTCAGTGTAGATAAGGGGTATTCAGAAAAACGTCATGCATGTTTTTGCTTTTGTTCTTCCAGAGTTAAAATCATCCCAGTTTGCATTTAATTTCCTTTTCAAATTTGTACTGCATGTGTATCTCATCTGAGACGTTGCTGTGTTTAATAACTATTTATGGGTGCATGACTTATGTTGTTAAGACCATGTTTGCATTTGCATAACAACGAATATCCTAATATGCTCTGCTAAATGTTGTTTGACTTCAAAGGTTAATGTATCCATCTGATTAAACATAATTAGAATAGTGGGGAGCGTTCTCTTTGAAAATCACATTGATGAATATTTTCCCTCTGAATTTTTTTTTTTTGTTGGGATTAATTCTTAGTTGTCTTGATTCTGAATAGGAATGAATAAACATTATCTGAATGAGAGACTTTCCTCTTGTTTCAGATTTTATATAATTTATGTCCTATTAATATTTAGAAATCAGTCTCATATTCTATCAAAAGCAATCTACAAAAAAAGGAGGTCTATACATTTTAATCCAGCAAGCTTTAACAATCGAGATATTTCTGAACATTTCTGTGTTTCTCAGGATTTAAGATGTGTTTTCCATCAATTAGACTTCTTTTTCCATTTACTTTTTCAAACAATAAATAATTACATTAAATAAAATATTCACATTCAGTGTTTGAAACAGTTAACAGTCATCATGTAAAGTTAAATCTCAATATGGCTTTTGACAAATTTTAAAAAATCTTTCTGGATTAAAAAATTAGTCAGTAGCCAAACACAGAGGAGATTCATTACCCAAATTGGCCACTGAAATATTTTTCAGATCATAAAATTGCATCTTGACTACAAATTAATTGTAACAAGAAAATAATTTTGAACTTATTGGAGCATTTCTCTTTGTATACATCGGTTCAACCCAAGATGATTAAGCCTAACCTAACTAATCTAAGATCTCACTCCTTGAGATCTTAGATGGCGTTATAAAGCTCGCAAACTTGCTGACGTTGACTAAAAAGACTTTTGTCATAATGCCGTGCTTTGTTCCCTTTCAGGACAATCAGAATGAAGACACTGATGAACTAAAAGCTGCACTGATGGAAGAGGCTGAAACCTGCACAGGGGAGGAAAACACAGACAATGTGAAACAAACTCTCAGTGCTCAGGTGCTCATAAAAGCCCAATATCATATTTATGCCGGCATCCTTTTAACATCACTTCCACACACATATCTGAGGCCACATGTGATACATATTCACTCTATTAAACCCCCACCCACCTCCCCAAATTGTTGCTGGAGCCCGTTTTCAAACTCTTTCTCTATTTTCATTGTTATTTCTTTGCAGAAATGCTAGTTGATTCAATACATTAGATGTGAAAATGTAATTATTACCGAATAGATGCCCTTTGCCATGAGCACAGTTGAATCATCTCTACATGCTGTAGATTTATTGTGCTGGAAATTAAAGCACCACATGGGAAGCGTCCCCCCCACTTCTGCAGCTTCTGCATGTGAGCCGAGTGAACCTTATCTATGGCAAACAGCTCCAAGCTGCGCTTTCCTTTTTTATTTATTTTTTGCAATTTGCAATTTGCAGGCACTCCAGATGAGCAGGCAACACCTGGACACAGCGTTAGAGCAGCAGTCTAGGGTAACATCAGCAGGATGAAAACCGGACGAGGCTCAGCCTAACTAGTCAAGGATAATTTAAACTGTCCAAGAAGAACCAAAGGAAGCAGACTGCTTCACCAAATCAAGTTTTTAATTGCAAATCTTACCCCCAGACAATCAGTGTCTTATAAAAGTATTCATGCATCTTGAAAATGTTAATGTTTTGTTTCTTTACCACCACAAATGTATTTTAGTGAGATTTTCTGTTATAGACCAAAACAAAGTAGTGCATCAGTGAAGTAGAAGGAACATAACAAAAAGTTTCAAACATTTTTTCGACAAGTAGTGTGGATATACAGACAGCCATGCTGAGGCAGTGGTTCATAAAATTCCCTTTTACTGCAGTTGCAGCTGCAAATATTTTTAGGATGCCTTTCCACTGGACCTTCAGAGGACATTTGATTGTGCTTAATTTTATTTAGAGGGTTCAGTAAAGGGGACTGAAAGCAAATGCATGACACAATGTTCAGATATTTGTATTTGTTAGAAAAAGCATCAGTCATGTTTTTCTTTGTGTTGGTCTGTCACATGAAATCCCTGCATTGGAGTCCGTGATTATATTATGACAAAAACGTCACTGGATAAAGAACAGGAAGCCTAATACTATAAAATAAATGCAGCAAAGATGTGGATGTTATGAATTAAGCTGATTTTAAAATGAACTATTAAGCTAATGAGGAATGAAGACTGCTTGTCATTAAAATGTGCATTTTTCCATTAGATAATATGGTTATCTTTTTATGCACAGGAGCTTTGTCATCTAGACCGGGTCCCACAAGCAGAACCAATCAACCAGCTGGAGGTGGAGAACTCCCATTGCCACGATTCTACCATATTCTCCTCTGAGCAACACACTGAGACCCCAGAATCCTTGGATACTTCCAGGGAAACAGCAGGAGAAGAAGAGGGAGAGAGCGACTCTTCTGGTCTTCAGGTGGAGGAGATGAGCGTACTATTGAACGGTGACCTCTCTGAGGAGGAAGAGGAGGTGCTTTCAGATAATAAAAGCAGTTTGCCTTCCTCTGTGTTGGACGAATTGACCGCTGAGCAACTCATCAGCAGTTTGTCACGACGGAGCAGTCTGGTTTCTGAGAACTTGAGTTTAGACAAAGACCCTTTTCAAAGCCTCTCAGCCCATATGGACGTGGAGAAACAGATGGAGAAAATGTCAGATAGCTCTTCACCAGAACCACAGACCTCCTCAAAGGCCGACCTGTTGGGTCCTGAGCCTGAACTGAGTGAAGGAGAGCGCAGGTCCACTCTCTCCAAAAAGGATCAACTTCTCATCCATAAAATCAGGCAATACTATGAGCATGCTGAGCACCAAGACGCTAACTTCAGCCTCAAGCGCAGGGAAAGTCTGTCCTTCATCCCCGCCGGTCTGGTGAGACAGCTGAGTCGACAGCTGAATGACGTTCCAAAGGAGAAGGCCGGTCCAGCCTACAGGAAAGGCCTCTGTAGAAACAGACCCACTTCTTGGTCCGTGTTCGACCTTCCTGGGTTAGAAAAGGGTAGGATGAGTGAACCTCGAAGCTCAGTTGAGGTCAAGATTCGGTCCAATAGCACCATTGAAGCGTTTACTGCAGAGGAAGAGTTCAGGCCTTCGTCTGAAATGCTGAAGGTTTGGGAAGTTATGGAAACTGAGGAGAAGATTCAGGAAGTGAAGCGGGAGGCAGAAGAGAAAGTTGACAGCCAAAGAGTTGAGATCAGCTTGGATACTATGGAGGTCAAAAACAGTAATCAACCACCAGTGATAGAAGAAGAGCCTGAAATGTGCTCTGCTGCAGACACTTGCTCCGTATCTTCACCTACGGCCAGCTCCTCCACAGCGGAGCAGGGTTCTGCTCAGCTCTCTGAACCGTGTTCGTCCCCGGCATTTCAAGAGAACGACAACTTCCACCCCAGCCATTTACCCAAGAGCATTAGCTTCCAAACCACCATAGACGGAGACCAGATCCTGCACGACATGGGGAAGATGAGAAACAAGGTGTTCCAGCTGGCTCGTCAGTACAGCCAGCGCATTAAAAACAACCGGCCCGCAGGGTGGCAGAGGAGCAGACAGGCTGCACACCAGGAAGCTCTCCGCAGTGCAGCTGCTGTCCACCAGGAGAAGCTGAGAAAAAATGGTAAACAGAACATCATCGATCAACACTTTTAGAGTACATCTTGAACTTCCTCGCATTCTTTCACATTACAACCACAAACTTCAAATGTCATCACATATTTATCACAGCTTTATGTATAACAGATGAAAAAGTAAAACTGTATTTTTTTTTGCAAACACCTGAAAAGTGTGTCGTGCATTTAAATTTAGCAGAACCACTTCTCACATCATCGCAGACTGATGTGAGAAATAAAGAAATTATTTTTTCTTTGCAAAATAATTTCAGGTCAGTCTGGATCAAGATAATCTAACATTCATTTTAAAGGTCTGCCACAAATTCCCAATAGAATTTGAGTCTGGACTTTGACTGGACCATTCCCACATAAATCTGCTGTTATCCAAGCCATTCTATTGTAGCTCTAAACAAATGTTTACCATGGTTTTTCTTGGGAAAGGTGAACGTTTTGCTTGTGCTTTTGCTACATCCACTTTTCTATCACCTTTTTTTTCCTGCAGAAAAAAGCATTCTCACAGCATGAAACTTCATCTGCCATGTTTTGTCATAGGGATTGTCTCCTCAGGATGTTAGTTTTTCCACCATGTAGGTAACTGTGTTACATTTATCATGTAGGCCAAATAGAGCAATTTTGGTCTGATCTGATCAGCTTGCTGTGTCTCCTATATATCACAAACTGAAAATGACACTTCTTATGGGAGCCTCGTGATGCTTAATTACCGATATGCTCCAACAAACTGAGGCATTGAGGTTAAATGGGAAAGAGTGACTTCCATCCATCCATTTTCTATTCACCCTTTGTCCCTAATGGGGTCAGGAGGGTTGCTGATTCCTATCCCCCCAGCTACGTTCCGGGCGAGAGGCAGGGTCACCCTGGACAGGTTGCCAGTCTGTCGCAGGGCAACACAGAAAACAGACAGGACAAACAACCATTCACACACACACTCACACCTAGGGAGAATTTAGAGAAACCAATTAACCTGACAGTCATGTTTTTGGACTGTGGGAGGAAGCTGCAGAACCCGGAGAGAACCCACCATGCACAGGGAGAACATGCAAACTCCATGCAGAAAGACCCCGGGCTGGGAATCGAACCCAGGACTTTCTTGCTGCAAGGCAACAGCTCTACCAACTGTGCCACTGTGGAGCCCGAAAGAGTGACTTTTGTGACATGTTAAAAAGTGTTATGAATGATTCTCATAGTTCTGCATTAATCTGCCTTTAGTTATTTCTTAAACAGAAAATTGATGCAAACTTCTTGTATTTTTGTCTCTGTTTTCATGTAGGTAAGCCTAACTTAAGGTTGCCCATGAATGTTTGCGAACAGGAAGTCATTCCTGAAGTCTGTTCTCCAAATTCGGACCAGGCATTATCTTCTCCCGCAAGCTCCCAGGGCACAGCCCCACACAGCCCTCAGTCTGAGACCTTCCACTGGCCTCACGTCCAGGAGCTGCGTTCAAAATACACGGACACCTCACACTTTCTAAGAGCACACTGTGTCTGCAGAGAACCAGATGGGGTAAAGGAGAGCCGCGCCTCTCATAAGTACAGAAGCTCGTCAGATCTCCACGCAGCTCCGACAGACTGCTGTAAGAAATGTCTCCAGGTAGAGGACTGGCCTCAGCAAAAGAAGGGTTCCCTGCTGTGCAGGTGGAGCTCCTTAGACCACATGCTGGGCTCTGTCCCTCTGCATGAGGTTCAGAACCTTCAAGAACGTTCGCGGACTCGTTCGCCGTGCCGCAGAATCCAAGACGAAGATGGGCTCTTCCAGGAAGTTCGTAACAGCACAAAGTCACTGAGTTCTGGGAAGTCCTCAGAAAGCCACCTCGTGAGGAGTTTACGGGAGAAGTTCCAGAGCTTAAGTACAAGCTAAACAACGTGCACTGTGTGTATTCAACATAAACCTGGGAGTTAGATGATGCTTTCAATGTTTGTTCTGCATATTTCTCCCTCACAAACTCTGTGCATGAGGTTTTTTATATAGGGGACAAGGTGCAATAATTTTAGCACCAGTGTAACATAAAAGGGATGGTATGGGAATGCCGTCTTTAAAACAGTAAGATGCACATTTTAACTGTATTTGTTTGCACGTTACAGTTTTGTGTGAACATATAAATACATATATAGTCTCCTGTATCAAAAAAAAAAAGTTATATGTTACCTACTGTTGGCTGCTATAGTCATTAATATTAACTCTGCAAACTATCAGTGCAGAGTTTCTGAGAGCGACGGCTAAGAGCGCTCGATTGCCAGTAAAGTCTTACTTCAGACACCAAAGACAGTTAGATTTTAGCCTTTACTGTGTTTTGGTGCACAGGGACAGCAAAATATGCTTCTACATTTTCCTGAGCTGCTTGTAAAACAGTTGTGCACATCACTGGAGCTTTATTTTTTTATCAGCAACTTGTTTATTTTCATGAAAGTTATTTATAGGTCTGTATATTGGGATAGTTTTGGCCATGTGTAAATTCCAGATACTCAGAAACTTGTTTTTGGTTATGTACAGCTGCCCATATTTTCAATAAAAACAGAAATGCTAAAGCTGCAACGTAATTTTTCTTTGTCAATGAAAGATGGAATCTTCTGCATAGGGCTGGCCCACAGAATTGTGTTAGCAATTCAAGAACCTATTTATATATATATATATGGACGATAAGGACTGAGAGTGACCTGTCCAGGTTAGATGGAGATGGAAAGGTTGTGCAGCAGATCAAGGCGATTAAGGGAAATGTACTGACAAGTGCCAAGTGTGGGATGGAAGAGTTCTTTGAAGAGTTGATGAATGAGGAGAATGTAGAGCAGAAGAGGTGACTGTCGTGGATCATAAAGTAGCTAAGATTAACAATGAAGTGGGGCAAGCTATGAAGAAGATGAACAGAGGAAAGGCAGGTGGTCCTGATGACAAACCCTTGGAGGTATGGAAATTTCTGGGAGAGGTGGCAGAGGTTGACTGGGTTAAGAAGATCTTGAGTGATGAGACGTCTGAGGAATGAAAGAAAAGTGTTCTGGTGCTAATTTTTAAGAACATAAATTGCTAAGTTATGTAAATAAAAGTGTGTTTATTTACTTAAGCCTGTATTTCCACATTTGCAATCCTTGGGTGAATCAAAGAACATCCGATTCCTTAACGGTTTGTCTGATAATCTTCTGATATGGTTTTATACTGAGGCCATATTTGCGGCTCAGTTCAGTTCACCCAGAATTAAGTCCTACTTGGTTTGAAAATCAGTGTAAATGTAGCAGTAAATACTCTTAACTAAAACCGGAAATACGAAGCACCATTCTGCAAAATAAAAGCGCTTTCTGAATTATGCGTTGATTAGCGAGGTGTTTATCTTATTGTGAAAGCAACAACCAGAACCTGCCTCCCCAACTGTAATTTCTGACTTGATGAGTGATGTTTGTTTTTTTTGTGTGTTTTTTTTCTAAAAGAGGGGAGACAGTTCAAGACACGCACTCAAAAACCAGATGCCTCACTGAACAGTTTAACCTTTCGGTTCTATGTCCATCATCTGGGACTGACAGTGAACAATAATAATAATAAAAAAAGTCGCCATCATCTCCGTTGTTTTAGATGAAGAATGGGGTGCGCGATTTCAGGTCTGGCAACAAAGACGGAGTTTTCACAGAGGGACAGAGATGAGGCTGCAGCCGCCGCAGCTGCTGCGCATCTCAGCGAGGAGCAGGTTCAGATGATCAAGGATTCCTGGAAAGTTATTCGAGACGATATTGCCAAAGTTGGGATTATTATGTTTGTGAGGTAAGATGTCTTCACACTATCTCGGGTCTTATTTGTTGGGTTTTTAGGTTTAAAATGATAAAACTAAAGATCAAATTTGCTGTGGAAGCGTTTACGTTTTAAAACAAACAAACAAAAAAGTATCAATGATTTTATAAAATTACCTATTTAATTCTACTGGTATGGTCACAACAGAAAAAGGAGAAAATAAACTTTTTCTTCATGGTCATGCTGTGCTTTTCAACATCACTGTGGTGTCAAATTCCAGTCATCAAAGGCCGGAGTCCTGCAGTTTTTAGATGCACCACAGGTACAAAACACTGGAATGAAATGGCTTAATTACCTCCTCCTTGTGTAGATCAGTTCTCCAGAGTCTTGCTAATGACTCAATTATTCTGTTCAGCTGTGGTGCAGCAGAGGCTCATCTAAAAGTTGCAGGACACCAGACCTTGAGGACTGGAGTTTGAGGGCCAGCCTTCTTTACCCAGACTTTGGCATAAACAAACCTTATACTATAATGTCATATTTTACTTTTGAAATACACTGCTAATTAAACTATGACAGAAATCTAACAAGTATATTGGCTGCTAGTCTGACAGAAATGGGAGTTATTGATGACCATAACAGAATCATAAATAATAAAAACAGGTATGGGACAACAGCCCAAGTTTTCTTATTAGTGCATCCATACTCTATTTTAGTAGGGATGCACTAATAACATTCTTTTTCTTTTTTTAGATACATAAGATGTAAAAGGAAAGTTATTTATTTTATCTTCTCAACATTACCTGAGTGAAAAAAAGACTGAAACTGTCACCTTCATAGATTTCATTGTTTACATTACTTAAAACGTTGCTTAAGAAATCATATGTTAATTTGGCATATATATATATATTTAAAACATAGAAAGCATCTAAAAAAATCTAGCCTGTTAGTGTCTGATTATTGGAACAAATAAATAGTATATATATAAGAGTAGTTGTCTGTTCTTATATAGAGTAGCCAATATATTCCAATAGTATATTTATTTGAAACAAATTAATAGTATATATAAGAGGGAGTTATTCTTTTAGCCTGAGCAACTACCTATCCACCTAGACCACATGGAGATTTGTATCCCCCTTAGTCTAAAGGGGTATACATGGCAGAAATTCCAAAAAGTAATTTAGGCTGCCACTTTCTTTGTAGATATGTTTGGTTGAACAGGTTGCCCTCACCTGGAAGGCCGCTCTGGGCAGGAAGCCATATCACCAGTATCTAACTGGCTCTAATTTCAGGTGTTAAAATGCCTTTTCTAAGGCATCTCTACTCGTTGCTGACTTCATGGCCTCTCAGGTCTACTTAGGATCTTTGGGAATGCTTTCTGATGGGAGCCTCGAATAAAACAAGCCACAAACTGTACATTCCTCCTCCTTAATACTCTGACCCACAGCTTTCCACTGAGAGCTGGAAGCAGAAACCTCCTACTTGTTTTCCTCTCTTATCTCTCACATCCTAACATCATTACCTGACATGACAGAGCTTCTGGTGTGCAGTAGTATCAGCTAATTAGGGCACTAGCCATCAGGAAAACAAATTTATACAATTTATGAAGATAACCAGTATCCACGAAAACATTTTCATCTCTCCGAGAGTTTGTAGAGAAAAATAATACAAATCAAAAATGTGAAAGTGAAAAACTGTGAACCCGTGGTGTAAAAAGACCTTCAGATTTTCAGTTTTCAGATAGATAAAGCTCAGAGCCAAACCAGGGTCACCACACCGGATCTCAGCTGCAAACAGAGATCAAAATAACTCTCAGTATCTTTCTACCTGCCAAAGAATGTTCCTCTCTTACATATATTCAAATCGAGTGAAGAGCAGATCAAAACTGGTTGTGAATAATGCATAATTGGGCCGAATGCAACCTCTGTGCAAAGCCAATTAAAATCCCACTTGAGCTATTCGCGGGAGCAGCATTGTCTGCGAATGTTGTGAGAGCGTGCGCACTCCTGTCCACGAGAGGAGCAAACAATAGTGGAAAATAACAAGAGCTCTACATGCTGCTGCTGCGCTGAGAAGGAAAGCCATCAGTTTCCCCACCTTTTAATATCAGGAATAAGGTCAGGGACAGAAAATGTAAAAAAGAACATTGCAGCACCACTGAGTGAAGGACTGGGGTAAAAATGAACAAAGACTGAAACTGTCACCTTCAAATATTTCAATGCTTAGATGCCAACATTTATTTATAACTTTGCCTAAGAAATTCTACATTAATTTGGTTTTAAAAAAATAAAGAAAGCATCTGCCTCAGTTTATCTAGATTCTCCTAAGTCAGACTGTGGTAATCAATGTCAATAAATCATATTTCTATGAATCAAAGGAGACTGTTCCTTAAAGAAGTATTCCCACTCCTTCAGCTTTTCCACATTCAGCCCTCTTTATTCTGAGGCCTTAAATAAAAACAATTGCTTTCATAGGTCACCCAACTGGTAAATGCATTTTAAATACAGCTCTTCTAAAATGGCTACAAAAATATCAGAAGTTTTCAACATCTAATACCACCATGGGAAAACAGAAGAAGTATGTCAACTACAGAGCTGTCAAGAGACTGAAGTCCATTTAAACTGACAGGTCGGACAAGGAGAGCAGTTATCAGCGAAGCAGCCAAAACGTTTCTGGAGGAGCTGCATGGATCCTCAGCCCAAATCGGAGAGTTTGACAGGATGGCTATTGGTGGGGTGATCTATCGTTTAGTAGGAATTTTTGTTTGGCACAGACCAAACATGTAGAAGAGGGTTTTCTGGTCATGCAAAACTACATGGGATGGAAACCTAGCATGCACCATTCTGATTTTTCAGATTTCTTTTGTAAAAAAGTTCAAAACTCTCCATAAATAAATGCATCAGATTACCAAAAACTTATGTCTTACTCCATAAATAACTTTTGTGTGAAATTTTCCACTTTAAAAACAAACTTTTCACCGTTTTTTTAATTTTATTGCTAGGTGTGCCTGTCCTGGATGATGTTTATCTGTTGCATTTTCTATCACAAAATATTCAGTTGACCAAAGCAGACCTTGAAAATAACGCTGACCAAAGGAGCCGATATTGATCTTTATGGCTAAATACTGCAGAAGAAAATCATCCTCTGTGCAGCAAATATATTTACACATCAGAATTTTCACTTATCTAAACATTGTCACTCTAAACAGACTTTTGCAGCCAAGTGACAGAAAACATGAGTGCTTTAAGCTGATTGTTTGGAAGGATCATAAATTCCTTTCAAGACAGTAACTCAGCACCCCAGTGCTGGTTATTACCAGTCAACTGTGTCTAGAAATATGAACCAAGGCCAAACAAAATGGAGATGTTGTGACAGATGTCAAAGTAATGAAAGAGAGACTTGAAGTTTAAATAGAAGCAAAAGGAGTGAAACTCAAACAGGCAGTAATGGGAATTTGTGGTCATGACCGAACTGTAAGGCACAGGCTGAAGAAAATGAGATTTACACACTGGAAGGCCAAATGTAAATCATGATAAACAGCTAAAGAGGAAAAAACAAGATTAGAGCGAGCCGGAACGTTGGTTTAATGCAGGTCGGATGAAGCACATGGAGATAACAGCCTGAAGAAAACAAGCATTTATCCTGTCTAAATGTATAGAGGCTGCATGCTAAACTAAAGGACAAGAGGAGAGGACATTTCTCTGCATGTCGGCATTTTGGAAATTGTTTTAACTTTAATCATTTGGTTCAAATCATTAGCATTTTTAAATTACAATTCATGCTTTGACAGTATTACATTCATCTTAATTGGGATTTTATTTTATTCTTGTAAATGCAGACTGTCAGGCTAAAGCTTTTCGTAAAACTATTTGCTAATAAAATGTCTCATTTATAGGCTGCTAAGGAAGGTGATTAATGAAGGACGTACAATTTTTCATCAGCAATGGTCATGTCTAATAGATTTTATGTTAGGATAAAATCAAATGAGGGAGAAACTCAATATTAAAATCTAATCCAAATCTATAACAGTATTTTGTTTTTCATTTTTTAATTCACTACTTGACCATTGCTAATGAAAGCATGTGTGTGTATGTATATATATATATATATATATATATATATATATATATATATATATATATATATATATATATATATATATATATATATATATAATTTTTTGCAGCTAATCCAGAATTAGCTGCAAAAAAAAAATTAAATGCATCAAGATTGTTTTAGTAATCTACATTTGTAATATATTTATAAAGGCCATTATCAGTGTTATAAATGTATTAATATGTCATCACCAATGTCCTGGTACATGTCTTGCTGAATGTCTAACCAATTTATAGAAAATTGTTTGGTTTTTCACCACACAAGTAGTGAGCAATTTAATATAATTTATCATAATTTTAATGTGTGTCACTGCTTATTTTTTAATCTGGAAGGAAAGTCTTAAGTATCTTATGGTGAACATTATCCTTAACTCGATAACCTTCCAGCTGAACTAAATCTCAGGATCCACAGCCAGAGACGGCTACAGTTGATAATCAATAGGCAGCAAATTAAGGAATCATCTGGCTGACAAACTTGCAATCTTACTGCTGATTGCAGCTGCTGGTTGTTAAAATCGGAGTGCAAAGCTGTTGTGATATAAATAGTCAGTCCAAGATCAGTGAACAGAAAAAAGCTAAATCAGATCTTTTCAAAGTACCAGAGGAAGAAAAATGGCTGAACAGTGAAGCCACTTATCAAAATGATGGTGAGAACAAATGTGCGTTTACCCTCTGCATTGTGAATACAGGATCACACTGTGACTAATCCTGAAGGGTTTTAATCTTCATGATGGGGGGGGGAGAACACCCGAGGGGGACATTTGTTTCGGTTTGGCCAGGGGTGTGACAGGCTGTCTCACGAGTGGATCTCAGAGGCTTACGGATGGCTGCTTCTGCTGCTCTTGTTGTCTTGGTAACAGGTTGTTTGAGACGCATCCCGAGTGCAAAGACGTCTTCTTCCTGTTCCGAGATGTGCAGGACCTGGAGAGGCTGAGGACAAACCGGGAGCTCAGAGCACATGGTCTGCGGTGAGTTACGGCCAACACGCCTCAACACGTCTGAACACGTCTGAACACGCCCAAACTGGACTCTGCAAATGTATTCACACCCCGATAGCTAGATACTAATTTTGTCACCTTGCAGTTAAATGTTAAACTATTATATGTCTTAAAAAAGGACTAAAATCATGAAGTGAATTTTATAAAATATTTTCTCAGTTTTAATTCCAGCATAAAGGCACAATTTTAGAGCAGAATATAGCAAATTATTCTGTTTTTCAGAGTTTCACTCAAATGAGTTTTCATGATGCTGTTTATTTATTCTCTAATCTCCTCTATGAAATCACTAAATCCATAAAGGACTAGCTGGATTCATACAGAGATTAAACCACACCCAGACAGACTCTGTTTTGCAAAATGAGTGACTTCGGAAGATGTCTTTTAAATGAATACTAATTCATTTGCTTTCCACTTCATAGTTATGCACTATTTTGGGTTGTTGTCACATAAAATGAAAATAAACACATTGAGACTTGTAGCTGTAACAAGCAAAGTTTTGTAAATCAGCCAGAGTTGGGGAACATGCTGTTGCATCTGTTTCATAGTGTTAAGCCTGTGGTTCAGTCTGGGTTACCTTAATCTACATCTCTGGTTGTTGGTAAATATTAAAATCTAATCCATTCTTTCCATCTTTATGTCCAGCAGACTTGAATTTAGGGGCTGTATTTATTGTACTGTTTTGAATTGTACTTTTATCTTTTCTCAGCCTTTAATGGGAAAACTGTCATTTGCTGCTAAGGTACATAATAATTTGAAAGAAGCAGAAATTAGGAGGTAACCTACATATCACTGATGTCTGGGATCAAACTGCAGAAATAAGAAATTGTGAATCAGAATCAGTCGAAACGTTTTGCAGTTGTTTACTGATGACTCAAACTTGTTCTGCGTCAGCATTTTGTCTTCTCGGACAGCAGGAAAGTGGTTTGCGGATTATTACATGTAATTAATGTCTATGTTTAGGTCTGATATTAGGACTGTCACATAAATTTTAAAAACACACACCCTGGGGGATGAAGTTCACCTCTACATCTAAAGTAGTTATATTAAAAAAAAATCGTTAATTTGCAATGGAGTGGAAAGCTGATGTGCTTCATCTGCCTCCAAAGACAAATGTGCTGCCTTCTCTTGCTTCACAAAAATCCTCCTACTAACTATGAGAAGGTGTGTATTTGAGGCTTTGTTTCTTAGTGTACACCCTTTATATAAATAAGAAGGCACAACACAACCTCAGAGGCTCATTCAGACATCTTTAAATGTGTTGACAAAGACAATTGACAGCTTCATTTCATTTGGTTTCTACCACTCATTCAGTTTAAATATGAAGGCGCTACTTTGCATAACCTGGATCTCTAATACGTTTTCCCCTCCCAAGGCAAATATTCAAGCACTCTGAGGAATGGTGGTCACCAGGGTACAAAATCCCTCTGAGGGAATTTATGGCAGCCAGATGAGCCAAAACAAAAAAAGTAAACAGTGCTCATGTATGTGAGACTGAAGCTCGTCCATGTGGACTTAATTGTTTTGGAGCAAAATGACTGTGTTTAGTTTGTTAACGTGAGAAGGCCCTAAGCGTCTATGCAGCACCTTGTGGTTTTAAAATTTGAAAAGTGTGGCATGCATCTGTGTACGCGCCGGCTTTTATTCTTCTGTCTCTAAAAACAACTGCCTTCAGGAGTCAGGAGTCTAAACAGACACAAGTGTGTAATTTTGTTCCAGAATAAATCCAGTTGTTCTGTAAATGCCTGAGGTTAATGAAGATGAAGGAACACTGTCGATCTGTGAGGCCTGATGCAATCAAGATGACCGAGGTAACTCTGGAGGAGTTGCAGAGATCCACAGCTGATGTGCAATCATCTGTTCAAAAATCTGGTCATAATGGAAAAGTACAAAGATGAAATTGATTGTTTAAAGGAAGCTGAAGGAAGCCAGTTTTGTTTGTCATGCAGGGGACATGGCAACCATGAAGGAGAAGGGGATCGGTTCAGATTAGACCAAAAACTGACATGAAAAACATTTTCTCTAGAACAAATTAACACTGTTACCTGAACCAGGTTAATATCATGCTGTGGGGATTATTTTCTTCAGCAAGGACAGGGAAGTTGGTTTGATTAATTCGAAGCCACAGTCAGCTTTTTGAACACTATAAAAATGAACATCTCAAGCTTTATTCTTCTACTCATTCATTTTTCTTTTTGTAAAAGTAAAACTGGAGGTAACAAAACCACGTTGTGCATATTAAAGAGACGAGCAGCTAGGAAAGTGCAGAACACCTCAAGTGGTTTCATAATCTGAATGGTTCTCATCGCTCCAACACAGCGAGGCTGAGCTGAGGCAAAAATAGCCAATTAAAATCTAAGGACCTGAAGTTGCAGAGGGTAGTGTGGCATTTCAACAATCCATGCACAGAGTAGAGGCATTTCACATCCCAGCAGGAAGCTTTCTGCTGGAAAATTGGGAGATAAGAGAGAGGAGGGGGAAGAATTCCGGATTGATGGGAGATGTAAAAACGAAACTATATAAAAAAAAATATATTGTGCAAGTAATATGAGCACAAATACTTTACAAGTTCCTGTTTTATGTATTTGTAAGATTGCTAATCTCTCCCACACTGATCTGTTTATTCTATTGGTAATAACTGGATGTTCATGAATGAAACTGAACCCGATCTCTCAACCCTCTCAATCTCTTAGGGTGATGTCCTTCATTGAGAAGAGTGTGGCCAGACTGGATCAGCCAGAGAGACTGGAAGCTCTGGCTGTGGAGCTGGGAAAAAGCCATTATCACTACAACGCCCCACCTAAATACTACAATGTAAGACCCTCCGACAAACACAGCAACCAAAAGAAGTGACAAAAAAAGAGAGAGAAAAATAACAAAATTATCAGTAAAATGACATCTTCAGACAAATCAGTCTCTAACATGGATGGTGTTTTTCAGTACGTGGGCGCAGAGTTTATCTGTGCTGTACAGCCTATCCTAAAGGAGAGGTGGACCGCCGAGTTGGAGGAGGCCTGGAAGGTAAATTGAAAAAATGTATTGAATGAATGACATAAACAATTAGGTCTCGGAATTTCAAAATAACTAACTGATCAGTAGGGTAAGTCTAAATAATTAAATTAATGGTATAGACTTTACATCAGGTGGTTTTTGGGGTTATTGTATGCCACTGAAAACAAGTGGCTTGATTACGTTGCTTTTTTTTCCTCTCTGTTGTTAAAAATTCTTTGAAAATATAAAACATAGTTGCTTACAACTGATTAAAGCTATTTTTTGTTTATGTTCACACTAACCTGTGAAGTATTTTAGTAACGTTTTGAAACTCATTGTTGACTGTAGGTGACAGACAGGGCAGCAGTCTGATTGTTCCACTACAACTTATAAGCCTGATATTTCCAACCAGGCTTTCCGAACTAAAAAAAGCTTTTTGGATGAGAGATGATTTACTGAAATCATTAGTTCACCTAAAATTTTTTGAAAAAAATAATTTTTCAATTTAAGTACTTTTTTATGACATGCTTAAAATGTGTTTTACATTTTCAGACGATGTTCCAGTATGTAGCGAGCCTGATGAGGCAGGGATATCAGGATGAGAGCGCCCGGCAGCGCAACCTGGCAGCATCCCCAAAGGACAGACCGGACAAGAAGAACACAGCTCTATGAAATGATCCGTCTCTAAACAATAGACTGACTTCACCAACACGGCACATAAATATCTATATGTAGACACTTTTTTTAGCTGTCTTTTTTTTTTCTACACTGCCCATGTTCAGTCATCATCTGCCATTTTAACAGAAAGAACTGAAATCATTCACATTTTTAACAAAAAAAAACTTTATTCATCAACGTAAATTCTGATGCCAGGGACAATACAAACCCTTTTTGATTGGTACAGCATAGTCTGGCCATGTAAATAGAAAGGAGAGCACTTGTTATGCGTTTTACTAAAAATGAAACCTTAACATAAATTACGCTGACCAATCACAAATTGATTCAACTATTTCCGGATGACTTTCAAATCCTCAAAAAAAAAAAAACAATTTTTTTTTTTCTAAATTAAAAAGCCAACCCTGCGCAACATAAATAAGGATTAACAAGCAAAAATCAAAGCCTGCTAAGAATTGGTGTCTGTGGGGGTTGGCCCCAGGGGAAGCAGGATTCAATAAATGGTGACATGCTCCATGTTGTACAAGAAAATGAAAATCCTCAGGTCTTGTTCTTAATCACCGGATGGCACTGAAAAGCCAGGGGATAAAGCATCACTATGTAAACAACGGCATCTTATGTACATAGTCACCAGGAGCAGGATTCTGATTCGGAGGTTTGAGGTGAGCAGGAGGAGAGCTCAGTGGAGCTGGAGATCACGTCATCACAAGGAGCTTCCCTCTTCCTTCCCCTCAACCTGTAATGAATAGCTCAGATATCCACTGTTTCCATTAAGAGTCCATCGCTCATTGTGTGGCTTTGGTTTTCTTGCTCTTGCTTTTCTTATCTTTCTTCTTGAGACCATCTATGTGAGCTCTTAGAAGATTGGAGTATGCCTGGAGAGGACGATACAGATGCAGATGGGTGAATAATTAAAGATATACTGTTAAAACAAAGGACTGGGTCTGTTATCAAAAAAACACAAGATGAGCTTAACGTACCATCTGAAACTTGATTACTTCTTTGGTGCTGACCTAAAATTAGAGGAAGATATGGTTCACCAATGGATCATACAGAAAAGCCAACTGAAAAATGAGTTCAAAAAAGGAGCTCACCACTGTGCTAATTTTCTTCTTGCCATCAGATGCTCTGATGAGACACTTGTTATCAGAAGGTTCGAATGACTCCGGATGCCCTTTTTTGGGAACTGGTTTAGTTCTACCATCATCTAAAACAATAAAGAAAAATCAAATCTGGTTCTGAGAGGTTAAACGTTGCAAATTAAACATATATGTTTGGGATTTAGGTAACAGAATAACTTACACTTCTTTAGCGTGATGGCAACACTTCCTGATGTCCGACACTTCTGGAAGAGCCGAGTGAGCTCTGTGAGAAACTAATGAGAAAACAGTTTGAGGTTTTTCCTGTAATCTGTACACTTTATAAAGTCAGGTGAGAAGAATAAAATTGGTCATGTTGTTCGTTGTAAGCTTGGTGAATAAATAACCGACTTTCAGGATTGAGAAGGAGTCGTCATCCATGGTGTGTTTGTTTTTTTAAGGTGACTTTCTATAGTCTACTCAAAATATACTTTAAGGAGATTCAGTTAAGAAACTCAAATGAATATTATCTACTGACACAGACATGGTTCATCCAGAATACTTTTGACTGGAACATGACACCACAAATCAACAGGTCCAGCCAAATCAATGACAACATGGTGCAATTTAGGGTTAAGAATTAAAAAAAATAATTTTGTTCTATTATAATTGAGATCTGAGTATTTCATGATGATTTAATTCCTGATTCATGATGACACTTGCAACATACTGGATATTAATTTTGGATCGTTTTTTAATCTATCAATTATACCTTAGTCACTGGACAAATGCCCAAACCAATTTGTTTTAAAGAAAGACACGAAGCTGAAGTTGCCCTCCGATAAATGCTTCCGACTGGGAAAATGGCTAAAAGGAGATGCCACCTAATTTTCATCTTAAATGTGTTCTGGTTTAAACTCAACAGTATTTAAACTCTTCAAACCTGGACTAGATTTTTTAGACTAATAGCAGTATATATGAAACTAAGTTTGTGGTTTGTTAAACCATTTGTTTTGTGGAAGTTTAATAAAGGACAATATTAGTCGGTCTTTTTAGCGTCTCAACCACATTAGAAGTGATATAAACTCCCTTCGTTTTCATTCGATACATCTAAATTGAGAAAGTGAAAAGATATTTATATTTAGGAAAAAAATAGGTCAGGGCATTTCTTGAGACATACGTGGAGACGTCGAATACACGTCTGAGTTATATTATAGATAAATTAAGGAATACAGCTTAAACATTACTGTTAGGCCACATCGAGTATAAAAAGCTTTTAAAATGCAAATATTTTACGTTATTTCAAGTCTCAAGCAGTTCACTCAATCGTTAGCTGGCTGGCTAACATCACTAGCTACGAAATCGTGAGCCAAAAAACAGCTAAAGACAGTTTTTAAGTACAGCAGTGAATTCATACGAACAGTGTAACACATTTCAGATAGTGTCTTTTATATTCTTACCGAATCATTCTCGAGTAACACCATAATTGCGGCTTTTTCTCTGCTGTAAAGCTAGCTCTCTCACTGTGAGGAGGCACACGTACTACAAGCTGAAGCTCCGCCCTGCGCCATTTCTTCAATGTCCCACTACATCACAACACTGCCACCTACTGTCATGGAGGACAATAAAATAACCCTGACCAAATGCTGTCCTCTACAGTTCATCGCTCATGTTAGTTCACACACCTTCATTTTGTTGAAAAAACGACCATCTTGAATGTACAGTACTTACATTGACTTCCATATTTAAAATGATAAAGTTTCAGTTGAAAGAATACAAAAATAATATCAAATGTTTATTTGTCAAGAAACTAATACAAAGTATATTTTTAAAGTTATAAAAATTAGAACACAAAATGTATTTTTATTGTCAAACTTTAGTATTAAGACCTAAAAAAGGAATTTTTTGTTGCTATCTTAGGGATGCTGGACCTTGGCTGCTGACTCTTTTTTAAACTTTGTTCATTGCCTGCCTGCACCCAAAACACGTCAGTGTTGGGTTTAAGTACTTTAGGACTCTGGAAATGTCCATGACCGGAATATGTGAGAAGAAAAAGCAACAAGAATCTGAGATCCCTTGTATTTTGTATTAAAGAAAATTATTTTGAATGTATAAATTACACCATTTTACATTATTTTTTTTTTTTAAATGTGCTAATACCATAATTCTAATAATTCCGTGGTATTTTTACTTATTATTGTCATACAATCAGACTAACATTCAGGTTTATGGCCTGTTTAAATACTCCCAACAAAGTCGGGAACAAGGAAAACTAATGCAAAATCTTATGTTGTGCTAAGCAAAAGCTACAAAGACAACATTCTCATAGTTGTAGCTGCATCTATGAAGTTGTCTTCTCAAATCTACTTTAGTTCAGGCTTAAATTCTGGCATTATTGTTAGATTTTTTGCAAATGTTAATGGCAATCACACAGTAATGAGATCTAAAGGCTATGATAAAGCTCCATCTCTGCTTATTACACAACAGCTAACTAGTCACTTAGAATCTAGCAGCTGAACTGGACTAAAAGTGATATATTATTTCCATATATTGAGAAGTAAAGAAGGAATGCAGGTGAAGATACATAGAAGTCAATAAGGAACTACTTAACCTCTAAATAAAGCATCAGTGAAACTTAGTAACATTATATAAAATACTCATACTGAAAATAAAACAATGCAAAGCAACAGTTATGATGGACATGTTGCAATAAAAGCAAAATAAATTATTTGTCGTTGTTTGATAAAAACATCAGTCATCTTGGGGATAGAGCACAGTCTGGGTTGTGTCCCAGATCCCCGAGGTGGACTGCGAATTCTGAGTGCCAGTCTCTGTTGAACACGTCCTTCAGCTGGTGGTACAGGGTCTGATTGTTGAATGCAGAGTGAGGAGTGTTCTGGGAAATGACCAGACTCACTCCAGCTGTGGTCAGAAAGTAGTCACCCACCCAGTTGGAGGTGCCTGTATTGGAAAACAGTGTTATCCGGTCAATTATTAATACAATTTATACCCCCTACCCACCCCCCACCCCACACACACACACTTATTACTTTAAACTCCTTGGCTGACATTAATATTAACTCACCTATGTATGCAACTTTATCAGTCACCATGTATTTGTTATGATTGACTCTGGTGTATGGAATATCAGACTGATTTCCCACGGGGACAATGTACAGTTTCTGAAACAACCAAAACAACAACAATAAAAACAGAGGGCTTTTAGGAAAACTTTCCAGCATGTGAAAAAGTATCTGCTCCCTAGAAAATACAAAATGCCATTTTAAACAATGATTATACCCAAACCAAACTGCCCCATGTGAAAAAGTAATTGCCCCATAAACCTAATAACTGGCATTGCCAAAGACATTTTTCTCTCTATCTCCCTCTTGCAGAATTACTTTAATTCAGCCACATTGGAGAACCTTTCAGCAAGAACAACATGTTCAAGCCCAGGCCACAGCATGTTGATTTTATTAAAATCTTTTGTTTTTACTAGGCCTTTCCAAACCCCCCTCCCCCCCCCCCCCCCAAAAAAAAAAAAAAAAAAAAAACACTACCACCACCATATTGGTATGGTGTCTTGTGTTTGAAATGCTTTTAGTTTTACACCAGGTGTATCAGAAAACAGCTTTTGTTAAATGTTGGAAATTGTATTGTTTTTTGATAGCTTTGGTTTTGGCTTTGAAATTCTTGCAAAGATGCCATTTTGCACAGTTTCTTTTTCATTGCTGAATCATTATCTAAGAATTTAACTGCAGCAAGTGAGGCCTGCAGAACGTTATATGCTGTTGTGGGTTGACAATGCCTCTCACTGCAATAATTTGAAAAACACCGGTGTTAAAATATCTTTGATTATCTGAAGCGTAAGGGGGGAAAGTAACAGCTAAAGAAATGTATTAGGAGAAAGTACAATTCTACAGCACAATCACACATGTATAAAACAGATACACTGTCTCACTATTTGGATGTTGATGTGATGGAGAGGGTAATCCATTGAAGCCAAAGACTGAAGAAAGGGCAGCATGGCTGGATCAGAATCACGCCCACAGCTGATTAACATCCTGATCTTCACTTTCCTTTCAAACACAGCCATTTTAATGGCATCATCAATGAACGGCCAGTATCTGGAAGGACACCAGAGTGAGAAACTCAAACAAAACCAGAACATTTTAAATGTTAAAACAAGATTTTGGAATTACTTGTGAGGCTTTTCAAATCGAGTGGTGGGGAAATACTCCATGACAGCAACATCAACAAATCTGTCAGCCTCTGAGATGGAGGACAGTATCGCCTCCAGGTCCTGAGTCCTTGATGGAGGACAAAAGGATGGAGGAGAACCCTGGGATAGCACACAAAATCAAAATAACATCAGATTCACCCAACCCTCTGCTGTAGTGCTTTCGTTAATGTTGTAGCGGTTTGCACCTCAGAGCCACCATACAAACTGAACCAGGGTGTTCTACAACCCATTGTAATTTAAAATTCACAACTCGAAAAATCTAAAAAAAGAAAGAAAAGCCACTCACAGCAATGTAAAGGCTGCTGGAGATGTTACCCTCTTTTACCAGCAGAGGGTGCTGTTTGTTGATGTTAGTGGAATAATTTGCAGGCCAAGGTTGTGGCAGGGAACTGTTGGGTTTCCCCATTACCCAATAGGACTGGAAGATCTTATGAAGGTCCATCGCGAGCCTGGAACAATTATAGACCACCACTCCCAGTTCCTTTACCTGCAGTCAGAGTGGGAATTTATTTTGAGAGCAATTTCAATAGGAAGAATGTAAACTTAAGAATTATTGGCATGTGTAGTTTTACCTGGGTCAGAGCCCTCCAGTCCATGTTGGCACTTCCAATGAACACATGCTTCATGTCAACAATCCAGAACTTTGTGTGGAGGACGCCTGTCGTCAGGCGTCCAAACTCTACTCTTCTCACCTGAACCCCTGAAGACAAAGGTCAACAAAACAGTTTGCCAAAATATAATCAGCAGTTACTGTGAGAAGTTAAAAGAAAAGAGTAACTATCAAACCTTTCTGTTTTAGGATCTTTAGATCTGTGGAGTTTGTTTTGACTGTGGGAACACTGCTCACCACACGGACAGATATGTTCCTGGAGGGAAGTTCCCCAAGAGCTTGTAGGATGTCCTTTCCCTGTTTTCCACAAAACATTCAACAAAGACTCAGACATTTTTGACATATGTGAGCAATTTCTGAGTGAGGAACTCACAAGAATATCAGTGGAGGAGTTGACGTTGATGTCCTCCCCTGTTAATGTCCAGTAGAATGAGACTACATTCACGCTGTGTGATGCTTGGGAGATAAGGTCTCTCCAGGCTTGCTCCAGAGGGATCCCAAAAGTTGCATTGCTTTTATATTTTAGATATAGAGGAATACTTTCCACAAGGGTCATGCTGCAGGGTAAAGCAGACTACATATTAATAAAAATAATTATTATCCCATATAAAATATTTGTAACAGTTGAGCATTTTCTTTGTCACAGACAGACACAAAGCACTGCATAATTAGAATGTAAAAAATGCTGCCTTAAATAGCTGAATGATGTGGCCATATTTGTTTAAGACGCTTCTAAGCTCACTGAAAGTCCTTCTCACTACTCATAAAATGTTGTCATGTTGCCAGCTTTCTTAAGGCCTAAGGTGCTTTACAAATACCAAATCATGCTGTGGAAATATTTTTCTTCACCAGAGACAGGGAAGTTGGTTAGAGTCCTTCAACATTAGCTACCATGGATTGGTTTGAATTGAAACAAATTCATTTGTCAGGATGACCCAGCCAATTTGATCAATGTGGAAAGAAAAATGGAAAGCTTTTCTAGTGTCTAGATCTTGAAACTTGGTTCCACAAAATATTGACTCAGGAAGGCTTAATATAAATATATGCCACACTTTTCAGACTTAAAACTTTTCTTCCATTTCACAATTATGCTCCACTTTTTATTCCACATGAAGTGGAATACATTCATAAAAATCTGTTCAAATAGTATAGGATTATTACCTGCACTGGTCAGTGAGGTTGAGCCCACCAGTGTCCTCAGGAAGAGTGTCATGGTTTTTAGGTGTTGGTCTCTCCAACACAGCGATGGCAAGAATAACACCGACCACAGTCAGACAGCCCAAAATCACAGCCAATGTCACACAGCTGGTCCTCTTCTGACAAGATTAGCAGAAAGATTGTTAAGGAAAGAAAACAATGATTTCACAGAGAAAAATATATCCTGTGAGCCAACATACGCCTTTGTTTGAAACGTAGTTGTCATGAAGGCTGCTGTACGTTGAGGTCATCTTTGAGTCGCTGGGTTTTTAAAAAAAACAAAACAAACAAAAAAACAGTACTGGGTTTTTCTAGCTTGAAAGTCGGCGTTTAACCTAAAAGTTTTGTCTACGGTAACGCTGAAGTACAAACTCACTGGTTAACAGACCCAGCTTGTTTTTTCTCACTTCTTTCTTCCTCTTCAGCTTGCAGCTAAAGCTGAACTAAATATCTCTGCTGTTTAATATAACAGAGCACAGTTCCTGTTTTCACTTTCATTTCAGCTTTTCATACGTTTATTTGGCTCAGGAAAAAAAATAAAAAAAAAAATAAATACACAAATACCTGAATGGTTTGGTGATTAAATTTATTCGAAATAACAAAAAATCATTAAATAACTTATACAAAGAATAACATCAAAAGGTACCAGTAAATTACAACCAAATCACCTAGGATGGGGAAAGGAAACTCAATTTGACACAAGATTCATTTTCTCAGAAACACTTGAGGGCAGGGGGCACGAAAACAAGACATGAACTCTTCTCCATAAAGAAGAAGCAGCAGCAGATTTAGAAACAAAAACCCAACAGTAAATGTTTTTTTTTTTGTTTGAATTTGTAAACAACTCTTCTAGTGTCTGCATGAAATATGAGCCCACACAGCTGTACAGCATTTTAGTTTCTTCCCAGTTACAGTCAGCAACACATAGTGCATTGAGGAAAACATAAATTTTTCTTAAAATGTGTAAAATAATAAATAGGAGGGAAAACATTCTACATTGGTGCAAAATGGCAAGATTGAGAGGTAATTTGTGGGACATACAGATATGTTCAGACATCTAAACACTCAGCCTAATCATGGCTTACAGTTATGTAGAAATTTTTCAACATGAATGCTAAAATTGCTCAATGGTGAACTAAACAGATAGGGGTGGGATAATTATCCTCTTACCACAGTCAGACAGAAGATTTGATTTAGACAAACAAGAAATTACAGTAATTGATAATCTTTGGCCAAATCAGTTTTTGAGAGAAAAAAAAATCACGAGTTTCAAAGGCGCCTTTTTTCTTAAAGCAGGAATGTTTAAAAAACAGGCTGTTTCTATAATTACTACTTGCTTTGTTCAGCGATGTGGTTTAACTGTAGAGGAGTTGGCTCCTCCTCCCATTCAGATTGTACATTCCTGATGGATTTCCACCCTTGGTTGCAAGAAATAGCTGTAAGCTCCCGAATAAAGGGAAGATGACCAAAGAAAAAACACACCTAGTTGTCTTTAAGCAGCTGTGTAAAACAACATTCAACAGTCTGGCACAGGAGGCTGCGAAGTCTCTCCAAAATTCCTGCAGTGTCATAACACAACTTATAAATAGCTTTTGTAATCCTAAACAAATGTAGTCTAAGAAAAGGAATGTGGCACAAAAACAAAAACACTGGGAAAAAAAAAACATTAAAAAATGAAATGTTATGCAGCTTCTGACAACACCAATGCAGTAATATCGGAACGTTTTATTTAAAAAAATATGATTTGCGGCTAAACATAAATGCATAGATTTCCCTGAGATGATTATACTCAGGCTGATTTTCAATTAAGTTACATAGTTACATGTTTTTAAAATCACATGTATATTAAGTTACTTTATTGGCAAATAGAGAGAACAATCTGCAACACGGAATCAAGTATAACAATACGAGGTGAGATTTACTGAAATGTCAAGGTACTTCCTTAAATCACCACCTCATGTGGATCCTCCTAAAAGCTACACTTCAAAACACTGTGAGCTCACCACAACTTTATAAATCCACTCTCACTTCCTCTCTGTCAGGTTTCACTTGCACACAGCTGCTTCTGACCAGACACAGCAGAAGTTGGTCAACGTGTGTTTCTGTAGTTGGCAGACTTCAGACTAAATATCCCTGTCGCAGGTCATCTGGGGTCACAGCAGCCCTCCTGACGCTCTCACTGGGCCTCGGCCCTCCGCCGCGTTTGGCGACAGAGTGGACCGTCCTCCAGTCCCGTGAGGATGAAGTTCTGGATGGCTGAACTTCAGGGGAAGCAGCATCAGTTGCGGGGGGTGTCTTAGTGGCTTCAGTTGTTCCACTAGGGTCCACGACTGCGTTGATAACTGAAATAAGAAAAAAAGAATAAAATTTAATTCTTTGTACTAAAATGTCTAAGATTTAAGAAAAGAGATTTAGACACTCACCCTCAAGTTGGACCTGAACCCTCCTAAGTTCTTTCAAAATAGATGCCATTTCCTGAAAAAGAAGACATCTTACTACGCTCAAGCGAACACTTTGAACCAACAAAAATGAGCAAGACTGGAAATGAAAAATAACAATAATAATAATAATAATAATAATAACAACAATACTAACCTTGTTGGAAATTCTGCCAACAGTAATGTCAGTGTCAGAATTAATTCGAGCCTCAATGTCCTCAGAGATTTCCAATCTGTCCTGGAACAGAACCCTAAATATGATGATAAAAAGCAACGGTCAAAAAGCTGCTGTTCAGGGTTATTCTGAATTCATGTGACCAAAATAGTATTGGCAAAATCTGTATTGTGTTAAAGGCTCAGAAATAAACTATAGTGTGGTATATATTCCATTTAAATTATGACATGTTATGGAAAATATTCACTGGCAGCCTCTGCTCCAAACTCAACACCTTCAACTTTGGAAGAAATCTGCTGCTGCTAAATCCTGTCCAGAGAAAAATCTTATGGTTAGAAGAAACAAATGTTGAGCCATTTGACCCAAAAATAGTACTTGTGGGCACCAAGTAGAAGTTTTCAAACCTAAGATAATTGTGTCAACAGGCATAAAACTGTGGTGGTAGCATCATGCTAAGGGTATGTTTCACTGCTAGTAGTGTTTGTGTGGTGCAAAAAAATTAGGGAAAAAAATAATGAAGACAGAACCCTTTTAAATTCTCATACTTCACCACAGAGCAACAGATAAATGGTAGAAACTTGAGTAACAACTGAAAGTACCCAAATGATGATAATCCCAACCACATCAAACAAGAATAAAAGTAGCTACCATTAAGATTGTGTATAAGCTATGACTTCAACACAATTAAAAGATTCATGTTTAAAAGCAGGATTAGTCCCAGAAATTTGCTGATGGCTGAAAAAACATGCAGCTAAGAGAGAAATAGAAGAGCAGATAAACGCGAGTATTTAACTGCATCGTATTATGAATTGATAGTTGCATATTGTTCTACCATGCAAAAAAGAATTACTTATATACACCCTTGAAGATCTAAAATTAAAAAGGCTTTCATGTCCAACAAGTAAGCAGTTTGCAAATTTGCTATGTAACAGAAAGATGGTTTCATTCATTTCTCTCTTATCCAAGTGCCAAGTAGGCCAAGTACCTCATTTTAATTACACAAGATTCTATATTCAATGTAAACACTAAGTTCAAGTCAGATTAAGCATGCAGGGAGTCTTTTCTTCAGATCTTACTTGATCTTCTCAGCGAGTTGCTCTGTGTTTTCTCTAATGGCTGCTGTGACTTGATACACAGGATTCAACGTCAAGCTGTCCACATTGACCTACAGAGAAGGAAAGATACAGTCACTACAGATCAAAAGGCTTAAAAAACCCCAAGATGAAAGGCAGCTCATCATTATGTCAAACCTCTTTTCTGTTTTGAGCAGACCGTCTGGAGTTCTGGTCGCCTGATTCCCAGTCAGAGTCTCTGTTCGGTGCAGAACTTTGTTGGTGGCTTACCTCAGGCTCTGAGACATGAGGGACCTTCTGGAGAGCAATAAAAGTTTGTAAGCAAGTCTCACTGGTAAGACAAATCAATAGACTAAACCCAAGGCCCATTGAGAAGAAGTTCAGCTATACAACTACACCAGATGTAACGGATGTACCGATTAATCCACTTTTCCAACTTTTCTTTGTCTATAAATTGATCACTAAATGGCATGTTCATTGGTGCTGAAAACAACCTAAACAAAAATGTTATACATGATTCTGATCATTAAAAAAAAAATGGAATATGCTGGTCAGATCTCAAAGAAAATTAGATATTGGTACTGGCTGCTCAACTCGATCGTTGCATAACTATGAGATTTTATTACACCATATTCATTTATTTTCTCCCCCTTGCTTTAAAATTGCCTCATATGTGTATGAAAGTCAGGAAAAATGGAAAAAAAATAAACAAATAAAAAGAGGTAAAAAAATATCCACACTTAAAAAAAATTTATTTATAGATATGTAAAGTTAGGGAAAGACTTCAAAGAGTTGTGAAAGCAATGTTTGAATCTTCACATTTGTAAACTACAGATTAAATCATAACATACATTTTTCACTGCATCATATTAAAAACTGGACAATACCTAGTGCTGTTTATAATGCAAAAAATGTTAAAGTCAGTGTGCTGCACATGTGATGCACCTGTTTATTGCTCTCCACTTCAGGTGTTTGTGCTTCACCATCACCTGCTACATCATGGATCTCTCTGGCTAAAATAGCCAAGTCTTTGGCCAAGTCTTGACTCAACCTTACATTTAGAAAGACAGAAAAAAAAAATCAAAGTAGTCATGTCATGAAATAAGTGGGGAGAAGTTCATAGTGTTTTTTTAAGTCAAGTTGACCTTATAGTCAGTGGAAAAGATAAAATGTCTGAGATGAAGCTGTTATCTGCACAGCAGCCAAAGCAATTATACAGTTTTGTTTAATGTTCTCAACCCATTTTGTGAAAGTGTAGGATGATCTGTTGTTGTTACATGTCTTTAGCTCCATAATAAAAGTATGCAGATATTTATTTTACTGTAAAGGTAAAATGCAAACTGCTCTCCTGCCAAGGCCAAATAGTTCATGTAAATGTAGGTGTTTCACTTCAAACCAGAGTATAGTTCAATGTCCAGGTACATTCACGTCAGTCTCTATATTATTGGTCAGCTACAGATTTACAAAATATGCCTACAGTTTCATTACATTTTGGGAAAAAAAATATATCGGTCAATGTGTGAATTTCTGTATTTTTCTCCAGCTTTATCAAGAACAAGTGTAGTTTTAAAGAATTTAAAAAGCATTTCTGTTTGGTTTAAAGTGGCAAGTTTTGGGTTTGCAATATTTCCTACCGAGCAATTTCAGCACTGTGATTGGTCCAATTATGGAAAGCTTCTCCTTCATGGCTCTCCTCCTCAGAGTTTCTGCTGCGGAGTTTCGGGTGCTGGGCAATCACTGGTTGGGGTCGAGGCTGACTGCGTGGACCATGAGAAGCTGAGGAAGGTTGGGAGCGTTTGTGTTTAAGATTGCTCCAGTTTGATTCATACTCTTCATCTGAGGTAGAGGTATAGTCAGAGCCCTTGTGTCGCCTCCTAGAGCCTTGCCGTTGTGAGTTGGTTAGAGTTATCCCAAACAAGGACAGAGAAGTGGGGAAAGGGAGAGAAACGAGAGTGCAATGAAGGAATACCTTTGGAAATCACACCACCATGTCTTTCAGAGACGAGTCACCAAAATATTTCCCAGAGCAAGAGACAGAAAAGATGCTGCGGAAGTCTTCATCCCCACACCTACTAATTCAGTGACTTTCTAAGGTGCTCAAATTGTGTATAACATAAAACTTCCACAGTTGCTGAAAACCCATTAGTGAAAACTCTTACATATCCCAAGAAACCTTTCATTTAATACAGTTCAGAACAAGAATGGCAACATGGCAGAAATGCTTGAACAACTGTATGCATTAATTTTAAGTAACACTACACAATAACCCAGAGCAGATAAGAAATAAATGCTTCATGAATACTTTGCAGTTAGTGTTTTAGATGTTAGTAAAATGCCCAAAACAGTTCCCATCATAAATGCCTTTTCACTAGCATAAATAATAAATGACTATATAAGGTTGCTGCACATTTTTATGTAATATTTTTCATCCAAATGCAGATCAGTTAGTAATATTTAGCTCAGGTTATATAGATATAACATTTAATTTACATATGAATATAGATAAACGATAAATTTACTCTGCATCGAATAGAGACAAAATTCTCCTATTTACCTTTATCTCTTAATTCTGTCAAACAGAACCATATATGACTGTTGTCTACTTACTTGCTGTGCTGCTGGTATATTTGGCGCTGCTCGAGCGTGTGCGAGTAACCAGGGTTTTGTTGAGTGCTGGCTTCTGTGGCCTTTCTGTAGGTTTTGGTCCGGGAGTAGAGATCCGTTGACTGGAGCTGCCGCTCTGATCTGTGCTGCGGGTGGAAAAGTTTGTGTTCCTGCTTGTCCACTGGGGGGCGGAAGAAGTTTCTGAGTCACTGGGTGCATTGAATGAACCCGCACGCCTTCGAGGCATGGCCAGCATATCCAGTCTAGAGAGTTTCTTGGCTTCCTGAGGTTGCTTTGTGGAGGACTCTTGTGCTACTCTCTCAGTTTCTGTACCTTCGTTGTCAGAGGACTCTCCCAGGCGAGCTCGTCGGAGCATGGAGGCCCTGGTGGGTCTTGGGGCCGACAAGCTGTTGGCACGGCTTAACACCTGAGACACTTTGGAGGACTTGCCTTCCTCCTTCTGAAGAGGCACCGTGTATTTGTAGTGGGTTTGGTTGTTGCTGCTTTCCTGATCGGAGTAAGGTAAGCTGGAAGGGTCATCGCTCAGGTCTGTTGAGCCGCGTTTGCCCACACTACGTCTCAGTCCAACATGGCTCCTGATGAGTTCTGGCTTGTTTCCACTATTTGAACCATAAGAGTGTTGCTTTTCAGTTTGATTATTTGTCTCTTGATTAGGATGAGTAATCTTGTCTCTATGAAGGTTACCAGCTGATGCTTTTTTAATAAATGTGTGTGTTTTGATTTTATTGCTGTGCTGGCTGACAGTGCTGGAAGTATCCACATCAGAGTCTCCCGACAGAGAGTCCATTACGGGGGACGGAGTTGTCACTGGTGGTCCTGTTTGGAGTTTGGCCTCCAGAACAGCCAGAACATCCTCCGTCTGTTTGAGGTAAGTACGAGTGTCCTGACTGCTGCTCCCCTGGAATAACCCGGCACCTGGCTCTCTCTGAACTGGCAGACTAGAAATGTTTGGCAGTCTGGGATTACTGGACCTCTCCTTGGTGAAGCTCTCCTGTCTGATGAAAGGTGGAGCTGCAGCTTCTTTACCTTCTGGACTCTCTGTCCTCTGGTCCAATGTGGGAGCAGAAGCAATGTGCTTCATGTTAGAGTTCTGAATGCCTTTCTGCTTAGTTAGAGTGGCTGATGAGATGACTCTCGAAACAGACTTCCTCTCAGCCTTAGGAGTGCTAATTTTAAAGCCTACTTGCTGTGATCTGGACTCTTCCTCTGACCCAATATAAAAAGATGTGGACTTAAAAGGAACCCTAAGTCTGTCTTCATTTTGCTTGTCTTCTGCATCAAACAACTCCCTCCTACTCTGCTCTACAATGGATCCATCATCTGATTTGCTGGCATCACTAAGGCTGTCAGGCTCCACGTCATCCTGTACACTTAACCTATGAACACTGTCATCAGGCGTTGGGGTTGTTGAGGTAGTTTCCTCTAAATTGAATGTTGTGCTAGGGTTGTAATGAACATGGATGCTGGGAGTCGGAATGTCACTCTTGTCCCCGTGGGGTACAGGTGGAAGGATGCGTCTAGACTTTGGACTATCTGCATCCGAATGGTCCTGATGTTGACTGACTGTGCTCTTCTGACTGATTGTACCCCGGGCTGTAGCGAACACAAATATTAAATATCGTTCATATTCATCAGTGTGCCTCATTATCATTTCAAATAACTCATTTCTCTTCAGGTGGCTTACCCCCTCCTGATGGTTCCATCTGGGTCAACATGTCAAAGAGGCCAGACGAAGGTCCAGATTCTGTGTAGCTGTCTGCCAAGCTGGCCCAGCAAGACATCCACTTAGGAGCCCCTTGTACCATGGCACCTGCTGGCTGAACCTGTGTAAAACACACAACTTATTCAACATATTTAAATATTACAATATCCACAGATACAATAAAACACACCAGAATTAATGTGTTAGATATGTATCACAACAGCTACAAAAAGAGTTAAAATTTGGTTAAAATCAGAAAAACCAAAACAGAAAAGTACCCAGAGCCTCAAGCAAAGACAATAAAAGGAAACAGAAGAGAAACACCTATAAGAGAGTATGGATCAAGAAGCTAAATCAAGACCTCATTGTAAATTAATTTCTCGGACATAGAGATGCACTGAGAAATCAGCTGGTGACTGAAATTAAACCATTTTACACTTTCTCTTAAGGATCTAAAATCTGACCTATTTCTTTAAATCAAGAAAAGAGCCATATCTAACCGCTTGGAAGTTCGCCCAACAACATTATTCATCACATAAGCTGTGACAGAGCTGAAAACTTAATATTAGCCATTTTCAGTACCAGAAAGGTGTTTAAACAAATATTCTTCTATCAGGAAACCATCAGCCTACATGATTGTCATGCAATATTTACAGAGGCTGCACTTTAGGAAAAGTTCAGAAAATATTAAGAAGCTCAACATTGTTTAAAACAAAGATGTTGTTTTATCATTTTAAGTAGTTCAAATGTATTTGACACAAAACTAAAGAGTAAGGACTTAGTATCAAGGGAGATAATACATTAGTAATGTATGTAATAGGACCTATAATGTGTCTTGTAAATGCTGTAATTCTCTTCAGACAGGTTGTTTAAAAATTTACATGTCTTTCATAACCTGGAGGATTTCACTGCATTTGTAGATATATTTGTAGTAAAGCACAGAGACATATCCAAGTAACTTTGAGAAATTTGGTTTCTTTTAATTATGGTTATTTTACTTCAAAGACAGTTGAAGTTTCTATCAGGGAAAATTCATTTGACCTTTTTGTAGTTCCCAACCACAAATCAGCATATCAGAGCTTTATAAAATCTGTTCCAGTGCATCTCTATTCAAAATATTGATTAGATTTAATGAGTCAACATTTTTTCAACCCCGATCAAAGCCAAAGCAGATGAAGTTACCTTTACCAGACTATGTCCCTGCTTTGGAGCTGGAATACCCTCACCACAGCTACTCTGCCTATACTCCTCCCTGCCCTGATCAGTAACAGGCCTAAATGCAGAGGATGCTTCTGCTTCAGCCTGGCTCATTTGCTCTGGGTTCTCAACAACACCAAACACCTGTCAGGAACAAAGCATTGCAAGGATGAAGATGAAGCTGCAAACATTTCATGATCACATAAGAAGATGCTTGTGAACAATAAGGAGAGGGTACTTCAGTTCAAGCGACATGTGGTGAACTTTAGCCATGAAGAACTTTTCTGTACCATGGAAAATAAGTACGATGGAGAAACTTGCCTGGCCGATCTTGCTGCGTGCCTCTTCCAGCTCCTTATCTTGAACATCTGCTTCAATAGTGTAAGTTCCCGCATCACTCAGACTGTCGTCCTCCTCATTTCTGGGGCTTCTGCCTTCCACATTTTGAGCAGGCATGACAGCGGTTCTTAAGGGAGCAGGTGGGTGAATAGAGGAGGATGCCTGTGGGTGGAGATGTCCTTCAGATGGAGAGGGGCTCACTTGGCTCTGTTCAGACTGTGAAACAACTCCTTGAGCTGCTTTAGGAGAAGAAAATTTTTCTTTCTGCTTGAGTAATTCAGCATTAAACTCCTTCGCAAGCTTGGACCTCCGACCGACGCTGCTAAAGGGTCTTACAGAAACAGAAGAAGAAGAGCGAGAGGAAAAACTGGTGCTGAACCTTTCTTCTGTCTTTTCCCGTCGTAGAGAGCCAGCTCTTTGAAACCCTGAAGAATCGGACCCTTTCAGTGGAATAGTGAAACGCTGGGTTGGTGGAGTGGTGAAGGATGAAGATGAGGCATTTCTCTCTGTATTTGGGCTTGAGCTCTTTTGCTCCTGCTGGATCCGGAGGTTTGAGGGCTCAGGTGGGCCGGCAGTATGTGTGAAAGATTGAGAGCGCTTCTTTCTTGAGTTATCATCAAAGAACTCGATGACGAAGGCTTGTTTTGCTTCTACTTTGCTATGAATGGAAAGAGACTGGGATTCTGGTGGAGAGGAAGACAGAGGTTCCTCTAATCCTGGAGAAGTAATTGAGGTTTTAGGGGAACTGTGCAACACATATTGGGATTCGGATTGTAGGGACTCATTTGCGTTGACTGGCTCAGATTCACCAGGAGATCCGTTCTCGTAGCAGTTTGCTGAGGACAGACAGAAATGCTTAAGCAAGACAATTATCATTCAATATCAAATTTAACAGAAGTTTATAGAGGACTTACCATCCCTTATTTTCAGATCTGATGAGTGACTATTTGTGGTGTACATATTTTCACCCTTTGACTTTCTCCTCATCATGCTTGCATTGCTTTGGACCAGCCAATCAGCTACTTTGCTCTTTGCTGACATCACCTCTGTAGGAGTGGAAGGTGCTTCGGGGGAGGTTTGCTTACGCTGCTGGCGAAGGGCAAACTTGGTTACATGGTCTTTGATCTTCAGTTTACCTGGACTGCATTCATCAAACTCAATGGTGAAAGAGGCGTGGCTCTGGACGACCGGAGGTGTGGGCGTGGAGGGGACAAACTGTGTGGGATCTGAGGTATCCTTTGTTGGCACCTCGTGAACCTGTGAGTCTGGGCCTTTTGCAGGTTTCTCCAGGAATTCCTTTGTTGGGATCTCAAAGTAGCTGGGCTCTCGACGGAAGGAGAACATGGCCTTGGCCTGAGTGTCTGACTGAGAATGGTTCACCTCATGTCTTGAAGGCTCTGCTGCAAAAAAAGGATAAAAAGACAAAGTGATAAATCTGTCTGTTATTTGGACAAACTGCAAGGAAAACACCTTAAAGAAAATAGAAGTAAAAGTTAAATTTAACCTTTTTATTTGGAATGAGTGTGGATCCATTCCTAAAAAAACAATTCAACCTAAATATATGCATGGCTGAAAAACATAACACAACATAAGTGTTTCATATCAGTCGATATTAATAATTATTGATTCGTTTTTTGTTTTAAATATCATAAGTACTGCCACACTGTCAGTATGACTTTTTCTGTTTTATCCAGTTTTCACTCCATGCTGTTTTTATTTTAAAGCAATTGTGAGGCACTGTGGCAAAACCTTAAACTGCTGCTGCGCAAGTTACTCACCAGGTTATTGCTAGGTAACCAAAGAGTGACTGAGTTGATGCCACCAACCTTACTTAGCTGGCTGTGAGAGTTTGAATAGCTAGAGCCTTTCCTTTGCCTACATCTCCCAGAATGCCATATGATTCCGAGTCAGAGTTCAGTGAAATTATTGAACATTCTATCAGATGCATTATCTTTTGATATTGATTACATGTCTATCTCAATTTGTATTGCTATTAATTTATTGTCCAGTCCTACCTAAACCAAACATTTAAATTACCTTGTAATTGTTAATCAATAAACCAATACCAAATGATCCAGCTGTTAATATGAGAAAACAGCTGGTCTTAGTTCCTGGTTAGACACTGCCAAATATCACTTCAGAAGCTCAGAGTCCACAGCAGGTTAGCTGAGCAGTACTAATCCGCTTCACTCTGGGCAACACGAGGGGAACAATGACCCTTCCCCCCTTCACCAGCTTAGAGGGTCATAATCCATCACGAGGCGAGCAGGCAGTCAGTGCCCATCGCCATGGCAAACACCTAACTGTCAGCCAGCAACATGCCCAAGGCTTAAAAGCATTCACCTCTCAGTGACAAGCACTGATCATCACATGGCACCAACTTATAGCTGTGAGAACACAGTATATACAGTGGATATTAAAATAAATAAACTTAGTTAATTGAACTGTTAAAATATAAAGGTTATCGAGATGTAAAAAAACAGCAGCACAATTCTTTTAAAAACTATTTTCAATTACAAATTTATCTTTTACAATTTAATTGTCTCTAAATCTTAAGTTTTTTGGGTTTTTTTTTTTATTTTAATTTTCTTGTGAGAATTAACTTTATTAAATCACATCTCACCATAGATTGATAAATATCTGCTCAATGCGTAGAAAAAAAGTCATCACTATGACCAAACAATTAATGGACATTAAAGCACCCCCTGAAAAGTTAATTTTTGGAAGTACAAGGTTTTTGTCCAACACAATGTTAAAAATAAAAAAACTGCCATTACCTACAAAGTTAAACTTTCCTAGATAGATTTCACCAAATAGGGGAAATAAATATTAAATACACAAACAGTTGGACAGAATCATATGTAAGCAGTCATTCATAATTGCAGAAACAATGGATATTTCTGACAAAAATTGGTAAAAAAAAAAAAGGCCAGGAATAAACTGGTTAATTCTTGGTCTTGCATGACAACAGCAGCATTGAAGGAACTGCTGAGACTGGTCATGTTCTAAATGTGAAATCAGCATGGTAAATCAGAAGCCATTATGTACCATGAAACATCCATATCTGGATAAAATGTATCAAAACCTTGTAGAAGATAGTGCTATTAAACTAACCTTAAGTTTTGGACCACAATTCCAAGTGCTATATTTAGTATAAAGCAGCATTTTATTTTTGACCCGAAACCTTCAGATATCTACTATAAAGATAAGTTCTATGTTCACTGTACGAACATAGAATGCATTCTCTGACCTGAAGCCTCATCTTCTGGCATTTTTCCACCTCTGTTCTGCTTTGTGTTGGCTTGTTCCTCATCTTCCCCCCACCAGGAAGGTTGGCCATATAGAGGAGTGGGTTTAGAAATCGGAGAATCTGTAGAAGCTGGAAGACAAATCATTTATACTCAGACTCAGTACATATGCCCCCGTATGTACTCAGGCATATATACCAACACTAGAGAACAACAGAAATTTGTTCATTATTTTTTTTATTATGAGAGAAACTAAAATCTGTATTGAGAAACTATAAGAATTTGCAGCACTACACTTCTTGCAGCACTTAGTTTTGTTACACATTCCCATGACTTAAAGGGGTTAAACTGCTGTACCAGTGGTATCATGCAGACCACCTAATCTAATCCATCTCATGAGATGACAGCGTAGTTAATCCTAATCTTCCATGAAAAGAAAGAAATAATACAGAACATAAAAACATAATAAATCAAGCCACCTTGTAGACACAGACACTCTAATACATGCAGTTTAAACTCTTATTACTGCAGTACAAAGAAGAGTTTTCCTGCTTTGGTGTTGCCATGTAACCTGGCACACTTCCACTCACATTCCAGCATGCCCATAATGGATTAATCAGATAATCTAAGAGCTGCGTTTTTGGCGTGATACATAGGACCAAACAGGCTGTTTAGAGGTTTAATATGGCTCCACAAACACAGGCATTAGAAACACTTTACCACTGTTGCCTTGGATACATGCAGTAAGATGTAAACACAGTGACAAAAGAAGAACAAGGGCATGTTACCAATTCCTTTCCTCTTACTCAGTTCTTTTGTTTTAGCTCAAGAAAACATGCACAAGCACAGCAAAGTGCCCTCTCCTGAGTTATGATGAGATTGTTAAAGATAATTATTTATTAAAGAAGAAAATAAATATGTAAAGCATATCTTTAAACATAAACATGAGATGCTTTTTATGTCAAAATTCCATACTTTTTCAGACTCAAGTTTTCAGAGTTCTCTGTCCTTTTCAAATCTCTTTAAAATATATTAATCCAAAACTTTCCTATGTATTCTTTATAAAACTATTTCTACTTTCTTCTACTTTCAATAAGGAAGGTACAAAAATCATAGCGAACTAAGGGACAAAGGAAAGATAAATGTACTTAAAAGGTTAGATGGATCAACAAATAGACAAGTGATGGAATGGATGGCTGGACTGATTAATGACTGAATAAAATATTGATGGACAGAAGAATTGATTGGATAGATGGATACAGGAACAAAGACACAAAATGATGGATGGAAAAAGGAAGGGATGGGCAGAAGGGAAGATGGACAAAAATTTGGACAGATGGATAAATTGATAGAGGGAGGCATGGACAGGTGGACAAACAGATGGCCAGACAAATAAATGGATGGATGTGCAGAAAGATGGATGGATTGTCAGAAGGATGGTTTCATGCTTTAAGACAGAATAAAGTCTGAAAATACATTTTCAATACTCTGTGTTCTCTGTGCTATCTAGACCTGAAAAGAACAACAACATACAAATAACATAATTTTTCAAAGCGCAAACTCAGCTACTCCTAAATAGATGGTTTTCTAAAATTAAAGTTTATTGCATTGGAATACACTCAGGATATCTCATGCTCTTTCTCTTAAGTACTAAACTGCCCCAAACCATTTTGGGGTAAAGTAGGCCTGACTGAACCACAAACACTGTACAGCTGGAGCATCCTGCCCTGAAGCAGCTCGAGGTTTGGATCCCCTCCACATCCTGCAAGCAAAAAAGGAGTACCAACACCCTGAAGAAAAAATACAATAGTTCTTTCAGTAGCAGAGAAAGCCAGATTAACACATTCATTCCACAGTAGGAAAAAAGTGTAGGGTAGCTTCATCTGAAGAGAATGAATTTGCATAAAAGTCAACAGAGATATGAAAAGAAGGTTTCATGCTATAGAGGCCTTTCTACACATGCTCCCACACAAACACACTGCCTATCAACAAAAGTAGAAGCTAAGTTGCTGTTGCAACTTTAGCTTTAGCTTCTCAGGCGAGCTTTGAAACAGCATCCTTATCTTAATGTGTCAGTACACACAGAAAGACAGGCGAAGGTTAGTTTGGTTATCTGTCTTTTGAGAGCTGGCTCACAACAGCAAAATAAACAGCTGACTGCAGTCAGTAACTGTATGTGAACCAACAAACTTAATGGTGAAAAAGTTCTGAGTTTGAAATTACTTGTTTCTAGAAGAGCATGAAGCTCCAGTAGAAAAAAAATAAATCTATTTTGAGCACAAGTGGAAGTTTTTCCCACCACATTCAAAGGGCGTACAGCTAAATAAACCACAGCTGCAATAGTTGAGTCAGTGTGAATGAATCTCATTCACAAAGTGCTTCCACTGAGCAGACAGTTGTCTCACTGTTTCCCTGATGTCAACACTGTAAAACAGGATTAAACAAGCAAATCTAAGAGCAGAATGTGAGAGAGTTCAAATACAGGTTTTCACCTCCAGATCTTCCACAACAACAAGAACCAGTCATCTCTGCTGGCACCCCAACTCTAGTTAGCAGCCAGGCATGTCTGAGAGAGATAAGGACGCTTGTCCTCAACTCCAAACTCACTCATCCCGTCAGGCTGGGGATGTCATGATCGATTCCTTTCCAGACACCACAGGATTGTCGCTTCAGCCTCTCTCTTAACATGCCGTCCTAATCTCACACCAGGGAAGCTCTTAATAAAAAAAGCCTCCACTGCTCTATCAGGGGATCTCTAACCAAAGCTGACCGGCACATGGAGGCTCACTAAGACTTCCTCTTTCCTTGTGATAGAACAGGACATTCAAATCCACTTAATGTAGAACTGTTCTACTCAATAGCACATGGGTTTGGTTTTACCATACTGCTTTCCCACAAGCATATATCTGCTGTTATTGTTTACCTGTGAGTGACTGGGCCTTGCGCTCAGACTTTTCCTGCAGTTTGACATTAGAAACAGCATCTTTGTTCTTCTCCGAGCTCTCAAGTTGCTGTTTTTCCTTTGACTTGGCTTCCAGAGATTTTATGCTGAGCTGCAGTTGGCTGGTGTACTTCTCGTGCTGCAAAAGCAGACAACAGGCAGGCAGGATATGAGAAAACACTGGCTAACAATCAGCACAGATGTGAACTGCTCTTCTATGTAAGGAAGGATATCCAAGGAGGTAGCTTAATTTAAACACATAGAACCAAGTGAATACATTGAGCATTTTCAGTAAACCACTCAAAGACAGAGAAGAGACAGGATGTCAGTATTTCTTACTTTCAGAGCTTCCTCTGGGACTTTGTGTTGACTCTTCTCCAAGATATACACATGGACATGTGCAGAGCAAGTTAAAGTACTCAATTTTTTTTACCAGTGCAACAGTTTATAATCTAGAGAAGCAGATTCAACCAACAAACTCAAAACTTGTTGCCTAAATTTAGCCTGATATCCCAAGAGCAGAAGATTCTGCCCAATGGCAGCTAGCCAGTGATTTGTAGGAAAAACAGTTGGAACTTTTGCTAAATTAAAAATAAAAAAGACAATATGAACATATTGATCACAATGGATAGCTGTAGATTAGCTCATTAATAGGATGAAAATACCTTGACTGAATTAAAGTATCTGACTAGTTCATTCTAGTTTGCTCACTGAGAACACATACTGTGTTCTGAACTGCATTGACAAGCATATTTAAATCCATCTTCTCTTTCATTATCTTAACTAAATTTACCCACTAGTGAGTTTTCTGAGTGTCATAGGGTGCTTCAACTTTTGGCCATACTCAAAACGTTTTGAATGTATTGCATTAATCCTCACTCCAGAGAATTAATCCATAAGAAGAAAGAAAAAAAATCATTAAACATATTTGCTTATAGTAACAACAGAGGAAAGCCTATAACAATTATAAGGCACACTCAGTCAGGATTAACCCAACAGCAGCAGAATGTGAACCACCTATGAATGAAATAAATGAAAAAGGATATCATAACCAAATCGAATAACGTCGGACAGCTTCAGGGTGATGTAAGTCTGATCCGGGATCCTCAAGTCATTCACAAATGTCTGCAAAACAAAAATCAATACATTTTATAGTGACTCACAAAAATATTTATAAACTTTTTCACAGTTCAGGCTCTTAAAACCTTAAACTTTAAGACAATTTTATTGGAAGAAAAACTAATTTCGAATCTTTTACACAAATGCAAATCTGATAAATGTTTAGTGTATGTATCCAGCTCCCTTAACTCAGATACCCACAATATAAAAACCAAAGCAAACAAGTTCCACCAGAAAGTCATTTAAATAGAATCCACTTATGTGGGCTACAAGCAGAACCATTGAGTGTGGAAGAAAACTAACCCATCACTAACACATTATGTTTTATCCTCACAATAAAACATAATGGAAGCATCATACTGAGACAATGATAGGCAGATAGGGTGAAATGAAAAGTTGTTCATTAGATGCTTTTGATAAAAAATGTTTTGCCTTTTTGTCAGTTTGTTATCTTGGATTTATGTTGATTTAGTAAGCTTATTTAAAGGTTTATTGTTGGTATTAATCAGAAAACAGTCACTGGATACTCTTTACAAGCTTTGTTGCAACACACACAGACTACATAACACCTACACGTGTTCTCATGTTGCTACAGTATTGTAGGTCCAGCCCTGACCTGAGTGGAGCAAGTACATGCACATTTTCTGCTGCATAAATGCAGCTATGTTGTTACAACACTTAAAAACCAATTCAGGCTCAGATTTGTTTACTTATTCATCCCATAGCTGTCTGACTGGGCATTTCCAAATCAGACTGTGGTGCATGGCGTGAAACTGGACTGGACCAGTTCAGATGGTGAAGGAGGGTGGGAGTAAAACTGAGCAATAGTTAGCTTACTTGTTTTGATGTAGTATCTTAAAAAGTCAGATAGTCATTAACAGACTTAGTATTGTCCATCAAAGGGTGGTGATCAGAATAAAAAAAATTATAATTTTTAAGACTGGTAAAGCAGTTGCTCCACTTGCTCAATGAGGCGCTTAAGCTACAGTATAAAGGACTGACACAAAGGCAACACCACACCTATAATTTTTATTCGGAAAACATGTTAAAAACCAAACAACTTTGTGTTGGTCAGCTGCATAAAATCCAAATAAAAAAAGTAGCAAGTGGGTGTGAAAAAGTTAAAGACTTATGAAAATATATATATCATATACACACATACCGGTAATTTTTACAATGAATATGTGACAACTCAGATGAACTGCCTGCTTGTTCCATGCAATCTAGTCCTGAAAGTGTTTTTTTCTCACTACAATTAATCCACTAGGAGATGGGATTACATTACGCAACAGCAACCCTCTCTATACTTCCATACTGGTGAGATGAAAATAACAACTGATTGATCTCTATTGGTTTTCTTTCTCTTTCAAGTAAGCATGGAAGAAAAGGATTCTAGTGTTTCTGATCAGATCCCAAAATCTGGAGGAACAAGTAAAACACGGCCCACAAAGAGCAGATTTTGTTCCGTGACTAAATGTAGGTTAGTGGATTTCAGTTACAGGTCTCCACACTGTTCTACTCTAATTCATCTCGTCTGCAGTTACTGAGCTCACAAGAAACACTCCGTGACAACAATGACCAGTTTCTCCCAATGACCAACTCTGGATTTGAGTGGGATAATGGTGCAGTGTAGTGGCAGCACAGCGGTAACGGGAGAAGGACACAGAGTAAAATACAATGAAGCCCTGGCTCCAGGACATGCCAATTTGCTGGTTTTCACTTTTCTAACAGCCGTCTGTAGCGTCTGTGGTGCTCAGGATGGAGTAACTCACCCCATTCAAGCTGCCAAGGTCCTTCACCATGTGCTCGTCTCGGTTTTGGTCATAGTTGATCACAGCATGCTGTTTGTCCACGCTGCGAGACTGCAAGAGAAAAGTAAGAAAGAAAGTACAACTTAAATAGTGGCCCAAACACCATGTGTAGCTGAATTAATTATTTAGGAACTTCAAAAGAAAAAGAGATTAAAAGCAACACTGAATGGTACACCTACTGACAGTCAGCAGTGCATTAATTTAATAAATAAAAATGTTATTAAATTAGGTTCCTGTATGGACTCAGGGACAGATAAAAAAAAATCCTGTTCAAGACCAAATTTTTGACAGAGCACCAGCTAAAGTCAACTAGGATGCAAAGAAACAGGTGAACACCTAGAGCCTGAGATACAATGGAATGGTGTAGATCAAAGTATATTCAAGTGTTAGCATGGATCATGTAAAGACAAGCTAACTGAGAATTTGTGGCAAAACTAAAGTAAATCTAAAGTAGGTCCTCCTCATGTATTAAACTATTTTTACAGATAACAACAGAGCAAAGACCTGCCTCCCTTTATTTTACACAGACTGAGCACATTACTGATCTGACTCAGTTTTTTCTGCTCATTAGCATCCTGGGCCTCTCTGTCAAAGAAAAAGGAGAAACTGTGACTGATTATCAAATTAATTTGCCAAATTTGCACTGTCCTCAAAGGGACCGTTGGCAGTTTTATTGTGAAAAATGTTGGACTCACAGAGAACAACTATTCAGATGCTTCTGATAGTGCCTTAAAGTTTTTAGGTGGCTTGTAAACACTGCCCTGCTCACAGTGATGGGTTTATCAGCTGCTTTGCACTTTTGATTAGTTTATTTGAGGGATAACAAGAATAACACAGTCTTAACTCAATGGCTCAAAGTTTCACTTTGCTCCCATTATCAGAATGAGAAAGTCTGAACTTTGACAAGTATTAAAAACATCACTGAAGTGGAAACAAAGTAAACGTCAGGATTTTTGTTAGAAAGGAATGCCCATACAGATAGAAATCAAACAGCCAGGCCCTAAATAATGCTATTTAAAACAACTTCACATAAGTGGAATTTTTGTTCGTCATGCAAAACAGAAATCTCATCTTTCAGAAAAGCCACAAAAAGATTTTAAACTATTTGGGCCACAAACTGGCTGCCCCAGGTCAGATTCAAGTGAGAAATAGAAAAGGCATGCATTGGTGAAGGCTGTAAGAAACTGTGGGGGCGTTTCTGCTAGCACCACTGACTAAACGTGGATCAGCATAACGTTTTAATCTAAGAAACTTCTGTGGTTTAGCAGGGCATTTCTGTGCTCAACACACCAAATAACTGTACAAGCTGCCTTAGAGAGTGCATTCCTCTTTTACTGCCCTAAATACAGATTGAGAAGGAAATTATCATGCAAAGACCACAAGGAAATGTGGAAAAAAAAAAAACAACACAGAGAAATGACATAGCTGCATTTCAAATGGGAGCCTAGTGGAGCTTATAGTCAGACATTATTAAGAAGGGCTCAGAACATTTCTTAACCTTCGTTTACATACTGAACACCGTTTGTCATCTGAACTTTACTTCACAGCAGCATTTTGACTCACCTGCAACATCAGCTCACATTCTTCTCTGCCAACAAAGATCATTTCCCGGGGCAGCCGGTGGCGCGTACCTGAGCTGCTGACCAGGAACCATGATGTGACGCTCATGTTGGGGCCACGTGTCAGGATTTTTTTGGCATCCTGGAAACAAAACATACAACATATCCATCAATTTTATATTCAGGTTTATCCTAAATACATTGAAAGTACTTAATCTGTTTGGATAATTTACCAATCACCTTTCACTCATGTTAAGGTAACTGTTCTGAAAAGTTGGCTACAAGCTGTTAACTTCCCAGCTGCAGGCTGACTACTTGAGCAGATAGCCTGACTAATGAAGTAGCTTATACTAGCCTGGTATACTTGTCTTAATAAAGAGCAGAATAGCAAAAAATGGACAATATTCTGCACAATAACCATAATATTTGTCAACCACTACCAGATTTAGCTGGTATTTATTCTGTATTTGTATAAGTCTACGTAGCGAACTAAAATAACTAATACATAATATATCTAATATTCTTGTAAAAGACATGTTACACTCAGCAAATCTGCAGCAATCGTTTTGGAATCAAACAACAAGTAAAGGAATTAAGGATGAAACCTGTCAAAAAGTCCTTAGTTTACTTTTATTAAACTTGGAAAAAAAACTTAATAAAACATGCTGTCAGTTGATGCATTTACTAACCATGAACCATTTTAGTTTTGAGCAGAAAATTTGAAAATTCCAGTGTCTTTCTGAGTTTGATTGTTGAAAGTTCAATATTTAAAAAATAAAATAGGTAAATAATTATTTGAATGATTTTGGGGACTTGGAATCAGTTTTTTTAAAACAGGTTTAAAAGTAAATAAAACATCAATTAGCCAAAATCTATTCTTTAAAAATACTAAACCCATCTACTGTTTTAAATCTACAAACATGGTATTGGTATAATTCAAAGAGTATTATTGCATTTACGTTTTATAATATGTGATTGTTTCTCCATATAGCAATGAATAATGGATTGTTCTTTATGATAACATGTTTTTGCAAACATGTTATCATAAAGAACATGTTTGCAAAAAAAGACAGGTTTGGCTGAGATTAATGTCAAATTAATCTAAGCTGTCTTAACCAACCATTTCTTGCCAGCTGGTGTTTCCATTTGTGATAATGTAATATTTATGTTGATAAACACAACATATTATCTATTTTTTAAATTAGTTTTTGTATAACTTCACCTCTTCTATTTAACATAAGGGAGTATCAGCACAGAATTAACCCACGTCTTATCTTAAGTAATCAATCCAATAAAGGCCACAAGTCACTTAGTGGCAGACATTTTTAAAGACATTATTTAAGAAACTGACAACATTTTAAAGTCAACACATTTCAGAATGGGATTTGATCTAATCAACTGAGATATAAATACATTTTAACTTGCAACACGCTAGTAAACATGTCAATTGAATCTCAATCTATGAACGTTAGCTAACAACTTAAAACTTTCAGTGGAGACTTTACTTCCTGTAACATTACTAAGCTAAATATTATTGACAAAATTACTCGTAAATATTTATATTCTCAACTTGTGTATTTTCTCGTAAGAGACACCCTGCTGTCTGAAATGTCCCTAGCTAGTGTTCGCTGACGGTATTGTTTAGCTAACGCTTGTCAACTTCTTTATACCGCAACAAGCTTTCTCTCCAATGATTTGTTTCCAACAGGAGTACAGACTCACCTTAAACGCCTTTTCTGTTTTACGCCTTAGTGAAGCCAGTGTTCTAATGTCGTAACGTCAATGAAACTCGACGACCGACATGAGAAACCAACAGGTGACTCGGGCCAGGTAACGTCCAACACACCCTCTTCCTCCTTTTGGGAATGACAACGAGCTAAACTCTCCTCCAAACGCCTCCAGCGTCTAGTCCCGACATGGTGACGACAACGTCCCATCAAACTGGTTTAATCTGAGAAGAGAGAAAAGACAGAGGTCTTACTTTGACGGAATTCCGAGCGCAGCAAAACGAATAGCCACGCCCCCTGTGGTACGCCTTGCTAAGGTGCCAAACTTTTCCACTTCAGTGTGATACCAATTTAAGGGAGAATATTTCCACCATTCGAAAGAATCAAATTGCAAATGTTTTGAAACTTATGAAGATGAGATTCAGTCTCACACTTGAAATTCAAGATTTGACTTTCAGCATTACATGGCATTCAGTATCAAAATAATTAGATTCAAATTAATTATGAGTTCTGATTACAAAGTTTCATGATACGGCCTAAGTTTTAAGTTATAATGGGATTTAAAGTTACAACTGAAAATTTTAAAATAATAGTATTTGAGATTAAGTTTTGAATTTTAGTCATAGTAATGAAATTCAAAGTCATTTCAAGTCATAATTCTGAAATTTAAACTTTTGTCTTGATCTAATAATGGCATTTGAAGTCATAAGATTGGAATTCAAATTTATCATTTCCACTTTTACAGTCACAGATTTGGACATTTAAAGTTAGGGGATTAAATGTCGAATATGACTACTACAACAAATGGCCAAAATCGGTGCCATTGTTGACAGTGTAAAAATTTTAACGTATCACTACTAACACATAATTCAAAATGCCTATTTGGGAAAAATAATGGCAACATGTGGAATCACCTATGCCAAAACAAATTTCAGTGACTTTATTTATTGGAAAACATTTGAAAATATCACAAACTATTAATTGGTCATTTAAATCTTTACAGAAACTGATACATTTATAGAATCGCTTACTTATCTCAGATTAGAATGACAGATGCCTCACCCCACCATCAAAAAAGAAAAACAAACAAACAAATAAATAAATAAATAGAAATACCCTTGGGTGGTAATCAGAAGAAGAAACTCCGAAATCCCACTTAGTGAGGTATCTCTACAATAAACGATCTATGGACCTGCCAAGAGCACTTTTTGTGTTTATACCTGAATTCTAATTTAAAGTATGGGAAAATGTTCAATATGATTAACAACAGCCTAAGATATCGTGTAAGTTGTCATTTCTTTTACAGGGCTGCAAATGAATTTGCAGAATCAAAGAATACTTTGATTGAACTGGAAATTTAGTCATTTAATCACGCTCTAAAATTAACTCAGAGTACATGTATTTAAAGCCACAAGCTTAATCTTCTTCTTTTCTTTTTTTTTTTTTTTTCTTTTTTTTGTCTGAGATAAATTGGTTTATCTGAGACCAAATTGAAACTTTATTTTGAGTAGATCAAGGTTAACAGGCTGATTTCCCTCGACAGTCTTGAGGCCGCTAGATGGAGCTGTAGTCCCAAAGAATAAAGAATCACGAATGGGCGACCTGCTATTTTTGTTGGATTGTAACTGTTGCTCATCACAATTCTTCACTGATACCTTTAACCAATATACATAAGAATGTGTTTCTTCATTTTGTGGGATTTGCCAAATAAGTATAAATTGGTTTGTCCAGCATTAAAGTAAACCCCAGTGACTCCTGTTCAGCTTGGTTCAATGTTCAAATCAATCTTGGCTTTGGCATAAAAAAGGGGTCGTATACTAAGTGAATCAGACCGGTCTTTTAATGCTTTATCTTGAGCAGATAACTCCTCACGCCCACATAGCAAAACCCATTGTTTTACAAACTGATTAGTTTCACTATGAACTAATGCCTTCTGTTTAAGGATAACATATTTTCTTCAAAGCACATATTTTGTTCACAATGAATTTTGAGCTTGTGCACTGCCAAGCCTTGTGAAGCTGCAGCCATCCTGCTGAGGTGTTTATGAAAGACACTGAACCAGCTCCTGGCCTGCAGCTGATCATGCACATTCACTGTTGCAACATCAGGAATTTAAGTGCACAACAGTCAATTAGCAAAAGCAGGCTTCGGTACATTAACACTGAGTTAAATAGCAGCAGTGCCATAGTATCTAGGGCTTTTTCTTTGTTTTTAAATCTACAAAATATTCTGCCTTTTTGCAACTTCCTAGTGGTTAATATGAAACAAGTAAGTACACTGTACAGTTTATTGATGTAGCACTTTTCACAGATAAGAATCCTGAAGTGCTTCACTTCAAAACAACAAAAGAAAACGATTAAAAACACATACAATTGTTGCAATTATTTTAAAAGGGAGAATAAAGTCAGCATATTAGACAAAATTGGCATTTTTAGACAAATTGATAGCAGGCGACGTCAAAGTAAAAGGTCTAACTCAAGGTTTGTCTACCAAAGAGGAACTTCAGCAGCACAAGCTATGCAGCTGACAGTCTTAACTCTTTAACTGTCACCCCAAATACTGTCACATGCAGGTCAATGGGTCAATGGGGACACCGGCGTCCTCATGGCAGTTAAATGGTTAAGAAGAAATCCCTAAGGTGCAATAGCCTGGAAGAATTGATCACTATTATTGGAGTGACAAGAGTAACTTTTGACCTTGTGATAAAAGTGTCTGGGAGGAAGCCTAAGATCTGAGTTACTTAAAGATATTCGGCATTTTCTCTAAATATTATACCACTTGAATTTATTTTGTAATTTGTCGTGTTGTAACCACACATTTTAATGAAACGTATTGAAAATTTTTATACGACCAAAGTAAAGTGATGCCTCATAGAGAAATGGAAAGATAGTGATGGCTGGATTTCTATTTCTTTTACAATCAAAAATCTTAAAGGTCCAAAAATGAAGAAAGGTCAAATTTACCCCTGTTTTCCGTCTAACTGGGCAGGTTTGATTGACAATTGTGAAAAAAAGGGCATGAATACTTTCACATCAAAACTGGAGTTTTTTGTACCAGTTAAAAGTTTTAATTATGCACAATCTAAAGTCGTAAGGATGATGTGTAATAACTGGTAGTATGCAACTGTTCAGGGAGTCATCCCCAATTCAACTAGCAGCAGTCTGAGCTTAGAAACCTTCTTGAAATTGGGGAAACAGTAATTTCAAAACGGCTGCCAGGAATGTCTGTAAAGTGACACTGAGCTGTTAGGAACAACACCCAGATTTCGGAGACTCAATGTCTGAATGTTATGTAAAAATACAGGAGGAGTCCCAGCTTCCACACTGTGGGTGATATAAATGACATCACAGTTCAGGTGAGGTCTGTGCCAAAGCAACATCTCAGTTTTGTGCTGCGTTCAGGACCAGTCCAGCCGAAAAAGCCAGACGAGGTGAGTGCCATACTGGGTCCAAACCTTTTGCCTCAGCTTGTAATGTTGCTGTGCATTGCAGCTGGCCAAAACAGCAGACTGTGAGCTCTGGCTGTCAACATCTGCTCCAGAGACTTTACCATCTGCCCAAGGCGCCCCCAGGGGAACGGAGCATCTCTCCTTGTCTCGGACCAGCTGCAAAACCCTGGACTTGGACACGAGCTGCCATACACACATAAAGATGCTGTGTGTTAGAACACTTTTCTCGCTCTTGGTCATAATTCACGTTCATGGGAAGTTTTAGACACGCTAAATTCCAGAGTAAGTTATTTTTTACAATTAAATGGCAGCGTTCATCCTCCTGATCCAGCTGCAACTTAGCCTTGTAAAGTGTTTTAGTAAATGAGATTATAATTTTAGTTACTCAAATCAAAAACTGGAACTCTTTTTACATAGATTTCATATCTGATGCATTTATCTGTTGTAATTTATATAATTATGGCCTGCAGTTAATACAAACAAAATTCACTACCTCAGAAAATTTTAATAACACTTATATTTAAAATGCAAAAATGTCTTTCTGCAAAAAAGGATGTAAGTGTTCTTCACAATACCTGCAGTCAATACTTAGTTCACTTTTGGTGCACTAATTCACTCTTTATGGTGAATTAGTTCACCTGTTCAGCACTGTGAGACATTCAGGAAAAACAGGTTGCTATCTTGGTGTCTCATCTTCCTCTTGACAATTCTCTAAATACGTTATAGATCAGCATTGCTGGACATTCAAGTACCGTACATAGATACTAAGGTTGTTCAAACAAGTACTGACACTTTTGAAAGTGTGGACAAGTGCCATCTTCATGAAACTTGTCAGAAGATGTAAGCATGAAATATTCTAAGATTTCCAGATAGATGGAGATGTTTTAGGTTTGATAAAACACAGAGGACCAACACCATCGTAGTTTTACATGGCTCCTCAAATCATCACTACTGTGACAAAGTCACAATCCAACCTCTGGTATCTTGCATTTTAAGTGAAATGCAAACCTTACTTCCAAAGAAAATGTTGATCCGCTGAACAACAGTCCACTTCACCCAGGTAAGATACTTCTGAAGTCTAATTTAGACATGATAGATGAAGCCCATGTCCTGAATAAACACACTCCAGCTTCACTTTCTGAATCTCCAAATTATTGAAGAGAATTTGCCTCACGGTCAGCTCAAGCCCGTGGTTATCATGCTTGTACCTTTTTCCTTCTTCTCGATCTTCCGTTAATTTGCTTTGATGAAGAGCATTAAACAGCAAACTTCTTTGTCATCAGTCTCCTGCAGCTTGCACTCTTTATGGAGGGTGTAAATGAACATATGATTGCAAAGGACATAGAATTTTGATTAAAGAGGAGCGGGAAAAGCAAATGAGGTGGACTAGAAGTCCTTGGCAACAATTAATGGTATTCGGGATGTTACTGTGAAATATCACCTGTGGTGCCCAGAAATAAGACCAAACAGCACACCAGAGCATTCATGAGACCGTCATACTGCAACAGTCTTCAGTCAGAGGCTTCTATAGACTTATTTCCAGACTGGCTGCTATCAGAGATAATGACTGGCCATAGCATCGTCCATAATGTCTAGAATAGTTACAAAACATTTAATTTCCTTTTTCCCTCAATATTTTTTTTTAAATATAATTTTATATGGATATCAATTAAAAAAATAAAGGAAACAAATAGAAAACGTTTTGGAAAAACATTAGTCACAAATACAAATAACCTCTAATAATGAAAACAAGCACTAAAAAGATGTTTGTTTTCCAATAGCCCACGATTTCATTAACATGTTTGTATGTTTTGCCTTCTGGATTTCTTTGAATGTAATCTTAAGAGAAATGAGTCAATCACTTGATAAGACCTTTTATTTCATCAATTGAGAAGAAAACATGTAAAAACAGTGTACAAAGTTTATATTATTTGTTTACTAAAGCTGGTGTCCTCGGTCACAGGAATACAAGAGGGGCAGGTACAAAAAAAGTTGAAGTAAAAAATATAAAATGATTTTTTTTCCCCCCCCTATTTTCAGAAGGTGACAGCCAAGATGGGAGTGTGCATAGGAATAAGTAACAAACAGACTCAAAGAGTGAACAAAGGTTTCCAAACGACTGAAGAAAAAACAATATAAAACAACCGTTACATTCAATGAAAATATGCACTTTTGACAATGATTATCTGTCATTCTAAAAATACTGAAGAGCTTCCGGAAACTTCTGAAAGAAGACCGTCGGTTTTAGCCTCAGCACAAGAAATGATTCAAACCAACTTCTTGTTTCAATCGTATCCACAACACACAAATTAATCTTACAAAAGGAAGCTAATTTAGTCTTTACCAGCCATATATAGAGGGGGTCCTAATACAATCATTTTTGGCCAACAAAGTGCATATCATTGGCACAGTGAAACTCCTTTTCATCCACATTGGTCTCATAAATAACTCGGAAGCTAGTGAGAGGGGTGGAAGTCCCCTAAAAAAGCAAATGAAACTGAAGCCTAGTTTGCTTGCAAAGTTGTCCTAAAGTGTATTATGTTGAATGACCTCACTGAGGCTGCAGCATATGCACCAGGTGGAATGTAACACCCAATAGTGTACTGTATACAGAAGAAAAACCCAAAGGAGAAAAGAAGAGCTTGGAGCAGAAGGAGCATCCACATGAAAAGGCACCAGGAAGTGTAAGCACCGACTTCAGGAGTGGAGATTCTTTTTATTAGCCTGAACAGGAAACGGTGGATCTGACTGATGTGCAAGCAATTTTTAAAAGAAACTGAATGATCACTCACGCTCGCATCATGTTAGACTAGATTGCACTGCTGATTCCTCAGACATATCATTATGTGGAATGGTAATATGACAGATCGGTTTCAGTTTTGCATCAAGGGTAGCTTAAAGCGAAAAGGACTTTTCAGTCTTAGGAGAATTAGACGTGTTACAACACATCAGTATGAAGGAAGATTAACTTTATTTGATACGGTACATTCACTTTATGAGGCCAAAAAAGTCAGAAAAGACTAGAAAAACATGAATAAATCACCCACTCAACAAACAACACACTCTCTGTTTTACATGGTGTTTTTGGTCCACAGCATGCCTAAAACCTATTTGAAATGGTTGATGTTTTATTGGATATAAACAACCCCTTAAAAAAAGAAAAAAAAACCATTGAGCTATGGGAGTAGCCCAATTTGTGCATAGCTACATTTCCCCGTTCATTATGGAGTACGGATGCCTGCTCTGTATACAGCATAACAACCAGGAAATGCAGGGTAGTGTTATCTCCATGGTCAGTCTTCAAAGGCCACCAAGAACAAGCACGTTTATCTTTGTTTTTGTCTCGCACTTCCTCCATCCTGTAAAACAACAACAACAACGGCTCACAGACTGAGACATCCGACGGGGGGCTTGTGCAGACAATGCTGGGCGAGGACGAGGCTGAGCAGGCTGGGGCCTTTTGAGAGTGCAGTCGGATGGAGAGAGGGAATGAACGTGGGACCGAAGGAATGTTTGAGATTTGCATATTAGGCTGTCCCACTGGCGGAGTAGGAGAACTGTGGGAAGTGGGGTCGTTGGTCGCTGTCGAAAGATTCCATGCTGTCATCTGGGGATTAAAAAAAACCAAAAACAAAACCCCCCCAATCTGTTAGTTCTCGTTAAAGATACAATTTGTTTGACAACGTAACACATTTTTCAACTTTAAAATTTTACTATATTAATGGGATTTTATGTAATGGATCAACACTTAGTTGTGCACCCTTTATTCTGATTTCCTAAATAAAATCCAGTACAACAATTACCTTCAGAAGCCCCCTAATTAGTAAACAGAATCCACTTTGGTGTAATTTATTCGTTATTAATCCAGCTGTTCTGGTAAGGCTCCAGATGTTTGTTAGAGAATATTGGTGAACAAACAGAATCATAAACACTTAGGAACAAAGCAGATGGGTCTGAGATAAAGATCTTATGAAGTATAAGAAAAAAAGTTTATTATTAAACAATATCCAAAATGCATGTGTTCCTTCTATCAGGAACTCAAAAAGATAAAAAAAACACCCAAAAAAAAAAACACGGTGGCCCACTCAAAGTTATGAAACCTTGCAAAGACTTAAATATAACTGGAATACACACTTGTGTTTGTACGACACTCCTGATCACAAATAGTATCCTTTCAGTTCTACATTGTCTTGATTTTTTTTTTATATCTCAAAAAACAGATTAAAAATTGTAATTTGGACTTCTAACATGACAAAAATCAGAAAAGTTTAGAAAGCATGAAAACTGCAAAAAATCTGCATTAAAAATTGATAGATAACACTTATTAACCTTATCTATTCATCCATCCACTTATCTTTTTATTAATATTTAGATTTTGTTTTTACTTTTGTAAAATTTGCCCCAAATGATCATTTCCATTCAAAGTGCTCAGCTCCCTGCTTGCTTTAATGTTTTCCGAGGCCTATTTTAATAATGTTGCATGTCCTGAAGAGGGCACACTGTCCCTAATGAAGCCGGGTAAACTTCCAGTCATATTTAGAAAAAGGTAACTCAAGTCCCTTTAAATACAGCAGATAATTATGTGGAAAGATAAAAAAAATGTGGATAGACTTTGTGACATATTGGACATATTGAGTGGAGCTGTTTGTAAGTTGTTAGCACGGTCATTCACATCTGAAAGTGATGCTACCTTGTCCGGGTGGCGTAATGGTGATGATTTGTCCTGTGAACTCTTCGTCAAAATATCTTGTGTCCGTCTCTGAGGTAACTTGGGGCTTAAACGGCGGGACAAGCTGTTAGAGAGGAGACATGCTTACATCAACAGCCATTTATCGCCGTAGAAACAGTTGTCACTCCGACAGTGTCGTTTCTAGGCAATTCTGCTTTACATAAATCACAGGCAAAATAAATATTTCACAACCCCACCTTCTTTTCATAGACATCTTGCCAATTTATCCCAGCAAAGAATTTGTGCTGCATGATTTCCTTGGCATCATCAGGCCCTCCACCTAACCTGGAAACCCCAAAACAAGGACTTTAATGTCACATTTTAAAGCAAGCGACTGTAAAGATAAATAAAAGCTAGAAATGAGACCTTACTGAGCGGACACACTGACCTTTGCATTGGGTCCTTCTTAAGGAGACCGGAGAGCAGTGAGCGCGCCTCAGGGCCGAGAGTCCGAGGAAAACGGATGTCTTCCATGAGGATGAGCTCAAACAGCCTCTCGTGATCCTGGTTGTAAAACGGCAGCCGGCCGCACATCATCTCATACATCACCACACCCAGACCCCACCAGTCCACAGCGCGGCCGTAGTCATTGTCTTCCAGGACCTTGGAGAGGGGGAGGATTTAAAATACAGTTGTTGAGAACCGATCTAAATCAGAAGCGTTGTACTTCTTACTTTTTCAGATTTTTAGACATCTAAAGACATTATGGACCTAAAATGTATTTTAAAGAATAAAATGTAAAGCATAATACACCTTTATATTGCTTTAAATGCAGATAAATGCATTGAAAGGCAATTTTTTGACAGTAATGTTAATCATCAGATAAAAAAAAAAAAGAGAATATGCATAACACAATCTGCAATGCTAAACGCAACTGGAAAAAAAGAAAAATGGTGAAAATGTATGCACACAAAAGTAGATGAAATACTTCTGCAATGACAGTTTCTGATTCAACCAAGACGTCTGTGTCTGGAAATCCCAACCAACCCCCACCGACATCACCTTCTCCCCCCTCTGGTCAGAAGTTTTCAGGCTGCTCAAGCCAACACTGACTCACATCTCACATTAGGAGCAAGTATAGAGTTTCCCCTGGAGCCTTGCATATTTAATCACCTCTAACCCTTCCACATATACACAAACACATACAGATCAACAAGCAGCAGGAAAAAATAAGTCTTTCACATGAACAAATGATAGCAAACTGTTCAATTAACACAGCTGGAGTCACAGATAGGGAAATATTTAATCATAATCTTTTCATAAGATGACTTTTTGTGACATTTCCTAATTAGCACAACTCCTCTGGTGTTGTGCTTGGTGAACAGTGTAACCTGTTGCATGACTAATGCTCTGCAGAGAGGAGAGATTCCAGGGTGTCTGGGGACATGTACTGGATTCTACCTCACCAGGCGGATGTTGAAGGTTAAATCAAGACAAGGAGAACAGTGTGTTCTCCTACACCCTCAGCAGCATGATGCTACAAATTTCAGACCTAATATTAGAAACTTGGGTAAAAAGATAAGGGTGGATTAAACGAATTAGACAAGGACACAAAAAGTGCACCGGCCCAGAGAGGGGTGGTCCTGCAGATGGACTGAAGTGTCCGTAAAAGGAACCAGACTGCTGGTGAGTGAGCATGCATGCAGCTTGCATGTCTTGTGTGGGCCCTCAATCTGGTCCTGCGGTGAGTGCAGAGGATCGACGGGAAGGGCCGGGAGGGCAGTGGAGGGGGGTAACGTGAAGCCGGAGTGGGGCTAAGATTACTGGGCCGTCTCTATTTCCAGCGCTGCTGTCGTGTGATTCACACCGTGCGACAGCTGGGCCCGCAGCTGCCCCATATATGTAGAAGAGCGCCACAGCTGTGAAGCTGCCAGGAGCGCAGGAGCCAAGCTCATCCCTCATATACGTAACCAGGACTGCCTGCTTGCTTGCCTGCCTATTTGGGCCCCGGCCCCTAAGCTAATGCTGTTACACTGCCCCAAAGGAGCAGAGGCAGCGGAAGAGAGAAGAAGGAGGAGGATTTAAAAAAAAAAAAAAACAACAACAACAACAACAACAAAAAAAACACACTTGCTGCTGATTCTTGGGAGCTACAGTCTCCTTACTGCTGTTTTTCAGATCACACTGTTCTACACTGACAGCCATTAATCTTTCAAGATGCCGAATACAGACTGGTGTTGGGGGCTAGATTAAACATGTCCACATTTTTCTTTGTGGCCATTCCCTAACAGCCAATTCCCTCAGCCAATAATAGTTTTCTTTCTGTAAGTGTTTAATAAAAGTGACTAAGTGAATTTGTCCGGCGTTTTACTCTGGAGAACTGGTCAGGCTGTTGCAGGCCGAGTCTATCCTCCCTATCTCTCCCTCTCTTTCTCTGCAGCTCTGGGTGGAATATTCCCAGACATTACAGCATTCCTGTGCAGCACACACAACAAGGTCATTGTTTATTGCAGAAAAACCTGTAACACTGCCTGGCCCGTACTCCATTGAGACGCTCAGCAGCGACCCTGTTACCATGGCGATGCCCCCTGATGTCTACCAGCGCTCCACTAGTGAGTTTGGAGCTGTCATTGGAGTGGGCTGGGAGAAACTTCGGATGAGGATAGAAAGCCAGAAATAATTGCAACAGATAAAAAGTTGCTGTCTTTTTCTTAGAAAAGGTTCATGAGGCAGTGTGCCTTGTAAAAGTATTCCTACTTCTAATCTCGCTACGTATGCTGTAATTGTGCATTCACAAACTTTGATGCATTTTATCAGCAGCATATCACTGAGGTTGAAAAACGAATTCTTTAAAAACTATTCTGACTATATGCAAACAAGTTCTGCTCACAGAAGAATCTTCCAGAAATTTGAGGTGATTGATAAATTCCTTATGAAAAACTACAAACAGGACTTGTTTTAGCTTTCTGTCAAAATGGATTTTCTTCTGGCCCACAGAGCAGATCTGCTCAGTGACTGAGGCCTTCACAAAACAGATGTATTTATACTGAAATTAAATTGTAGAAGAGGAATTTACTGGATGACTTCTGAGGAAAATTGGTTTTATTTACTGGCTTCAGGGAAAAGGTCCCAATATAATACACAACAGTAGTTTGACAAAATGTGAGAAACTTCAAGGAGTTTTAGTATTTTTGCAGGACATTTATATATTCCTGAGGAGGAGTGAAGCTTTGTGGGATTGTGTGCTTAGTGCAGGTGAACCATCCTAAACAGTGCCTCTCCGGGTGCCACATAACAGCTGGAACCCATGTGGTCTCTCTCTTCCTCGCTTTCCCTGACGAAGTTCACATTTCCTGAAATCCAGCCGGCGAAAACACCTTCTCCTTCAAACACAAAATTCCAATCGCAGTCCAAAAACAACGGTACGACAACTGTGTCAACATGGACACCCTTATTCCGGAAAGCATTTTTATGACAACAGGTGAGGAGAACACACTTTGAACACATGTACAATACAGCATATCAGGTTACACCTGCAACACTTGTCATACCTGCACGCAACAGCGAGAAGCCACACACCTCAAGACACGGCAAATATGAGAGCAGGCTGCCCTGCCCTGGGCACACTGCACACTCATTAACTCAACTTCAGCTGGAGATTAGAGAGGCATTTTGGGGCAGCTGCTCTTTTCTTCAAATGCTTCCATATCGTACAATGAGATCCACAAATAAATGGAGTATTTTTGTTAGCGGACTGGTGGACTCTATAAAACCCTGTGTTTATGGGCAGCATTCATCATTAGGATTCACACTGTAATACTTTATAAAGCACTTTAAAAAAAACAACAACATTGACCAAGATAAAATGCTAAAAGGAAAAAAAGCAAAAATTTGTACCTGGTGAGCAGCAGAAACATTTGACTGACCACAAACAGGAGGTCATAATAGTAGGTTATAAAAACATGGATCTGTGTATCTAGGGTTCTTCTTGATAAAAGTTGGCTTGATTTTGCCAATCGCCTTACAGGCGCAAAAAAATCAAGACATGATTAGATCCAGCCAGATCTAATCATGTCCTAATCTAATCAGTTTTTAATCGGGATCTGTATTTTAACACTTAAATTTGTTATCAAGCATTTTTCTTCACTGTGAACAATAAAAAAGGTCGACGTCTCATTAAAATCTAAGACAATTGGTGTCATCCAACTTTGGATGAGAGGCTGGACACAGCATGTGCCCATGCACTTTAATGCGCAATATATTCGACAGCCGTTTGCCTGCAGATGAAAAGAAATATTGTGTTTCAACAACATTTAGCCAAGTGGAAGCAGGTAGGGAGAAAATAACAGAGGTCTAAGATCAGAACTTTGGATTCCCTCCAGGAGAAAAACCTGATGGTGAAAATGAAGTGTATAAAAATTATTTGATTTCTATTCATAGATCTGCAATTGGCTTCAGAAAGATATTAAGAGACTTTAAATCCCGATTCCAGGTAAAGTGTTGCACTGTCATGTTTACCTCAGGTGCGAGGTACTCTGGCGTCCCGCAGAATGTTTTCATAGTGGCTCCGTCTTTGATCCCCTCCTTACAGAGACCAAAATCTGTGATCTTTATGTGTCCGTCTTTATCCAGCATGAGGTTTTCCAGCTGTAGAAACAAAAACACATAAACACATATAAAAGTCACCATTTTTTTATTGAAATGGAGGACATGTTGGAGTCCTGTGTGTTAAATTTTTTATTTATTTATTTATTTTTTTTCTGTTTCTTTTTATATACATTTCCTGTGCTACTGCTGGTTAGGGTTAACTTGAACCATAGTCATCTAGTCAAGTCCCCTTCAAACAAAATAAATCACTAAACATTCTAGAGTAAGAATAAAAAACCTGTTAAAATATTATGTTTTCACAGTATAATAAATCATTTAAAAATGTACTGCGTAAAAAAATTATTGAAACATTTAAATAACAAATGAATTTGTTTATTTTACTCATTTTCATGTTTTTAAATTTAGAACGTGTGTTCACTGAATTTTGAGACCTTTGACACTTCAAACCTATTAGCATATAAAACCAATTATATACTTTTTATTTCAGTTTTCCTAGTTGCTTGATAATGAATAAATTCACCTCAAAGGGTTTAATGTATGCAAAGAGGAATTGCTCTTCATATTTCCCACAGGTAACAGTCAACACATTTTCTCCTTATTTCACTCTGGCATTGGATGTTTAATAAAACAAGGTATAATTAATCATAAGAATATTTGGGTGAAAGAAAATTAGCCAGTCACCAGCTTGCTCCATCTTTCTTCCCTGTTTGACGTGAAAAAAATAAAAAAAAGAGGATGTCATTTTTATTTCCTCAGTTTTGCAAATCAAATTGAAAAACATTGTCACGTGTGAGTGAGGGGAAGTTTTGGATCAAATAATTTCTGTAGAAAAACAAACACTCCTGCTGCTCAACCAGTGTTGTGTCATGCAAAAGTATTCAATGCATTTCTGAAATATTAGCATGTTTTTATCCAAACCACCCCTCTGCAGTTCTGACTCTCCGAGTTTCTCTCTCCAAGCTGATAAAAAACAGCAGCATGATGCTGCCACCACAATGTTCTACAATGTTTCCTCCACATAAAAAAGTAATCTTTTTTTCAATTTTTTGCAAAAAAAGCTCTGTAGAATCCCTTTTTTAACATTTTATTGGACTCCTACTAAATAAGAGACTTTTGAAAGCAAGTGGTTGCACTGGATTTCATTCAGGGGGAAGAGTAAATGGGCTATATTTAAAAAAAAATATTTGAATAATATAATTGAGAAAATGTTAATCACTGGATGCTAAAACAAAGTGCTAAAATATATATATTTGAAAACTTGTACATCATTTTACATTAACTTCACAACTTCAAAGTACTTTGTTTGTCTCTATCACAAAATCATCCCAATAGAAAAAAAGTTTACAGCTGCAATGTAACAACACACAAAAACGTACAGAGGTATTAATACTTAAACATTGAACTTTGTTTTATGACAGCATGTAAAGATAATCAGAGCTACAACCTATATGAATGTTGATTATTTGGTGTCATGACTCGGGGTTTAACTCCCCCCTCTTTCTCTTCCTGTTAAAGTCGCCCAGCAGCTGTAGCTCACACGTGGCCAGCAGCGGCCGGCCAGAGTCAGCACATCCTCCAATCCTGCTACCCTGGCATTTTCTGGAGAACCCTCGCAGGCTGGGAGCCTGCCTCGTAAACCCAAGGGAGGGAAGGAAGGAGGGAGAGCTGCGCTGTGCTGACCTGGCTGGTATAGTTTTATCAGCTGGAAGAAGTACGGCTTGAGATGCCCACTGCAGCACTGATTGCATTCCTGAATCCAAACATGCCCATCAATACGGCGCAACTACAGCTGTAATGATGGATGGTTAGTCGTTTCCTTTTGGCCAAAAAAAAAAAAAAAAAACCTGCTCAACTGCAGTGTCAATTTACAAAACAATATAAATTGCAAAGTGGACAAATACCACATAATGGGCTCTGCATGTGCGCTATTAGAGGCAGCTCTGGTTATTTCTGTCTCACTGCAGTAACGGTCGGACCAGACTCTTCTCCAGCTGCAGCGATGTCTAGAGGCTGATGTGGGGGATGCAGATCAATAAGGCCTGTCCACTGCCACAGCTCTGGATGAGCACAAACCTCCCAAAAGTATTCAAACCCCTTCAATATTTTGCTATGTTATAACCACACACTTCAATGTCTTTTATTAGGCTCTTACATAACTAACACAAAATAAAGCATAAAGTGAAGTTGAAGAAAAGGTAATGCTTTTAAAATTTTTCTACAAATAAAAATCTCTGAAAAGCGCTGTGCCCATATAGTCAGCTTGGTTAATACTTTGCAGGAATACTTCACAAATTGTTCCATAAGTTATTGTGATAGAGATAATAGTGTCATTTTGAGTTCATTTTTAGATGATGTATTGGTAATTGTAACGACAAAGATTCAAAAACACACTCTCAAAGACCAATAAACTTTAAATTCTCTAATAAACATTTAACACTGGAACTGGAAGATATTTTAAATATCCAAAATAGATTGAAAAAAATAAAATAAAATAAATTAATTATGAAGTCTCTGAAAACAAGAGCTAGTTGAGGCAATGTGTTGGACTAAAGGACAGTTTGGACAGAAAGAGAGAGAAAAGAGAAAACCACTCTGTTTCACTGTATGGATGTTGTGTATGTATAGAGTTCATTTTCTACCATGTAGTATTATATGTGTAGGTAAAAAATGTGAAATCCAGTCTCATCCAAACAGAGCACCTTTTTCAGAGTACTTGCTGTGCCTCTACATAGTTTATGGTTTATTTTAAATGAGACTACTGGATTTTTTTGGATTCAGCAGTGCCCCTTCTTCTCACCAAACTTTTTAAAAAGCCAGATTTGTGAGAAAGACTAAGTTTACCTGTCAAAAAAAATTCTCCTTCTCAAGATGTGGCTCTTTGGATCTGAAGTTGCCATTAAGACCAGGTGACCAACTGGGGCATGTCTTGGTAGGTTAACAGAAGTGACATATAGTCTCTCTTTTGGAATAATAGCTGGAACAGAATTCTGGAAGATAAATTTGTGGAGACTCTAATCCCATAGCAAGCCTCTAATCATATTTAGTTTTGTTTACTAATGTTCACTAAAAAACAGAAACCTCTATGCTGACATTAAATTACATACAGGTATTGCAAATTAATTTTCTTCTGAATGCAACTGATTGAACTGGATTGCACTTAGGGGTATCAAATTAAAAAGGAGTATATACACATATGCATGCCAGAATTTGGATTCTTATTTGCGAATACTTTTAAAAAACACGTTTTTAAATGTCCGCCACATTTATGCTCTACTTTGTGCTCGTCTATTACAAAATAGAATAACAAAAGGAAGAAAAAGTGGAAAAGTCCACATATTTCCTTGATACCTTGAGATCTCTATAAACCACGTTTCTCTCAGCATGAAGGTAATCCAGGGCTGACACTATCTCTGCACCATAGAACCGAGCCCGTTCTTCTGAAAATACCCGGTCTCTTGACAGATGGAAGAAAAGCTGAAGGGGGAGACAGAGGTGTTCAAATGAGAACAAAGTTTATCAGTCCAGCACTCAAGGCAAGAAAAAAATAAAAATTATCAGTGACCAAGTAGTAAGAAAAACTCTGATGCAACAACAAAGGTTTGGGCGGGTTATGTCACTTACCTCACCACCATTTGCGTACTCCATTACAAAACACAGGCGGTCATGAGTCTGGAAGGAGTATTTCAGTCCCTGCAAAAGAAGAGCATGATTAGAGCAGAACTTATCAGCTTAGTCAAGAGGAAGCTGCCCTTTAAACAACCAACATGCAATCGCAATAGCTGCATCTGCAGCAATATTCTCAAAAACTAAAAAATACATAAATAAAAAAATCAAACATCTAAAGAGGACCATGCTGGAAAAAAAAATATAGAATCCACATAGTACAGCATGTTCAGAGTCGATAACAAAATATAGTTTACTATTTTCACAATATTTCCAAACCAAAACCCACAGATTTTTTAAAAAGCCCAAAACAGACAGTGTTACTATAAAAACTGCTTGTTTTTTTCTGTTTAGATTGTTGCCATTCTGAATAAATGGTTGCTTGAGTAAAAAAAGGCCTTTTTTGGGTTAAAGAAAGGTTCAGAGGGGCTTCTTTACAGTCAGGAACGGATGCTTTGAATTCTGGAGGACCCTGTTTTCTGTGAGTGTGTGTGCCACTTCATCCTGCAAAAAAAGAAAAGCACAAAGAGTGTTTGTCTAAGTCTTACAATAGCTAACTATTTAGGTATCAGTCACTGCGCCACTGAACTCCAAAACCTAAGTGTTTTTCACCCGTTACTTGCAAATTGGCAACCACTCACTTTTGCTACGATCACCTCCTTCTTTAGGATCTTCATGGCATAGTAGCGTCCTGTGGCCTTCTCCTTTACCAGAATAACTTTGCCAAAAGTGCCTTTTCCCAGGAGTTTGAGGTATTCAAAGTCATGCATAGTCTGGAAGGCCAGAAAAGACAAAGTGGTATCTGGTTACGAACAGGAGAATTAGCAAACTCAAGCTCTAACCAGCTTGGACACACAATCCGATTGACAACAGCACTAAAGCATTTTAGGCACCATTTTACCCACTAAGCAATTTCCACTCCACTAATGGTTTGGCCTAAATGTGGTTGGGACTTGGTTAACCTCTGACCCCGAGGAGAATGTTGTGAATGGGTGTGTATGCATCTGTGTGTGGGGAGGTGGGGGACGACATCCAATCCCGTGGCCTTGAAGGGGAAAGGGGGGTTGGGTGCCAAGCCACCCCTGGCTGATGCCTTCGACCAGAAGGTTGGAATGGGGAAGCAAAGCTGGAGTTGTGTGAGAGTATCAAGGGAAGAGCAGGTCAGAAGAAGGGCACCATGAGCAAATGAGGGATGAAGTGTGTGTGTGTGTGTGTGTGGGGGGGGGCGGGGGGGGGGGCGGGGGAGAGACTTAGAATTACCACAGGGCTGACTTCTGTTTTAGAAGTACATTTAGGGACAAAAGCAACAAAAATATTCATGTTTCAAACTTTTTTGCATCTTGACCTCTTTGATTATTTTTTATTAGATTCTGGTGTTGGATGTAAAGCTTAAGGTAATCTGCGGTGTTAGATATCCAAGGTCTAGTACGACATAATACTGCTTGTTTATCAATGTTCTCTAACAAATCTCTAAAGCCTGCATTGTTAGTTAAGTTCTACGGACTAATTATGGCACTACATTTTATTTAGAGGTATTATAGAGTAAAGCACGACAACATTAAATGCATGCCACATTTTTCTGTTTGTTAAAAGATTTTGCACTACCTTGTATTAGCATAAAATGAGTTTGTGTTTACTATGTAATAAAATGTGAAAAAGAGATATGAATGGTTTTGCAAGGCACTGTGTAACACTGTGCATGGGTGAGATACAGTACCACTTTGTGTCTGGGTTTGGTCAGGTAGACCTCCATGTCCATGGGCTCTGGAGAAGAGTCCATCCTCTCCTCTTCTTGTTTATGAAGGCCTTCAGCCACTGCCTGGATGGCTTTGGTCCATTCTTCCCTGAATTAGACAGAGGAGTCAAAGAGATTAAATCAGCTCATTTTCCATTGAGCAAGACTGCAGCCCAATCATGCAATTCTGTTCTTATCAACAGGAAAGCAATTTCATGTGTCAGTTCAGCCAATCACAGGGAACTTTGAATAAGTACGCGGCAATGAGTCATTGTAAATGTACATATTTGAGCAGTCTCTACATCTTAATCTGTGCAGCTGTGTGCTGGAAACAAATGCTTTCCATTTAAACAGTTTGTGTTTTACAACTCCAGTTGCAAAGAGAGGCGGGTGTGCCGTGTGTGTGTGCGCGCGCTTGTAGCTTGCCTTTCCTCGGGGGTCTCCACGTGGAAGGTACGCTCGATGACAGTGGTCCACTGCAGGCAGCGGATGATAAATGTGTTGGGCTTGGGTCGTTCCGTCTTCATCAGCTGGCACTCTGACCAATAGCCAGGGAGAGAGCAGGGAGGGAGATGAAGAGAAGGGCCAGTGTTGTAGAGGAGCAGAGGGGAGAGACAGACCCACAGTTACAGCCATTTATCTTTATCGCCATCCTAACAGACACCGTTGGCCAATTTGGAAAAGAACAGGTGCACTTTGGAGGAAAAGATTTGAAAGCTCCTTTAAAATGTGACATTTGGTATCTTTTTGTTGTGAACAACCCATGTGCCAACATCTACAGTTACTACAAATTTTTCCCAGTAAAAATGCCAATTTTCCAGACTCACCTTTCTGAGTTTTCAGTTTATTGTCCTCACATTCATATTTAAAAAACAACAGTTCATCATACATTTACAACAAATGTTTCAAGAAAAGAAGGAAGGACACAATGGATGATGAATGAAAGGCCAGAAAGAAGGACAAAAAAAGGAAGATAGATGGATGGATGGACAACAGACTATGGATGGACACAACAAATGGGTGGATGGAAGGATAGAAGGAGGAACAAATGATAGAAGATAGATGAATGAATGGACACAATGGATAAATGGAAGAAAGGAAGGATGGACATCAAGTTTCACACAATTTCACATCGTGTAGTAATCATGTGAATAAATACAAATTTTAGTACTTTTAATACATTTAATGATTCTTATATAAACTATCCCACTACACAGAAATCTTTACATCATTCAGTAACTCTTGTCAAACTTTTTATTTTAGTCTAACAGTGGAAAGTCTTGAATCACAACATTTGCTGATAAAAAAATATATATATCAGCTGTCCCAATACACTCATCTCTTTCTTCACATATATATTTTTCCCCAGTTTTGGAGCAAACAATTGTTATGTAAGCAGTTTCTAAAAACAATTACTCACAATACCCCACAAACTGGAAGTACAAAAGCAGAGATTTCCATCTGCACCTTCTTCACATTAACATCTGTTCCCAAATGAAACATGTCAGCAAATATGTCTGGGTGTGACACAAATATGGCCCCTGTCTGATAGATGGAGGACTCCAAGTGGACCACCACTGAGATCCAACATGGCTCCATCAGGGTGAATGTGTGATCCAGCTGCAGCCGCCCCCTCAGCAGCAACACACCATGTGTCCTCTATGATGGGGTCGCACTGGTGACAAGGAAAAACTAAAAAAACAAAGCCTCCGTGGATGGATACAAGAGCCTTAGAGCGTAGCCCAGACAAATACTTGAAATCAGGCAGTTAATAGCCACGATAACTCAAGAGTGTCGGGGAGGAAACAAGTTAAACAAACAGTGTGCTGTCTAATTGTTGTGTTCAGTCAACTGAGCAGCATATCGCTGAGACTTTCTGTGATAGGAAGATGGAGAGAACTGTGTTGCCCTGGGCACTTCTATTTAGTTTTCTTTCACAATATGAAAGTAGAGGGATTGTGGAAGAAGCTCAGAGAGGAGGAGGACAGCACCTGATGCATTAAAGTCAAACACCAGACATAACCATGTGGATTCTGGGGCTAGGTTTGATTACAACGCAATGATGCTACAGAGATGATGCTGCAGCATCTTCAGAAACAATTCTGACTAACTGAAGTAAGGGGCACACGATGATAAAATATGATCCAAACACCTGACATGCACAACAAAAAATAAATTGATTTTCTGCATGTTTAACATGTCACTATACTTAGATTATGAATACTCTTGAGGACTTAGGTCATGCTACATTTTAGTCACTGGATCTATTCCCTGCAATAACTGGCTGTCCATGCAGATCTTGTTTTAGAAATTTCTGACTGACCAGATTTAGCCCAGAAAACTGTGCAGAAAATGTGAGTTTTATCGGACAGGTTCCATTTACATTTTGCATGAACAAAGATGCTGAAGGTCTGGCTTTGTTAAGCCATTTGAGAAACCAAATATATAGACGTTTATTGTCTCCCAAATTGATTCAAGGAGGCAACAGGCCCTTGAATGAAGTGCATACATCCTTCTCCCCAGCTACACAGTTTCAGAGAATCCCACAGGTAGAAAGGTAGAAATGACATAAAGAACCTCCAGACATTTCAAGGTATGATCTGGAGTCTCCTCCATGTGCAACTGTGTCTTGAAAATCCTAAAAGGATTCTGGCAAGATATCTTTTTAGGTATCAATAAATGTCAATCAATTGACATTTATTAATGTAGTGAGGGAGAGGTTCTGTTTCAAGCTGCCTCATGGATGAAAGAGTTCGTCAGCCTACTGGATTTTATTCCACCCATTCATGATATGAGATCAGGTCACTGAGGGAACCCTTTTATCGCCCAAATATTTTCTACCCAAAACTTTCCCATGTCTTAATCAATCTTACAAATTCCAGGTTTTCTATGGAGTCTCCTCTCAGGGAGATTTTCAATTCCTTTTGATTAGCAAGAGCTGGGGCTCTACCATATATATCTGAGCAAAAAAAAACAAAAAAAATACATAAAATAAAATAAAAAAATCATGCCTTCCTTCCTCTGCTTGAGGTGGAGACAAGAACCATTCTTCACATAGTAATTTCAAAGAATGACCAACTTTATTAACTTTTTTAAACACAAAGAACCCTAAAATAATGTTTTGGAGCTTATTCATCAGGGGGAAAACAGATGAAGAGAGAGTTGTAAATAGAGGACGTCCTACTCTTTCTGCATCAAACTTAAGGAATTCCCATCAAGTAACCAATTAACTAGTGAAATGATTGAGACTAAAAGAAAGCGTAATAGAAAGAAATCTACACTTTGAAAGGCATTTTAGGGAATTGCACCAATGGTAGCATTGACACATCCAGGGAAGAATAAATCAGAAAAAAGGTACAACATAATTTTTTGGTGTGCAATTATTTTCAGATGTGGAGTACCAGAGTGTTTTCCAACAAATAGCTCACAGCTGTTAAAGTGTTAGGCAACTCTTAAAACACACACACACACACGCCCACACACGCACACACACACACACACACACACACAAAAACATAGACTAACTTGTCTCAAGTTTTTAGTACCCAACTGTAAGTGATGGAGTGTTCCTGACTGTCTGCAGAGAATATTTAGAGTGACAGCTTTCAATGTACTTGGATAAAACTCTATCATACCTTATATTATTAAAACAACATGTGAAATGAACAGATGAAACATTTACCACAAAAAATATTCAAGCAAAAAAACTAAAGGTGCTTAGAAAAAAAAAAAAAAAAAGAGGTGTTTTCTCTGAAGCAGATACTCACGTGCAACAGAGAAGTTATTTAAGGGGGTTTCCAGCTGGTCAACATCTTGTGGCCGTTCTTTGTAACCGATGAATGTACCGTCACTCTTAAGGAGAAAATACCTTGGCCTCCAGGTCTTGATGTATTCTCCTGATATGGGGAAACACAAATAGAAGATATTGGGTTTCTGAAAAACCTCTGCTTCTGTGGCTGTGTGGCTGCCATAACCTGCAGCCACACAGGTCCATCCTACTCACTTATTCAACATGATTCACGCAAATGAATCTCTGAAGAAAGACCAAATTCAATTTATTCTGGTGATGCTTCAGGAAATGTTATGCCAGATGTTGTACAGACGGAAGGGGAAAAAAAAGCTAACATACCATAACAAGGCAGTGGCACACGGTGGCGTGGAACTTGAATATTTATACTGGAAAACCGTAATTTATTTTTAATTACGGAGCCGCATATTAACCCCCTGCCAAGCAGCACCAAGCTGTCCTTAATTGCCCCATTTCCTCTAACACAGAAGTGTGGGGTTTCTTAGTGTGTGCACGTACAGAAATGTAGAAGATCTGTCAATATGAGCTTCTGTTTCCCTAACTCAAAAACTTCTGATTGATACAACTGGAAACAGATCAGTCAAACAGCAAACAGAAGCTGGTGGACCGTGGTATAAAACTCGCCAAACAGTCCAAAATAATTTATATCATGTAAACTTATTGTTTCTCCTTTATTTGTAACATTTTTTGTCAAGATGAATACAATCTTATCAAGACAAGAAAGTAAAGTTGCACGGGCAAAAAACCCAACATTTTACTAGTAAGTAATTATGGGGCATGGTGTGGAGTAGTGGTCGTGCAGGTGTCCCACTAACAGGGTTTGCATCTGCTATGCAGCCATCTTTGGTTTGATTCATGATTTTGTGACCTTTGTTGCAAGTCTTCCCTGTTTCTATTTCATCAAATGTTCTGTGATTCCTGATAAAGGCCACATCCACCACAGAAAAATAAATAAATAAATAAATAAATAAATAAACATTTGAAAAGTAATACTGGTAACAATACATTCAAGTTTGGCAAGGTCTTGGAAAACAAGATTTCTAACATTTTGGCAGATTGTCACAGTGAGTCCAGTATGTTTTTGCTGTCCATTGTCTGTAGTTATGTTTGTTTCAATAAATGTGTGGAGTGGCGTGACTTTCAGAGTGAAAAAGTGACCAGCCAGTCAGAAGCTCACAGACCATATCCAAAGTTTATGGGATTAAATTGTATTTTTGTATTCTTAAGATCTTCTATGGTTTAAGAAGATCATTTGAAGATTATTTTTTTTGGATACTGAATGTTTTCCTCTAATGTTATGTCCAGTCATAAATGATACTTTTCCTGCCCACCATTTGTCAATTTTCATTTTAAAAAAATACACTGCAAATATGTTAACATGGTATATAATAAAGTTGATGAACAGCAAAGACATGTGATTCTTCAGCATCTAGATCAGTCATTCATAAATATATACTAAATCTCAAAGAATCAACACACGGTCCGTTAAGATCACTTGCCTATATCATTTATAAACACACAACCCAGAGCACATAAGAAGTGCAATTTAAGAGTAAAGTTGGGAGTTCAAATTAAGAACCTGTTCAACAATAACGAAATTGATGGCCAGAAACAATGCTGAACCCTTTGTACCGAGCCTTCTTTGCCTCAGCTGGGCCCCAGCTGGTGACTTGCTCTCCCGACAGGTTTTGGCTGACCCATATTCCCTTGATATCCTCCATGCCAGCAACCACTGAGGACAGTATGTGCACAATGCAGAGGCAGGATAATGAGCACTCTACCTGACACCTCTGACGAGACGCGGACTCTACGTACATGCTTGTCTGGTGGGCATAGAAAACAACAAAAAAAGTAGTTTTAGCTGTGTAAGGTTTGGTTTTAGGGCAAGAACAGGGCAAAAATCACTTCCAGACTAAGAAATATTCTTATGTACAAAGTCTGTTGTGACGGGTAGAGTCAGGTGTTTCACCATAGCCCAATGTGCTTGTGTGCAAATAGATTTGTTTATAGAGTGGCTCACAGGGAGAAAAAAGGCTTCTGTGTAGTAGATTACATCAACACACACTTTGGAAGGTTGAGAGCATTTTCTGCCAGCTCTGCTGACGCATAGCACCCACTGGAGAAGCAGCATGGGTGGTACTATATGACGCAGCAGGAGCTCAAGGCTCAGCGAGCATTGGATTTTGGAGACACTGAGGTGGCCTTGATGTCAGGGGGATGACAAAGCCAGTCCTGCATTCTCAGTCACTTGAGTCTTCCAAGAATTGTCGCTATGCTGAACTGTGATGTCAGAAGAGACGGGTTCATGTGGTCACTTGGGGAAAACACAGCATGAAGCAAACAAGTTTATGAAGGAACTTGACACTTGAGCTCTAAATGCGCCCAGAGATTAGAGAAAAAGCAACTAAGAGACTTGCAGTACCAGAAATGTTTACTATACTATTGAGAAATATGGGAAACTCCACATCTGCCCAGCACATTTTCACCTTGCACACACTACTTTGAGACAGGAGGACACGGTAACTTCCTTGTGTGTGACCACAAAACCTGGTCACATGACAAACAGTGGAAGTAGCTATATCCGGCTGTCTGAGACTATGTCTCCACAGCATTGCAGTGCGACACACACACACAACACCACAGTCTGCTGAGAAAAAAAACAACAAAGATGACCCTTAGAAGCTTCCCATTTACAGTCATTTCCCCTTCTACTTTTATTCATATGTACTTTCCACACACCTTTTTTAAGCGCTAACATGATGAGAAAGTGAAACAGACAGCTGGGCTTTTTGCATCTTTAACAGTTCACGTAAACAAAGTTGGGGAGAGACTGCGGTTACCGACTCTCACACTGATGCAAAAAAAAATCCTGCAAGAGAGCAGGCATTATTGAGGGTGTTGATCAGTAATCTTGATCACTGAGGGTGTTTACTCACCCTCACTGATCAAGATTAACCCAAGTTAACCCCCAAAAACAAACAAAAATACACTATTCTATTTATGTAACAAAGCATATTGCAAAAGTATTCATTAACTATTCCACTTAAAGATTTTTACACTCATTACAACCACAATTGGCAGTACTTTATTGTAAATCATATGCAATATCACCAACTATAGTTATTAAATAACAGAATAATAGAATTTTATTTCTATAAATTATCTGTAATTTGGGCCTTGCATCGAAATTAACCCCAAAGTATATACTTCAAGTTTTCTAATTAACTTTTCTTTCGGCTTTGTACTTGGTTTACAGACAAGACATTGGTTCTTTGAAAAAAACCTGAAAACTGAAGGGCTACTTCACAAAATTTCTCACCTGGATTTAGGTCTGAAATTGTGAATATTTGACATAAGCATTGAAGCTCTGTCTGTTTGGGTTATTGTCCTACTGGAAATTGAACTTCCACCCCAGTCTAAAGCGTTTTGCAACATCTAATAGGTTTTCTTCCAGGACAGCACAGTATTTATCTTCACTTATCTTCCCATCAACACAGAACCTACATCACTTCTGGTAAACTTCAGAGAGGATGGATTTTGGTTTTCTTTTAGTATTTTATTAGTAATAGAAACAATGTTGACTGTTTCCCCATCAACATTACCATGAAAGCCAGATTAAAAGCTCTTCTATACAAAGACTCTCCCACCTGAACTGCAGATTAACATGGGACTCTTGGCTGCTTCTCTAATTAATGGCCAATTTATTAGCATAGGTGGATCACAATGTCGTGATACGTTTACAGCTCTATTTTCAGTTGAATTAAAAAGTACTTTCTAAGATGTTCAAAGGTTGGAATATTTTTTAAATAGCCTCACCCTCCTGCAACCTTAGTAAGCTGATGTTCTTTAATAAAACTCTAAAGTAATTAGAGAACAGCTGTATTGAAATTGAGATTAAATTACACAGAGGTAGATTAACCTTTGACTAGTTTAGTGATTTAGGTGCATGCACTAGATTTTATTAAGAGTATCAGAATAAAAGAGGTGAATAAAAATAAAGTTCACCCTATGTTTGTTTCTGTTTTATGGCGTGCTGGTTCAAATAAAACTATAATAAAATACATTGTGTGGAAAAAAAAACAAAATATGCTCAATACAGGAGAATGCAAGTTAAACAAATTAAGTATAATTTTTGGTGTAATCAATGCTCAGCAGAGCAGACTCCAGCTGACTCAGTGAGAGGCAAAACAAACAGCTTTACAAAAGTTCTAAATAAAAACACAGGAGTTCATTCTACTTCTGACTCACTTTATCACCATCACTCTGTACCAGTAAACCAAACCCTGCTTGATGTGAAAATGTTCTCCAAACAGGGAAATGGCCCACAGACACAAAGACCACAGCCTAGATAAGAAAAACGTTCATCAAATGTCTGATCGAGACACAAACACCTATTATAGGAAATCCTTCTTGTTATCTGTGTCACAGAATCAAAGCACTTCTACAGAAGTCAGACAGTAGCCATGTGGCTCAACGCAACTAAATTATGGGAAGGACAGAAGTATAATAAGAGTGATTTGACACAAGATGAGCGATGGGAGAACCGAAGTGGATGAAAAAGTTCTGTGCAAGGAGCTGTGCTGAATGGAGTGCTAGTGAGACAGATCGCTACATATGTTCCCTACATATGTAGGCCTGCAAGTGGAAGAGTGTGTGTATGAGCCATGTGCATTGTGACTGCGTGTGTGTGCATGGGAGGAGCTGTCAGGGCCTGATAGAGTGTCTTTACATGACAAGCAGCTGCTGAGGGCTGGGATGCGCGCTGGGCAAAGTGGAAAATAATGAACAGAGAACCGCTGCCAAACACAACAGAATTCATCTTTATTTGCCAACTGCTGCACGGCCCTGTATGTGTGGACAGCACTCGCATGCGACTGCCACGCCCTTTATCCCCTAAACACAAAACATACGCACAACAAGGTGTACTATGGGGGGAGAAACCGGTTTGGCCACAGCTGTAAAAGGTTGATTCTTATTTTGTTTGTCCACATTTATAAAAATCACAGGAGCCTTATTTCTATGCCAACTAGACTGAGATTTTTTTTCTTTTATAAAATTGTCCCAGCTAGCATTGGGCTGGTAGGAGTTTCTCACACTATAAAAACTTAGCAAAACCCCTCCAAATTATGTAATTCAGGTGTCCCAATCAATTCCATGTCCATGACTATATAAAACCAGTCAGATTGACATGCAGTCTGCTTCTACAAGAATTTCTGAAAAAATGGCTTGCCCTCAGGAGCTCAGTGAATTCAAGGGCGGTACCATGAAGGCTACCTGGCCTCAGAAAGTTCAGTTATGACTTACCGCACAAACACATTTAACTGTGTAAAAAAAAAAAAAAAAAAAAAAAGAAAGCCGCTGGGAGCGTCAGAAACTCAACCACAAAGTAGGCCAATTAAAATCGCACATGTTGAGATACACGATTCAAACGGGTCACTTTCTGCACAGTTATAAACCTCATATGGCCTTCAGGTTATCCCCAGACCAGAGTGTGGAGAGCGTCTTTGAATGGGTTTCCATAGCCAATCAGTTGCAGACAAAGCATTACATTACCAAATGCAATGCAAAGTTTTGGCTGCAACGAGGTAAAATAAACCTGCCAATGGACTCTACAGCAGCAGAAACATTTTCTCTCAAGACATTAACTAATGAGTCTGGGTTTGGCAGAAAGGCTCTTTTCTGACTGCATTGTGTCAGGTGTAAACTTGGGTGCAGAACAGATTATGGTGTATAGCTATCTTTCAGAAGTTGGGGTTGGCCTCTAGTTCCAGTGAAAGAAACTCTTAATACCTCAGCATACCAAGGCATTTTGGACTGATGCTTCTGACTGTGGGAAACGTTTGGAAACTGGCCAGTTCAGTTCCAAACTGACTGTGTATCAGTATAAAGCAAGATTCATAAGGACATAAATGACAGTACAGTCTGGAAAAACTTAACTGGTCCTGGCCTCAAACTTCTTTTTTAAGTGCAAGTCAGATCTTTTCATTCAACATCCATGTCTGCCCTCACAATGGCCAGAAATTCCTTTAATCAAAGTGCTAAACCCTGTGAAAAGCCTTTCTAGACGCATTAAAGTATTGTTTCTTTAAACAAGCAAATTTTGGACTGACATCACTTTAAAGCCTCTTACATAAATGAGTAAAGAAATTTGATCCAGTCTTTTTACTAATACAGTACAGAACAAGCTGCTATTACTAGCTGGCTAATTACTTGAACTATCACTCAGTTGGCTACTTGACAAACAGTTCTGGCATGCTAAAACTTCTGATCATCCAATTCCTACGGTTTAAAACCATTTAACTGTCAGAAAACCGTGTGAATTGTTGTGCCCTGCCAGTCAAGTAGCATAAGACAGCTTCCACCCATACTTAAAAGAAAGAAAATGTGTTTAGAAACGGTTACAGTTGGGCAAGGTAATGGCGCAGGAGTAAACCGTGCCACCCATATACACAGTATGGATGTTAACCCCATGCTCCATAAAGCCAGAGAAATTTCTGGCAACATTTTCACATACACGCAACATTTTCTGGTAACATTTTCTCTGGCAACATGTGAAACTGACTTCACACTATGGGAATGCTGAAAAATTGTTGTGGTTTTGAGACCCAAGTATTTTAAAACCTTTGTGTCTTCATACTTGTAATTGGGACATGCTTACCCAAACATCACAGACTTGCAAGAAAGCAAAACATACAGCACTTTTAGGTGCCCAAACCTTTTGTAAGTTAAGTCTGTTAAAGAGGCCTAGAACATAAAAGCTAGAGAGAGAAGTTTTATAGAATAACTGGTAAATAAAGGGAGAGATGGGGAAGTCTTCACACAGAAAAGAAAAAAAAAAAAAAACGAGGGAGTAAAAGAGGTTAATAGCTCTAAAGAACGTCCTGCTCTACCATCTCCATGTGACAACAACAGGAATGCTAATGTCCCAGCTGCCTTGGCTTGTTAGCATTTAATAAAAACTCATCATGTAGCCTTCATCAAGCAGCAAAAATGTGTACAAACCAACAGGTCTGATGCATACAAACCTCTTTGTGAAGTTGCAAAGAATCATTAAAGATGACTGGATAAACCATACCCACAATCGTGTTATGAGAGGGTAAGGGATCTCTCACAGCGAGGGGGGGGGAGAGAGGCTCAGACAAAATGTGCCTCTCACTGCCCAAACCCAGTGGTTGGACTTCCTGAGTAGGCTGCTGTTGGGTTTTGTCCCCCGTCTGGCCATTCATAGCTTGGGGATGTGAGGAAGGGAGCCAGTGGTAACTCCATGAACTGTGCATGTGTGTTTGAGTGGTGGGAATCGGATGAGAGGGGTGGAAGGAGGGGGTGAGGCGGAGGTTGAGGATTAGGGAATTAGAACTCCAAAGCGAGGGAGGAGGGGGAGGATGGGCTTTGCCTTTTGTTGGTTTTTCCTCAGCCGCCCCCGCCATCCCTTCGGCCCTTTTCTGCCGGGTTCTGCCTGTAGGCTGCAGCTGCGGCCCGCCGCCCTGTGCCCTGCATCTTAATGAGCTGTGGGCTCCGGAGGAGAGAGGGCTCCCTGATGTAGGGGTCACCAATGAGCCCCAGCAACCACAATCTTGACTTCCACCATGAATTGGTTGAATCGGAAGGCATGCTGCTAAACTTCATGCTGTCTAAAGAGCTCTCTACCCATTTGCACTGTTCACTGTGAAACAGACACCAATAGGCCATTGTAACCTGTCCAGGAGTTTGAACACTTTTATGTTGTGTTTTTTCTGACATTAATTTTTCTTTTATCACAAGCTGTGGCAGGAAGTGGGAGTCCAAAGCCTGGACTTTGGAAGCATCATTATCATGTTGAGCTGAAGGACCATCCTATTTTGAAATCTAACCCTCTCACTGTCACTAGGGCTGCTGCTACCCCAAGATAAAAAAAAAAAAAGCAAGGGGGTTGGGGATGCGATGGAGGCTGCCCCTCTTTCTCACGCTCATAAGAAAGCACTCACTTCTTCTCCATGGTGAGTGACACCTGCTGATTACCATAGAGACACTGTGGGAAGTTCCCCCCTGCCACACAGGGACTGAGATTTGCCCCTTCTCCCTGGGTAAACAAGCAACCCATGGATTAGTTAACTGGGTTACTGCACAGCAAACAAATAAACACAGATTACTTAGAGCAAATTAGTGGCAATAAAGTCTCAAGGACTGATGTAAGACCCAATACTTAAAAAGATAAGAAAACATCAATGGAAGACCAAATACCAGGGTAGAAACTTAGACAAGAAAAATTAGCTCTGGTAGGGACATAGTAGCTTTTCATCCAACAGGAACCTGTTGGATGAAAAGCCTTTTGAAAAGGTACAGCTCTACGCATTTTGAAATAGTTGACTTTTTCAAAATTATAATTCACTCTTTTCTAACTTTAACCACAATGGATTTAAACTCAGATCTTGTCAGAGCTAGCTGTGGCCAATAGGGAAGTAAATCCTTCACCTCAAGAAATATTTAAGTTTTCCTCCCTCTTTTCCACGGCACTAATAACCGCAATCTCCATTGACCATTAGAAGCTATTTGAGAAATTAAGCAGTGTTGCTGGTCCTTTGGAAGATGTACAAAAAAAAAAAAACGGTGACCAAAAAAATTTGGTCACAGTTTTCTAGAACAAGCAGCAATTGCAAAGCAACAATGTATTTTACAGTTAATATTAACCGCGTTCATAAGGAGTTTTACATTTCTGTCCTCTTGTTTTGAAACAATGCCTTTAAAATTACCATGCTAAGATGGAGAGCAGCGCCAGTGATATGACTGATCTCAAAGACTGAAAACATTTAGCTGCTTTTTAGAAACTTGCACTATTGATCTGATCTGTTAGAGGTGGCATTATACTAGTAGCAGGGTGGTGGGCTACAAATGGAGGAGAGTAGGGGGATTTGCTCAGTGGGGTGGGCAAGGGATTTGGGAACCAGGAAATATTAAGGACCAATAACTGTAAAGAACATGAGATCAGATGGTGATGGAGACAGTAGAGAAACAAAAATGGGGGGAGGGAGATGGATGGTGATTAGAAAAAAGAAAGAAAAAGATGGAGCACTACTGAGAACCACAGTTGGAGCCAGCAGGCGGGTTCTACACAGAAAAGTAAGCACACAGCAGGACTGTCATGAGAGGAGGCAAATTGGTGGAGGTGACACCTCCCACAGTCTCTTAGTTCCACCACCATGCCAGCACTCTTTCCTGCCGACAGCTGCACCCCAGTAATTTACTTCTCTCCACCACATTTAGCAGGAAGACTGCTTCCCATTTTCCCATTTCCTGGAGTAGGGGGTCTGCGCTGAAGGCCAGAAACCTGGCCTGCCAGAGCGCCGAGTTCCTGGTGGGGAAACCTCTGTCTGATCAGTTAGTGCATCTTCTAGTACTTGCATGTTCTCTGGCTTGAACTGTTTGTAAAGATTTTTAACAAGTTACACATAACATCCCTCCTATCACAGGCTATCACAACCTCGCAAACTTATTTATGCCTCCTGACGGCTTCCGCATTTTTCACTTTATGGCCAACAAACCTTAGTGTATTTTAATGGGATTTTTTCTGTTATTAACCAACAAAATTAGCACCAGGTTAAAATCTGGTTGTCACGACAATAATACTTTTAGGACATTATGTAGCTGAAAGGAGAAGACTCAAAATCTTCAGTGAGGGGTTAAACAAATGTAGTTAGAGAAGCAGAGACATGTTATTAAAAGCTATTCAAAAATAAACTGTTCTAAAACATTGAGACATGTCGTCCATTGAAGTTGCAAGAGATCAATAGTCAGTAAGACTTCCAGAAGATAACAAGAAGGCAGAACATATACCAACAAGTTTTTGTTTTTTTGTTTTTGTTTTTTCCATCTTTCTGACTTTTGAACTTCTCTCTGGATTCAGAAATGTTGAAAGTATCTCAGTTAAGTTAAATTTAGCTAGGATACTGCTTCTTCATTCTCTCAGGAAAGCAGATAGTCATGTTAATATTCAAGTCCTTCAAAGAAAACTTAAAAAGGGAGTTCTGCATTAAAAACCTACGTACAAACGTACGTTTACATACAAACCCTGTATGGAGCTTTTTTGCTGCACATGTACAATACAGTATGCATTGATTGTGCTGGGTTTTTAATACCATTGGTTATTATATGGAGTTTATTAATTGCAATTTATAGATGAATAAATGATATAGGATAGATTTTTTTTTTACATATATATATTTAAAAAAAGAAATATCACCATATAAAAGAACCATTTCACTAAATTCAGTGGAAATGTTCTCCAGTGGTGAGATACAAATGGTTGTGTGTCTGTGCAGTGCGGCAATGTGTGGTTGCTGACAGCCATAGTGAGAGGATATGTAGGAGCCAGACTGAGCCCAGCAATAAATCTGGCAGCAAGTCAAAGACCTGCAGTTTTGAAACAGCATGACAGAACCATGAGATATGGTTAATCACTTGGGCATGCTCCTTTGAAGAGCATTTAATAGTAGAAGAAACTCTGTTTGCCTTTAGGAGGCATTATAAAAAAAGTGAACCATGACTTCTGTGAAAAACTGTAGGCTGGAATCTTGCAGGTCTGTTCACCACATGCATCGGATAGAAATATGCAGAAGATGACAAAAAAAATGTAAAAAAAACATTGTTCGATGTATTGTGTCTGATGTTTTAGAGTACCGCCTCCCTACATTATCCTCCCTCTGCGTCCCATGCACTCTCCTGGACCACCAACAAGGTTTTGCTTGGAGGAGCACATCATGGGTGTCCTTCAACCTCATGACCAGCAAAAGGGACCAATTAGCTGATGAGCTCCAAGCCAGACCATGAGAGGGTCTGTGTGGCACGTCGCACACATCCTCCATCAGCTCTCCTCATGCCGACTGGGTCACTGAGCAATGTTGTGGGAACATCACAAGGACGCTGCTTAACTTCTGCCTCTCTTTTTCACCCCTTTATCTTTTCCATACCACCTCTACTGGTGTGTTCTCTGCACCTCCCTCCCCTCACGAGTCTAAGCCAGCTGAGCGTGTTACCCAAATCCAAGAGTTGTTGTGGCCTTCGTTAGCCTAACGAGGGGGCCGGCTCTTTATACTTGTCAAGGAGCAAATGAGTCAAACAAACAAGGGCCAGGGAAGAGGCGAGGACAAGCAAGCGCTGTTCTGTCGAGCTTCACTGAGCTTTTGGCCACAGTGCTTTGCTGGAAACTAAGGAACCCACAATCTGCTGCTTTGATGTCTGATGATGCTCTGGCTTTGAAGGAAACTTTGGAAGGATGTTGTTCTTTTTTTTCTTCCAAAGAGAGAAAAAAAAACATGCTGCTCAGGATCTGCAGCAGCAGACACATTCCGTAGACACATTCAAAGTGTGTATCGGGTGCACACTGTAAAGCACATAAAAGCGGACATCTAACAATTGGTTGCGATACCAACTACAAAGTTACAGTGTTTGTGCAAGCCTGTACTTGCAATGTGGCCCATACGCAAGTTTGCTGGGTGATGTCCTGTTGGCGGTGTTCTCTAAATAAACATGCTTCACACAGACTGTACCCTCTCAGAGACATTCACAGGTACTTTTTTCCCCACCAAGTCCAAGTCAATTCTCTATCCAAAATTTACAACCTCACATGGAATATGTAGCTCTAGTAGGGAAAAAATTATTATTTGCCCCAATACAAAATCACAAGCTTTTAACACTTATAAAAATATATTGTAAATTAAAAGTATCATAACAATATAAAAATATCCCATCATGTAAAAGAAAAGTAACAATTTGTTAACACCACTTCAAATCCTTTTACAGGTTTCTGTCTTATGATGCAATAAACTACTATTAATCTCTTTGATTATTATATAGTGTATTAAAGAATGTTGTGAAGCTTTTGGTCTCTTTTGTTTCAGCATGTGTAAAATTACTAAAGAAAGCTTTAACTAAATCTGCATTTAGAAGTTATGTTTTCAAGTCTCATAACAGTAGATATGATCAGTTTTTTTCTTCTTCAAATCAGATTCATTTAAAAATGAATTTGATTTTTAAGTCTCAATACTGTTTTAAAATGAAACCAAAAGACGCTAAACAAGTATGGGGGGGTTAGGGGGGGCACTATGAAAATTGTTAATAAACTGGCTGTAACCTGGAAGATCAGAGTTTGTTAATAAACCCCAACATGAATTGCCTTTATTTTAAAGAATCTTAAGTGTCTTTGTGATGACACTAGCTTATCAGTGTGAAAATAAGATGTCTGATGTAAATGAAGTTTAGTTTGTTGGGAAATTAGCCAAGCTCTTCTAGAACAGTTCAGTATGAGAGAAATCTGTGCAGTAATTTAAATGTTACAATAAATATCAAACGTTTAGGAGCAAAACAGAGATCCAAAGTGTGTGAGTTTGAGAGAGCTGCAATCTATGGATTACTTACTTGGTTAAGTAATCCATCAACATACTAGATGGTAGCATTCAAGACTAAAAACTTAAGTTGCCATTAACTCCTTTTTCTGGCTAGTACTGTCAAGAAACACTACAAAAAAATAAATAAATAAAAATCGAGCCAGTAATCTTTGAATGCCATCACAGAGATGACAACATGAATCATTCACTCAATCTAGTCCTAGTGGCACACTTAACCTCGATTTCATTAGATAAAGATTGTTCCTGAGGCTCAAAGAGTCTTTGCAGCACAAGTCTGATCTCTTTGTTTTGCGACTTACGGACAACTTCGATCCAAGTTGCAGACTCAAGTAACCCCTTCTGCCAGTTTCACAGCTGCATTGTAAAACTGACCATTCCACACTGGTGGCACATCAAGTGGCGTCAACAATTTGAGCACATTTCTTTGACACAAAGCCTGAAAAGAAAGTATGAAGGTGTGCACTTCAGAATTGAATCCCTGAAGGCAGCCAATCTACAACAAATGTTCACAACGTTTCAAGGCTGAGAATGTGGAGTTACACAGACACCCTAGCTCTGCAAAGTATGAAGCAAAATACTTTCTCCAGTTTCTTTTGGGAGTCTTGAAACAGTTTGCACGTGCATGTTCAAGATGACTAACCAGAAAGGAATCAGAGTAAGAGTGAATGGCATGGCTTTGTTTAGTTAACATGCTAGAGCGGCTGTGCTTTGTGCCTGGGACTGACCCACTGTGAAATCCAATCACCACAAAGAGACAGTAACTTTTACTGGGGCAGGATGAGGAGGAAACTCAGGATGAGTTTGGTCTTTGTAAAGTTACACAAGTAGAAAACTGCATGACTGGGTTTCATGGAACACAGATAAAACAATGATGGAAATATGAAGGTTTATCTTTTCTGAGATGCTAAATTGATGTTTTCGGTGCACACATGGGAGTAATGAGCATGGTGCGGTTGTATGAGCCGTTCATTATCATGCCCACGCAGAGATTTGAGTCACTTGGGTGGCACTGCCACACAATAAAAGCTCAGGCGAAGGTGCGGGACGCCTGGCTGAGGTGACGGACAGCAAAGCGGGGCTGCTGCAGGTTCACCTTCTGTGCAGTGGCTCTGGGGCAACGAGTGTATGACAGTGATGCGACACTAAAAGCCTTCCTGTCAGGGAAGCGGCCGGACGTCCTCCAATCAAAACACGGAGGCTCGGGGAGACATTTCACAGGCCACAGCTGTCGGGCTGCGACAGCATGCCAACTCATTATTCCTGACGGGTTGTTTGTTTAGCGTGTGTCATAAGTAAAGGGGTGTCACTGCAGGAGTTGTGTGTTAATGTGTGTGGATACTTGTCATACAAACTCGCCTTTCTCATCCCAGTTATTATTTGACTAATCTTGAAGTTACATTTTACACCGGCTCTCAATAAGAATGTTCCATTCTTATCAGCACCAGCGAAGGTGTGGAAAAATGGACATGTGCCAGTTTCGTGACTCAGACAAGACAATGAGAGGAGCAAAAAAGTAACATGACTACCCACAGCTAAAGACCTCTGTAAAATGACACTATTTAAGGTTTAATTCACTGTCTGTTCAGATTACAGCCTTAGACAAAAATAAGGTTTCTGCAATTCTTTTAACGTTTAAACAACTCAGACTCAACTTTTCAGAATTCTCATTCCTATATTCATTTTCAAATATGAAATCAAATTTTCACCATGAAATTAAAGTAGATATTTCTCCTTGCTAGTACAAGAGGGAGAAATACAGAGAGACAAGGCAGGAGAGAAGGAAGGAAGAAAAGATCAAAGTAAGGGAGGAAGGACAACGTTTGGACAAAGGGACAGGGAATGAAGTCTCTAAATACAAGTATTTCTTCACATTTATTTTTCTGTACTTTTCCAGACCTAGAAAATAATGACACACTTCCATCTTCCAGACTGCATTTGAACCATGAAAAAAAAATCAATTGGACTCTTCTTTAATACATTTTGTAACAAAACAATGCAACACCAGGAATTTTAAAGTCTGACTCAATCCCCAAGTGACTACAATCAAAAGTACAAAATAGTTCACAATTTAAATTTAAGTCATTGCATCACAGGAATTCTCTCTCATAGCAAACAAACTTAAAAGAAAAAATGACAATGATAAAAAATAAGGCTTTCATGACCCCAGGAGCCCATATTATTTTGGCGATGAACCATTGGCCAAAATAATAAAACTAAATATTAAAATATTTACCCGTTATGCAGCAGAAGAGATACTTCTGATGCACTGCAAAAATGTGCTTTGTATTAAGATTTTTACCAAAACTCTGCAGTTGCTACTATAAGGAAGGCTTTTGTGTCAGCTAGTCCTCAATTCCTTAGCTGCTGTTAATGCAATTAAGAAAAATAAATAAAATTATTGAGTAATAATTTTACAAGCAACCAAATTAGTAAACCAACATTCCCAGTAATGAAATAAGACAACCTAATCGTTACATGGGAGGAGAGCAAAAGCCGCATCATCCTGAGACTGAATTCAGTCCTGAAGTTATAGCAACATCCCAGCAGCAAACTGCTCTTTGTGAGTGACCTGCTCCTATTACCTTATCCATTAAGTTACAGTTTCCCCTTTTCCAGTAAAACTTCTTCTCTGGCTCAGAGCCCAGGAGGTTTGAGTGGTTTTGGAAAAGTTTCTTATCCTAATTTTGCCCTGGGTGGTGATGGAGCAAGCTCTGGGAGGAAGCCGCAGTCGAAAGGCAGAGTTAGTATGCACACATAAAGCTGCTCAAAGCCTGCAGGTATGTGAGGAATGCCTTTTCGTCCAAACAACGGGAATCACGCCTGACACAGAACCATGCCAAACACCACACAACACTGTTGGTGGGGGGGGGGGACTCAACAGAGCCCCTCAGGGGACTCTGCAACCAAAATTTACAGATTAACAGCTTAGATTTTTTAAATTGAACTGCTTGCTCATTTAGGGGAAAAAAGCAGTGTTATATTCTCAACTACTAGTGTGAAAATAGACCAATTCAAACGAATGCTTAAAGTCTAAATTTAAAGCTGAACGCAAACATGCATCAACAGGGAGTTTGAAAATATTTTTGCGCAATGAACATATTTTAGGTTCTTTACATAGTTTGAGTTCTGTGGTAGCTTGGTTAACCTACATGTTTGAACAGTTGGGGGTTGTTTGAAAGCAAGACGATCACTACCGTCAAATGTAAATAGTAAGGCACAGTGTTAAAATTAAATACAGATGCAAAGAGATCTCCACTGGTTACTGTAATAGGATGACTTTTTGGCTTCATTGTTGCTAAAGAATAACCAACCACAAACTTAGAAATCTTCTTTTGATCAATAAATACCATAGTAAGCATTCTGTAGAAGTAAGGTCTTTAAAATAAAGAGGAAGAATGTAGATATAGGAAGCCATTTAAGAGGAAACTTCTGCATGACATATGGTTTATTCTACTGCAAAGGGTGAGAAAGAGCGAAACCTAAAGCAGATAACAGGAAGGTGGTGCAGAGTAGACCAAAGTCCCTCCAATGCATCTTTTAGACCTTTCAACTTCATGCTGTTGTGAAAAATGCTTAATTTGATCATTCAAGCAGCGTTTTGAGAAGCTTTTTTCAGAGAAAAAAAATTAGGGACATGGGAGTGTTTTGCTGTTTTTCTATGTACATTCTGTGTAACATAGTTCTATGTTCTTGCTCAGATTCCTTTCTCCTTTGGCTTCATAAACTAGCTTTATGGTTGCAGAGATGAAGCAGTTACTAGTTTAAAGTATTGACATTTAAAAATAAAATTACCATATTACCACCATCGCCATCTAAGACATTGCTAATTCTTAGCATTTCAATAAATTTCAATAAATAATAATAAATTGCACTGTTTAATAAAGCTTTTTTGTTAAACAGAGATCTTTACTGATCAAGTAAAATCTTCTTCAAATGGGAAATTCAACAACTTTTTGCTTGTTAAAAACAATTCACCCCTACAACACATGCAAATATGTACAAAGAACAACACTATTGAATCACCTTCCCCCACTAGTACTTCAAATATGGTGCGTAGCAAGAAGACTGGACACTTTCGGGTCAGAGAAAAGTTATTAATAGTGTTGAGATAGCAAAATTTCACAATAAGGACCTTATGCATTAAATACAGCATGCTACAGTTTAAATAGCATATTTTGAAACTGATGTAACAGCTTTTCAGTATCGTCTTTCCTTGTAAAAATCAGAATGGTCTGATTGTTGGGTGGACAATGTGTTGGACTGCAGAAAGTTATTTGTTCCAGATAGATATAACGTAATGCACAAGACATTCTGTCTGTGTTGGTGAGAGTGATCAAAAAATAAAATGCTACTTCAAAGTTTGTGAACATTAAATCACTGCAATGTAGTAACATCACCCTGTACCCTGTCGAGATGTGATAATGGTTTACCTTTTAAATTAAGATATGTATCCCTTTGACTTTGGAAAATCAGTTTGAGACAAAATGTACAGAATGTAAGCTTTTAGTATGGCAATGTTATAAAACAAATTCTGTATGACACAAGCTGGTAAAATTGTCCAAACTCATAAAACTCTTCAAAAATGAACCCAAGGAGATTGTGATGAACAGTAGATTAAGTAGAAATCTACTATGACTATGATTTCCACTTAATCACAGTTGGACTGTGATTACGTAAAAATCCCAGTTCTACTTAAAACCTGTGATTTAAGTAGAAAAGAAAAATTATGATATAATTATTTGCCAAATTGCCCAGCCCTTAAAATCCTATCAAGTACTATCTTCAAGTAGCATATTTATATTGAATGATATGTGCAGCCAAAACACATGATCAGTGTTTTTACCTCTTTTATGCAGCCAGCCCTCCTTGACGATCACCACATTGGTCATGTTGGTGGACAAGATGGAGGATCCAGGTTTCCCACCAGGAGAGACACAACTTTGTTTCCTTCACTCAGCCCAATGCAGGAGCCTGCAGATGGGGTCCTGGGGTTTAAGGCCGCCTTCTCAATGGTGGTAACCTATTATTCGAGGAAATGTAAAAATTAGCCCCAAGTTGAGGTGAAAGATCTTTTTCCATCTGTCTAAATTTTAACCCTCAGGTCAACAAAGCAGACTGGAAGCAGTGTAACTGAGAGGATCCTTGTGCTTTATGGCCCAGCCAAAGGAGGACATGCTGCAGCAACAGTGGTGTAGTTTTAATAAGAGGAACCTGCAACATTTCAAGGTTCAAATGACGTGGCAGTGTGTTTTGGCATTCATGAAGTCTGCCGTATTGGAAAATTCCACACTGTTCACAACCTGCATAACCATTCCTGATAGACCAGGAGTTTTCCCCTCCACGCATGACCAGAGCTGCTCTGAAGAAGGAAAAAAAAAAAAAAAAAAAAAAAAAAGATGACATCAAATCATTCTCACACAAGCTACACACTTTAATAGGCTGTCAGGCTTGTTTTGCTTTTGTATCAAAATTTATTCTTCAGCTTTTAGCATAGCAACGCATTCACATTTTCCAGCTGCTGCAATAACAACTTTCCTCAAATATTAATCCAGGGATGCAATTTTAACCCAAAGGGGTTAAAGAAAACATGCAACAAAATTTTTTTTTACTTGTGTTTAAAATCCTTTCGATATGATCAAAGCAGTACAGACACATTCATAGTTGAGGGGGTTTCCAGTGAGGTGGAAAACTTAAAAGAAAATTTGATAAATCAACATCAGCCAGTAAATAAATGGCATAAATGCTTTGCTAAACTCAAGTGGTTGAGACTTCCTAACATGTATTATGTGCATTTGGACAGTGCAATATTTGCAAAATAAACAGAAGCAGTTTATCAGCTGCATAATTTAGTAAATGGAATGACTAACAAAAACTGCTAAATTTAATTGTCTGAAGTTTAATTACTTGTACAGTGGACAGCAGGAATCCATGTGAATTATAGTTTCTGCACATACCAGGACGTCATTTAAGAAGTACTTGAATTATATATATGAAAAAAGAACTATAGTAAATGACCTTTTCTTACTTTCAAACTGACCTGAGAGTGCTCTTGTTTGTATCCTCAATAAACCTAAAGACATATTGTAGCACATTTAGTTCAAAATGAAATGGCACCCGAATTCCTCTGAGCCACCAGCGATCTTCTCAAAAGGATGAAAAAAGCAATTAAAATTTTTTTTAAAACAAACAAACGACTTAGCTTACCAAATTTCAGACCTATATCGGAAATCTGGATGTATCCTTTAACTTTTCAAAAGTTTGAAATTGAAAATTAAAATAAGTTCCTGTAGAGACTCAAATGGATGAGACTGTTTCAGTTGTCAACAAGCAAGTTAAATGCACACAATGCAAAGCACTGCTGCAGTGCCTGAGCATCTAAAACGCAAGCACAGCACAGCCATATGCCAGCTTTGTGTGGTTAAAGGTGAAAACACATCTGGGCTTACTGAAGTGGAGTCAATATTTTTATGTGAATCGTTTCTCTCTATTCACACACATCAGATCTATTGTGTCAAAGTGGTGGCACTTGAAAACAAAACTAAAAAGTCTGGCTGCTCATCAAGCTGTGGAGGAGCGCGGGTAACCACTCAGACACCTCAAGTGTTTATAACCTAAAGTTTCAGTCAGTTGGGTTAGTGTGTCATAGTCAACATTTCTGTAACAACATTATTAATAATGTTTGTAGTGATGTTTATGCAAGATTTTTAAGAGGCATATTGCAGAAGAGGTGAGGAAAATACAATTTCAGTCAAGTTTAACATATTATGAGCGATGTTAACAAGTAAATAAAATTAGTCTGTAGTTGTAATCAGATCTGGAGCTTGTGATTTGACACTTAAGTGTTACTGTAACTATTTTTTATAGAACCTGGACTTTTTTGATCAGCTCGAGATCTCATAACCTAAAGTAATCGAGAAAAACCTGGTTCAATATTCAAAAATTGGACCTTTATTTAGTCACTAATTGCGCCATTTAAAAATACTACCAGGTTGTGGTAACAACACTGTTCAGTATGCAAGTTGTTACTAAAGGAAGATGAATCAAAGGTAATCTTAGTAAGGTAATACTCTTGAGTAAGTATTAAAAATTTAAGTAAGAAGAAGCATGGAGATGCAAGAAGCAAATTAAAAGGAAATTGTTTTCTATGTCTAGACATTTCTATGGTTCATCAAGTCTGGAAGGTTCTCTCTTAATGACTTTGTGAACATGGTAAATATGGAAACATTGGCAGATTTAAGGCAATCACAGAAAAGGTTAAGATCTACAACAAACAGCTGTTCTTGTACTAGCCTTGCTACTCACCTATACAACATGCTAAAATTTGTTCATAATGTTAACTTCAAAATATTTATCAATCACAAGAATCTAATCAATGAAGAACAAAACAAACAAACAAACATCACATTCGCAAAATGTCTTCTTGAGTGAAGACACATTGTTTATTCTGAAATCCAGAAATATGACAGTTCATGGAGCTTTGCAAAAGAATCCAGAAAGCCTGGAACTTTTTCAAATATTGTCAACATAAATCTACTTTGAGATTTTGTGTAATAGATCTAGTATACAGATTTTGTGTAATAGAAATAGTCCCATTATAATAGGACTACTTAATAGGATCCTGAGCCACCATTTGAGGTGGCTCGGGCATCCTGACCAGAAACCGAGTCACCTCAACTGGCTCCTCTCAATGTGAAGGAGCAGCGACTCTACTCCGAGTCCCTCCCGGATGACCGAGCTTCTCTCGCTATCTCTAAGGGAGAGCCCAGACACCCTACTGAGAAAACCCATTTCGGCCGCTTGTATCCGTGATCTCGTTCTTTTCAATGTCTTGGAAGATTTTTAAGAGCATACTCGTAAAAAGTAAAAATAGTTCACTTCTATTTGAACAATAATTTGTTCCTAATATTTGGAATAATTAATTGTTGGTTACCAAAATATTTTTTTTTATATTTAACTGATTTTGGAGTTTGTAATGCATCAGAAGAAAAAAAAAACTGCTTTTACCTCAATTTATTATAAATATTCAAGTAGGTTCCTAAAAAAACACTATAAATTTGTTTATAACTATTTAACAGTAAATGATAATGACTTCATATTAATCAATGAAAAATATTTTTAATAAAAGTGAATGTCCAGATGTGTAGCACTCCCTACCTTTTAAAGTCCTGACACATTCTTAGCATTTTTTAAGTTATTTTGACTCATAATGCACCACAAAGAAGATTAGACAAAAATGGCTATTAAGTAAAATTGCTTAACATATTTTGATCATAATAATTGTTAAGATTCTCCATGATGCTGTTTGCCAACGTTCTCCAACAAACGTCTGTGGCCTTCACAGACAGCTATATTTCTACTGACATCAATTTACACATCACTCAATTTACTAATCAAACTATATTGGAGTTTGTTTAAAAGTATCTATTTAAAAGGGGCTGAATACATATGCACATCACACTTTTCAGTTTTTTTTACAAAACCATTCATCTCTTTTGCTTTAGCTTCACACTTACTTGCCAATTTGTTTCACTCAATAGGATTAAATACTCTGAGCTTTTCCATATTTTGATTAAAATCTCAATCTTCAAGGGATGTGGATACATTTGCAAGGCACAGTATGTATGGTTAAAAGGCATACAGTCATCTGATAATCTGGCTAAAATCCAAAACACTTATCAGTCATCCATCAACAGCTCACAGTAAAACCCTGCAGGCCATCACTACAAAAACACTTGACACTTTGATCCATTCAAGCCAACTTTACAGAATATAAAGGCTGCTTTGAATGCAGGGCAGAAGGAAAACAATGATCTATTGGCATGCTTGCGTACACAAATGTCACACAGAACACCAGGCAATTCCTGACCATTGACTAAAATCAATTTTTCTGCAGCTGCATCAGAGAAAAGCCATCAAAGCAGAGAGAGAGAAAGAGCTGCGTTTCACTGGCCTCATTCAGTTTACTGGCGAGGCCAAACAACAGGAAGTGAATGTGTCTATTGACAGACAACAAGTCATATCAGTACAGCCTAGAGCCTAACTACATCTGTCACTAAGTGTGTGATCAACATGTTTCTGCTGTGATGCTGTTCTCACTTCTACAAGTGAGCAGAATTGAGATTAAACCATCATAAGCAGAATTAATTTTTGCACAGACTTAAGGAATACAGACACCAAGTGAAACTTAAAACTGGAGTTTGTTCAAACCGTCTGATCCTTTCAGCTTCAAGACTGCACTCCATGACACAGGCATGAACACATTACAGTATACACACACTGGGATATATCGCATAAACAAACTTAATCACGCACAGAATCACAGTTTAAGAAGCAACACATGCACAAGGACTGGCTCTGGAGCCACAACAGAGCGCTGCTGTTTTAATAGCAGCGACCTGTTGCTACTGCAGCCTGCATGGAAAAAGCTGGGCTGCTGCCAGTGCTGCAGCCAGCAGCCACTAAATGAACCCAGTACCCCGACAGCGGGTCACATGGTCCATAGGCCTCTGGGCCACCGCCTGCCTGCGTGGATGTACTCATGTCAGGGGCGGTTTTCAATCATTCATCTTTCTGGCTCCAGCTTCAGGAGGGTAGAAAGAGGCTGGAGGTGGTGAGAGAGGGAGGGTGGAAGAGACACCCCATTCAATGCAAATCAGTGTCATGCTTCAGAAGATGCCACACACCGAGCCTGTCAGCGAGCCAGACAGGACGGTCCCAAACATTTCAGGCAGGAAGCAGAAAATCAGGCCAACATCACCACACCACTTCCGTCATCGCAGATCAATAGAAACCGTTTCTCCTCCGTTTTCTAGGTAAACAAGATGAGTCAGCGACAGACTTCCTGCTACAGAAAGTTGAACAATTATCCAAAATGATCGCAAAGAATTGAGAAGATCAAATAATCTCACCTATTAGTGAAACTAGCCCCTGAGGCAACACTTGTTTGCTTTCAAATGCCACAGTGGAACTGGTATTAGATGAACAACTATATAATCCCAAGTTCCTCTTTCAGGTTCCCTGAAAATAGTCCATTGATAATAAGAATATTGCAGCGACTGTAGCTGAGCAACCATGAAAGAAAAGTAGATGTGTTGCAATGACATGAGAAGCAAAACCTTTGTGACTCATGTTAATGCATTTACTTTTAACCAGTTCAGACAAACTGAAGCCCATTTCAAAGCAACACACTCAAATCAAATGGCAAAGAGAACACAAGCAGAGTTAATAAAACCTCACATGTCCCAAGCAGGTCTGCATCCCAATTTTGTCTGCTTAAAGCATCAAAATTTCAAACAACACTCCTCAGATTCCACATGTAACCATTTACGTCAACACAACTGCGAGGGGGTATTGGGTGGGAGGTGACTGGTATTTTCAAAAACAGAACATTGAGTGAGCCAAGCAAGTCACCGGCTCCTTCATTACGCCAGCTTGTTGCGTCTTCGCCGGATCACATGCCAGGCCCCCGTTGCGTACACACAAACGGTCCGACGTAGTCTCATGACTGGTACAAACATTCTGTCACTTGAAGGCATGAAGGGTACAGCATGCCTGGGGACAGTGTTGTTCTACGACTCTGGGAAACGGAGACACACGGAGATGACAGTGTAGAAAACGTTTAGGACAAATCCAACCTTAAACCTAAATCAGATGTATAGACTTGTTTTTAAAAACACTTGTCAAACTACTGCAAAAAATTCAATCAATCTATACAACAACAACAACAACAAGCTAGATTTTTTTGTATTTGTTTTGTTATAGCTCATTTAATCAAGAATACCTTTACTCTAGAAGACATCAACTCTCTAGTGAAATCATAAAAAGAATTTGGCAACTAATCACACTTCTTTTGTGCACATCCACATTTATTTTCTTATTTTCCCTTTATGTGCATCTTTTCAAGATAACTTGTTTTTAAAAAAAATTGTTTAATTGTATTCTGAACAATTGCTGCAAAACGTTTCAGTCATCAGTGAAGGTGTATATCACACTACAGGGGTCTCAGGAATGTTGAGTAATAAAACAAATTAAAGTGGTGAGTGAAGTGAGTCACAACAGACTACAAGGGACAGATTATCTAAAGACATTTAATTGATACTGTAATCAAGTTGCAATAAAACACTATATGCTACTAACCACTAAAAATGACCACCAAACAGGCCCCAATTATAACACTTGATTGCAGCATGCATGCACCTGGAGTACAGCCCAAACCATTGCCATTCTTCCAGTCAACAACAGAAGGAAGGAGTAAGAAAAAGGAAATAAAATCCCATTATTTAACCTTCAGAAAGTAGTTCTTCAGGTGAGCTAAAGCAGTCAAGATTTCAGACTGCAGGAAGTACCACGTTACTGGAAAAACCCATACCCATTCAAAGTGATACACCTGGAGAATAGCTTTAACTCGTTTGGGAAGTGGCAAAAATCCACAGAAAACAAATATCTTTAAAAAAAAATAATAAATGCATAAATGCATGCAAGTCTGCTTTCCCATCCACTGCATCACAGCTTTGGGGAGTCAAACTATCATTAAGCTGAATCCCTTCTCAAATACTACTAGAACGCATGAGAATTAATATAAAAATTTGTCAAAAGTAACTCATTTGCCACACTGTCGATATATTACCGTAGTCACTATGGGTGCGGATCATTTCATTCACATCACCATTTTCACCACCTTTGCAGTTCTGCTAATTTTGTACTCAACTTTATGTGGTTTCGAAATGATGTCTTCTACCTTGGGACTTTTTGTCCTGACCAAGTCGTACCCTTCAAGTTTCATACCCACTTTGACAAGCAACTACTTAAAGCAAGCTTCTATACTTTACTCATGGTGAACAGCAAGCTGCACTTTTTTATTTTTAGATGCAAGGTTTTGGTCTGACAGTAACTGTGTGTTATATGTCTAAAAACTTCAATGTTTCAAAAACATGTATAGTATTCAAATTGCCTCATCCTTTGCAGGAATTGGCTTTAAAAAAAAAAAAAAACCTTTAGACTTTGTAGATTTTCTTTAATTTAAAAGAAATTCAAGCTATATGACTCAATATTAACCACTAGTAGGTTATTAAAGCTATCCATGAGAGATATAATTCAAAATATTAAGTGTAATGGAAAGTTTTCAGCAATGTGAATAAATGGCTTGTTTAGAGATATAAAATGGAGTATGAATTGGTCAGCCTTCTCCACTCTTGTGCCCATTGTGATGTTATCCCAAATACACACATAGCAGAGTTTGTGTTTAATCTTCCCCCTACTGCACATTCAAAAATAAATAAAAACAGTGGAAGTCATTGCTTTATAACCCATCTCTGTTTTTATTGTTAGCATAAACTTGCTGGTTTTAAAAATAGAAATCACTGCATAGTAACTTTAAACTTCCATCAACATGCTTTTCAACACGCTCGCACAAATAAACTCAGTGATTTAGAGCAGGGACGAACAACTGTCATTGCTGTAGGTGGTGTTGATAATGACAGTGAAGGCATGAAAAACATGCATTATCTCATTGCACTGATTACTGGAGTGGAAAACTACAAAATAACCCTGTTGTGGCCACTTTTCTTCCTTAAGACCTCCCCGAAGTTCTAAATTGTGGACCAAAGGAATTAAAAGGCCCCATTTTGAGTCATAACAAAGGTGGGCTACTGTTATCTGTTACTGTGATAATTTAGAACAACAAAGATTAAACGTTTGGCAATCGAGTAGATAAACAAATACAGAGGTCGTTTTTATTAAACAATGAATGAGCTGCCCTCCTCTTGTTGAGCTCATTTGTTTTCATTCGCCTCCCGGGGCTATGAAGCTCCAGCAAAAACAACTTTTCCAGCAGAGGTGGACAGTTTCAGGCAAAAGCAGATACTCTGGCGTGTTCGCTGAGGTCATTGTCATAAACTGAGTGATTTACATCTCGAAAAGTGGCTTAAATGCTGCATAATAATTATTTAAGTTGTATTTATAAGCCGACTTTTCTTGTGGAGTAGCTCCATCGGTAAAGAGAAGCCACAAAAGTGGCTAACTCCAGGTTTGCTTTTAGCGATAGAAAGGGGCCTAGCGGGGCAGCTTGGGTGAGAATAACCGCATCTCATGTTAAGTACAATGGGGACCTACCCTGTTTTAGCTCTCGGCCTCTTGTAAACAACCATGCGAAGGAAAAGACGGACATTTACCTGGACAGCAGCTCAACAGTGTGCCCGTCTCATTATAGTTTGGTGCTTCGGCGGTGTTTTAAGTTGGTAAGTCCTTCAACAATGTGGACAGAAGTGCTCTCATTTACTCCGTTTCTCTTTGCCTTTCTTCCACTACACCTCCCAAACGCGCTGTCTGCTCTGCCTCTGTGGCAGCGCGCCGTCTCCCGGGTCCTACCGCCCACCTCATATCAGTCGCGTTCACTGGAGGAGTGTCATTGAAAAAAACATGTGCATTGGCCTCGATGAACCCTCTGTTTTATCTAAGCAGCTAGGTACTTCCCAGTAATACAGGTGCATCTCAAAACAGCAATTTATCTTTAAAAGGTTAATTTATTTAACTGATTCAGTTCTAGAAGCAGGATAGAAGACTAGAATATAAATATCCTGGAAATATACACAAACATACAAAATTAAAGTAAATACACAATAAGGTCAAACAGAAACACCCAGTTTTTATTTTTGAAAATTACTCAAGTTATATGTTGTCTAATCCTTCCTTCATAGAACGAAAAATAATTGTTTTAAAGCATCAATAAAAGGTTCAGATTAATGTGACACTGATGCTGATTGTGATTCTGATTGTATACTTTTGTCAAACAGCACTGTATATTTGCATGTAATGGTGAGATTATTCAGCAACTGTCCACAATTTCAAATTGTTCATCTGAATAAGCATACTGTGATTTGATGTCTCATGAAACTACAGAATAAAATGTGAGGCCTAAATCAAGAAAAACTGCTCCAGGGCCTGTTACTTGTTACTTTTTGGTATTTTAATTGTTGTGCTCTTTAGAAAGAAAACATATTTGTGGAGACTAACTTGGCCTTAAGAATGATTTTGAGAAAGAATTTAATCAGAAAAAGCAACTGGTACAATCTTCAACCAAATCATGCCAGTGAAAACATGGCCTAGATGCTCAACAGGACATCTATTAGTTGTGCATTCTAACTTTCATGGAAAGGGACAAGAAGAAAACCACTGTTAAGGGAAAGCCATTAGAATAATGTTTAAATTTCTCATAAGTCACTTAAGGATATATAGCAAATACGGAAGAAATAAATTTTTCTGACAGGCGAGTCCACAAATAAACCTAGCAAGAAAAATACTGGACAGTGGACAATTAACAATGCACAATTTGTCTTCTGGCAGTGTAAAGGCATAGGAATGGTTTAGAAAATTAAAGTATGTCAGTGTGTCATACTGAACACAGTAAAACATAGTAGTAGCAGCATCATGCTGAGGGGGTGCTTTACTTCAGCAGCTACAATGAAGCTGATGATGATGCTAAGTACAGGCGGGGGGAGCCTGTTTTGCTAAAGACTTGAGAATTGGGTGAAAGTTCACCTTTCAGCAGGGTAGCCTTACAGTCAGGGCTACAATAAAATAGATTACATCAAAATATGTATGTATACTAGAATGGCCCAGCCAGCATTCAGACCTGTTATGTGAGTATAAGTGGAAAAACTTGATGTGTAACTGATGTTCACAGATGCTCTCAGTCCAGCGTGTCTGACCTTGAGCTTTATTGCAAGGAAGATGGACAAAGATATCAATATCTGGATGTACAGAGACATTTTACAAATGATTTAGAATAACTAGAAATTATTCAACAAATTACTATTTTACTCACAAAATATAATTTTCATTAAAAATTATTCTTTTTTAGAATTATGTGATAACTTTTGCTGGTCCGGTTTTGTTTCTGACTATTAAAAAAAATAAAATCTCACTCAAACACTGAATTTTGTGGTTCTAGTTAGTTACCCTAAACTGAAGGGATACCAATACTTTTTACAAAGCATTGTAATTGTGCTTCAAAGTGCTAACTACTTTGCTTTGAAATTGTTTTTGGAAGGATTAAAAACGGGAAACAATTCAAAATGGAACATTTCATTCCTAATAAACTTTATTACAAGAACTGTCATTTAGAGAATAAAACAAATGTGAAAGTAATGAAGATGTGTATTTATTGGATTTATAGAACAATGATTCTTAAAAGACTCTAGGTGCTAAACAGAAGTGCCTGCAGCCTAGAGCTAACACATGTTGGCAACAGATGATATTCTCCAGCAATGAAGCTTACTTTCAGAACAGTGTCAGTTGGCCTTCTTAGTTCCCACATATTTCCAACTGTGTGAAAAGCTGAAGTGCTGCAAACGAGATTCAGACTGCGTAAATGTAAATCATCCTTACACAATGACTTCCTGGGTGAGGATCCCTATTTCTTCTTCTGCCTTCTAAAGATACATAGTTAAGTTTAAATAATGTTGTAGTAGAAGTACAATAGAACACAACAGTGCAGTAAGTAACTAGTGGATGACAGGATTCCAGCAACTGCCACTAGACTTCCTTCTGTGATGAAACATTTATTGTCTGTGTGCCCTCTATCTCCGAGTCTATTCTACTGTCATTTCCTCTTATTTTGTCACTTACTCTGTGATGTGTTCCTCACTGTTATGAGTCAGCTTTGCCTGGCTGTTGCTGTCATAATACAAACAGAGCACACAGAGGGAATCCCATACATTTTACATTTGTTTTGTTTTTTGATGGCGCTCCCACTTCCTAGTACTTAAAATATTTGATTGCAGTCACAGTTTAAGAAAATGAGAATGTTATGAAAACGTTTATTATGTTTGAGAGTCATTTCAAAAAGTGACCAGATTCATTACACATGTAGTCAAATATTTCGCAAGTCTTTATCTTGTCAAAAAAAAAAAAAAAAAAAAACATTTGGAAATATTGAAAGCTCGGTATATCTTTTGTAACCTAACTCTTCTTTAAAATTTTTCTCCAGCTTTATCCCTGATGCGTCTGAGCTGTTGCTTGGTCTTCCTGAATTTATCTCTTCACTGATAATCTCTATCAAATCCCTGAGACCTTCACATTTCAGCTGCATTTAGACTGAGGTCATATTAGACAGTAGGTTATCTTTGCAAATTAGTTAACATACGAAGGCATTCAATTGCACTGACTTTCTTTATTAATAAAATGGCCCTTAAAAATAAATGGACACCACTATTATTTAGAAAATTGGAAAGGGGCAAGAAGAAAACCACTGTTAAGGGAAAGCTATATGTATATATACATGTTGGCAACAACATGTATATATACATATAGCTATAGAGAGATGGCGTCTCTCTCTATATATATAGAGAGAGAGAAAGAGAGAGAGAGAGGCATGCCTCTCTACATGCAGTGCCTTTCATATATATATATATATGTATATATATATATATATATATATATATATATATATATATATATATATATATATATATATATATATATATATACATATATATATATATATATAGGCACTGCATGTAGAGATTTTGTGCAGAAAATCTGCAGTGAGCATCTGGTATAGCTCTACTCAGGTTCTGATTTTCTAAAAGTATATTTTAAAAAGTGATATTAAGCGAGACAATTTTTTTTTTCTGAAGCATAAACCTTCTCAGACTGACACCCACAGTTCAACCCACTGCCACCGTGAGACATTGGTGCAGCGGGGAGAAAGATGTGGCTGGCTGGCTGGTTGGCCAGTCAGGCTACACTGGAATGTTGGGTCTTTTGTTTGTCTGGGAGAGGAGAGGGTCAGGGGGAGAATGCCATTGATGATTGCAGGGAGGAAGAATGAACCTCCAGGAAGTGTTCTTGCTGTCCCCTGCTTCCCCCACTCTCGTTCTCTCTGTCTCTGTCGGTTTTTTTTTTTTTTTCCAGTGTGTGAGAACCTTCACCGTGCCGAGCCTCTTTCTGCTGAGGCCACGGTCCCCAGGCACAACCACTGCTTTGTCTTGCCCTGTGAACACACACACCCCTCCTCTGTTGGGTGCCTACGTTTGCCAGGGTATGAGAAACACGGGGCCAAGGCTCCTATTCTTATCCACATCATTGCCCCTGGAAGGATGTGACTGTGTCTCTGTGCTTTGGTGCTGAATGATAAATTGTGTTTTTGCATACCCTCACTTTTAATTCATCACGATTCTGTTAGTTTTACATCTTTTGTTAAGTTTAGTCTCGTTCTTATAGTCTGCTGGTAACAGCCACACTAAAAATGGAATAAAGTACTAAGGGGATAAGAATCTATCTGGTGGCCCCTTCCAACCAGTGGCTGCCGTCTCCCGTCACATTGCTCATTCCCTTCTGTGTCAGGAGGCTGCGAGGAGCTGCAAATGGCCCTTTCAAAGCGCACGACAGCTGGAACATGGGGCAAAGGTGACTGAAGCAGTTGGGGGAGCACAAGAAGGGCCAGAGGAGGGAGGAAGGGAGACAGAGGGGCCACGAGATGAGCAGCTGCAACTTCGAGCCCCTGTTTCTTCACATTGTCACCGCCTATTGCCTTAATGATTACAGAGGAAACTCAAGATGGTTTTACTCATTGCTTTTCAAAAAATTTTATTAAAGCGGTCTTTTGTATCATAAATCTGGTTCAGAACCTGGTCTTGTCGGAAGAAACAAAAGCACTATTTTTTGGTTTGGAGCCAGGGATTTTATTTTTTTTTCGACATAAAACTGCATCAGTGGATTCAACTTCCAGGAGTTCACAACAGGCCACTGACCTACTATGATACAATAAGGTATTTATGCTTCTTTGATCGGTTCAGATACCACAGAGATCACTTCTCTGAGGCAGAAAATAGCTTCTTTCATCCAAAAGCAGATGTAAAACCACATGCAACCTTTTTGAGAAGCTTGCTAAACTAATCAAATTTAAACTATGCATTTTGAAGGTACTGGATATTTCTGAGAAAATGAAAGAGCTAGCAAGATGGAATTCCCTGAGCAAATACAAAACTGAAGCCTCAATCAATTTTAGAGGTTTATAAACTAAGAGACAATGTAGATGAATAACAATGTGTGGAACCTGAAAATGTTTGAAAAATTAATTAAGATACATCCCAGCAGCCCTAAATGTTAAAATTGACTTTGTTTAAAATGTTAACAATTTTAGCAATTTAGTTAATATAATTTTTGAATCCTGAACACAATTCGGACTTTAAGGATGTTTTATGAACATTTTATTGCACATCTAAAAAATCTTTTTACTGAATAAATACATGAAAGCTAGTGCAGACATTTGGCAAATTAATTCAGGAGAAGGGTCCAACAAGGCAGCCTTGTAGAAGACCTTTGGGGTGTCAAAGCCCCAAAAATATCAGAGTAAAAGGGGCTGAAAGCAAAATAAGAGTGAAACATTTGAAAAACGTACAATTTTCTGTGAAAAATCTCTAGAGTTATGGTTATTTGGCAACGCATAATAATTTTGTAGGATATGTTAGTTTTAAACAATTATCTGCAGTTGCTCCAGGTTCGCCACACAGAAGAGATTTATGACGCTGAAAGCCAGCCCTGTTCGTGGGACAGGTGTTTAAAGCAGACAGCAAATGTACTCTGCCCCCTCCCCTCTTCCAGTGTAGTACTCTGCTACTTGCTGCCGCTGTGTGAATTCGCGGAGTAGTACAGAACTTATTGTGGCGGAGTGCTATCGCGAGACTTATGCCATTATCAACCTGCTTTGACACACACACAGCAGCGCTGAGCGCAGCCTGCCTGCCTTTCCAGGGTCGGGACTGGAGCCTCAAGAAACGACAAGAAGAAGCCAACATCTGGCCGTACATCATGAGAGCACCCCGGAGCTTGTAGAAGGGGAGGAAAAAGACGACGATAGGAGCAGTAATACATGTAAGTAAGAGGGTGTGTTGTTTTCGTGCTTTTTAAAACGGAGAAAACGAAAGTTAAAAAAAAAGAGTGTCCCCCTCTCCGCTTCGTTCAGCGCAGTAGGCTTTCTGCTTGTGAGTTCCTCCGCTGTTTAAAAGGCTCCCAGTACGGACACGGAGCTCAGTTTTCTCCTCCTTTTTCTTCTTCGTAAAACAAAGTCGCGTATAAATAAGAATTTTGCATCATAAGACCTTATCGTCGGGCTGTTTTTCTATAAATACTTTTTATTCTCTTTAAACAAGTGCGTCCAGTTCAGCGCGTGTTTGAGTGTTCATTAAAACGCTGTTTTGCGATAGTAAAAAGTTTAAAATACTGTGTAATGTAGCAGCAGCTTTAAATACATTCATATATATTTTTTAACCTAAGTTCTTAGGCTTTTTTTTTTACTGCGTTACCCAGCGTTAACATATGGCATAAAGAGGAGCACAGCTGGAGGTAGCGTTTCCTTTGCGGTGATGTCAGAGCAGCTGACTCCACAGCTTGCAGTGTAATTAGCAGGCAGAGCAGCAGTTTACTCACTCTGCACCGCTCTTATTTTTTCACCTCAGCCTCCCGGACGAGCTCTTCCACTCGCATTCCCACTTGGTTGTCCCGTAAACAGCTTTTTTCACTTACGAAGAAGCCCCGGTAAGAGTGGAAGCGCAGGGATACTCACTTGGGAATCATTTAGAGGGGGTCCGTTCACTTCGTGAATCAAGGGAGGGTGAGAGCAAAACTTGAAAAAATATATAATTAACTTTAAAGTTGTACTAAGTTAATGATGTTGAATTTTAAATTCAAAACCGGTCCAAGTTATGAGCGGACCAAGCAGCTGTTTGGGCCCCCCTGAGAGCACACAAAATATGCCTCAAAATGTAAAATTTTTGTTCTATAAAGACAATTTAAAATCTTAGAAAAGTAAATAGATTTTTAGATTTATATGCATTTGTAGGATTAGATATAGACAGTATGGCCCTTCGCCCAGGATGTAGCTGTGTCAGAGGGCGTCATAACCATTATGAAAATTAAAAAACAAGGACAGATATAATATGGGGTGTGTGACCTACACTGTGAGAACAGATTCCTCAAAAGACAGTTTAGATATTCACAAAAAAAATGCAACAACTTTATATTTTACATAATCTGATTTGTTTTACCATTTAATTTATTTTAAATAACAGCCACAGTTATTTCTACACAGAACAATGTTACCTTAATAGTATGGCCTTTTCAACACCAGAACTCTGTCTTTTTCTGCGTTGCCTGGGCTTGGTAGGGTTTGGGTTAGTGCTGCATAAATCCATGCCCTACATATCAAGAGCAAAATCCTAATTACTACAGCACTTTCACTTACATCTTATTCATGTCTCATTAGAATTTAGTTTTATGTATCTCTTTATTACATGTATTGAGTTTGATTCTGCTCCAGAATCGTTTGCATCTTTGTCCAACTGTGTTCAGATCTTAAGCTGTAAGCAGTGGCCATTCATGCTTTAATGATGCCCTGGGCAAGTGCCTCTTTTTAATTTTGTTTTTCTCCAATCGACAAACAAATGAATATATTTTTCAATGTTTAATTTCAAAGAATATTATAAATGTAGAATGTTTGTGTCCAGGTTTGACAAATTTTTATATAGCAGTTATTACATCTGTCTTGAGTAAAGATTGCCCTAACTTCACCAAATTAAAAAAAATTTTTAAAAGTTTTTCAAGGTCTTGTGCCATCACTAGTTTAGTGACGAGCCATATCACCCATATGAGAATCTACCATTGGATGTGTGACTTTAGTTGTATTATAAAATCACTGTTATTGTGCTATTTAGTTCATATCGCTGCTCATATTCTCTGTGCTTTAGATCACTACGTGTTTACCTCTAAAGCTCTGCGTTGTGCCCTCTATGTGCTCCTTGCTTGGTTTATCCACTATCCTGTTTTTCCTGTTTTTCTATCAGGTTATGAAGGAAGAATGGAGTTCCCAGACCATAGCCGCCAGTTGCTGCAATGCCTGAGTCAGCAGCGTCACCAAGGCTTCCTCTGTGACTGCACTGTTCTCGTCGGGGAGGCTCGGTTCAAAGCGCACAGAGCTGTGCTGGCCTCCTGCAGCATGTACTTCCACCTCTTCTACAGGGACCAGCTGTACAAAAGGGACGTTGTGTATCTCAACAGTGACATTGTGACGGCTCCGGCTTTCAGTCTCCTCCTTGAATTTATGTATGAGGGGAAGCTGGAGTTTAGTGCGCTCCCCGTGGAGGATGTTCTGGCCGCAGCCAGCTACCTCCACATGTATGATATAGTGAAAGTCTGCAAAGGCAAACTTAAAGATAAGGAACTTTCCTCCCTGGATGAGAAGTTAGGGGAGGGCCTGGGACTTGGCTGCGTAGACAGGGAGAACTCCTCAGATGGTGAGCTGCACTGTAAGCAACTCATTCAGCGACATATTCAGGGGCTCCATAGGGCCCCCCCAGCAGAAGACTTTGACACAGACAACTGTGAAGTCAGGCTGGCTGTCACTGATTCTGATAGGTCCATGCAGAGCAGGCAGAAGGCGAACGGTCACTCTGGCAGGTCCCCGGACCTTGTAGGTGTCAATTATATGTCAGCGGAGGCCGAGACCTGCGTCCAAACAGCTGGAAAAACAAAAGCTGATGTCAGTAGCTCCACCATATTGCTGTCCCAGAGGTCCTGCGCTTCAGATGACATGGACTGTGCGCTGGATTTGTCTTTCAAGCCTCTGTCTAGCAGAGATCTCTTACACCCCTCCTACGTCTCGGGACAGCTGGCCCTCGACAGCCAGCAGCAGGGCACTGAGCCACTTGTTAAAGACGAACACGACTTGCTGTCAGAGCAGGAGGACAGTGAGCCGATGAGCCCTGAGAGCCAGCGCTTTGGGAATAGTGCCAGGAGCTCAGTGGTGACAGGGTTCGCTGCCCTCTTCCCAGGCAACAACGGTGCTACAGCCGCCCTGCTCTCAAAGGAGGAGGACCTGATGGACGAGGAGGGGGAGGCATGCGGGAGGCGGGAGGGCGCCCCAGGCAGCGAGCCGGACAGGAGGGGCGGGCTCCTGGGGAACAGCGAAGAAGAGGAAGAGGACGACCTGGCCTCCTCCGACATCTCCACCTCCAGCGGGGTGCTTCTACCTCCGGGGCAACAGGTGTGTGTGTGTCCCCTCTGCAGCAAAGTCTTCCTCAGCCCCCACGTGCTGCAGCTGCACCTCAGTTCGCACTTCCGTGAGAAGGACGGCGCCCGCTCCAAGCTGTCCCCGGACGGTTCCGTCCCCACGTGCATGCAGTGCAACAAGACCTTCTCGTGCATGTACACCCTGAAACGCCATGAGCGCACCCACTCTGGAGAGAAGCCTTTCACCTGCGGCCAGTGTGGCAAGAGCTTCCAGTACTCCCACAACCTGAGTCGGCACGCAGTGGTTCATACGCGTGAGAAGCCTCACGCCTGTAAATGGTGTGAGCGGCGCTTCACCCAGTCTGGGGACCTTTACCGCCACATCAGGAAGTTTCACTGTGGCCTTGTCAAAACTCTTGCCATTGGATAAAACACCTCTCACCAGTGCCATGTCAGACAGAATGTCCTTTCATACACTGACTACTACTACTGAACCATTTTTGCTGTTCTTATACACAAGTTGACAGTTTTATAAAGACATATCTTGAGTTTATAAAGATGTAGCAACTTTCAAACTGGAGCTGTTTCTTGTGCTGGACTATGTCAGAGGCTGCTGAGATTACTGGATCTGTGTCAGAGAGAGTTCAACAAATCAGATGATGCACTTGATATTTTCTGTGTTGTTTATTGTCAATCTGTTGAGTATATTTGCTGAAAGGTTCAAATCCTTTAGGCAATGCGTAATGCTTACACACAATCGTCAAGAGAGAAAGAGAATGGGTTTTGTTTGTGCACATGGGAGATCAGAACCGTCCGTGAGTAGCAATATATGATTTTCTTTTAAGCGCCTACATTATTTTCTTATTTATTTTGGGGCTTTTTGTAGCCCTTATGCTATCATGAAGCAGAAACACAAATGAATGACGTTTAACTACTGGAAGTTTGACTTTTTACTGTTTAGTTTTGGAAATGAAGTTTTTTTTGTTGTATGAAACGAAGCATGCAGGCCATCATATGTATTCTTTTGCCTTTTTGATGGCTTAAATTTCCAGCTCCTTTAGTTTTGAGCACATCTTGGTGGATTGGCCTTAAATTTGCTTCTTTATTGACGGAACAGAGATGAAAAGTAGCAGAGATGCACCGATCACGTGTCTCTTGATCAATACTGTTTTCAGTTTTCCCACAAGGTCTGTCAATACTGATTCTTGTCAGCTATTTTGTATCATTCAGAACTATAATACGCTGAAGTACAAGTAGTCTAACAAAAACATAGAGGATTATACAAATATCCAAATTTTTTTGATCAAAGCATATAGTCTTAACATCTGTATTTTTCTCTGAATTAAACTGAACAAAGTGCACCAAAGCAAATGCTGTCTAAGCATTTACAAACATAGAACACTTTTAGTTGCATTTATTAAGCAGGGGGGAAAAAAAAGCTCATTATTTGACCTACTGACCACCAGTAAGAAAAGACTGGGGAAACTGGCCTCTTTCAGCTAGCGACTGATTGGTTTGTCGCTAGAAATTTAAATTATATTTAGACACTAAATATAATCCATTCAACAAAAATATTTAATTGGAGAAGTTTCTCTATAGGCAGCAGACAACAGCAGGATTATTTGTATAACCTACCCAAAAACGGCTCGTCTAGTCTGTTTTTCTTATACAAGGATATCACAAACCACAAACTGCCTGTAATGTTTTTTAGTTTTAATGCATTTGATGAATTGCAAAAAAAAAAAAAAAAAAAAAAAAAGATTTGTTTTCAATGTTTGACATGTTTATTACAAATTTGAGCAGATCCAGGCCAGATATCATTTGTGATATCTGGGTCTGGCCCAAATGGATCGGTGCATCTGTAGTCCTTTAAATTGTCATAATCAGAGACTAAATATAATGTATCCATCTAAGATATTTTATGGAAGAATTTCGCTTTTTTTAATTAATTCTACGAGTTAAATCATCTGCACAAAAATAATCACAAATCAGTTAGTCTGTCTTGTTTTTGTATGCAAAAATGGGACAGACCAAAAATGTTTATATCCATTTAATAAATATGGGGGAAAACTGATTTTCTACAGTATGCAACTATCCGATCTGATCAGATCTGATCAAGGGAAATTGCCTGATTTTCAGCTCAGTGCATCTCTAGAAAGGTATTAAACTAACGACTGTAACACTGTTGCCTAATGAAATTCCTAATGAAATTCCTAATGTTTAATCTAGTGTACTTCCTAAATTAGCACATGTTGCTATGCTTTTATTTTTTAAACTGTTGAAGCCTTCAAAAAACGTGGATTATCTTCAAATGCCAAGTAATAGCAAGTGTCTTAAAAAACTTATCCAAAAGCATTGCCAGTCACTGAAAGAAGGCAATATGTTCTAAAATAAATCTGGTTTGTTTTATTGACTCTATTGGGTCAGTTATTTGGCTGGTAAAAGACCTTGTTATTTTTTTGGTATGATACAAAAGGTACACTGATGGTGCGGAATCAAAATTAGAAAGCATTAAACATTTGCCATTTAGCTGCTCCTACTGAATTTTCTCCTTGTTTTGCACCTCTGTATGTATCTAAGTTACTACTGATGAAGCCTTCATCTCTTTATGGGCAGGAAATGGTTCTGTTTGTTTATGCATAGGTGCTGTTATGGATTCTTAACTTGGAAGTAGCACTAAAAGTTCAAAATATTCATCTAATCTGTCCTGAAAAGACTTGATCAGAACTTATTTATTAGTTGGACTTGGTTCAGGGTTTACTTTTAGGTGTTTGTTTTTGTTTTTTTGCCTAGCGATTTTGGTACACATTAACTGGTGTTGGGTCTGTCGGTTTGTTTTGTTTTTCTTTTTTCTCTGTGCAAATCAACTTACTGTAATCGTATTTTAATATATAATGTTTTGGAAAATCTCTCCAGAGTTTTCCATATGTCTCACATGGAACACAGAGAAGCACTTCTTTTTAGCATGCATATAATTTCAACACTATTGCCTAGGCTGCTATTTCTTACTATTTGTGTATTTAATGTAAATATATATTATATTTATCAAATGGGTTTGTTTTTCCCCCCATATCAGAAAGTGTGTGAGTTGACACATCTTTTTCAGAGTTTGTTTCGTTCCCTACGTCCAGGGGTCTATTGAGCTCCACCTTCTAGCTACAAATCATTTAGTAGTGCTCCGACTTCTGCTCTGACAGGTGAAACAGTTGTTCACAAGCACTGCCGCACCGATACGCTACTGGCTACCTATAGAAACCAGACAATACAGGCATTGTCCCCCCTCCATCCGCCCCCTTCACCTCTTTTCCAATTCCAGGTAGTTCTCAAGGGATCATTGTGTATCTCTGTGCTCTCCAAAGCTATGGGGAGAAAAGGCACTTCAGGCCTCTTTTTGCACTTTTTCTGGGTTGAATGGAACCGGTGGAATGTGAGAAATGTATTTAGCAAAGGCAGACAGTAAACAGGTGCATTGTTTGAAGGCTTCAAAGCATGTGGTGGAAAAATGTCCATTGTTCCCTGATTAATTTTTTTTTCTGGTCTTTAGAGAAAATCAAATGAATTCAGAAACAGCTATTGGCATTTTTTTCTTACAATGAGTAAGGAGGAGGATTTTGCTTGGAATTGCAAGAGTCTGTTGTTTTTTTCCCCCCGATTCAAACCCAGCAGTGATGCTTGAATGAAATAAAAACACTCCTTTTCACACACATCACTTCTGATAAGTGCTGGTAAAGTTCATTTGAAATGGAGCACAAAGGAATGTAGATTTTCTTTCCTTTTTTAAAGGAACCTTTCTGATCCTCTAATATACAGCGGTAGAATAACTAACATGTAAAAAATGAGAAAAAAATTCTTGATTTTGTTTGCTGTTTTTATTTATACCTCCAGGATGATCGCCAAATGTGCCTTGTAGACACACAAATCGGTGCTGCATCTGGAGAAAATCTTTTAATTTCTATCTTTTGTTTTTGCCTTACAGAAACAATGCCCTGCTGATATTAAGATATTTAAGTATTTTTGTTTCTTTTTTTTTTTTTTTAGATAAAATGTTTGGGCAAAACTAAAAAGCATTCATTAGTGATTTATTGTGAGAGATTAAACCAAGGGGGTTGAAATTTTGTGAATAAAGTAGTTGTGGTTGTGTTAAATTGAAGTCACATTTGTGTTTAATTTTTTAAGCCAATACTACTGGAAATGAATCTGTTTCATTTGTATTTTTATTTTTATGTCACTGTTGAATGTGAAACGCAGATTTTTTTTCTTCTTCTTCTTGAAACAGGGATATGTTTGCCCCTCATGCTGTATGTCTTTCAAGTCGAAAGCAAATCACTGGAATTGTGTCCTCTGCAGGTTACAACTGTGAATAATCATGAAAAATATTTATTTCATATGCTTCCTGTATGACATTTTATTCTTGGTTTTGATTTGGCTCATTTGAGCAAAAAAAAAACAAACAAAACACTTCTACATGTCAAACACATACATTTTCAATAGACTTTTTAGAAGTGCCATTAGAATCTAATATAATTTTTAAAATGAAAGTATATTTTCTAGCGAGCAGTTGCTTCAGTGTTAGCGGTGTAGAGATTTAGAGGACAATCTTTGTGCAGAATTGGCATTGCTTAGATACTGAGACAATTTTACTTTGATCTTTAATTGTGCATTTTTCTCTGTTTGGGCTTTTGTTTTTGGAGTGTGACTGTGTGAGTGTGCTGTGAAAATGTGACAATCTTGATTTAGGTCTTTTATTGAGATTCTACATAGAATTAAATGGAACAACTTTATCTGTCTGTGTGGCAATCATTTTGTTTCCCCACCTCCTCGTTCCCTTTTTAAGCAGTTTCACACCAGCTGATTATCAGCTAACTTTGATTAAAAAAACAACAACAAAGCAGATTTTCTACCATAATATTTCACAAGAAATATGTGTGTCAGAGCTTACGCAGATAGGGAATTTTTGTTTCTCTTATCACAATTCAGACTCCTCTCTTATGATCTTTTTAGATTGTTTCTTAGTTGTTATATTAATCTGGAGACTTTTAGATAGATATTCCATTGAAAGACCTAAAGACAACTCATTTTTAATTTTCTGGCAGTTCACCTGATATTAATTTAAAATGTCTTACTATTTCAATGATTCATAATGCAGTTTATTTTACAAAGTTCACATAGACTTTGGAAGAGAAACAGGCCCACAGCTTCACATATCCTCCATATTTAACCATGTGAATTAGGAGTTTTTTCACACGTTCATATTTTTTTTCACACCTGAACCGTTTTTTTGTTGTTGTTGTTTTTTGCTAAAAATCTCTTAGTCTCCTCTAGCGAACAATTCCAGGTAAATTACCAGAGGAGATTATGTTTGTGATGGTAGGAGTGAAGAGTCTTCTTTCTAGTATCACTTAAAAACTCAACACTTGGCTGCAGTTCTCTAGGAAGCATGAAAGACTTTTTTTTTTTCTAAAACAGATGTGACTTTCTGCTGTCATATTTCTATCCCAGTGAAGGTTTCATAAAAAAAAGAAAATCTTGACACTGAACCTTTTGCCCACTGAATAAATGTACTACACTGGATTAAAAGAAATAACAATTCAAGATTATACCACTGCAGTAAAAGATTGATTTATTTTAAGGCTTTTTACACATTTTCACTATGGGTGCGAATAAAGGTGGGTGTCACTGCATGTCAATGAGAAGTCCTTGTCTGACACACTAGTGGTTTCTGTGTGTATGGAGCACTGCAGTGTGTACAGAGAAAACAGTGTGACAATACTTCAGGTCTTACAGGCCCTATCTGTCTGAAAGCGTAAACTGACCTCAAGGACAGAGTAGTTTCAAGATGAGCTCCTATTGTTTCTGACCTGTTTCCAATATACTGAAGAAGAGATAAAACCTCCATAACAAACCCACTTGACTGCTATTTAGTTTTTACCAAAACTCGACTTGATTACACACATTATTTGTGTGTAAACACACTCGTACCAAATGGGTGTCTAATTAAGGAGATTCATGCCAATTCACTGAACATTTTCAATACGAAGGACTTTTAATTATTTCCCTGCTGCACCATGAAAGAAATCCAGCTGCTTTGCGACGTGATCCCAATCGGGATGTGCTCGGGTTCCCACCACCCTCCCCCAAATCCCATCTCACCCACACTCTGGGAACGCCATATAGACAAGGGCCGCATCCAGCTCGCCCAGAACTGCCCACCCCCACAGCCCCCAAAAAACCACGGCCTCATCCCACTGCTCTATTGTGTGCGTGGGTAGTAGCTCAGCCGGGCTATTGTCTGGCCCAGCTCCCCAGCACGTACTTTATACACAAACAGACGACACGGCGGCGCTAGCCAGCCAGCTCCAACATAAAGAAAACAATGTCCTCCCAAGATCATTCATAGCCACCCCAACAGCCTTAGCCAGCTTATGGCACTGTAAATAAGGGCCCTTCTCAGTGTTACTGTAAGCAGCCACAGTAGCAACAGGCCTCAGAGCGCTCACCGGCACCAAACATCTCACATCTGCCTTCAGGGATCCGGGGCTTAAACTTCCTGCCTGTGTGCATTTCTTATGAACCAACACATTCACATGGAAAGCAGGGGCCACGTGATGGGGCTTAGCTGCAGGGTGACGAGCTGGGATATGTGCAGTGCAACTCGACGGAGTAATAAAACATTCCTCTCCAAGGCTCAAAGCCTGATTCTTTTTGTGTGCTCCAATGTGTGGGTGTGTGTGTTTGTGTTTAGAGGTACTTGAGAGAAGTTGAGAGGAAAGTTGTAAGTGTCCACCACCTCAACAAGGCCAGCGGTGGGAGCCCTTGACCTCTGCAGGGACGGACTGCCAGGGACAGCTGGTGGGGCCAGTGTTTATTTATTTATTTCTTAACAAAGGACAGGTGGTCACACTTTGAAAAGGGCACACAAACATGTCCGCACGCACACTTGTGTACAGACAGTACACACACACACACATACGCATTGTTAGTTTGCCCCCCTGGCTTACACATGCATATTGTTATCATCCACTTAATGTTTGGAGGAGCCATTCTTTTGACTTTCAGGAAATCTGAGACAATATTTCAAAGGACATATAATCATGATTTTTGCAACTTTTCTGTTTCAGTGGTATTCATAGCTATAGATCACGATAGTTATATTAATTTCAGTATGAGAAAAAAAGGGCAGTCATCCATTAGTAGTGGTGTTACATTTCAGCCACCAAATCAATGCATAATGTAATGTCCACTGAAGACCAAAGTAACAATAATAAAGGATGGCTTGAAATAGAATTTTTTTTAAATTATATTTATATAGATTTTTATTCAGTGAGGAATCTTCAGTGGAGACTTATGGCTGTACACATCAGAGCAACAATGCTGGTCAGAACCAGACCAGAAATTGCATCTATATGAAGGAATTTTAGGGTTATGAATAACAATTTTGCTTTTGTTTGTGGTCATTTGCCACTGTGATGAATTACAGGCACTTTACAACAGAGCACGTTTAATTTCCCCACAACAATCACTTGTTTTGACCAAAAAAGTCCCTTCGAGCTAATGCTACATGCTATGGATGAAATGGAAGTGAAAATACGAATATATAAGCTAACTGCAACTGCAGTCAGAACACTTCTCCATTTGGCTCAAACATGTTTCACAAGACTGATTATTTATTTCACATGATCAACAGAAATCATTAAATGTTTTGCATTGACAGATGGTACATACAAAATAGAACTATTGATATAGGGTACAACTTAACTGTAGAAAAGTAGATTGAAATGGATTTTTCACACTTTAAACATTTTTAGGTTTTATGATTCTAAAATGTAATATCTGCCCTTTAACTTCAAATAAACCACAGAAGTTTGACAAAACTTTCCACTTCTTTGCTTACATCTGGTTGTAAATACAATAAGATCATATTAAATATACTAAAATCGTAATAAAAGTATGTAGCAATCTCTCGTACTGTGTTGACCTTATTTGGACCGTCTCCCTTCAATGGTGCCAAGATAGCGTGTCCTTGGTCCAGCATACAGCTGTCACTAACTCACGCTCCATCCATTCAATGACTCATATTTATAGCAGCAGCATCACTGGGTTTGACACTCGCCACGCTCAGACCACAGCTGGTCCTCCAAAAGAAAGGGTGAAAGACAAAGCCACGTGGCCCGGTCCAGTTGGTGCTGTCTGGTCCTCAATGGGGGATTATGTGGGGCCCCCCTTGCTTCTTGCCACCATACATGCACCATACAGATGAGGGGTTCTTTCTCAGCAAGCCTGCTCAACGCAACCTTTTGGTGTCAAGGATGAGGATGTGCTTGAAACCCTAACAGCTGTACTCCGGTTTATGCAGGTACATAAAGTCATCATTACAGAGTTGAAAACAGCGAGATGGATTGAGGGAGGCTAAGCATCATATGCAAAGCAGTCAAGTCAAAGAAAATAATTGAAAAGAATGCAAAACATGAATAATCATAATCACATGTTTAAAGATAGAGCTCCAAAGGTATGAAAAGTACAGTGATAGAGAGAAGATGCCGTGCCCTCTGCATTTGATAAAATCTCTGTACATAACTCCATTTTGAACTTCTACAGCATCCTTTTTCCACTCTTGTTCATCACAGTTTCAACGGTTTTATATCTTCGATTAATTCTCAATAAATGCTTATGAAATATGCTATTTTATTGAAACCACCCAAGAGTTGTAAAAATCAACTTTGATCTGCCTTATTTGATTGTTCTCTTTCCCTTTTTTTACAGTGCCTAAGATAAATGTGTCTTTGGGATGTGTCACGTTTCTCAGGTGGATTATTCAGTTCCTAGGCACTTTGATCTACTTTATACATTATGAATTACAAAAAGAAAAGCCTTAATTTCATAGTAGCTGTAAGCGAGGCAAATATTTGGGGCACGCAAGGCTATGAAACCCTGACTGCTCCCTCCAAAAACTAAATGTGCTCAAATAAAGACAGGCAATTTTTCAACAGAACATAGATTATCAACTTTTATAATGTGTGAATGTATATAAATACATTCAGGGTTACTCCAAAAAAACAAAAACAAAAAAAGTTTAATAATCATAAAACCAATTTCAGCCACTTCCGTTGCCTAAAAACAAGTCTAGTTTTTATGCATTGAGCTTCTTTATGTCCAATATACAGCAGAAACACTGCAGCTTTAAAAGCCACATATCTACATCAAGTCTTTCATATCCAACTGAATTTCTTAAAGTCTTATCAAGAAATGTGCAGACAAGTTGACGCCTGGCTCCCCAGCAGCTGTCTGCTCACTCAGCCAGAAGTCAAGCAGTGCCCTCGGACACCAACTGCAACAGCTCCCCAAAGACCCGGGCCACAACTGGGCCGCTGAGCAAGCGATGTGACTCGACGGCTCACAAACACATTTGCAATAAGCTCCGCGAAGCTCACTCGAACCAAGCCGTAGCACAGATAAACAGAACACCGGCATCACGACGGCGTGTGACTGATTGCTGTAAAGTGCTGCTGAGAACAATTATTTACAGCGTACAATATTTGACCCTGAAAGGCAGCCGTCGCCAGTGATGAACAGCAGCCAACACAAAGTGATGACTACACCAACCCAAGGTCGGGTCCGGTAGGGATAACCGAAGCCAAACCGCTTCAAAGCTCTGGTTCTGTTTCTGTCTCTCGTTTGTCTTGTTTCAGCAAATAAATCTCAAGGTCATTCCAGAAAAGCTGGGCAGGAATTTCATTATCGTCGTCGAGCCAAAATAAAACACTTTGGTTGAAAGGTTGAAGGAGTTTGTCTTCAGACTGTGGAGACTAAAGTGTTCGCACACAAAGAGAAAATGCGAAGATGCCAAGTCTCTTTAACAACTCAGCTCTCAAACAAGTATTTCATGAAGTGTGCTGCCACCTGCTGATGAGTAACCTTCAGACTCAAATGTCTATATTCCCCCCCAACATATTTTAGTTCCAAATAGCAGGAAATAAATAACCCCCTTATAAACAGTTTATTTATTGTGTTTAATGCGATGAGATGGAATATTCTAAAACAAAAAGCCCCCCTGTACGTGAAAACATTGTGTTGGCACACTCATTGATCCGATTATGAAGATGAATGCATTATGACTACTTTTCCCCCCTCCAGGGGATCTTTTGTGGGCTCTAGTGTCCCTTTTATGACAGTAGGCTGACAGGAAAGGGGGAAGGAGAGGTGGGAAGACATGCGGCAAACGTCGGTTGGGTCCGGGAATTGAACCCGATTCAAGGCCTCCAAATGTGGGTCGCGTGGGTTGATCATTTCTCTGTCCTTCTGTTTCTCTGAGAACCAGAAGGACAGAGCACTGTTAGCATCAGAGTAATGCTGGTCAGAACTGGAGCAGAAACTGCTAAATGTAACGTAAAGGCTGGTAGAGTCTTAGCGTTTCAAATTACATTGATGGGTTACAGATGGCTTTTACCCTGTGTGGTAAATAACAGGCCGGGTCGTTTTAAAATCCTCTGCAGGGTGTTGTTTGCTAGGGGTCCAAGTTGCTGCTTTCAGATTACGTTTCTATGTAAACTACCAAATAAATAAGTCTTCACTCAAACTCAAATTTGAACAACAGATTTCAATATATCAATACTTTTGTTGCGGGTAGACTTTGTTATGCATAAATTTGGAATTTTAAAAATGAAACAGATCATTCTTCTTCAACTAGTGACATTTTTGTTTTTTTTAAACATATCTCCTATTTGTAGACAAAAACTTTGAGACATCAATTTCCATATTGAAAAATTAGAACATATGCTATTTAATGCAATACCAAGTCAAAACATAAACTTTACAAAGGTCAAAGTAAAATAGACTTAATTAAAACATTCAAGTTTAATTTCAGTTAATTACAGAATGAAACACATATATACAAGAATACATTTCAATTATAAAAACAAGTTTACACTGAAATCTTTGTAATATCTCATGGGGGCAACTTTACATGATCAAGTACACAATCCAATCCTTCCTGTTGGTTCTGCTTATGTCGAACAGCTGCAGCATAGCACTTCATCGTATGGTCCACTGTAACTGGAATGAAGAGAGTTTAAAATGTTAAATATCAGATGATAGTTCTTAATTAGTCCAACAGAATTAAACATCTAACTTTCTCACTTCAGTTAGTTTGGTTCACTAACACAAGGGTAAAAAAACTGGAGAAATGGAAATCATTTAAAGTACAATTTATTGAAATTATCTGAAGACTTTATGATTTGTGAAGATTTATCAGCAACAGTTTAAGAAAATACAGTTAGCTTCTGGTGTTTTATCCCTTTAATGCAAATCAAGCATGAAGCTCAAAATATATTTATTAATGCAACATTGCTTATTTCAGATCTCAAATTAAAGCTAAAATAATTGAGGGAATCAATTAAGTTAAATAGCAAAGATAGAAAAATTTTAATTCAAGGACCAAAGTAAAATGAAAACATTTAAAAACTGCCTTGGGCTAGAAGGGATTTGTCTACCCCTTCTGGCAGGAAATTTAATGATGTATAATATGTAACATTTATCTGCGTCACTCAGTGCCTACTTACAGAAATGCCATCTAGTAAGAGTTTTATTAAACCTTTTTTGAAACTCAGTGTAAAATGTTTCTGGTATACTTACAAAGATTAAAGCTCACTGTGCTAGTTTCTACCATTAACAAACAAATATATATATATAAAAAAAACTATTGCTGATTAATAGTTTTATACAAAGATAAAAACAGCTGGACTGTTGGAGCTCTACAGGAAAGGTCACTGTTACAATCCCATTAAAGACCAGAAAAGTCTGTAGTTGTAATGTCCGGATAATTATAGGAGCATTAAAACTTTTGCAAGACAACGTGTAAGTTCAGACAGGGGAGACGTTAAACTTACTCTATGATGGTGCAGACGGAGCAGCACAGGCTGCAGCAGCTGGAACACTGTCTGGCACAAGAAGCACAAGCCAGTTTGTCACACTGGGAACACAGCGTCCTGGGACCCTGATTTTTATGACAAACACAGCAGCCTGTGGGAGCCGCCGGCACACCTACATAGAAATACACCCATTTAGGCTCAGACATTAAAGACTTGCAAGCACAGGCCAAGCCTGACATCTGCTGGCACAAAGCATTAACTGTTTAACAATGTTTCTGCCAGAAAAAGAAAACAGGTAAGCTCACCCAATCCGTGTTTTGTAGATATATTATTGGTGTAATATATATTTAAACAACTATGCAATTACTTAAAACCAACAGAAATCAAGAAAAAAATAATTCCATCTTGGACTTCAGGTGAAATAGTGGTTTGAATCAAAGTTAAACCCTAAATCTAAAAGCAGTTGTAGATCCTGGCTTTATGAAGGATCTGGTACCTACCAGTCACACCAGCGCAGAGGAATGTAGAAACAACAACAGGTATGGCATTAATTACATTTACCATTAGCATGTTCCTTCAAACCACTGCATGTAAGAAGAGTTCACCTTCCTGCAACCGTGAAGCATTTATGGATCGGAACACAAAGTTCCTTTAAAAGTCAGTAGTGTTTGGATCAAAACTTTTACTGGCTTTGAGTTACTGATTTAAAATAAGTATGGAGACTGTAGAATCTGCTTTGTCCAAATTGTTGTAGGCTAATGTCTAATATGAGGAAGTACTTCAAGCTTGGAGTCAAAAATTGAATGCTTGGGCACAGTTACGAACCAAAACAGCTCTCTGTCGACAGTAGTTAATAAAAACAAATTATACAACAAAATACAGACAACAAACAAAAGTGTAAATGCAGAATCTTTATGCATGTAAAAAGTGCATATATAAAACGATGGTGGGAGTCATGTATTATACTCCGCTTCAAAAAGTTACAAAACCTAAACCATTCTTCCGGTTGCATCCTCTCTGTTTCCGGCTTGTTTTGGTATAACAGGAAACCTAACTATTGTGCAGACAGCATTATAACGGTTATCAGGAAAGTTTCTCTGGCCTATGATCTAGTCATGCATCACGTGTATTGCAGATGAGATGTTGTTCTTCACAATGCTTGTTTAAAGTTAATATTTAAAATCTCTTTGCTGTGCATAATTTTGACCGTGAGACTACTTACCTTGTACAGCATTTGTTCTTGTGAGTTTCCCATCCTGGCCAATAAGTGTCTGTCCTCTCAGGAGTGTCTGACTGCATGCAGCGTGTTGTTCTTTAAACTGTGAATCTGGGCACTTCTCCTCTCCAGTCCATATTTTCCCCACTACAGCTTTTGCACCATTGAAAAGCAGGTTCTTTGTCTTTTCTAAAAGAGGCCGAAAGGGAGGGGGAGAGTAAAATAATCACACAAGAGACTCAATCAGCTGTTTAACAAAAACAAGCGTGAAAACAGCAGCTGCAAATGCAGAGAACCACAAGCAAATGTGCGCAACGAAGCTTACACCGTGGCTAACAGGGAGCAACAGCAATAAGTCGTCCACAACCATTACTTACCGTATATTTCTTGCCTATATTTATTTCCAAACACTCCGTAACTGTTTATCTCCCGCTGCCCGATGTGTATTTTGTACTGGGAAGAGAAGGATTCAGGAAAAGGACAAGTTCGTTTGGGCATTTTAGCTGCTAAATGTGCAAAGTTCCCTGTGTATAGCTACGCTAACACCCCCACACTTGTTTATTGCGGGAAAAATGGCAGGGGTCAGAAAGCAGCCAATCACAAACAGCACGTTATCGTCACGTGACAACAAAACTCCAATCTCAGATTGCTGCTCTTGTACCACGTGATCAACGTTTAAAACCAAAAAAGGACATGATGTTGCATTCCGGGACCGTCGAAAATGTAGTAAGTGATTACACTGGGATTTTTTAGCTTTCAGAATTAGCTTTCAGTTCTTTTGAGAAAACGAATCAAAACAGCCTACAAAAGATTATTTTATTCTATTAAAGGAGCTTAACACTGGACATATTTGGAAACAAGAGCACAACTTAAATTTTGAACATAATATTGTTTTAACATTAGGGGGTCAAAGTCGAGATGAGGAACTTTACTAAAGTAAAGCCAACAACCCACAATTAGCTTAAACATTTCTGAAATAAATAATTGGTGTCAAATACAAATTTGGCATTTGTATTTTAATTCTACCAAATAGTAACTGAAATATATTTAAGGCACTTAAACTTGAACATTTTCTTTTAATTGTATGTAGAAGACCAACAAAAGTAGGCTTAAGTTGTGGCTTAAGTAAGAGGAAAATCATTTGTAGTTTTGAAAATATTTTACCAATAGAGTTATGAAAAATGCAGCATTTGTATTAATCCAGCTATACTCAGATACCCCTAAAATCTAATGCAGCCAATCAAGCAGTCAGAAATCATATTATTAGTAAATATTGTCCACCTGTTTGTAATTTACTTTCAATATTAATACAAATCTACAAAGATGTCAAAGTTTTGTTAGTGACCAAACACTTTTATCATCAGGCACATCAGAAAAAAAAGTTGAAGGGAAGTTCAACGTAGGGTAAGATTATAATTTAATTAGATTATAATTTAGTCTATCAAGCTTTGGAAATCTTATATACATATACATTAGTTCAGATAGAAACTTTGTTGATAGCTTTGAGAATATTCTTGTAAGTTTTATATTGCTGCTCATTGTAGCACCTTCAAAACCGGGTATGTTTGATTGCCTCAGAAAACATCTGATCGACACATCTCATTTGTTGTATACACATGTTTTTTTTTATTGTTTTCAAAGAGAACATTTCTTTGTGGCTAAAACATGCCCCTTTGTGCCAGTCCTTTCTTCCATGAGTTGTATTTTGGTTTAGAACATCTGGATCATGCACTCTCTGGACTTTCCAACACCAACCCACTTGACTGGAATGAGATAGAGAAAGAGATGATCAAAAGGAGCAATGAAAGTCATCACCAAAAGCTGAATGAATTTGTTAATTATGTCTCCTACTAGACAACATTAATTAATGTTAATCTTTGAACTTTCAGTGGAAACTGAAGTTTGAAGATTTATGATTTTCGTGTCAGACATACTAGGGACTCCAATGTGGTTCTCAATGAAACGAATGTAGTTCTGTGCCTTGGTTGGGAGATCATTCCACTTTCTGGCTGCAGATGTGTCTGTCTTCCAACCTGGGAAGGTCTCATATTCTACCTCCACTTTGTGCAAAATGTCCATGTTGGCTGTAATTAAAACAGAGCAGGCATTCTCAATCTTTAGATGAAGTACTGGAAAAGGCAATGTAATAAGTCTTTTCTATTTATTACCTGGGAAATGAGGGATTCTCTTCCCACTAAGTTTATAGGCAACTCCAACTTTAATTTCATCAAGCACATCCAGAATATCAAGTTTTGTCAAAGCAATGCTGTTGGATACAAGGACACAACAAGCTTAATTCGAGGCAGCTTTAGCTCTTGAAACAGTGACTAGGATGGTGTAAGAGTGCAAATGTATTTTTGTGGGACTCACGCAGTAAAGCCATTAATCATATGAGCATATCTGAGAATGACAAGATCCAACCAGCCGCAGCGCCGCTTCCTTCCTGTGGTCACGCCAACTTCATGACCTCTTGTCTGGAGTAACTCTCCAACTGCCTGCAGAGAACAAAAAATAATAGACTAACATAATTCTGACTCTTACAGTAAGCATATCTTTAACCAAGAATCTGGTCCTATATTTATCCATAAGAATATGTGGTGTGAGAAATCTGACAGCTGCACCAGCCAAAATAAACTGTTTACACAATTACAGACTGTATGTCAGACTGAAAATCCCAATGCTGGGCCATATACGAAGGTTTTCAAAAGATAGTTTCATACTCTTACATTTTCTATCACACCATTTCTGTAAGAAATTTAAATGAAAGACTGATGGTGCAATTATTTTGTCTTACTGTATGGAGCTAAGAGTAAAGCAGCTTTAACCACCATTTACCAACCAAAATGCTCTTCAGATTAAGAATGGAAATGATGCAAAAGGAAACAATCTATCAGCTGCTTTGAAACAAGATTATAATTTGTTTTGCTTATTTGTATGTCCAGTTACATTGGAATTAGGTAGCAGTTAGAAAACTGAAGGTAATTCTCCCTTTTGGTGATAACACGAAGATGATGTTGCATTTGAAGAAAGCAATTTGGTCCTAAGCAAAAGAAGTATTTCCCGCTTTTTTTTTAAAGGATTCCAAACATCATAATCTTTCATGCAACTAAATTTTCCCAGACAGCAAATTATTGATGAAACATCAAGGTCTTACATTTAGTTGTTCTGTGGGAAAGGCTCCAATTCCCACTCTGGTGGTGTAGGCCTTGGATACACCAAACACATCGCCAATATTGAGTGGCGGGATGCCGAGTCCAGTGCACACCCCTCCCACGGTGCAGTTTGATGAAGTCACAAAAGGATATGTGCCTAAAAAAATGCAGCATCACTGGTCTTCACTAAAAACATGCTATTTTATGTGTTCAAGATTACTTTGGAATGAAATTTTACCGAAGTCAATATCAAGAAGAGCAGCATTGGCCCCTTCAACTAGAATCTTCTTTGGAGCTCCATGAAGAGCTTCATACATGTAATAGACTCCGTCTCTGACCATTGGGCGCAATCGCTCTGCAAAATCCTTTGTGAAGCAAAACACTTTCATAGTTGAAACAAAAGACTTTTATAGCAATTTTCAAAGCTGGAAGGTTTGAAAGTTGCACAGTACTGTTCATTTGCTTCCTTTAAAAAAACTGTAAATTCCAGATATCGACTGAGATAATCTTGGTGTTTTGCAGTATTAGTACTAATTAATCCTTTAGGCCACCTAATTCCATCTGATTAGGTGGCCAGATGGAGTCCAATAGTAATCTTGGGAAAAACACCAAAAACCAGAAACAAGTAATTGTATTTAGGCATGTTGGTACAGTGGAAGATAAAAATTTAGATCCAATAAACAAAACAAAACGAACAAAAAAATCATGCTCCTCCTGAAGATGTTTTAAACTCGCACAACCAAACACCTTTTGGATTAATGTTTTCCAAGTGCCCACATATAAAATATTAACTTATTCAATGTTAGAAAAAGCTACTTTTACCATGTTTGTGAAATATTGTCCTAATTTCTGATCTAAATATCTGATCCTATGATGGAGGGTGGGGTAGGGAATGAGAGACATATATTTTAGGCAAAAAAAACCCCTGTGCATATTATTGTGTAAATGCATAAACTCATTAGTGGCTATCCTTATTTCATGTCATGACCTCTTGGAATTATTTCCATTTTTTTCATATTAAAACTATATAAATCAATGTATTTGTGAGGAGTCTAATGTAATTAACCAATACAAAGTGAGCCATAATCCTCAAATGAAGGGAAAAGGATCTATGTTTGTGCTGCATTTTTATTTGGAGGAACAGAATAAAGGAACTGAGTATGCAATGATGTATTGTTTTGTATTTGTCTGTCTCATAAAGACCTAGTGAAATACATTGAATAACTGGTAAAAGGGATGAATTTGCATATCCCCGTTGCCACATAAAACATAGTAAACTGTGAAAAAGCTCAAAGGCTATGAAAGATTATGAATACTTTTGCACGGCTAACAAAATCCCAAACCAACCTTTAGTTTTTTTAGTTGGTCATCAGCATCAACTGTCAAGGAGGGATACATGGACTGATAATGATGCACAAGATTCTTAAATCTGAAAAGAATTTTCAAAGTATTATAATCCATGTACATAAAAGACTTTGACATGTTGGACTATTTTTCCTTTGTTGTTACCTGGTGGAGAAGTCATTGAAGTCGCCCAACAGGTCACATACACGCAGCCCAATACGAGAAGCTTTGCTGGAATATGCTGGACCAATGCCCTTCTTTGTTGTTCCAATGCTGTCATAAAAAATAAGACACAGAATTAATGAAGATTAGAACAGATTAGTAACATATCCAATTCTGATCTTCCTTGTATTCCTTACTTCTTTCCTTCCTGTGCTTGTCGTTCTGTCTCCTGTAAGCCATCAACAACTTGGTGGAAGTCAAAGACTGAGGGGAAAGATAAGATTTAATTCTGTTAAACACACAATTATTGCTACAGATAGTTATCAGAAGGAAATGTGCCTACCAAGGTGAGCTCTATCTGAAACTATCAGTCTCTTCTCCCAGCCTTTCAGACCTGGTCATGGATTAAAAATCACATCTACATGAGAACACAAAACCATACTTCAGACTTTTTTTTTTTTTAAGTATTTTTCAACAAAATACCTTTCTTCTCATTTTTATCTCCCTCTTCAAACAGTCCAGGTAGATGTATGACCACTCCATTACCTAAAGGAATCAAAGGAAATGACTCAGTAAAGCTGAGAAGGGTGCGGTTCCTGAAAAGACATGAGTAAAGCCTTGTTACCGATGAGTGAAATGCCTTTGGTATTTATGATTCCACTGGGGAGAAGGTGGAAATCATACTCTTTGCCGTCCACTACCACCGTGTGTCCTGCATTGTTGCCTCCCTGTAACAGTAGTGGTAAATGTATTGCACCTTGCAAATATATTCAAACTTCATGAATTCTTCCACATTTTGTCATGCTATAACCAAAAACTTCACTCTATTTTGTTGGGGTGTTATCTGATAGGTCAACACAATGTAGTGAATGACTGTAAAGTGTACAGTGGAAGTCTTTACAGACAAAAATGTAAATGTTTGTAATCAGCCTGTGCTGTCCCTAAAATTAAATCTAGTCCAAACAATTCCCTTGCACCTAATTACTAATAAGCACATCAGTGTGTGATTTAATCTCAGTATGAATCCAGCTGTTCTATGAGAACAGAGAGAAGCGAAGAAGCATCATGAAGATGAAGGAACCTACCAGACAGGTCAGAGGTAAAGTTGTGGGAAAGTTTAAAACTTAATTGGAATATAATGCAATGTATGAAAGTTTGGAAATTTCTCAGAGTACTGTTCACATGAAAGCTGTTGGTATCTATGTACGAGTGTGGCACAACTGAAAATCTACCAAGAATATTCACCTTAACTATTTGCTGGGAAAAGAGAAAATTAATCCAATGAGCAGCCAAGAGAGCCATGCTATCTCTGGATTAGCTGCCAAGATTAATTGCTCTGGTGGAGGAATATATTTAACCATTTTCTTCCATCATAATTGTACACTCCTTTTGGGATATCTAATTATAGCCATAAGAAGTCATCTCTGCAGTTTTCCATTGTCCCTACTGAAGACAAACATGGGGAAGAAAGTCCTCTGGTTAGATTGTGTGGAAATTGAACTTAAGAAATACATGCAAAACAAACTAAAACTGGACATTATTCTCAGCACAAAATCTCTACTGTGAAACATGATGGTGACAGGATCAAGGGACAGGGACGCTAATCATAGTTAGAATGGATGAAGCTTTATACAGGGCATTCCTAGAAAATGTTACAAAATATTTGAGACTGGGGCAGCATTTTGGCTTTAAACTGAATAAGGACATCAGAGATACAAGCAAAGCTTCCACGAAATGGCTTAGATCAAAACACTTATATTGGAATGGCTCAATCAAAGTCCAGACCTAAATTCATCTGAGAATCTGTGAAGAAATTTAGATAATTGTTGTCCACAGTAGGGCTACACAGTGGCGCAGTTGGTAGAGCTTTTGCCTTGCAGCAGGATGGTCCTGGGTTCGATTCCTGGCCCGGGGTCTTTCTGCATGGAGTTTGCATGTTTTCCCTGTACATGCGTGGGTTCTCTCCGGGTTCTGCGGCTTCCTCCCACAGTCCAAAAATATGACTGTCAGGTTAATTGGTCTCTCTAAATTCTGCCTAGGTGTGAGTGTGTGTGTGTGAATGGTTGTGCGTCTTGTATGTCTCTGTGTTGCCCTACGACAGACTGACGACCTGTCCAGGGTGAACCCCGCCTCTCGCCCAGAACGTAGCTGGAGATAGGCACCAGCAACCCTCCCGATCCCATTGGGGACAAGGGTGAACAGAAAATGGATGGATGGATGTTGTCCACAGTAATTATGGAATTATGAATGTAATAGAATAGTAAGTAATTATAAACCATCTTTTGTTGGTCTATCAGGTAAATACTCATAAAATATCCTCATTGATGTTGGTGTTTGTGACATGAAGAAATGTGAAAAGATTCATTGGGCGTCAATACATAATACTAAATTGTTACATCAGAATACTTAGTAGCAATGACAAGTCTCATATTTGGGAAACATGGTGACATTTTGTAACGACCAAGCTTTTCCATAACCCAATTTAACAGGCTTGGTGCTCTGCTCTTTCCCCCCACTAGACTGGCCTTCTCACATATCAAACCAGCCAGAGAATGTGACCTCTCCAGCCCAGAGGGTGGGGCTCTAAAGCCTTCAGAACACAGGGTACCAGTTCCTGACAGTGGAGAAAGCACAACACCCCAAGTGCTGAAAGGGCTGAGTGTAAGGTTGACCTCTAGAGTGTTGTGTGTCAATGTACTTGGACAACAAACCTGTCCGAGGTTACTTTTCCTAACTATTTGACATGAGACTTTTTGTTGCATTTAATGACATTTGGCACACTTGCCACAAATTATTGTTAAATCAGTTAATGACCAATAATAAAAACTTGCTGAAACACAATTGTGTGTGCAGAAAGCACAACTGATTTTCAAGTGTTTTTCAGTCTGAAAGTCAGTGCCCGCTTTTATTCTAAGATCTGCAAACCCTCTTTCAAAAAATGGCACGTCACTGAAACAACTACAGCCTATAAGAAATCCCAAATTCTGATATTTACCTGGCATCGGCATATAATGTCAGCTTCGGTGGCCAAAAGGTCGACAACTTTCCCTTTTCCTTCGTCCCCCCACTGCGCACCGAGAACCACCGTCACCTGGTTCCCCGCGTCGTTGCGGGCTCGCTTCTGTCCAGCCGCTGACGGCTGGTTCTGGGTTTTCTGCTCCTTTGACGACCAGTTGAGCGACATAACGACGGCTGCTTTAGTCTTTCAGTCTCAAGAAGACTAAGCTGTCTCCAGGAGAGGCATTGCCATATCTGTAACTTCAGAAGGGGTGATGTCAGAAGCAGACGCACAGAGATACGTTGCTCTCCAAGTGGTTTCCACCTCTGCTCAAAAGCTTTGACACAGAGGGAAGCATGATGGAATATTCATACATTTACCAGCATGACAGGCAAATATGCTTACGCTGTAATATATTTTCACACTGAAAATGCAGAAAAAATATATATTTGAGTGTATTGATAAGGACAAAAAATATATATGTTTTTAGTCGCTATAAATTTGAATAATTACATCAGTGGTATTTTGCTAAAATAAACTTAATATCAGACATTTTTATGTTGGTTTTACATTTTGAAAACTAAATATTCATAAAAGTAGCCTACTATTTTTAATTCGCAAATTGATTCCTCTTATACCTTGTTTATGAGCTGAAACATTCAAAGTGTGGCAAAAGTGGAAACCCGAGTGCTGTTTCAGGATAGCGGATAAGAATATCCTGGCTGTGTCTGGACTCGGTTTTACAAAAGCAGCAACACATAAGTTACCACGGCGATTTATCGCAGCTAGCCTGCGCCATACCAGGTTAACAGTCAGGTTTAGTTAAGCCTGGTGTCATCTGCTCAGTCAGTGGTCACGCACGCCGATCAGAAACCAATGGGTTTCGTCAGTGATGTAATTTTATCTGTCTGTTTTAGTCTTTTTATCATCCAGTATTAAAATACCACTGACTCATTGTCAAGTATTAAATTGCTGACAGAGAAGCAAAGGTTTTGTAATCAAGTCAGGCCTAATAATTCCTCCCTGAATGAAGAATGATACTTTACTGATGATTTGTAAACTTAATAGCATTAAATCTCAACTTAAAAAAGTAAAAATAAAATAAAATAAAATAAAATAAAAAGTAAAATAACTTTACTTTTGTAATTAAAATGCAAAGTTTGAGTACCACAAAATTTGAAGCATATACTTATTTAGGTTATAACAAAAATACCTTGTGCCTCTATCAAGGAAGCTGCTCATAATAAAAATATATTTAATAAGCTCCCTTACAATCTATCCTGTCTTTTGATTGCCGATAAGCTGCATTTGCGCTAACAGCTAAACGGGAAGCGGTGGCTTCAAAATAAAAACATCACAACTCAAACAGGAAATCAGCCATGGTTAAAATTAATTAAGCCTAAATCATTGGTACAAGTCATCTGTACATTATACTCGGCTGTAAAATTTTCTATTTAATCTTGACCTGTTGTCATGTTTGTTCTGTATAAACAAGATATGTAGCAAAAAAGAGTGACATTGATTAATTATCAAAGTTATGATAAAGGTTATGAAGTGATGCGCAGATATTTTTCCATGGAGAATTAGTGGTTCCATAAATCAAGGCATGGTCATGGATCACAACAGTATCATATCAGCCCACCACCACTATCATACTTGATCCTCTGCATGATGTTCTTTTTTTCTGTAATGCTGTCAGTTTTTCCACCAGATTTCACAGGACACCTTCCAAAAAGTCAACCTTTCATCTTTTCAACTGATAAGTTTTTCAAAAGTTTTGGGGGATATATATATATTTTTTTGTAATATGTTAGACAAGCCTTTGTGTTCTTAATTCAGAACCAGTTCTGACCTTGAAAATTTGCTATGGATATAATATTGCCCAGAACAATGGCCTTAACTGAAGCAATAAGCCCTGCAGTGCTTTAGATGGTCTTATAGTTTTTTTGTGACCTCCTGATTCACTCATTGAGACACTCGAGCTGTATATTGGACAGTCTGTGCAACATATATCTTTCATTTTCCATGATTATATTGTGTTTAATAACTTTGAATTCTTTGTTTTGTTTTGGGACTGCACAATGAAATATTGATTCCTGGGAGTGAATCCCAGGATGGTGTCTTTCTGATTGGAATTTTGAGGTTTTCTCTTCATGTAGGAATTCTCTCCAGGGAATCCCGCTTGCTCCTAAAACATAACTGTCATGTTAATTGGTATGCATATTGCTCTTTGGACTAAGTGTGCTAATGCATTGCTGTGGCCCTGTGAGCAATGGAAATAGGCACCAGCACTATTTCCATTGCTGGTGCTCTTTGCATTGAAGAGTGCATGTCAACAGATAGATGTTCAAAAAGAAAGAACGTACAAAACTGTAAAGTTGTTTGACGTGAGATCATGTTATAAGATGAACTTTTTTGGAGAAGTTTTACCCGTTTTCATCAACTGTCAATAAATGTGGCCAGCAATGTAGATCATGGCAAATTTTTATTGTTATGAAGCACCCAGCAAAAAACAAAACAGAAAGGGCTGGGGGAAAACACTTCGAGAAAAAAAACAATACAGTAAATTTTATTAAAATATACTCAACATTAAAAGTTACATTTATTTATTTTAGAGATTGCTAGAATATATAAAGAAATTGAGACAAAGGCTGATTTTTTTTTTGTTTTGATAAATTAGACATCTTGCACCAACAATATCTTCTCAATGGGTGCTGCAGGGTAACCACAATTCATAGCAAAACAAATTTCACTAATGATTACAAAATATACAAACATATAAAGCACATTCATATTTATATATCTTAGAACTGCTCTGCATTCATATAAACAACAAACTCTAATTTACATAAAGTGACACTTTAACACCCATGCTGTGAAAAATCAGACCTGGATGTTTTACTTCTTGGTCAAGGGGAGATTCTGTAGACGACTGATGACAACTTCAACATCTTCAGAGTTCTTGCAGTAAATATTCTCATTTTAGATCATTAAAAATCTTTTCCAGCATGAAATTAATATTTTCTTTTTCCTCTCGATTTCCTTTTTCTGGAATCACCTGTAGGGAAACAAATATTGAAATGAATACAGGGGAGATACATTTTTCCAGAAATACTTTAATATATAAATGTACAGATTAAAATGCATCTAAATAAAAAATACACATTTAAATGTTTAAGTGATGAAACATTTGAATGCATTTACATTAGTTTTCATTGAGTTAAAAGGACAGAGCCAAGTTTACAGAGAGCGTATGGAGACTGTTGGTAGACAGTCCCACTTGTAGTTCCAGAGAATGGACAGGTAAATATGGACATAAGGACACAAGTGAGATTTCATGGGGAAAGTCAACAATGACACCACAGCGACTTTCACACTGCAAGACCGACCGAGATCAGAACTGGATTAATTGCTGCGCATGGTAGTGCGGCGGCAGGTTTTTACTTCCACCAGCTTTGATTGGCATTAGAATCAGCTCAAGGAAAGATTTCAGCATGACCAAACACTGAGTCTGAAGAGTGTTAAGAGAGAGCAAGCATTAAGAAGGGTCAGACGACAGACAGATGAAAAATATCCTGATTCCAGTTAGACCGACAGATGACGCGTTACTGGCACAGAGCTCTGACGATGATTGAGTTCGTTAGAATAATCCTGATTACAGTCTGGGACCGGGTCGAGTTGACCTACCTCACTGCAACACACAGCCTGATTTATGTTTAGTGTGTCGTTTCCCACTTTTCCCACTGTTACCTTGTGTTTCAGAGAGTCAAACGGAAAACAGAAGATTCAAAACAAACTGACCAGAGAGTTAAATTCATTCAGTATTTAATATTTGCATTTGTACTGTTCCGCAAAAACGGATGAGTTCATGCAAAACTGCTCATATAAATTCACCAAGAGATACAACATAAAAAGTAAACTGTAAAAAGCAACAGAAAGGATGCCCTCCCTTTTAAGAAACATTGAGAAGCTAGCTTTCAAAGTGTGATCTTTATTGTAATGAATGAATAGGTTACCTTGACTACTTCTTTTTTTGCTTCGCTTAAAGAGCTTCAGCTGTTTCTTTGGTTCAGGTGCAACAGAGGTGGACACTTCCTCAGAGACCGACGGCACATCTTCTGGTTCCTGCCCATCTGGGATGTCGCACCCGCTGATGCCCTCATCGAGTGCAACTACACTCGTTTCAGGTTCCGAGAGTTTCTTACTCCAAACTTCATCCTCCCCGCATGTCCTCACAGTTACATAATCCTTGTCTTCACCTTCATCTTGTCCCCTAGCTTTTGGTAAATGGCTTGTTTTGTGATCTCCTTTGGGAAGTTCACCACATTTCCCATTAGTGTCTGTGACAGATGAACCTTCTTGGTTATCGAGGCTTTTGCTAATGCCCGACTCATCTGAGACTTCATGCACCAGGCTCAATGCGCTGTCCAGCACGACCTCAAGCAGGTCTGAATCCGACAGGGATGATGGACTGAGGACGCTAGTCTCTGTTGAATCTAAAGAAAAGCTGTTTGTATGCAGACCTGGTTGAACCTCAGCCTCAGGTGGTGGTGCTGTGTCCAGCACAGAGGCAGTGGGTTTCTCTTGGCCTTTATCGTCCTGTAGCGATGCCGGCCTTTCCAGAGGAGTATGCATCATCGTGGATGGCTGTCCAGGGGTTGGATTGGGAGGCACTGCTGTCCCATCTTGGGCTGCACTCAGCGGTGGAGCTTGTGCAGCGTCTTCTGACGGGCTGATTAAGCCGTTCACTTCGCCTTCGAGGCGCTGGTGATCCTCTGAGTGAGGTTTGGAGGGAGTGGAGGGGGCGGCTCCTTCGTCTGCAGACTTCACACTTGAACCTGAAGGAGAGATGCAGGTTGTACTGATGGAGATACACAGTGCTGGTCAGAAGTTTGCATCCATGAAGCGCGAGTTTCAATAGGTTTTTAACTTTTGATGACAGATTTGAAAAAAAAAAAAATCTTTCAGGGAAGGAATTACTAAAAACTACCCCACCGATAATTTTTAAAGGAAGACCGTATAATGTCAGGATTAGAGAAAAGCCAAAATATAATAACAGAGGCAAAATTATAAAGACAGATAAAATCTATGTTTGGGGCTTTACTAATATTTTCATAACCATTCCTAATCACCTTTAAGCATATTAATGATCAATCATCAGAATTGACAGAGCTTATTTGGTTTTTTAACATGAATGTTACTTTTAGACACAGCATACCTTTTCTTGTAAATTTTTTGAAGCGGTTTGCTGTATAACCATTTCAAATAAAGATTGGTTCAAAAATTTCCTCAAAAGCCAGAAAGAAAAGACAGCTATGTCAACGAGAGCATGTAAACTCCTGAGCAGAACATATTAGCTGAATTACTGTCCTTCACTGGTGAATCACAATAAGAAAAAACACAGCAGGCATGACAAAGAGCTCATCAAGCAAAGAAACTCTATAGTAGCTTCGCAAAGCAGTTGCAACAACACTAGCTTAGCTAAATGCAGGAGAGAGCAGGGCAGAGAAGCGCATATAATTTTAGAAGACAGGTTGGTGGTTTGCGGTTAATGCATTCAGGGATGGAGCAAGGAGCTGAGGATGGAGACCACCATCTCTTGTCCTTACCAGGTGGGCAGGTATCTCTACGCATTTCACTAGAGGAGAGGCTTTCCGAATCGCACCTTGGCCGGGTCTTTCTCAGGCTGAAACCTTTCCTGATGTCTGCCAAGAGGTGGTCGATGATGCAGCCATCGTTTTGTGGCATAATGCCTTTCTTTACTGCAACAAATAAAGTCATTAAAACAATGAAAATATTAGAAACAATTGGGTACAACTTCTGGAGAGAAATATAGGATTACTGCCCGTAGGACAGATTTACTTTGTAGCACTGGTGTTGCATAGAACATAAACATGCATTCTTGTAGTTATTTGGACATCAGATGTATAAGGAACCACTCGCTGAGGAAATATTTACTGTATGCCCTTTATGTTGAATTTCTGGGAAGATTTCAAAGCACCATGGCAGAAACTCAAAACTACATTCACCAAGGATTTGGGTTGCACAGTAAGTGGGCTCATGGTGCTCATTACCTCTTTGATAAATGCAAAGGGGAAAATGGGAAAGGTTTAGGCAATTTTCTCATTCCAATCAATCAAAAGCAAGTTTGTTGAAGAAATTCTTTTTGTTGAGAACTCAGCTTGCCTTTGAATAAAGAGCAGTCAACCTTCTTGTCAGGAAAACTAAATTAATGTCATAAAATGGCCAGGAGCTCAATTTAGCCAAAAAGTTATGATGTGCAGCAACTAAATGGTGAATTAAAAGGCCCAATGCTGCAAAGCTGACCTGTCAGTTACTACACAGGGATGTGTAAACTGATGAGAAACAGTGATTTTCATTTGTGTTTGTTCGTCAAACTAAAAGTAACAAAATCATAAAAGCTGAAGTAGGTGGCTGAAAACTATTATTTTGCCTTGGAAATGTTCTCCAACTTGATAAAAAAAAAAAAAAAAAAAAAAAAAAAAAAAAAAAATCAATATTTTTGAAGTCAGAACTTAAGATTTGCAGAGCAAAACTTACTTATTTTTCCATTCTCTCCCTTCCGTCTCTTGGATTCTTCTTCTGCCAGCTGCTTCTTTCTCTTCTCAGCCTTGGCAGCTTGTTCTTTCCTCATTTTGTTCTCCTTTCACCATGAAACAAAGAGTGTCACCATCACTGACGAGCACCAAATAAACACCGTAATTTGTCTTTGAATCATTTAGACGGAATCAATAAAGCCTTCATTCAACTGATACATATATTCCTAACTGAACTCCCACACATGCAAGTCAGCCTCAGCTGTGGAGTGCCATACAGACTCCACACACAAAAAAAGCAGTTTTAAAGTAAATCTGATATTATTTGAGATAATTAGCATTGAATTATTTTCCCCTCACCTTTAGTGCCTTGATAAAAAGTTCTCTGAAAGTTCTGATGGTTCCGAAGAGCTCCTCGAGCGACAGCTGACTCGCATCTTCACACAGGTAGATAGCCAGGTCATTCTTCTTCTTCTCGAGCTCTGTGAATCTTTCATTTAAACTTTGGCACGCCTTTAGGTTTTCCTGCAGCAAAAAGCAAGGCCACCTCTTAGGATGTGATCCAACTGCAGGGAAAGAAAACATAAGAGACGCAACCAGTTTTTCCTTCAGAGTGACCTCTTACCTCAAGGATTTTTGCGTATTGCTCTTTCACCTCATCCACAGAGTTTGACACTTTCTTGGCAGAGTCATTGAGCTGTTTGAGCAAAGCACCAGTTTCTGACTGCATGGACTCCAAATTGGCCCTAGGAAGAAGCCAGAAATCCCTTTGTTACATATCTCTAACAGACCTGAGAATCAAGAGTAAATCGACATAAAAACGTCTGTACAATAGAGCCACAAAAAGCTATAAATATTGAAGTTAAAAAATACATTCTACGTTGTGTTTCCAATTTTTATCCCAAGGCAGATAAACCAGTTTTTAAACAAACAAAAAAAACACACACTTCTAAAACAGGAAGTAAGTACTATATATAGATGAGCCATTTAGGTTTGCAATGTCTGATAGACTACTTCTTAATTATGACAGATCACTGTCATAGTTAAACAATTAGGAATTTCAAAAAAACATTTATCAAATTGATGTGTGACCAATCAATTTCAAGACAGAAAAAAAAGATTGAGTGAGCACTTATTCTGTGGGCGCTGTCACTATTAAACATCTTTAAATCTACAAATGGTGATAATCAGTAATCACTCTCACCAAATTATCCCTCTACATGTTAAGCCACAATAGTTAGCTTTAGCTTAAACAAATTCTGCTCATTGTCTGAGCCACTTTGCATCTTAAATACTGGATTGACTTGTAAGGGTAAGAAGAATTTCAATGGCAAACAAAAAATAAAGTCACAGCACCATATAGTGCCCTGGATTGGCAACTACAGCAGAAACAGTGCATAACAAACATGGAACCTTTCCCCAATCAACATCCAAAGGTACTGAGTTTCCAGACAGCAGTTTTATGTATGTAAAAAAGGCTTACATTTCTCCACTGAGCTTTATGATGTTTAAGCCCCTGATCTCATCTTCTTCCTCCACACAAGATAAATGGCCTCAAAATTTAATTTCAAGAATTAAAAGTCAAGCTGAGGACTTCAACTGTGTCACAATGTGTCTTCTGTAACCACTGTATTATACACTGCTGCCCAGGATCAGTCATCTGCAGTCCTCAGCTGTGGTCTCAACTATTTTGTTCCCAATTTTTATTCATAATCAAAATGAATATAACTACAAGTACCAAAAGAAAACGTCATGATAATGAGCAAATATCTCTGTACCCTGCTGCTTTCTGACATATCTCTATGTCATCTGGCAGAGCCAGTAGCTCCTGGTGGTTCGCCTCTGCTTCCTTTGGAAAACAAGACACAAAGTGAGTAATTAAACATGTTCATGACTGATTGAGAGGGAAATAAGTCTGGACAGCTGTTAGCCTGTCTGTATACCTCCAGGATGTGATGAAGCAGCGTGATACGGCTCTTATTGGCCTTCGTCTCCGTTAACTTGAGCAGAGAGCTGATCTTAAACCCCTCAGCATTTCCCGTGTGACTTCCCTGAAAGTAGATTGGCAATTAAAAATGCACTACATGACTAAATATCACCTCAAGTAAATGCATAAGAGTGTAGTGGGTTGTTACATAGTTGAGAAAATTTCCAACATCGAGGATGAGCCTGCAGAAACTGGGTAGCAATGTGCTCATCTGGAGAGCTGAGAAAAAAAAAAAGGAAAAAAAAAGTGATACAGTTGAAGCATTTAAGGTCCATTTCAACTGACGTGCACCGCCAGTGTACCTACACTGGCAGGCCTCCTCCACAAGCTTCACTTTAGGCCTGAGCATCTCCAGCAGTGATGCCGTCTCCTCACACAGCAACATGCATTCAATTCTGAGCTGATAACTGAGGACATGGATAGAAACATTTTTAAAGTAGAGGTGAATCACAATCATTGAAATGACCAAAACATTCATCTATTTCAGAAGCTGAATTTAAACAGTGAAACTCCTGTACAGCAGTATATTAATTCTATCTTGCAGTTGATGAAAACAATAAATTTTGTCTCTGACAATTTGATGACATAAGTACAATAAAAAAAAAAAAAAAAAAAAAAAATTATGAGATATGGTGTACAGCCGGGGTGTGCAAAGAGTTTTCTGGGGGCCATTTGCCATCTCTGAACTTATTGTTTTGCAGCCCTGTACTGCAATTCAAGAATGATTAAAATTTCACCCACCAACACAGAAGGAGATTTTATTTTTGACTAGGGCAAAATTGTAGATAAATTAAAATATTATAAAAGAGAAAGTATTTTTGCCTTTCCCATAATTTCAAAGGAAGCAAGGCCACAGCTATGCAGCAAGTCTTATTGCTATTTATATGATAATCTCCTACAAAAAAAAAAAAAAAAAAAAAAAAAAAAAAAACACTTAAAGAGCAGTGTAAAAAGTAGTTCCATATTGGCGACAAAGAAGGAAAAAAATATTACAAAAATTATTGTTTATTTATTTTTTGGGTTTGAGTTTCCATTAGCTTTGAGCCACAAGCATAAAAAAAAAAAAAAAAAAAACCACTTGAAATATTTGTACATGCAAGATATACTGCCAGATTCACTTTTTTAAACAATTGCTGAATTAAAACCTTTCAACGACATTAAGATGTGCACATATAGCATCTTATAGAACGTTTGAAATAGGGCTGAGGCAAACTAAGAATATGCAATAAAGCTAGAAATAAAGCTGAAATTTACCATGGTATATTAAGTAGAGAGGTGTAAAAGCGATCAACATTCGCCAGCTTGTCTTTTTCTCCTTGGAAGGACTTCAAATTCTCAATCTACGCCAAAAATACATAAGCAATAAAACTTCAAAAATAGGTAATGAGTTAGCAGACAGGTGTGCCAAGACTATTTGAGTAAAGATTGCAGCAAACCTCATGCTTCTCTGGTAGGAGCTTCATAAGCTGTTTTAGCACCTCTACATCAAACCTGCTTCGGTCTCCGTTCTGGATCATGGCTACAAATTCCTCATTTGTGCTGAGCATAAAAAACAAACAAACAAGTAAGACACTTATAGAAATATAGCATGATGCATAATAGGTTTTTAAGACGATGGAGAGTAAAATCTCACCATTTAAACTGCTTCAGGAATATGTTCATATTCAAGTTTTTCTTTGGATCAATGAATGTTATCTATAGGACGCATAGAAGAAACAAAGATCAATGTGTTTTTAATCAATGCTGACAAACACACGTGTTTTGTCTGAAATAATGTTTCTGAAGTGTTCACCTCTTTGGGCTCCTTCTTCACAGGAGCAGCTGCTCCCTTGTCTTTGGGCTCGATGACTGGCAGACAGAAGAGCTCCTCGATGCTGCCGTAGTCTGGCTCATGAGGAGGCGGTTCTTTCTGAACTGACGCCCACATGGACTGACCATCTGCACTCATGGAGGGGAAAAAAAAGAAAGGGAGCCTGATTCAGGATCATTAGGATTAATGATGTATTTAAACATTGGTATACAACATTATACCAATTGGTAAGCAAAAATACCAATTTTTACAGCATTTGTAAGGTGAAATGCAGGCCTTCTGTAAATTAAACAATGATTAAAGAAGAAATTATTTTGACGAATCTTTCACTGATATCAGTGTGGGGTGGCATTCAGTTTCTATGTACCACAAATCTGGAACAAACTTTCAGAAAACTACAAAGATGCTGAAATGCCTTTAAATCAAGTCTAATAACCCACCTGTTTCTTTTACAAAATGTAATATTTACTGCTTGTTTCATAATTTGTTACAGTATTATGTTTTTAATGGTACAAAGCATTTTGAACAACCTTGTTGCTGAAATGTGCTATACAAATACACTTGACTAAAGAACAGATACAAAAGTCTGTATCTTCAATAGAATTTCCAATAACTTTAGTCACACAAACTTCTTATGACGCCTTTTTGGAAACTATCAGAATTTTCATCTGTGAAAACATTGAAGTCTGGAATAAAGTTTGTGTTTCCATTATGTTGCACTGCAAAACAATCATAAAAGTACAAAGACAAATGCATGTGAAATGCATTTTCCCTGGGGAGGAAAAGCCAGAGGGAAGAAACTCCCGAACCAAAGAGTTTGGAAGTTTACAAAATAAGGAATTCAAATTGTTTTGGTGATTTCCCTGAAGTTCTGGGCATGATGGAACAAGTCAAAGATACACTGATTAGCCCTCACCTTATGCCCCCTGCATAGTAGAGTATAATCTCTTTTACTGATGTCAATACAGTCCTGACCAGTTGAGGCAGAGACTCCGTTAGACCTCTGATGATGTCCTGTGGCAGCAGAGGTCTGAAGTCCATTGCACTGGGAAGTGGGGTCTCGTTGAATCCAACCCGTTCGTCCACCACATTCCATAGATCCTTTAAAGCAGGGGTCCCCAAAGTGGGTCCTCGAGGGCCGGCATCCTGCATGTTTCAGTTCTCTCCCTGGTGGCACCAACAACCTTTTCAGCATGTCAATGTTCTTCTTAGGCCTTCTAATGAGCCATCATTTGATCCGGGTGCGTTAAACCAGGGAGAGAACTAAAACATGCAGGATGCCGGCCCTCGAGGACCCACTTCGGGGACCCCTGCTTTAAAGGATTGAAATGTGGGGAATTTAGAGGCCTCATCAAAAATTAAAGTTGTGCTGCTTCTCAAACCACCCAGGCAACATTTTTTTGCCTTTCGGCAGTGGCATTAAAGTAAAAGAGACAGCGAATACTTAGCAAATACTTAGCGAATAATTAGCAAATACTTTTAGCCGAACAGGGGTGTCAGCAGCAACCCTTAGGTTGTTGGATAGTATCAAAGGAAAGCCCTTTGAAGGAAGCCCCTAAGCTTGCAAATGCCATATAAACAGCAGGCTAAAATAAACAAGTCTTGCAGTTCCATTGCATTTAGAAGGAGTTTATTTTTGAAAATGTTCACACTGACATTAAACACCAGAGTCCAAGTTGATCTTAAGATATACGAGAATGCAATGACGACTTGCCTGCGACAGAGCGAAGTTTCTGCCAGTTGAGCTTCTTCATCTTCAGAGTGGGACATCTGCCTGGCTTTGATGAGGTACTGGAGCCCAGGATCTGGCTACTCTGAGGTACAATCATCCCCGGCGGAGGTGGTGGAGGAGGAGGCATCCCAGGTAAAGGAGGAGGAGGAGGAGGTGCACCACCCATTCCTGGTAATGGTGGTGGAGGGGGAGGCATCCCCGGACCACATGGTAGTGGTGGGGGTGGTGGAGGCATTCCAGGCAGTGGAGGGGGTGGCGGTGGAGGAGGTCCCCCCAGCCCTCCAGGTAGCGGTGGTGGAGGAGGTGGAGGTGGTGGTGGAGGAGGTGGGGGCGGGGGAGCAGAGGCACACAGAGGCTTCTGAGTGGATGCTGTGTTGGTGTCCTGTTTGTCTCCATCCTCCTGATCCAGACCGGTCTGCACAGCCTTGTCCACCTTCAGCACAAGCCCGTCAACTTCATGATGGCCTTCGCAGCTCCTCCCCTTGAAGAACATCAGCCGCTGCATGATCTTCTCACAGGACTCCATCTGGGCTGGAGCACAAACGCACACAGCAATGAACACCACTTAAAAGCATTTCTCACGTAATATCAAAGCTTTCAGCCTCTCTTTAATGATGCGATTAAATCAGTCTTCCTGGGTAAACGCTCGCCTTCGCACGTTAATCATGCTATTAGCCTCTCTTGAGTGTTGTCTTTAGTGAATGCGTTGCTGTTGGAGTGCTGACTCACAGTCCTGAGCGAGGAGTATGGCTCTGTTGGTGATGGACTCCAGAGCCAGCCAGATATCGGTTCGGCTCGGCCCGAGCAAAAGAGCGGACTGTAGGATGGAGAGCAGCTGGAGGGAGGCTGGAGAGCTGCTCACCTGCACACATATACGAGTTAGGCATGAAAAAAAAAATCCTCACAGATAAAATCTGAAACCTGTGACTTTGCAGCCACTTCATTGTGGTTCTTAATGATAAAGGAATGCAGAAAGTTGTTTTTTTTTTGCTGGTTTAAGTTCTTTTGTATGTGCCCCCACCCCATATTTGCATTAGCATTCTAAAAACAAGGCAACAGCAACTGCCTCGTTATGTTATTTACAGTCAAATTATGTGCTTTATTCTTTTTCAAGTGAACTATGCCTTCATTTTATTACTCTAAATATGGAAAGGACACAATTGCTCTTGTTCCATTAATCCAAGTGTTTTTGTTCCCATTGCAAAAGGTTATATTTTGTTTGAAAATATGACATCTCCATAATGAATATTTTGATGTAATCATGACAGATTATTTCCTAGGAAAAGAATTTTTTTCTTTAAGTTTTTTTTAAAAAAAAGGAAAAAATATAGATATTTTGTTCCCAAATCAGTTTTTTCTTTTCACATCTTCATGTTTTCTGTCTGCCGTTCTGCACTAATTAGAAACCTCAATGAAGTTTGTCCTTCGAGCTGCAATGTTTCCAAGAATAAGAGTTCAATATTTGATTAATAATTGTGTTTACAAGAGGTACTTTAATACATCATCTCAGCTACTTGTATGTGTCAAAGACCAACAGTTGTCTGGTAAAAACACAAACAAGGACCCACTGGTTCAAAACATGGAGGTACAGAAGAATTTTTGAACCATACAAACTTCATACCTGGTACTGTCCAGTTAAAAATTTGTTTTGATGTGTGGGTGTTTAAAAAAAAAAAGAAAAAAGGTGGCCGGAGGTTTATCGCCCCCTTGTCTACATTGCCCTGAAACCGAAGCCTGCATTTATTCACTTTCTACTTAATTGGATAATGCCAACTGTTTGTTGGACTCACCTTGTTGAAGAGTGCGGTGAACACCTCTTGGTGATTACTCATATCAATGCCTCCGTACACTCGCAGCAGCTCCTCCTCATCTTCAGCCATTGCCTCCTCGAAAGCTTCACATTGAATAATCAAGTCTTCGTCCTCTTGATCTCTGAAAACCAAGTATTAGATTATAGAGTGAAATCGGTTTAATTCAAGCTCTAAATTTCTGTCTCCAATTCAAAGCTAAAATTTTAAATATCTCAATAAAACCATGGTTCAACTTTAATGTTCTTCGTTTTACCAAATGCTACAGTATGGACAGGTATGTTAAAAGAAATGAACACAAACAGAGAACTGTATAAAAAGGGTCTTGTTGGATTATGAGCCTATGTGATTAGCTAAAAGGTTTACATTTATGATTTTCACTTAAAAATAAAAAAAATATTTCAGACAGATGACTAATTTTTACAAAATAGGACAGTAAATACATTCTGATAACACATACAATTTCATACAATTATTTTCAAGACTTATCCTGTAAAAAAAATAAAGTAAAATTTCATATCTTCTATACCTCTGCAGGGAATCAGTTAAAAACATTTTAATGAGGCAGAGGTGAAAGTGTTTAAACAGCCTTCTTGACTGCAAAAGCCTCTGCAGCTAACCTTTTTTACCTCCATATTTATCCTGGAAATTATTATGCCAGTATTTCTCTGAGTACCATTAAAGGCAGACCAAGCAGTACATGCAGCCTGTTAATCACTGATAAAAGAAACTGCATAAATTTTATTAATGGAGAGATAGAGAGGAAGAGGACAAGCCTCAGCCACAGCAGGCTTACCTTAATTTAGGCAGAATGTCAAGTAACTGGAGGCCTGCAAAAACAGAAACAATAATAAAAAAAAAAGCTCAAACTATCACAATATTCACGTCTTAGATTTTTTCTAACATCATCTCAACAATCCTTCAGCACTTAGGTGCTGCTAGTTCGGCAATGTTGTCTGGAGAGCCCAGGTGAGCAATCAAATAGTAGGAGGGGTCAATCAGGTGGCTAATTGCTTTGATGTAGTGGGAGCTGACATGTTTGTTTAGCTGCAGCACCCTTGTCTGCCACACTGATTTCTGGGTGCTGCTTCTATGGGGAGAACTGTGTGTTTCTTAAGGTTCAGATTTCCAGATGGCACCTTGTCTTAAAGAAATGATGAAACTCTTAAATTAGTTTGATCCATCCAAGACTGATGGCAGTTTCTCAGGCACGAGCTGTGCTGCTAAACTTGTGAAAACAGAATGTTGCACACACTTAGTTCCCAGACGCTTTGTGTGAGAATTAGGCCATTGGACCTATTCTTAGCGGAGACCCAGTGACAAAGAAATGTGTTACAAAGCTAACGCTGCTGACCTTCTGCATCCATGGACAAATATTGCAATCACCTTGTTTGTAAACTGAATGACTTACCGATGAACTCCTTTCTGATTTTATCTCTCTGTCTCAGGTCATCTGTGCTGAAGATGAGCGCATTGATGACACTGAGGAGTGTGACCATGTATGGGACGTTATCTGTGCCCTGCAGCTCGTTCATGATGACGCTGAAGCGATACTGCTGTGTCTTCAAGCCCTGAGGGAGGGAGAATCAGAGATGAGTGAGAAACCTGTTAATTTGGACAAGCTCCAACGCAGGTGAGCATGTGGCAGATGCATTTGTTTTGCTTGCCTTGTAATGATCCAGAGCATCCAGAGCCAGGCGGTGACCTTCTGCGGAGAAGATGCTGAGGGCGGCGAGGAGCTCAAACACCTGCTTTTTCACCATGATGTTCGAGGTGTCCAAGGCTGCATAATATTTGTATTGTCGCATTAAGTTCTCACACTTTTGGTTTGGTAAATACATTTTTTTCAGCCTCTTCACTTTAATTATTGTCTGAAGTCCAAGCAGGACGCTTTGTCTTGCTGTCTTTGAGATTACTCAAACTGAACTTTGCAACCCATGTGGCATTTTACTTTAGATAAAAACAAAGAAATCCAATATGTACAGTGCTCTGAGAATATCCTAAAACATTGCTCTGTATAGTGTCTTCCAACTTCAGTATACTGGAAGGGAACAGTTGTTCCTTTGCAAAATAAAAAATCAATACTAACCCATTTTTGATCTGATGCACTTTTTTATAAGTGCGTCCAGAAGTAATTTCATTAGAAGTGGGTCCACTTGTGTAATATTTCTTAATGGAAAAAAAAAATCAGCTGTTGTGTGAAGACCTTAAAGGGTTGGTAGAGAATATTACAGCCTCTTGGGGACCAAGGAACATTGAAGATAGCTTAAACATGGATTTAAAGCAGGAACAAAATAGAAAGCAATACCACAAGCTTTGAACATATCATGAACGGCTTAATTTATCATCTGAAAATGTAAAGAGACTGGAACAACTGCAAGCCAAGATGGTAACTAACTGGGGAGATCCATCGCTCAGGAGACAAAATAATTATTCATAATTTACTCCAAAATCTGACAAAATCTGCCACTGTTGAAAGAAAATCAGAAGAAGTACTTTGTGGAGTTTGGCTCAAGCCATGTGTAGGTGGATGGCCGAGGCAGATGTGTGAAAGAATCTTCTCTGATCACATAAAAAAACAAAATTTTGTAGAATAAATGCAAAATAATATGAACTCTGAACAGCCGGTTACCATGGTGAAACATGGTGATGGCAGCACGATGCTGTGCAGATGCTTTTCATCAGCCAGGATAGCAAACTTAAAGTCAAAGGGAAGATGGATGGAGATAAACAGGACATTCTTTGACCTTTAGCTATTTCATAGAATGTCTAGAGTAGGATGTCTAAAGTTGCTCAGTAAAAATGCACACAAATCTTTTAAGCTATTTTGTCAATACAGATTCAGAAATCCTAAATAAATATTTCTGTGCACCATGGAAAATCTCTGTAAAACACATTGAATTTATGGTTTTAGTGTGACAAAAAGAGGAAGAGTTCCAAGGGGTCTGAACATTTTTGCAAGGAAGTGAGTGCATGACAGGAAACTTCAGCTCAGCATGATGAGTCACAGAGAATCCCTACATCTTGTGGGTTATGACCAACACAACAAATATTACATAACATCGGAAAGGGGTGATTAACTGTGCCTCGCTTTCTTTTCTTAAATGAACTCAAAACAATGAAGTGGAGCATGTACTGAAGGAGGCATCTGAAATATGAGCACTTGTTAACGAGAAAGCTTGTTGAACCCACCTTGCGAGAGCTTCCTAATGTAGCCCTCATTTTCTATGATGAAGTGGATCCCTGCTGATGAGTTCATCACGGCTCGGACGCAGCTGACGCACGTGAGCTGCAGCAAGGCGTCGGCGATGCGGGAGCACCCGCGGCCCGATAGCCGGTCCAGGGCCTCCAGGAGCAGATCCAGCCCGCTCAGCTCCAGAAACTGCACCATCCATGTCTGGTCGCTGCCTTCCAGGCGACGCTTCAGGCCCGAGTAGTTTACCACGGTGGGAACCTGCAGCAGTCTGATGCACAGCTCGGGGTCGGCGCTCTCCAAGTTGGCCTCCTGCTGCGTGTCGGAGTCCTGAGAGGAGCCCAGGCGATCCCTGACCGCTGCCCACTTCTTTTTCCCATCAGATATCCCTGACATGGTGCTTGACAGACCTGCAGGGCAGAGCAATGAAAAGCATTAAAGGTTTTGTCAGTAAAAGAGGATGAAGATCCACATTTCCTTTCAACTATTCTTTAGAAGTGATAACAGATTATTTTAAATGGCTAAAAGGGCCTGCCAGTGACTGATATTCAAGAACTATCCCTGCTATATATACAGTGCAGTCACATCTATCTAAACTAGAGGAAGCAGACTGACAGACAGCCTTATCGGAGGGAATAGAGAATGGGAAACGGCAAGTCTGCACTTTGTGGATGAGCAACAGATATGTCAGCAGTCATCAGAAGCTCTGCCAAACATTCCAGCTTAATCTCACAGTAAGCTCAACTCAGACAGTTTGTGTTTTAATGCATAAAAGACAGCGGCATGCAACAATTTGGTCCCGTTGGAACAAGACGTCTGTCACTTTAAATAATCTATGAGAAAACAGGGATAGTTTATAAACTCAAGGAGAAAGAAAGAGAGAAATCAAACCTTTCCTCATTTTAAAAGAGATGAGTACATGTTATTCTTCTTTTGTATGATTAAAAAAAAAAAAAATTCTACGGAACACCAGGCAAAGCAAACAAAGGGTGAAATTAAACTGAAGTTTTTCCTAAAGTTTTATTATCTGTTACGTAAGAAGGAAATGGCAGCGTACAGGAACAGGAAGGTCATGATGAATGGAGACCCAAAGCATCCTGAAACCCATGACTGCCTGTAGAACACCTTCAGGATTGTTGAGAAGAGCTGTGAACTAGGGTTGCTTTGTTATTCCCAACAGCACAAACATCATCTTCAAGGATGAGTCATCTGAAGGAAAAACGTTGCTGTAAACTAAACTTCTGCTTTATGGAAAGGCAGGAAATCCCCACAAACAAGCCAGCCTTAAATGAAGTGCTTATAAACTCTGCTTTTTGAAGATGTTACTGCTGACCATGCTAAGAGCGCATGAGGAAGATTTCTAAAAATGTAAATTTACAATTGGTCCACAATAAATTTTGACATTATAAAAATGCTTTGTTTTATTATGCAATTCAAAACGCGTATAATATCTATATTTATTCACACAGAGTGTTAAATTTTAAGCATCCACATTTCATTTTTGCTTAATTTTTTTTAAACACATTCCTGTTATGTTATGTTTTGCCAAGATAATGCAGAAGAGAAGACTTGACAGTTGGCCTGCAGACAGTCATTGCCCTTCCAGAGACATAAAAGTCCACAAAAGGTCATATGATATATGAAAAGTTGAGCAGAAAGAAAACATGTGGCAGAAAAACAACTTGACTAACCATTAACTGAGATACCTCACTGCGGGAGGGTTAGCTACAAACAGTTTCTGCTAAAAAATGTAAATGTTCAGAGCTCTTTATCCAAACATTAACAGGAAGTTAAGTGAAAGGAGTGTGGTAATAAAGATGAAGATGTGATACTACAGACCCATGAATTCAGAGAAGTTGAGGCCTACCATTAAAACAATGTGGGCTTCCTTTATCACCCAGTAGTGCCATGTGCTGATTATTTATGTACCATGATGCCAAGCATTGATCCCACATATTGTAGAGTACACGGACATAACATTTGTAAATTTTGACATTGTTAGATGTGGCGTCACTTGTCTCATTTTTTTACCACACCTTTTTCTTCCACTGAACTTTCCATTAGTATGCTCGTATACAGCATGATTTAAACTGCCGGCTTCTTTAGCAATGGTCTTTTGTGGTTTACCTTCCTTGTGACGAAATATCTGTTGGACAACTGTCAAAGCAAAAATCTTCTGCATGATTTTAGTTGTTATAAACAACTAAAAAAAATTAACTTTCAGTTATATTTTTATTTACTGGGATTTGTGTTTCATCTTTAGCATTGGCTGCTGGAAATTCGGTGACCTTTTAGTGGCATAGAGATTCACAAGATGAAAAAGTAATAAACTCTGCAAAGGCATTCAGCTCAAACAAGGCAATGTGAATTTATGTGAATATGGCACACCCGTTGAAAATGAATGTGTTTACAAAAAAAAAAACATATTTAGTGTAGGCACAAATGGACACATGTACTGCACAACTGGCCTTTTCTGGCAAAAACCACAGAGCAAAAGTCCCCTTCTTCTTAATAACTGCCATAAACTTCGGCCTGAGCTCCTGAAAAAGCGCATTCCCACAGAAAAATTCAAGCTAAAAAAGGAAATCTCTTTCCCTAAAAATATCAATGTAAATGTTTAAACCACAGACTTTGGAGGAGCGTCTGTTTTAATATTGGGTTGTTGAATGTGCTCTGCTGCTGATTTCATACTTGGCATGCATCACATATACAGATGTGGCACTAAGTTATAAACAAGAAAAAAAACAAACAAAAAAACAAAACACAGCGCTCTATGAAAGGTTATGCAAAAACAATCCTGAAGTTCTCTGTTTTACCCTGCAGTAATAATGTCTTCCCTGAGAGCCGTTACTGCTATTTAACTACAGAAACAAGCAGCTTGCAAATTTTTTGGATGAGTCGCTTTTCTGAAAGTGTTTGGCAGAAAGAAAAAAAGCAAGAAATTGTGAAAAAAAAAAAAAATTGCGACATCAGATTTTAAATCGCTGCATGGTGTTAAGGTAAAAATCGGAATTATTTTCTCACATTTTCTGGTGAGACATTTGTCAATTCTGACTGCAGCATTTTAGTCCTGCTGCCACTGTGAAGAGTGTTACCGTGGCAGCAAGCAGGCAGACAATGGCTGTTCACAAAGGGCCTTCTGAATACCCTTCAAAGAGCTGTGTTCATCTCTGACACACACAAAAAAAGGATGGAATGCTCCCTGCACTGTTCAGGCTAAAAGCAGTTATGCTCTGTGATCTTGTTTCTTCTTTCACTTTCAGTTCATCACGCCTTCCTAATGATTAGGAGCTGAGGAGCAAAAGTCCCAAGTTGTCGCCTGAAATTTAGGGGAATTTTAACAGTTTGGGGAGTTGTGCTAAATGGATTCTGGTCCTGTTATGACTAAGACACGTCAGGCAGGCTGGAGTGTGAACTTTGAGCAGAACTTTCAAGGTTGGCTTGGGAACTTTTGTAATGGAAAATTGTATAATGTGCTCCTCACCCCTCTTGTGCTTTAGATCTCTGCATGATGTTATCATGAGATTGGTCAAGCTGCTCTCCTATAGACTTCTACAGTGTCATATAACAGGAGGGCATTTCTTTGATCCTGGAGACCATCTAAGTTTTACTTCCCCAACCCAGAACTGAGGCTGCCTTTTATGAATCAAATAACAACTCCCTTTCATTAACAATAGACAAATGGCAAGACCATGTCTGTTGGGCTCCCCAGAATCTTTGGTGCATAACAATTAAGGATTCACACCTACAATCCAATCAAGCCTCTCTTATCTTTATTGGGTAATACCCAGAGAAGGTGAGAACCTGCTGTTATATGATTGACTGACCAGAACCTATAAAAGGAAACCAGAATTCACTGTACGTCAGAGCGGACTTGATAGACTCCTTTGACTCTGTACTTTTGTTCTTACGTTGCAAGGCTTTAATAAATTTCCTATTTTCTTCTCATCCAGACTCTTGTTAAAGTTATTTTTTTTCCACAACACTTTTCAAAGGGAAGTGAAAGGACTTTCCCAGGACAGGAAACTTGGCACTTGAGAAACCTGTTAACCTAACAGTAAAAATTCCCTTTTTGTATGACATGCCTTTTCTTCACAAGGATTCAGATTTGTACACGAAGGTCAGTGAATTTGAGGATCATTGACACTTCCTTTATTTCAGGGATTTAATAAAAAAAAAAAAAAAACACTTTGTGTTATATTGTTTGCATAAGTCAACATCAGATAATTTACATAGTTACAACTCATAGCTTGTAAAAACTCAAAATTCTGTTTTTAAGAAAAGACAAAAAAAGGAGAAATAAAAGGATTTTTAGAAGCAGAGATGTGGACCAATGTAGGTCAATAAATTAAAAGCTGGTGTGTTAAGGAGGCAGAGGTTGTTTTAATGGCAGCCTTCAGCTTGTCTTCATTGTTGAGATGTTTCCAATCTCTAATCTTCCTCTTGGCAATGCTACATATTTTCTCTGGGGGGATTAGGTCAGATGTTGTCTTTCTTGGCTGCCGGCATTTTGGTCACTTCGGTTGACAGTATTTAGTAAAGCAAAGTCTTTGGTTATCCTTATAGTATGGTGGTTGTTATTTAAATTTTATCTGCTCTATTAGTCCCTAATATTACTCTCCTTAGGAGTGGATATAGTTGAGGTAAAAGATTTCTGGTGTCTCTTATTTAGAGGTGGTTTAAAACAAGAAACGTGATAGTTGTAGCACATGTTCGGCATACATCTGTGAGTGGTTGCTCTTAATGCACTGATTGGAGCCAAAGTCCATCCCTTGTGAGTCACACCGGAAGGTTAAATTAACTTTGCTTCACAAGGAAATCAAGGTAGTTGCCTGTGCAACGTTTTCCTTCCACTTAACTTTCCATTAATGTAAATGGACCCCACATTCTATCAAAACCCAGCTTCTTCAGCAATAAGCTTTTATTGCTTAACCTGGTGTAAGGTGGCAACGACCATCTGTTGGACAAATGTCAAGTCATCAGCATATTACCCCTTTCACTTGTCCACTTTTTAATTTTTACCATGCATTATCCTTCCTCTCAACTTTCACTTACTATACATGGATATCTCATTAGCAATTATCTTTTGTGGCTTAGCCTCCCTGTGAGGCTAAGCACCAAGGAAAGGGCATTGATGCCAAATAATCCTCTACAACATCACTGTCTAAGTCATAAAATAAGATGTTAAACTGGTTTATGTTACATTTTCTGAGAAACTAAATTGTGAATTTTAAACATCTAAATAAACCAAAATAGACACATAAAATATATCACTCTGTATATAATAAATTTATTTGAACTGAACTACTGAAACAAATGTTCATTTTGACGATATTCTAATTTACTGGACTGAAACTGTAATGCACCAAACTGTCAGCAATCAAACCCTGCATTTGCATTTTCTCTTCAGGTAGATATTGGCACCTTTAATTTGTTGACCTTGTCTGCCAGAGCTCCCACGTGTACTGCTAATAGCAGGCTGATTCACTGCACACAAGACATGCCTCCTCACAGATCCTCTGCTTCCAGCGCCCACACAGCAGCCCACTGCCACTGTGGCGGCATCAACACTTGTGAATGTGCAGAAACATCTCCACGGCTTTATTTCCTCTAAAGCATATGCTGAGGGAATATTTTTTACACTTGCATGTTATTTCTGCCTCGTTTGTCTGCTAAACTAATTCAGAAAAGTCAAAGATTTAGATTGAACTAAATAAGAGGGGGTGTTTGCAGTATTTTCACCAAGCCATTTTGTTTCATCTACATGGACATGCAGCACTAAGGAAGGAAGATTTGACATCAAAACTGTCCTCTAAACTTCTAGGGAGTCCTTGGAGTGAATATGAACAATAAGTGGAGCTCAAAAATGCCAGAGAAAACATCTGGGGCTTCTCTAAGTCATCTCCTCCCCTCTGTGTTTTTAAAGGGAGTGACCAGTTTTAGTCTGCAGGCACATATTCTATGTTGAGATAAAACACCATGTAGTGTTTTTTTTTCTTTTTTTTTTCTTTTTTTTCCCCCCACATATTTTTCCTGTTCAGAGTGCATATTTTGGCAACTGATGGGACATCCTAAACCATGTGTTACTACACATTTGATTCAGAAACACCCTCAAAACAACATTCCTCTGCGTGGATTCTTGTTTATTTGATCACCTTCCTCCCTTCCTCCTGCCTATAGGTAAACATAGCTCGCTACAGTTTGGTCGCTTATTACATCTAAGATGGATCGACAGGACTGTTGCATCCTGTCACACAGACTCAGTCTGCATTCAGCGCTGGCACATTGTTAGAATTAGCACATCTTTATTTTCAGTTTGAGACATTTACACATAACACGAGACATAACATGGCAATACGGAAACGAGAAAGATAAGAAAAATTAAATGTTATCACATTACGGATAACAGATTGAATGCAATGCCATACCTGGTTTTATTCCATAAATCCTCTCTCAGTTTGGAAAAATCGCTTCTTCCTTAGACTTTTACATAGCGGCGCGCGTTGCAGGCGTTTCTCTTCCTCTTCCAGACAATAGACGAGATGATGACCCCTGAAGGTTTGGGCTCTGCTTGGCAGGACAGACCCCTTCCCGTGGAATGCAGACCGCAGCCTGCCGCTCTCCAGTCACCACGGCCCCTTTACTCACTTGTAAAGAAGTCAAAGTACCAGTGATACCGCAGTACAACATCCGGTTAGACTTTTCAGAATAATCTGGTTTCATTCAAGCAAGTACGATGTGAAAAAAGTAGGCATTTCCGGGATTATCTCAATGAGTCAGAACATAGTTAAAATTAGAATATTACAAATAAATAAATAAATAAATAAATAAATAAATAAATAAATAAATAAATAAATAAATAAATAAATAAATAAATAAATAAATAAATGTTACATTTTGATCACAACTGTCCAGTTGTCCTAACAGTCTCCAAAAGGAGGATATGCCACCATACAAGTTAAGCATAATAATGAAAAGTTAAGTGAAAGGAAAAGGTGTGGTAAAAAATTGAATTTGACTAGAACTATCACACTCCTGGTATTAAACTACTCATGAACCAGAGATAGTGTCAGAAGAATCTCGTCTGGGCAAAGCAAAAATGGACTGCACTTTAGGTCAGAGTTACAAACTCCACTTTCTAGATAAAGTAAATTTAGCATTTAATTTGGAAGTAATGGTTCCAGTGTCTGAAACAAGAGTGGAGAGATGAAGAATACAAATTACATAAAGTCCAGGTTTTCAGACCTTAATGATTTGTCGAGGCATGTCATCGCTGTATTCATTCTGAAAATGAAAATCTTCATAGCCAAAATGTTTGAGAAATGCTACTTTCTAAAATTCAGCTAACAGATGCTTTTAAAATTTTTTTCTAAGGTTGACTGTGCCATCACTCTATTCAGTTAGTGATAAAATATCTCACGGGGAAATAGGACATTACTTCAAGAGAGAGAAAAAAAGAATCATTACTTCCCATTGAGTCCTTTCCTTGGTGCAAAGCTATTTGACTGAATGGCTGTTCAGAATTAGATCAAAAAACAATCTGGAAAAAATTTGTTTAACTTAACATGCATGGGTTTGGATTGTGGAGGAAGTTTGAGAAAGAATACCATGTATTTAGAAACACCCTAGGTCTAACGTAACAAAGGTATCTGCGCCAAAGTATAATGGAATAATGATTTAAATATATAAAACAGATTTTTACCTTGTGTGTACAGTGCAATTTAGAAAAAATCATAAATGTAATAAGAATGGCAATGAAAAATAGCAAGGGTCAGTAATTAAGATGATTACTTATCTGGGACAGATTTTTCCTCTTAGTATAGTGTTTTGTGCAAGAGCTACAATCCTTTTGAAATCATCAAAATTGTACATAATCTGGGTTTTGGTTTCACCAGGTGAAAGTTTTTACTTTCACAGAAACTCTGATGCTTGTGCTTTTATTTTGAAAACAGATTTGCAGAGTTTCCTCTCCCTATGTGTGCATAATTGTGTAACTTTAAGCTCTCCATGTGATGCTGAATAGAGCCAGTTGTTGGACCCCCTCTCTCGCCCCCTTTCTCTCCGCCGCACAAACGCACCATCCCATGAGCTGAACCTGACCTCGGGATGAAAGCAGAAAAAGAGAAACAGAAAAAAAGAGTTCCCAGATTCATTAAATCAGACTCTTGAAAGTAGATGCTGATGCAGATTTTATAAAACTCAAGAGGAGGGGGAAGTCCTTCCTGCAATTCAAAAAGTCAACAATGCCTGCACTTTCGATTCCGTGGGAATCAAAAGTGTTAAGAAATGTGTGTTTCTGCGTTTTAGCGGATCAGATTGTGCTTGTCTTTGTGACTTGAAAGAATTTCACTTCACCAGACAAAAGACAGAAATGATCTGAGCTGTCGCCCTGCTTTGTAGATCCAAAACAAAGGCATCATCACAATAAGCTGCTTTGTTACATTGAAGAATGAAGCTTCTATCCTGGGGACTATTAGCAAGACATTAAAAGGAGAATAAGTTCTGAACTTCTAACAAGATTATTGGTGTACAGCTGTGTTTCCAGCCTCAGCAAAATAGTCGCTGCACATTCCTATGTTTAACCAAAGACTAGAAAGTAAATATTATGAAGTCATTGTGAATAGACTGCTAATTCAGCTTGTGGAACTGGATTGTGAGACACGCTGTGATCCAATATGCAATCTTCAAAGTCAATATCTTTGTTGTGTTTCTCCTTGTTGTTATAAATGTCCAAATTGGCAGTAATTTTACCACTTTTAAAAAAAAAATTTGCCCGAACTGAGTATTTCACCTTGATATGCACAAAAGTTTGGTCTCAAGCAGTAATTTTGTAAAATTTAAAGTCCACCAAGGGACTTGGGGACAAAGAAATCTTTCAGCTAACTTTAAAAGCTATATAATATAAAGCACTGAAAGTCAGTGAGGTACTCATCAACCTATCAAAAAAAAAAAAAAACCTCACTGACTTTCAGTGAGGTACTGGGGTTCTAATACTCAAGAAGACTCAAGAAGAGTCAGAACTGGCAGTCTACCTTTTCTCTGCATTGCCTCCAAACAGATATAACTGCTGTGCTGAGAAGCTGTAGAAGATTTCATAAAGCTGGATCAAAGAGAGAAATTAGTTCCAAGAGGGGAAACACCTGACCCACAACAAAGGCACTTCACCTGAAAGACCACCAAGCTTTAGATAAAGGTTTGGTTTTACTTTCTTTTAGACAATATGATGATGTTTAATTTCTTATGCAGAAAAGTTTTTTCTACAAACTTTTGATAATAGTTTGTAAAATAAAATTTGTATTGGCAACTTTGGGTTATCTCTGCTTGTTTGTGTATTAGCTTTACTCAATTAAATTATCAGTAAATAGACCTTGGGGTGATTAACAACAAAATTCTTGATCATTTAAAAATTATTAATGTTTTGTTCTCATATTCTTGTGAATTTCAATTAAATAGTAATAAATATCTTGACTGCAGTAAAATTCATTTTAAACCTCAGAAAAATCTAGGATTCTCTTTGCTTCTTTAAATTTGTTTTAGAATTTGTTCAATATGAAGACTAAAATCCATCCCTCAAAGTGAGTTTGATAAATAAAAAATGAGATTGAAGGATACATGTGGATTCATAAGTAGCTAATTAGTGCTACACATGTGAGTGTCAAAACAGTTTCTAGAAAATTGTGTTCTGGGTACTTATATACCCAGAACACTATCACGAAGAGGAAAATAACTAAAGTTACAGAAAAGTTACAATACACAGAAAGAAGGACTCTCTGAGACACCACTCATACAAGTACATCCTCATACTCAGAGAAATTTAGAATCAAGTTGTTTTTACATTATACCATTAGCTTATTTAATTCAGTAGCAATAATTTCAAGGAAGTTTAAAAGATGAATAAAAAATGTTAATATGAGAAAAAAATTAAAGTTATATGCAGTGGTAACCAAGTGAATTTCTCCTTTTACACCGTTTTATACAAAGCAGCATGAAAATTGTCATTTGTTGTGCTTATTTTAGTGAAATTTAATATAAAACAAGATAAAGTAAAACCCGAACATTTCTGTCAAGAGTTAAACTCTAAAAAACTAAAACAAAACCCAACTCAACCCCCCCCCCCCAAAAAAAATCCAGCAAGCCCGAATTCGCTTAGGGACAAACTACATTTCCCAGCATGCAAAGTACATCCAGGTTAAAAGGTCGTCGACGTCAAACTCATGCTGCCTGATAAACTAAAACAACTGCTAAATTAGCCAAACGTTACCACTTCGAAACCAGCTCAAACGCTATTAAAATCGTGTTGTTTGCTCTGTATAGTTGCTCTAGTTTGTTTCAAATTAAAAATGTCTGGGAAGGCGAAGGAAATCTTACAAATGGACCTGTATGGGTTACTCGGCATTGAGAGCTCAGCTACAACGAAAGAGGTACGTAAAGGATAAAGCTTTAAAAACAAACCAATTCTACTAGCAGATAATGAAAAATGTGTGAAAGGTGGTTTTGCTATTTTTAACTTAAAGGCAAACTATAAAAGCGTATTCCTATGAAGCAGGCAGGAAGACTGTTTATGTGCCTAACTGAATGTATTAATTTGGTTTATCGCTGTAAAAATAGCACAGTTGCAGTGCATCTTACCAATTAAGATAAATGTCATGCAAACAGCATGAGGGATTTAACTCAAGAATGACCCGACAAAATAAAAATTAAACAAACAGCCAGTAAACATACAAACCAGCTAAATGCCTAACGTCGCAGCTGTACTAATCTAGAATGGCCACTAGATGGAGACGTCGCGGCAGGTAATTTCTGCATGCAACGTGTTGAAATTGTTCGCAAATTTAGAATATGAGAAAATAAAATAGTAAAACAAAACAAATAATAAGATAATCTAATGCAATTAAGGTGACTCAGATATTTGACAGACATCGTTTTGCTTATTAGAGTATAATTTTTTTTAAAGTCTCACTCTTGCATATCATAAACTTGCATTTTTCTTCATAATATAAATTATTAGTTCAAGAATATATTTGAGGTCATTAAGATTCCCTCTTTCCATGATTTACTTAAACTTTAATCACAGTCTCAGAGATGTTGACCACAATGTTCTTAATACTACTTTTTCCATCCACTGCCACATCTCTCCAAAATCCACTGGCCTAAACAAGGAGGAATTAAAACTACTGCCAAAAGAAGGGAAATACTTAATTTCTTAATTGGATTTCAAAGTGTTCTCATTCCCAGAGGATTATCCTTGAGGAAGTCCGTGGTTGTGGCTTGGGCAGAGCTGAAAATTGAGAGCGGTGACTCTGCGGTCTGTTGATGGTTCAGAGAGATAGTGGGATTGTGAGTACGTGCACTGAATAAAATCAGAGGACTCGTACAAAAATTAATCAAATGTGTGACGACGGATGTCATCAGACATTTATCCCAGTTGTTTGGCCTGTGGCTTCATCTCTCTTTAGGCAGGCCATTAATCAGGGAGAAAGGGAAGAAGCTCATCCCAATGTGGGTTGTCACATAAACAGGCATTACGTAAAAGCTGTGTTTTACAGACTGTAAAATATTGCTTTGATGCAGGAGTATTGCATTGAGTGTATGTCTACAAAGCCAAACTTTTTAATCCATTTCTTATATCACTGTAGCTAAATTTATGATGTTCTTTGATATTTAAAAAAGCTAGTGAAACTTATAAAAATCTGATTTAACAGCTGTAAATAACTAGGCTTGGGGTTTTGGGTAGTGGTGAGGAAAAACCACCAGAGTTGTACCTACCGCAGATTACAAGGTAAAGACATGTCAATAAGTGGGACCACACAGATGCTTTTGTGGTTTATTCCGCTTCTATAATTTTAATTAACCTTTTACCTAATGAATTGCAGTATGAAGCAAAAACATGCTCATATAACTTACTCTTTGATAGACCTTTGAGGTGCACAATTCTAGCTTATAGCAAGGCTGTTCTCGTACAAAGCTGTTCCTGATACAGTAAGTTGCAAAAGTAATCCCAACCTTAAAACTTTTCCACAATGCTAAGATGTAGCCATACATTTCAGTGAATTTAATTAGGATTTTATGTGTTGGACCAAACCTTTTTAGCCAGGATATAAAAAATTATTTTGTGTTTTCTTTGTCCTTTGGAAGGTTGTAGAAAATAAAACAATAATCGTGCCTGAACTGGAAATTCTGATCATGAAAATTGGATGTCGCCAACTTTCCTTTATTGCTGTATTTTTATGGTGACAGACACAATGAAAGATAAGGTACAAGGTTTTTCTTACAGTTTGCATCTTACTAAATCATTGGATTGCAATTATTGGACATCTTCCTTTAGTGTTTGTATGTATAAAAGGCAGCAAAGTGTGCTGTTGTAGAAAACGCAAGGTGTGCATCACCATGAGCACACATTCCCCACAGTTAAACATGGTGATGATGGCATTATGCTGTGGGGAGAGACAAGAAAGCTGGTCAAACTGGTACGAAGCTGCAATAGATTTGAAACAATGGAACAGATCAATTAGAGCGCATTTATATATTAGAATGGCCCAGTAAAAGTCCAGACTAAAATTCAATTGAGAACGTGTGGTAAAACTAGAAAATTGATGTCCTCGGATGTTCTCTAACAATCTGGAATAAAATGAGCATCAATTTATAGTTTCTGAATGCATAAAGCTAGTGAAGACATACTTTCAGCTTTCTTTGCAGAGAAAGATGCTTCTACAAAGTATTTACTGCTAGGGCTGAATATTAATGCTCACTACACTTTCAGATATTTTAGAAGGTTTTGAAGAAATTTGTGTGAAAAAAAACAATTAGATTCTGTGTTCATAGCAATAAAATAAACCTGTTTGAGACATCTAGAAGAATACATTTTACTGGAATTGTGCAGACTGTGATTAGTTATTTTTTTGTACTTTTGCACTGAAGTGGTGACATTTGCAAAAAGAATTAAGCGTTCTTTTTCTTTATAAATGTTTCGTCAGCTATGTTCTGGTGGCATGGGTGTACATCTACTGCTTGATTAAGGAAAAATGTACATATCAATAAAAGCAAAGTCTGATTATGCATTGAATCAAATATCCAAGTGGAACAGTACTGTGAACAGAAATCCAAAGCTGCTTCCAATGTTTCAGCCTCTGTTTGTATTCTTTCCTTTTATTACAAAATTATCCAATATTTTGTGTTCTACTACATAAAATACCAATAGAATACATTGAATTTTGTGGCTTTAATGTGCCAGAATCTTCAAGGCTTATGAATATGTGGAACGGACTGTAGATCTTTTATAGATTATCTGTGTTTTGTAAATGGATAATGATTGCTATGAAATATAATCTGCGACTAATACTCAATTTCAAAAGGACACTTTTAAATGTGCCTATCCTCCTAAAATGCTCAAGTGAAACTAAAGAAGAGTTATCCTCCCTATCGCTACCATAATTTAATTTAGCAAAACGGTATGAAATGCTTTCACTATTTTTTTGGACATATTTCAGAAAAACTCTCTGTTTTTCTGAAATATGAATCCTAAAAGGAGTCATAGTATCAGAGTTTTACTTGAAGTTTTACTATTTTGCTTGCACTTGCTGCAGTAGTTCTCAACATATTTACTTTTCCTTTTCTACAGGGTTTCTAAAACTAATAAAGAATTCAGTGTTGAAAAAATGGCTAAAACTTGTCAAGAATTTTGTTTTGCGACTATCCTGACACCTTAAATATTACAGACTGAAACAATTATGGACTGTGGTGCCAACGTTGAATAAATTGTAGCCCTGCACAAATTAGCATCTAGCTCAATGAGCTGGTGGAAAAACAAGAGAAGAATAGTATCACTGAGGATAATGCTTTTAATTTTCTCATGCTCAAAAAAGAAGATTGATATTCTTGACTGCTGCAGAACTTCATGTAATTATCTTTTGGAAACTCCAACATATTTGTCCTTCCACATACTTCCTCCAAATGGTTTATTGAACTTGTCCTGCCTAACTGAGGCTTTTACATAGCTAAAAGTATTGCAGAAATGTAAAAGATGTACTTTCATGCACATTTCGAGTTTAATAAAGCAAATAAACCTGAGAATTTTTATTTATGTTGGATTCAAAACTAGTACCAATATTGAAGAATGTGCAGCACATAATTTTCTCTAAAATGTTTCACACGAATATGCAGAATTACTTTTCTTAACACAAGGTAATTTTGGTTCTGTTTAGGACATTTACTTCATGTCATGAAAGTGAAATGATCAACATTTATACAAGAAACCTGTTTGCATTCATCCTCTCTCTGTTTGGCAATACTCCTTTCACATTTACTCTTTCTTCTCTGCTATGTTCTTCTTCTGGCTGCTATCTTCCTCCAGCAAATAATTGCCTCTAAATAGTGGAGTATAGCAATTAAGAGGGAGAGTCCCATGGTAGTGAGGCAGCTTATCAGCCTCAGAGGTTCTGCTGTGGTTGTGATGCGGCTAGGACACTCAGCAGCAGTTTGTCAGCAATCATTTGGCCTTGGAGACGGGTAATGAGGACAAGATGTACGGAAGAATCAGTGCGGTGGGGACTCAAACCATTTGGCTACTGTTGGCTTGCTGCTGCAGGATTGTTGTGTTCTCTTGAACTTGTGACTTGTCCTTCCACAAACTTAAGCGTGAGAAATAATTCAGCCATTTCCTTCTTTTAGTTTCTCACATTTGAAACCTAGAACATTGGGATGTTACAAGGAGCGGTAGAAGTAGTAGAATGTAAACTTATGATCAATATGGAGTTTCTTCTTATTTTTATTTTTCTTGTTTTGTTTGCATGCTATCAGGATTTCTTTTTGTCCTTTACAATCAGCAAAGTCTGCCAAAAGATGTCCATAAAGATGAAATCCTGTCTGAGCTGATTATGTTCTAAGTTTTTGAGCCAATGGGGTTCAGTCTTGAGTTCAATCCTGCTGGTTATGGCACTAATGGGAGCTACAGAGGGTTGATGAAATATGAAATGATATTTTAGAGAAAAAGAAATGAGAGGGGGGAGAAAATGGCAAAATATGATAAGTATTTAGAATGCAAATGAATAAAATCAGACAATAATTTGGAAATATGTTGAAATTGCAAAATTATCAGAACTATAATTGAACAACTTGGCTTTCTAAGTCCTGAATGTAGCAAACAATTGTGACCCTGATTAAGGCATATTTAATTATTGGGCTGACTTCTGACTTTGATCTTTGTTGTCAACTGCCCATAAAATGAGCTAGAAATTTCAGAAAGACATTTATTGTTTGAACACAGGAGGTTCTCCTGGGCAGTTTTCCTTTGCTCATAAAACAACAGCTGAACTGAACTAGGGAAAATAAGCTCAGGAAAAATGAAGGATTAAACATTTTTTTTTTTTATTTAAGCATCAATTGTGTCATGATAACAAAACCAAGGGACATATTTCTTAAATGTTACTGCAGTGTAAAAAATGTGAAGCAGATGCAAACACTATGTACAGCAAAAATTATAAAGTGGAAGGAAAATAATGCATGGTATTCTAATAAGATGGAGCATTTTTGCCAATCTCTCTGCATAATTCCTCAATAACAGTCAGACTGGATGGAGAGCATCTCAAAGCGTGAGATGCTTCCCAGTTGAATTTAGGTGTGTACTTTGCTTGGACCCTTCCAACAAATGAGTATGCTTCAAGTTATCCATTCCATTGTATCTCCAGCTTTATCTTTTGGGTTACAGCCCTGCTGGACAGTGAACCTGCACACCAGTAAATAAGCAATAAGAAAAAATAATGGCACTTCTTGATGGGCCGCATTGCAAATGCCTGCCAAAGGCCTGCAGATATTTCAGCTTCTCAAACTGCTTTTTGCCTTGAATAATTTAGTTTGATTTACAGGAAAATCTGTAAATTCTGGAAGTTTTCTATGAATAATTTTGAGTTACATTACGCAGAAAAATCCACAACTGGGTTAATCTGCAAATACTGAACCACAAATACGTGGGGGTCCACTGTGTGGTGTTTCATCCACTTTAGAGTTCTGCCCTACTTTATGTTGGTCTGTCACAAAACATCCCAAACGAGATTTTGTCACGTTACAAAATGTGAAAAACCTCAAAAGACAATAAATGTGTTTGCAAGACAGACTTCTGACAATGATTAAAGGAAAATAGAGCAAGTTATGAATACATTTTAATTCTTTATTTCAAAGTCTTTACAAATTTTAGGACCACAGATTGCCTTCAATCATTACTTTTGTTGATGGAAAAAACTGTTTATTTTTTGTAGGGTGCGGCGAATGCAGTAAGAACACAGACTTTAGTGTTTAACTTGCTCATATCTTCCCTAAAATGTTTGGAAAATTTTAGAAAGAGCTATAATTGGAATTATTAAGCAAAGAGCAAGGAGAGACAGATGGAGAGGGGCTGAAGCCAAAGACTGGAGCCAGAACTGCAGCACTGGTCTGCCAGTTTTAGCTTGAGGATGATTATTTGTACCAAACAGAAAATACTTAGTATTCTTTTACGATGCCTAGTACCTGAACACCCTGGACGCTTTGAAGTAAAGAAAAGAAAGAAGAGAGACCCGTTTATATCATTGAAACTTAAGGTCTTGTGCTTTTTACAATCCATATCTGTCTTAATGTGTATAACACAGGGACTCATTTAGGTTGTTGCTAAAAATGCCGCATCTTACCACATTCTGCTTTGTTTGGTCAACATTGGAGCTCGGTTTGCACTGTAAAGGTCAAATTGTGCTAAATAACCTACATAAACACTGCATATGCAAGAAGACAAATGTAAATGTTTCCCAGACATGAAGAAAGGTGCTTCCACTTTTTTTCATGGCCTGCAGCATAATGGCACGAGATTGATTTATGTGAAAGTCGGGACGGAGCGGGCCGGGGAGTCGGAATACGTGAAAACATGCGGGACATCAGAACGTCTGATTAGGATTTGTGTATTTAGGCAGTGCTCACATGTAAGAAGGAATGCATGAGGCAGATCTTTAGCATGCAATGCACAGTGTACATCTGAGCCTGTGTTTTTGGAGTAGCGTGCAGAAAGTCGGAGCCCCTATGGTATTCACAGAAGCTTTTCCTGCTTTCTTTTGTTTCACCAATGGAGGAGACGTCTAATGGAAAACTCTCCAAACAGGACAAGTGAAGGGAAAACATAAGCAGTCACCCAGTTTACCATCATCATCATCTAAGAAGAGCCATGACTCATTTAGAAAGAAAGTTGTAAAATTCAAACTTAAAGCTATAATGCTCCATACTTTCCATTGTCTTTCAACTTTTGCTTGAAGTTGGTTCATCCTGAGAACCTTGAATTCTCCTCTTTCCCACCCATAATTTAGCATTATTCAGAATTAGCCCATAAAATCCCATTCGCTGCTTCTTCTGAGAACTCGATAAACGTCTGGTAATTCTAGTCCTTTTGATCTGTTTTAATTATCATATTTTTGTGTGCTTTTCTTTTGTGTTTACTTTGTGTATTAGTTTATTTGTAATATTCTTTTTCTTGTTTTCTTGGTTAGTTTGTCTAGTTAATCTGTATTGATTGCATTTTCTTGGTTGTATTGGTGATCATCTCTCGTTAAATTTACATGTTTGACATGTTAATATTTGCATAGATTTTAAATAATTTCTAAATCCTGAGGAATTTACTGTGCTTCTTTTAATCACAGGAAAGGAAACCATTGTCCTTCACAGATTTTAATAAATTATGAATGATTGATTTTTTTTATGTATATGAGCAAAAACAAATGGAGCAAAAATTTTATAAATACCAATGTTGCAGGTAAATGTAAGATCAACTAACTTTCTAATGTGGCAATCATTTTTTGAAAGCAACAAGGATGAAGAAATTAATAAGAAATTAATGTATTCTCCTTTTAACCAGATCAAAAAAGCCTACAGACAGAAGGCACTGACCTGTCATCCAGACAAGAACCCAGACAACCCCAAAGCAGGTGAGGGAAAACTTTTTTTATAGCTTCATTTAGTCTGTTTTTGCCTTTGCTGCATTTTCATGCACAAACTTCTATCATTATTCTGAATTATCTGACTTTTAATGAATATAAGTGTTGCAAATACACATTGTAGCTACCACAAAACTTGTTTTGTGTTCAATAGCTTTGATCTTTAACCCTAGATGGAAGAAAATTGATTATTGTATTTGTGAACATCTCATAAATCATCATGGCTGAAGCCTAACATAAACTGGAAGATATACTGAAACAGCATCATCATTGTTTCCCTGACTAGTGAGCACCTTACAAGCTAAATATCATCTGAAGAAAAATGCTATGGTCATAGTAGGCCAATATCGAGATCTTTGTCCCCAATCCTGAGAATGTTCTGAGCAGTCAAAAATAACTTTTAGACCAAAGAATAATGTACCAAGTTTCAATCATGGTGGTTCTGAAATGCAAGCCTGTAACTGTGGGTAGACACAGTTTCTTCCCGTTTCCCAGTGGGAAATCTGACTTCGGAGGGTGTTGCAGTTGATTCTTTTCAGTTTCCAATACAACTGGAATGCAGCATTAGATGCAACTTGGGCCTTCAACAGGGTGATGATCCCAAACTCTAGAAGAGATGCTAGAAGAACGGTGTCACAAAAGATGGTCAAAAATCAAGTCAGCATTATACCAGGACCCTAGAAATGGCTACAAAAAATTACAATATGTTGTAATTAAATTATATTTGAAAGTCAATTAAAAATGTATGTTCTGTGATTTTTCTATCGTCAAAAAAGGAACAGTTCTAATAAATCAGAATATTAAAAGGTGATTTTTTTTTTTTTTTATGGTTAAAAAGAAAGGTAGATGATTTATCAGGTATGTATTTAAACTCCTTGGAAAAACCTCATCAGCATCACAGTTGCCTCTGTTTCTGTCCTTTTCCTAGTTGATGAGTCAGTCTGCTCTCTGCAGCAAGAAGCAAAGAATTTCACTGCAGCTTTTTGTCAGTGGGGGGGTTGAAGCAACTTGCACAAAACGCTGGTAATGAGGTATGTTTTCAGGGGAGGTTACTGTGGTTCCTGGATGGTTTAGATGATTTCTGATTGTGACAGGAAAAAAAAAACTGGAAATTGGTATGGTTAGGAGGTTGAGAGGAATAGTACAAAAGCAGGGGGTCGGTTTCCCAGAAATGGAAAAGAAGTGGTTTGGAGGGCCTCAACATTTGAACTCACAAATAGACAGACTTGGCCTCTAACGCACAAAAGCAGAGCTTGACTTGGAACTTGTCACCCCTATGGGGGCAGCTGTATTCACTGACTGAAGATACCCCTCAAGAAATCTCTCATTTTTCTTAACCAACCTTGTTGGGACACTTGAGTTGCTTTTTAGGCATGGCAGATTCCTCCTATCCCCTCAGCCCCTGGTTGGATTTCATTTGAGCCAGTTATATCCATGGAGGTAATCTGACCGCCTTTGCTAACACTATCATCTGTTTATGTGTATTGCCATTCCCCACAGGGAGTAACAATATCAGCCTGTTAGGCCTTCCATAAGTAAATGATTAAGGTTGGCCAGGATGGTCAGTGGTGTAGGATGAGTCCAGGGAATGTGGTCTCCTAGTGTGTACATTTATAAATGTGGGTTTGTGTTAAGTGACAGCTGGAGTGGAGGGAAACTGAGGATGGATGGAGAGAGGTGAAGACAATTCGCCATTTCTCATTGGAGGTAGCAGGTTTTATAAGAGGAAACCACTGGTTTCTTTATGTAAATGTTCAATGCTTTGTCCATAAATTAAGTTTGCATTGTGTGTAGATTTATTCTGTTTTCTTTTCTCTCCTTAGTTGTAAAACATTGACTTGTATGTCAAAATTTTTATCACTTATTAGCCTAATATTTTATTTTTATTTTTACTGTAAAACTCACATATTTGCCATCGTCCCTTTCTTACAGCGGAGCTCTTCCATCAGTTGTCCCAGGCTCTTGAAGTTCTCACTGACGCTGCAGCGAAGGTGAGACCAACAATGTATTTTTAACCTGTAAAACTCCTCCTGATTCACTCCCACATCATCGGACAGTTTGTACCTGTGACTGATGCTCTTCTCAGGCTGCCTACGACAAGATTTGTGCTGCCAAGAAACAAGCTGAAGAGCGAAACAAGAAATTAGATGATAAAAGGAAGAAAATTAAACTTGGTGCGTAGCTGCTGTTTACCTGTTTATATTAAAGGTATTGCTGGGTTATTGAAACAAAGTAAAACAATTTTAAAACAACTGGCAGAAACTTCATTTTGAATATATAAAGGACATGAGTCTATTTGTTTTAGACTTGGAGGCCAGAGAACGGCGAGCAGAGGCTCAGAGCCAGGAGGAAGTGCAAATCACAAGAACACTTGAAGAAGAGGTAAGAATATCTAAAGTGTGTTGAACAGTAAGAATATTTTGTCACATTAAAACCACACAATCAAGACTAACACGATCAAGTTCATAATTGGAAAATGGAAGAAAAGTTATACATGGGGTTCAAATTGTTTCTCATATAAATCAAAACATTGTGACATCCATTTTTATTTAGCACCCTTTATTTTGACAACATCCAACATCAGTAGCTGCAGTCAGAAGTCTCCTAATTTAGTATATATAGTACATCTGTGTGTAATTTATTGTTAATATGAATCCTGCTGTTCTGTGAAGACATGATGGAGGCAAAAACACAACAGACAGATCAGGGAGAAAGTTTAAAGCAGATATAGGTACATGGTGTATTAAACAACATTCCATTTTCCTTTTCTTTTAAAGATCCACAGTCTTTAGTTTCAGATACGAAAATGTTTGATTTCTCATGCATACAAAAACATACTCATTAAATTAAAATACCATCTACTTTGTTATGTATACTATGATACTTCTATGTAAATCACATAAAGTACAATATCCATATTCATTAATACAAGCACACACACAAATGATACATAATTTTTATAATATCTTTTACATTGTTAAAACTGTAAGCAGTGTTTTAATGTTTTTTGTTAATGAGTAGTATTGGGCAAGTTATTTGACATAATACTGTCAGCTGTGAATGAGGTGAAATTTGGTTCTGTGAAGTATATTGCCTGAATGTAAATGCAAAACACACTAGTAGGATCTAGATTTGTACGGATTAACAAACCAGGTATGCTGAAGTCTCTGGTTCGATTGTCACAAATTCTGAATAAGTTTGTATAGAAACCTTGAGAGAGTTAACTGCTCGACATTCGGGAGAGGTTGCAGAAGAAGAAAACTTTGTAATTTAGAAATGGGATTGACCACAGATGCTTACTGGAAATTACTTATTCTAATGTGTCCAGGAAAGTCTGAAACACAAGCAGGTGCTTTATTTTGTTTTTTGTCAAATACGTGTTCCTGATTCAGTTTCTAGTTGATTCTTCCAACCCCTTGGGGAAAGATCAAAGGTTCAATCTGAAACAATAGTTTTTATAATCTTTGGTTATATTTATCACTAAGACCACTAGAAAATTTTGCATAACTTTATTCTAACTGAAAGATATAAATGAGAAAGGGGTGTTTTTCTCATGACGAGGATTGGCATTAAAGTGTAAAATCTATTTTTCTTTAAGTTCATGAAAACACAAGCCAGGACAGAAAACTAACTCAGCATTAAAATTGCAAAAGATCATAATTTAAAGAAATTCTGTCTACAAAATGTCCATGCAGCTTTGTGATTAACACCGTATTATTTGTGTCTGAACCTAAAAGATCGCCCGCTTGAGGGAGGAGGGATCCAGACAACTTGAAGAAGAGCAGAGGCTCATCAGGGAGCAGATCCAGAGAGAAAGAGAAGCACAGTCAGGAAGCTACATTCAGAGAGGTTTGATATCTTCTTAGATTTAACCATCAAACGTCTGTGCTTGTCCAGGTTATCATAAATGTATCTGTGTTTTCACGTTCTGATGTTCCAAATTCAGTTTGATCAGTTAGTTGATGTTTTTTGTTTCCAAGCAATCATCTAGCCTGACCACACCAGCCACCGTTCTGCCTGTGGTTCACCAAATATTATTTAAGCAACGAACAATAACAATAGCCGAACTTATTTGAGAAGAGGTCTATTTTAGTTCATTTGGCAGTCACACGTCTTGGCAAAGTATCATAGGAATGCAAAGTGCCAAATGCGCGCACACACACACAGAACTGTCTGTCAGACCTTGTTCCTTTTCCTTCGTTGTTTAAAGCTGCAGAGTCTTCTGGAGATATAAATCCGACCCTCTTTTGTGGGTGTGCAATTACTCCTTCATCGTCTGTACATATTTCGAGTCCCCTCTGTTTGCACGCACTCAGCCCTCCCCTGATCAGAGCCATGTCTCCAAGAGTCAAAAAAATTTACCACATGGGAGCCATTTCTAAGTTGCTGTCTTTTGGCACAAACCTCTTGACTGCTCTCTTAAGTACCATATTTCAATTAAACAGTTGCTCCTTTGTCTTTTTACTTCACTGTCTCAACTGTCACTAATGGTTTTTCTCACACTCAGGAGGGGAGATATATTCCCAGAGCAACGTAACCCCAAAACTGAAGGTAACACTCAACATCTAAGGGCAGTTTGTGGAAATCAGAATGGGGGGCTTGGTATACATTTTATACAAACCTTTAGCTGTTTGTAATTTATTATTCAGAGACCACAAATGCTGCTTCATCACTTAGCACATATGTTGCTCTCACACCACTTCCTCCCGATTAGGCATGATTCTGTCCGGGGACCAATATTTATGCCAAAAGAAGGCTTATTATATTTCCTCCTGGAAATGGCCTGGTTCTGTGTGCATTAACGGATGCAAGGAACGTTAGCTAATGTGTTTACACCCTAAATCTGGTTCTAGTAATTGAAGGCCATCTAAAGCAGCGGCAATATCCCCAGATGTTTGTATATTCGTCTAGAAAAACAAACAAAAGCTATTTTGACAGGATCCCAAACCACAGTCACAAACAAGAGAAAGTCACAGCAAATGTAAAATGTTCTTTTCTCAGTTTAAACTGCTTGCAAAAGTGTTCTTGAGCTTTTACACATTTTGGGACCTTTTTCCCATTTACTCCATGGATTTGGGGATTTTCAGCATATAACAGGAAGTGGAAGGAAAGTAAAGTTTTTTTTTTTTTACTTTTACCAATAAAAACTGTAGTGTGCAGAATGTATTGCTAATATATTGTAAAGCTATATTTGAAATATATTTCTATATGACTTCATGGACTGCAATAAATATGTCTATAATATTTTTATTCATGCAGAATAAAAAAGTAAAAAAAAAACTAAAGTGTTGGTAAGGTGTGCAAGTTATTCATCATAAATAATCATTTTATTTCATACCAATCAGCTCTTGATCACGGCAGTCACCAATATTATAATATTTATTATGTAGTTCAGCCTTAACATTCAGTTCTCTTCTTCTGATACCCCAAAAATCTGGTGTCTTCAAATGTCAATCAGTATATACAGTCAGACTCTATTAATCCAGCTGCCCTTGAAGGAGCTTCACCTTCACCTTCACTTTTGGCCAGGACATTCATCATTGGCTTTAAAACATTATTATTTACCAGGCCTTTCCATTAACTTGCTATTTGGATCTTTTCCACTAATATCTTTACTGTTTGTAAATTTATTTAAGTTGTGATCAAAAACGGCAGTTTTATGGGGTGGAAACATCACATCACTCAAATATCTGACCATCTAATTTAAATTTTAATGGTTAGGACAGTTATTATTAAGTAAGGAGAAAGTTCTGCTGGAAAAGGGAATGCACATTTTCAGCGATAATTATTGTAAAAATGCTACATGGAATTGAAAATTCCCAGAAAATGTGTTTCTTTGACAGTGAGCAGATTGCTGGAACTGAATCAACCCCCTGTGCTTGCCATTCATTATGCTGCTCTCAGCAGTTGCCATAAAACTGGCCAGTTTTCTGCTGTGGTTTGTCTGTGAATATGAGACATTGAACAATATCACTTTTTTTTTTTTTTTAGGAGTACGGGAACTCATTTCGGTATTTAGCGACAGGACCTGAGAGCAGAATAAAAGAGGAAAAAGTATCCCAATAGATTATGTTGCCTTCTGTGGTCTCTTTCATGCCGAATTGAATTTTCAAGAAGATTCTCTTGCAGTAGAAATTTCCCATATGTAAAAAGACACGCATGGGGATCAGACTGTGTAGGAGTGAATGGTGAATAATCAGTGTTCTGGTGAGACTTGGTCTAGCTGGTGACTCACTAGTTTTTGATGCACATATCTTTAGGAGATCCCTCATTTGTGTACCGGCAGGTATAAATGGAAATTGGCTACAGGTTTTTCAGAGTTTAAAAATTTTTCCCTCCTGTAGCGAATGCTTTCCTAGATGTTTTTTTTATAGAGTAAACCTGGCTGACACAATGTCTTGTTGAAGAAAAGGGTCCCACAGCATGATACTTCTGGCACCATCCCTCAATATGGAGATGATGTATTCAAGGAGATGTGATGTGTTAGTGATCTGCCACATAGAGTTTTGCAAAGGCCAGAAAAGTTAAATTCTGTCTAGAGCACCTTCTTCCACATGTGTGCTTGTGGCACACTGCAAATTTGACTTTTTTGACTGTCTTTTAACAATAGCCTTCTTCATCTCTCTCTGCCCCCAATCTATGAAGGCGATGTCTAATAGTTATCATGGCAACAGATTCTTCCACCAGAGCTCTGCTGCTCCTCCGGAGCTGCTACGAGCATCTCTTGTGCCACCTAAATTATTCCAAGTTTTATACAAATACTATTTTACTCAAAGCTGGACTCTCTTTTTTTGATTTTCCGACTTCTGAAGGCAGTTCAGTGTTTGGGATTTTATTTAGAGGTATGAAAGCAAAGGGGGCTGGTGGATTATCTTTGACTACCTGTATCAAAAGATTAAAGTAATGATCGACAAGCTAAGGCATCAACCTGTAGAGGATTGTTAAGTTACAGTTTTGAAGGTGAGTCCCCATGCAGTCTCTGATGCCCATGATAGAAGTTTCTCTCCATTTCTGCAGCACCAACTGTTCCGAATGGAAATTGACTGCAGGTCCTGCAGGTGATTCAGTGCTGATGTTCCAAGAGCGTAACGAGTTCTTTCTCCTCGTAGCTTCAGCCTGTCCTGATGTTTTTCAGCTCTCTGTTTCTCATCAGAGCCAAACTTGTCTGGCACGGTTCGCCTCCTCTGCAGCTGAGTTTAATCAATTGTACTTTAAGGATTATCCATTATCATGCACTTCTTTATTTCTTGAAAGTGATTATGACTAATATTGGCCTCTTTTTTTTTTTTTTTTGCAGTTAAAATGGAAATGCAAGAAAGATGATGAGCTGAATGGAGGTTATTCTCAAGACATTCTGCTTAAGCTACTTCATAAGGTGGGTGTCCTGAAATTTCACTTGTGCTGATCAGCTATAAATGCAATAATTTATTGAAATTCTTTTTTTCATGCTCTTAGGGTTTTAAGAGCTGACTTTGAACAAACCTGCACGCAAAAGTCCACCCTTATTTGAGGCCTGCATGACATCAGTGCTCTAGATTGTTTACACTTCCCCTTAAACAAGGCCTATTAAGTTTTGTAGCAGTGAAAGTGCTGAGGGCAATGTTGTAGTGCCCTTTAAAAGCCACGCACGGCATTGTTTGTGCCCCTCGTACCAGGTGATTAAACTGTACCAAGGGAGGCTTTAGGAAATGTGCTGTTCTCATGCAACCCACCACCACCTTCTGCCACAATTTGTCATGAGGGTTTTTGGTGGGGTGCAGGTTGGCCTCAAACTAGGATGGGGCTAGTGTGGGTGACGTCAAGTTGCCCAAAGTAATACAGCTGAATTTGTTCTGTTCATGAATGCATCCAGTATGGTCTTAAAAAAGTGTTGTCCTGTTCGCATTTTTAGTCAAAGAAAATGTGTAATGTTTTTAATGGCAACCATGAGTGAGTGACAGTTAGTGGTTTGGATAAGCAGAAATAGCCAACACTCTGTGGGAAAATGCGGACGGTTATGAGTGTGCATGTATGCAGGCGTGCGTGGACTTGTGTACTTTGGCTGCCTCCAATAATAAAACTTTGTTTAAAGGGGCAAAAAAATATGTTAAGATATTTAGATTTCGTGAAATGGAAGCCTTTTGAGACTCTCCTTTGTCACTGTTGGCTGGATTTAGAGTGTCCTCAGTGAGCATTTGCATTCCGAGAGTTTCAAGTTCCCAGAAAGCTGAATTTTCCCTCTTTCTCTTTGCTCCCATGAAAGGCTAAACGGGGAACAGGTTAATGCCAAATGGCCTCCGAAAAGTTGATAGAGCTAAACTAACCAAGAAGAAATCTTTTCTATTCTCTAATACTGTCTTAAAAAGCAATTGTTTCAAAACATGTTTTTATTTCCATCAAAGAAATAAAGACAGGTTTATTGTCTTTAATTGGAACAAAATTTGTTCAGTACTTCTTACACTTTAATTTTGGTGTAGTTCAATTTCCAAAGCTTTAGACATAACTTCACTCATTAACTGCAGGCAAGCAACGTACAGTATTACCCCTTTTCGTCTTCAAGAAAAATGGTGACTAAATATGTAATGGTGTGATGAAACAAAAGTGAACTGTTTTCCCAGCTGTTGTTCCAAAAGATACAGTTTTCTTCATGTGGTACTGGAGTCTGTATGGTGGATTTATTTTTTATATCACCTAAACTTGCCGTTGTCTTAGGTGTGTAAACTTTGTGTTTTATACTTTTTTTCTTGTGAATACAGGTGACCCCAAAAAACAAAAAAAATTCTTGAATTCAGTAAATTTCTAACTTGTATTTCTCAAATGTGTGATATTCAGCACTGTTTTGAATCTTGACTCTACATATGTTTTTGTTTTCATGGTTACGGATTATACTGTGAAAGGAAATACTAATTCAAATATTCTGCGTCTTTCTTTCCCTTCCACCTCATGCTTTCATCCTCTTGCTGTATCATCTAGTATGGGGATGTTTTAAATGTGATCATATCGAGTAAGAAGAAAGGAAGTGCTGTTGTGGAGTTTTCGTCTGTGAGAGCAGCTGTAAGTATCCAAGGCCTTCACATTTACTGTTCTGGTTAGAATCTCCTTAGGAGACCTTTTGAATTGATCCACTTTAGTTCATCACTTGCCTTAGAACAGTCTTAGAACGGGTTTTGAATTAGATTATTACTAGGAATAACATTTGACAGACGTCCGGACCCCAAGAAGTTGTCTTTGACCTAAAATGATCCTGTGCTTTCGAAATTGTTGCACTGATTGGAACCATCGAACTGAAGCACTTGAGTCATTGTACTGGCTCCGCAGGCTCTTTTTAGTTTTCGTGTTCCTTTGTTTGTTGTTTCCTCTCAACACAGCATTTCTGTCAGTCTACTAGATTTAGGCAGTGATCGTGGCATTTCCGTGGCCACAGAACCTTGCGAAAGTATTTATACCCCTTGAACCACAAACTTCAATGTGTTTTTATTGGGATTTTGTGCAAACAGAACTGCACAATTGCATGATCCTGCTTTTTTTTTTTTTTTTTTTTTTTTTTTTTTAAGCAAATAAACTTAATTGGACTTAACTCAGATTCTTAATTGGTTTTAGGTCTTTAACTGGGCAATTCTAGCAAATTAAAATCACTTTATTTAAACTGTAGAACTTTTGCTCTTGCTGTATGTTTAGGATTGTTGTGTTGGGAAGTGAAGCCTCATTTCAATCCAATCTCAATGCTTTTGCAGGTATTCAAAAGCATTGAGATGCCTCCAAGATTGCCCTGTACTTAGCTTGACTCATTAACTGTAGGGAAGCTAAGTACAGTATTGCCCCTGATACAGTAAATCATCTCCACAGCATGATGCTACCACCAATAGGTGGATGTGAGCTCATTCTCCTCCCCCTTTCTTATGGTGTTTTTGGTAACACCCTGTCCGGCCCATACCAAAAATCTGCCGCTGAATCACATCAAACGTTTTAGATTTTTTTATTTATTTATCTTTTTTAAATCCTGGATTCTTTTCCTTCTCCTTCCACTTGTACCCTACTTAGTGGTAATCTTATCCCAAAAACCTTATGAAAGACATTGAAGCTTATGGTTTATAACATGAGAAAATCTGAAGAAAGGGGCACATTATAGAGGAAATTTTAACTACAGCAGTATATTTTTATTTGTGCATCTCTTCTGTTTAGGAACTTTAGTTCTAACCAACATTTAACAAAGATTATTACAACTTTACGCAAAATGTAGCGATCAAGTAGTTTAATTAATGCTAATGATATTTATATATCTAATTTTAGGAACTGGCTGTTAAAAATGAAAGTGGGCTGAGTGGTAACCCCTTGAAGATTACATGGCTGGAAGGACAACCTGAGTTTGTTGCTGCAGCATCTCAAACCGGCCATTTCGTGTCTTCACAGGTACTCTTATAACACAGAAATGTATTCTTTGAAATTTCCTTCTGCTCTCATAGGACATGCCTCCCCTGTGTTACAAAGTATTGCCGGTTGCTGTTTCTCCAACAAAAATATTAACCTCTCTTTAGGAAGAGTTATGTAAATGTTCAGATTTTTTTTCCCCCTCCGTATCAACGGTTCAAATGTTGCCCCAGAGTTTGCACTTTTGTTCTTTTTGGCCACAATCGGTGTGGTCGGGTAAGTGGATCTCAGTTTATTTGTTTTGGAGTGGTGAGGCGGTGGCCTCTCACTGGTTCAGAGAAACTGGTTGGGTGCTCATTAATGCAACTGACCTGGGAGAGTCCAGGAATGTTTCACTTCACACGACAGCCAAGGGGAGGCACTGTGCAATAATGACAGCCAAACATGTCAGCCGACTGTCGAGATTATTTTAAGAAAAGCTTTTGTGTATTCATACTGGCGTTTGTGAACTTTAATCCTTAGTTTTTATCCTCAAGTTTAGTTCTTTTTTAAATCTTTTTACTTGGGTCCTTTAAAGATGTGCAACTTCTTACATTGACCTTTTGTAATATTTTGGAATATTTTTTCAAATCACTGTAAAATAGTCTGGCAAATATCTATTAAATAATTTCTTGTTGTAGCATGAAAGGGATATAATAAACTATAATAATGATTTCAAAGCAGTAGTTAGTTATTATTAAGTAACAAATAGAAACAAATATAAGGAACAAAGATAACTCTTCTCTGCTCTGGTCATTTTGCCTCCTTTGCCTCTCCCTGTTTCAGCTGGACGGACAGTTGACTTTAACTCCAAGATTGGTTCAGTCTGTCACCCATTACTATAAAAATGGGCAGATGGTACTGGTGTTTCCTGCTGCTAAGCTTTTGGATATCTCAAAAGTTTTTCAATAAGAGCTTAAAGTAAGCTACAAAGTGACATATGGCACGTGTCCAGGACTTGAAACTTTTTAAGGAACTTTGTTTTATTTATTTATATTTCCAAATGTAGCAAAGCGTACGATGAAAGATGCCTAATCTTCCAGGGGGTGAGATGATAAACCAATCAGAAGAGTTGAGGTAGTGATGGAGACATCACCCACTGAGACCAAAAAAAAGAAAAAACACAGAATGTCACTCGCAGATATGTTTTGTTAACTGCACCTTTGGTTTGGCAAGGTTGTCTCAAAAAGCTCTTGAGAAAAGGAGTTCACATCTTATGTGTGGGTGTGCATTACAGCTTCCAGAAATGACATTTCCTAATTCAACTGAGATTTTTTTAAAAGCATTTTAAGATTGACTCAGTCTGCATAATTTATTTCCTAAGTTCTTCAGCTTCTCTGTGGACTATTTCTCTGCACTTGTGCACTTATCTGTGTCTCTGGTTTCTGGTGAACTGTATTTCAACCCTCGGCCCAGTGAGGGGTGTCAGACCTCCTACATGGGGTTTAGAATCCGAGACTCAGCCTGCACACTGGGACTTGTCATTCTAATCTTTTTAAATGCTATTATACTAACTCAGTTTGCTTTACTGACATCCAAAGCTGATTCTTTTATTCGTTCTTTTTTTTTTTAAACATTTTTTTCCTCTGCAATCAAGTATGAAAATGTTATTTTGATTGGGTAATTTTTCATTTGGCTCTCAATGCAATACTTGTCTGTTAAGAGATGCCCGACAGTTACAGTATACACTGTAGCTATTGTAGATTTTGTCTGGAGATAGTGGACATTGAGTGGATTCTGGGGAAAAAAAAAAAGAAATATTTGTGATGTAAACATCTGATCTGTCCCTGGTTCCCCAGCTTTGGCCATCTGTAACTACATAGGGTCAAAATGGGTGAGGTCTTTCTTCTTTAACCTCATCAGTCCAAACACAGTGCTCGACAGGTCACGGTGGGACTAAAGAGAGCTTAAACACACAGATGACTTCACCCCAGTTCTTGTTTCTTTGCTTCTTGGCTCAATAAATGCATCTGGAGTCAAAAGGGCTTTTCTAATAAAAAAGGGAGCTGTGTCATACTCTCCATCATGATCCCTTTCTAATAATGTTTAACACGTACAAACTAAATAAAATCTTAATATTTGTCTAACAATAAAAAAAAAACCTAATTCCCACTGCATTACTTGGAAAAAAGAATGTATTTTAGGTTCAATCTTTTTGGCTTCACTTTGGATAAATTAATTTGCAAAGCATCAATTTAAATAATATGCTAGACCTGCTGAAATTTCTAAGTGAAGCACAAAGGAAGTGAAATTCATGCAATATATCATACTTATACAAGGATATAAATGTAGACATATTAATCAGTGGCTTGAAGAAGGAAATGTCATAACTCTACAATGGATTTCCATAAACTCCTGGATACAGAAGAGGTTTACAGATTAATCTCACCAATACTGGCTCTGTTTTTCCTGAACTCATAAAAAGGTCCAACTCCTCCCCAAAAAAGCTGGTTTTTCATTAATTAATTTTTTTGAGTTCACCAGGCAACACATTTTGTAAATCTCTAGACAGCTTTCCTTTATTTTAATAACAGTGTTAAAACTTGTTTAAATTCACCAAAGAGAAGAGATGCCATGGCATGATTCATCCCATTAATTCCTGTCAGAAAATCGTGTTTATGGTTCACTTTTTTTCTGTATTTTTCTGCCTTGTAAGTTGGAATAAAAGGGTAAAATATCATATGAACTGCCAGAGTCAACAAGCACGTGGTGGAAATGTGTAATTTGAGCAGTTTCGTGGCTCTGCTTGCCAGTAAGAATCCCCAAAATATGTTTTACAAAATTGTCTCCAACATATTGGTGATCAGATCAAACAAATTCAAGCCAAACACCACTGTACCTATAAATTAAATCTCTTCTAAGACAGGCTCATGCTTGGAGCTTCAGAAAGAGGATTCACACATGTGGCCAACCATATAACTTACAGTCTAATAACTGATGGACTGTAACTGCATTACTTCCACTGATGTCTGCCAAGGCATATGCTTGAGTCTCCTGAGAGATGATCTCATCATTAATCACTGTGTTCATGGTTCAATTTAGAATATCGTATTATTTAAGGTTAATACATCACACCACATTTAAATCAGAGTTTTATATGCCTGCCTCTTCCATCTAGACCCAGAGTCAATTCAGGTTTGTCACGACAGAACCAGATGCATCAGATGAGCTATTCCTGGACTTTTTCCCCAGTGTGCTGGTTTCCTAGTACCTGAAAAGTGTGTTCTGAGAAAATTTCCCTTCTGTCTGAAATAGATGCGTAGCGTGTGGCCCAGCCATCGGTATGCTGATTTAGCTTGAACTCTTTCCATGATTGTGTAAGAAAAAGATACGCTTCATATCTTATCCTGAACAAAACTTTAACAAAAAAGTGTTTTGAATTATAAAAAGGTTAATAATTGTATTATTGTTTAGTTCTCGTAGCCAGGAAAATTAAGTCAAAACGTCTTACCGTAATTTTAGGTTGTTTTTTTCAAGACTATATGAAATTCAGTTATCATTAAAGCTGTGAGATGAGTTCATAAGTTTCACTTTGACATTTCTACATTTAGTAATGTTTGTGAACTTTAGTCACATTTTGTCACTTTACACCACAAACCTCAATTAATTTAAATGAAATTTTATGTGATAGACCAACACAAAATGTAGCATAATCAGGTATTGTTTGTAGCATCTGTTTATTTTAATCTGAGGCCCCTAAAATCCTCCAGTACATCCAGGTGCCCCCAGACTACTAATCATCATTAAATGGAGCTTACCTTTTTTATATAAACAGAAAACAAATGTACATTCGAAGATTTAACTCTTCTTATTTGGTCTACGATTTCGGCTCATTGCGGCTGCCCTACCTAGTACTTTTTTTTTTCCCTTTGTGAAGAAATTGAGCTATAATCATTATGAGTCATTGTTGCGAACAAGGCTCCAGCTTTAACTGAGTGGTGCAACACCTGGCAAAATCCACCTTTATTGTGTTGATTTAGGCATTCTTCAGAGCAATGGAAATCATTCAAGGCAGTGGTTTTCTTAAATTAATTGTAATGCAATGCCAGAGACATGTTTTAATATATATTGCTGTCCATTTCCACATTGAATTATTTGTACCCAAGACAATGATTGCTGAAAAAAAAAAAAGGTTGGACATCAGTGAGATGCAAAACATAATCCGTCCATTTTGGCTTCTTTTGCTGAGAAGCCAAGTACATGTCGGTCCATTGTTGTGTAAACGGTCCCATTCAGTTTATCCACAAAACCACCAATGATGGGATTTGAACGTCGTACATTTTTTTGTACAAACCGGTAGATTTTACAATGCAAAAAATGCTTTCACAAGAACTTTTGTCATAACATACAAGAAACAGAGGTATCGAGTTTAAAACATCAGACACCAAAACAGACATACAATGCAGATGTATCCAGAAATAACGCTGTTTCTGTTTGGACATGCGTAGAACATTGAGTCTTTTGCTTGAAGCCGGACATTTGTGGTTTTTGTATTTCCCAGTTTGACCTTTCAGGGTGCAGAGGAATTTAACATTTTCAGGGCTTGTCCCGCATATCATCCTCCCAATCCCCCATTAGTAGACCTCAATTGTCTGCACAAATTCCTACTTGGATGACGTGAGAACAAATGCAATGCATATACATGAGACGCAGCATGTATTTGCTCAGAAGGTTGTGTTTAAGTCCTCATCAGAACTTCTGCTTAAGAAGAGTTTGTCTCCCCCTTCCTCTCCAACCTCCCTGCATGTGTAGATGTATAGTGTTACTCACCGCCACTTTCTTTCTTGAGCGCCATCTGCCAGATCATCGCACTCTCATTTGCAGCTAACAAAACAGCAGACTCTGCCATTTCTTTCTTCTTATAAGGTCTTGGACCTGTGGCCCAGCTTGGTATGCTGCCCAACCTGCCACCACTGGCTGGCTTTTATTGGAAGCAGAGTGAAATGTTTGTTTTCACTGTACTGCTGGGAATGAGAAATGGGGGGTACCTTGCTCTACCTTCGAGTGGGGCCGCCAGGATGCGTGCGGAGGAAAAATTGCCCTATGCACACAATAGACGGGCAAGCACGCCAAGACTCAAGACATCACAGCTCAAGGACCTTGGATTTCAGCCTCAGCTTTTCTTTTCTTAAACACAACACCCTTAAATCCTAACAGCTGCTTTGAGTGTGGGCTGGGAGGTTATAATAGTAAAGAGGAAATGTAGATGAAGTTAGAAATGCCCAGACATAAAAAAAAAAAGTTCATACCTTATCTTTACCATTCTATTGTTGGCAAATGCTGGTTACCATAATGTTCTACGTACAACATCATGTCTTCCTTAGAGTAACAAGATGTTCATTTGTTTGTTTGAGAATGTAAAGATCTTAGGAAGCAGCAAATATACGTTTTTACTTTATTAAGTATCCTTGTTAATAAAACGGTGTCAAGTCTTCCAAAGAAGTAATGACATCAGTATTTTGCATAGTTGCACAGTTTGTCTATGATCTGGAGAACATTGTTCACAAATGAGTTTGTCCAGATCCAGGCTGAATAAAGAGCTACTGTCCTCGTAAATTGATCTCCTGTTTGGTCACAGCTCTCTGCAGACTCTTTGTGAAGACCAGGACGGCAAATTGAATTATAAGCAAAATTATCCAGTCTTTGCTAGACTGGATAATTTATCATGTCGTCATGGTTATGCAAAGTTGTGTCCCAAGAAGAGTATTAAGTTAAATTTCTTCAACAGCCAGTGTCTTGCCAAGTTGTTCAAGGTTCTTCAGTTGTGCAGTTTGTCCATCACCCGGAGAACATCCTCCAGGATTGAAGGGCCCAGGTCCAGACTGAATGAAAAGCCACTGTCCTCATCCTTAAATTTATCAATGTGTTCACTACTCCCTGTGAACTCTCGATCTCTATCAGAACCCATGCTGCCACCTCCGGGCCGGCAAGTCTGATTAGAAGCAAAGTCATTCCTCATTTCATCCACTTCCTCATTTTCGCACTTATCATCTTCTTCACTGTCCAGAAGAGGCAAAGAGTTGCACTTCTTTCTCTTCTTGTCCACAGACCACTCGGGGCTCTGCATTCTCTCCGTTCCATCCAGGTTCAGACGTGGGGGCTTTGGTGGTGGCTTGCAGCTCAGGAAGAGGTTCTGTTCACTCTTGGAACTTTGTCGGAGCAGGCCATGACCCATTTTGAGGAAGGATAAATCTCCAAAACTGTCATCTTGGCCGTCACTCCCAATGTGAGAGACATGCCGGAAATCACCAAGGGGTAGACTGATCATTTCGACAGATAGCACTTCTCTCCTCCTTGAGTTCCTGCTGGACCAGCGACTGGAAGATGGATTTCTGTACAGCGACGTTTTAAGTGGCATCCTGATGGATTTACTGGAGTTGGACTTTGATCTCTGTGAATCCTCAGGAAATGATGCAGCCTAAATACATAGTGCCATCTGCAACAACAAAAAAGACAATTAGGATTTAGCAAATGATAGTCTAAAGCAAGTCTGAGCTTGTGATTGTTCTGATATTCAGCACCAGATGTAAGTGCAGAGGTCTGTTCTCAGATTTAATGAGAATTGACAGCCATTGTTTAGAGACTGCACCTGTTGGACTCGATCGTAGCGCAGTGAGATTTAGCATTATTTGGCAGCAGAAGGATGACCCAGCAATGCTTTGAAGCCTTTGTTTATAAATATTTATTTCCAAATCCTATGTTCTTCCCATAAGTGCAGGTGTGGTCTTCTACATAGCCTCCAGAGGAAGTCTATTAATCTACTTAAGAATTCCAGTAAGAAAAGCAAAACACTACAAACACCAGAAGAGTAATTACTTAGTGTTTTGGATCCCTTCAAACAGTTTTTAAAGAAGGATGTATTTTTCCTCTCTTTAACTGTCAGAAATCAAAATAAATTTGATGTGGGAAAACAAAGTGGTGGAATGAATGAAGACACTTTTTGTAATTGCCTCAGATGGTGAAGTAAAGTTAAATTAGATGCAGTTATTCCTTAATGTCACTATTTTGTCAAAATCTCAGGTTTGCTGTGCAGACTGGAAAAGTCAGTAATTAGCTTTTATAATGTATTCTAGAAAGTATAGAAAAAATAAAATTAAATTCAGTGTGGGAAATGAACATTTGGTTTTTCTTTCTTTAATTATCCTAAATGATGAAAGTCTATTTTTTCAATTGGTAGATTGATTTTTACATTGAATGTTGGTGCACATGCTTTATCTTGATTGGTATCACCATTTTGCTTTTTCACTCATGTACCGAGTGGACTCTGATTCGAACCTGACTGTAAAGTGCCAAACAAAGCACTACAACCTCTGTTTTTGAAAATTTTTTAAAAAAGGATAAAATTACTGGAAGTGATAAATCAGATTTTAAAGAGTCTGCATTTAGTCCAGGAGGCTTTTTTAATTATAGATTTTAAAAATGGATGTGATTTAAGTTCAGATACATCCCAGGCTGTGGAGCTATTGCGCACGTTATGCAAAAAAACGAAAAGTGTTTTGGGCAGATGGTACCACTAGACCATTTAAGCAAGTTTTAAATTAATACCTTTTTCTCAAATGTCCATAATTTTCTGGGAAAATCTAAAATGCTGAGTCTGGAAAAGAATTGCTTTGTATAACAAAATCTGTAGCAACCGTGACATCTTTCAAATCCAAGACTCTGTTTTAAATTCTTCGTATTAGGCAACATCTTGTATAAACGGTAATTATATAGCATCTCACAGAGGAAGAACCTTTGCATTTCGTGACTTCTAAGCATTTTATTTCCAAAACCAGAACCCAGTTCATCAACTCTGGCATGTCGATTAGATAATCTCCTCGCCATAAAGGATTTTTACAGCTTTGCCCACATTAGCTCTACATTCGTGACTTGAAACACTAACTCTGTAAATTTGTAAGCCACTTCAACAAACATGCTTTGTCGGGCTGTAAAACGTTTTATCGGCACTTTAGCAGCAGCAGGAGGTTGAAGAGTGCGGACACAACAGCATTCCTTTCCAAACATGTCAGGTCAACCAAAGAGGAGTGTTATGATTCAGCTACGAGGAAACACCTCATGGCTAAGTAGAAGTTCAGCTCAATAAAACAGATTGACCAAAAGAACACAGTTGTTTTATTTATTTGACCTTTATTTATACAGGTTGTCTCATTTAAATCCAAGATCTTTTACAAGAGAGACCTTTTAGCTATCGCTTCTCTTTCTAAGTCCTTTCCTCAGCTCCAGGATTATCATAAATAATTATTTTCTCTCCAACCACCTGGTGTGGAATGGCTAAAAACAATAAAACATATAAAAATGGATGACTATATAAACTTACCAGTCTCATTGGTTTAAAAATAAAATCCGGGATATCATGAGCCCACACATGCACACCCGCCTCAGCCAGGAATCTATGCTGCTTCTAACTGCACCTCTGACAAGCTGTTCGTCGACAAGATAAGACTTGTCATTCATCAGAGAGCAATGCTTATTTCCCAGCTTTGAAACACTGACACAAAGCTGTAGCCTATTCCCGGAGAAGGTTAAAGAAAATTTCATTTAGGATTTAATTACTTTAACTGCAAAGAAACAGTTCTTACCGTTTTCAGCTGGAGAGAGCGCTGTTAGTTGTTGGGCAATGAATCTTTTTGTCAGTCAGCATAAAATTTGGATTGTGCTGCAGAATAACCTCCAGGTGTGTTGCTTGTGAAAGGCCTCCTTGCGTAAATGATAAACCAGAGGAGGTCAGAGTACAAGGGCATCCAGGTGGAGGCTTTGCTTGTTTTTTTTTTAAATTTTTTTATGTCGGTTTTTGTGAAGTCAGCCTGTTTCAGAAAGTCTGCAAGTCATCAGAACACCATTGTAACTGCAGAGCAAGTCTGCCCAGCAGGCATAGGTGTTACAGTTGAGTTTTGCTGTTTGATTGGCTGCACCCTTCACCTGTGGGGGAAGTAGGTGGTAAATTGGAGCTGCTCATTTTTTCCATGTTCCATGTTATTAGTAAAGATTGAAACTATGCTGGATGGTTTAGTTCCAGAGAATATGCTTGAAAGAGAGGGGTGAGAAAAAAAAATTGTTTTAGCCTCCATTGATTGCATGCTTATTAAAGGAAGTTGTAATTGGTGAGCAAACAGATTGACCACAAAGAGGAGGGGGTTAACAGATCTCTAATCTCCAAGCTATTGTCCCTTTTCTCTGCTGATTTCCTGATTTCCCGTCTGCTGTTGGCTTGTGTAAAGCCCCACAGTCAACCCCACTCCACAGGCTCTTCTGCCTGAATGGAGGCTTTTGGCTTTTCTGTATAATCAAACAACAGACATGTCTGAACAGACACCCTGGGTTTCACAACAGAAATAACCGGCTGTTTCCAATTCTCACGCTTCCAACATGTTCCCTTTGCCCTCGTATGGGGAGGCTGTAACGAACTGTAAACCGTCTCAAAACAACGTTTTCTGCTCTGCTGTACTGATTGCTAATAGTAAATGTAGTTGTGGTTAAACTTGTGGTTAAAAAAATCTCAGCTGGAATAAAACATGAAGTTTTCATGTGAGATGCATGAAACTGTGAAGTATGTGGGTTGCAGGGTCATCTTCTGGCGTATTTTGATACATGAGGGACTGATTCATAGCACAAAATCAATGATGGTACGAAAGAATATAATCTGGAAATATTGAAACATCTCAAAACATGAGCCAGGAAACTCAATTTTCTGCACAAATGGTTTTGTTTTTTGGATAATCACCAACATAGTAACAAAGCGACTTAAGGACAAAAAGAAAATTATGTTTTGGAGTGACCATGACAACTTTCCAATCTTGGTTGCATAAAAACTCTGTGAAAACAGCTGAAAGGGCGAATTACAAATCCGACAAACATGTCAGGCAACATGGGCCAAAATTCCACCAAGCTATTGTGAGAAGCTTGAAGAAAACTCAAAACGTTTGTTTGACCCAAGTCATACAATGTAGGAGGTAAATTCTACGTTGTAGACTTCTGTAGAAAGTAATTCAAGTTCAAATTATCTTTCTTTATTCTTGAATTTCATGGATATAAATCATTTTGGTAATCCTAACTGACCTGAACAGGAAAATTTTAGTCGAATTCAATAGCAAACAATGAGAATAAAAAGGATAGGTGACTTTTTATACAGTCTATGTAAGCATCTGGTTTCAACTGTAATTTTGTCAAAATATTTATATTGCGTTCAGACATAAAGGAGGAGAGCTTTGTACATATTTTTGTCTTGTTCTTTGATTTTAAATATGCATGTTATGAAGGAGAAATCCTTTTTTTTTTTTTTCAGCATTCCTTTTAAATTCATCCAATAAACAATAGGCATGCCGGCTTTTCCTCTCCTCTTCTCCCGCTCCATGCTCCAGTGCCAGGACAGTCTCCAAGACCAGACACAATTACTCACGCAAGTGAAACTAGAACCTCTAGCCAAGTCTGAAAGAACATTTTACAGCATCTCCCTTATGAGAAAAACTTCCGTCCTCCACCTACAGCCACAAAGCTGCTTTTATGCTAGCAGACACTCAGGTTGAAGAGTCTGTATTATCCGCAGTATTTGGAAGTGAGTTCAGAAGACCTGCAGGCTGACAGAGGCTGGGCTTATTCCGCTGATGGTGTTCTCATGCTATGTAGCCTCCAGACTGCTAGGTTTAGCCTGAACTTCATTTCAGTATAAACGTCTTTTCTAAGGCCTGACCATGGTGGGCAGTGTGGTTTGATGCAGCTATGCTGGGCCTGAAATCATGCTTTTTCTTCCTTCTGCAAAAGAAAAAGTGTTTCCAGATATTGCTTTGACTGGTGCTAGAAGCCCAAACTGAGGCTTTGGTGGATCCTCCCAGAGCCCTTTGTTGTGTGTTCTTCAGCTCCCTCTGTGCTAAGGCTCCTAGAAGGGCTGCTCTTAAACAGGATTTACTGCTTGCTTTGTCTGATTTCCTTTAACTAAGACATTGTTAAATCATGTCAAAGATGGCACACATAGCTTAACTGAAATCAGTCGGCCTATATTTCACTGATGGTTCTTCTAGAATATATAATGCTCAGATTGGGATTAAGTTTTAAACTGAATATAAAGTTAGTCTTTTTTCACTTCTTGGAACAGCTTAAGCCTGACTTTTCAAGGTGTTTATAGAGAAATGTTGCAGTGTCACAGTGTTTTGATCATTGCAAAAATCCTAAATGGTAAAAGCAGGTTTTCTGCTTATTTTGTTTGCGTCAATCAATGTGCAATTAATTTAACCATTTAATGAGGGATACAGTCCAGCACTGAACCTACATCTTCACCTTCACCTTCAGTTCAGTTCTCCTTGTTTAAATAGAATTATCTCACAATGAACGTCTACTTATGGTACTATACAAGACACACCTGATACACAAATCTATTCCAAAATAGATTGGAATTTTGACACAATTTGATTAAAATCAATCAAATTCAGTTTTTTTGCAGTGCGGACATTTAATCAGAATGATGTCTAATAAAATGCAGTCAGATTCAGTGGATCACTTCTGACAAGCCTTTGAGTTCTTCATGGAGAAGAAATAAGGCAACAAATCCTCCGTCATCCTCCGGCTAAAGGCATGAATATCCAGTTAGATGAGAAGGGTGGGGCAGAAAGATGAAAGTGGGAGACAAAAATAAAGAATACAAATAGAGAATACAGAAAAACACCCTAGAATTTCTGAAAACAGTTACCAAAAATTTTGTAGCAGTAGTTACATTTAGTAATCATGTAATTCAAAACATTTTATTTATACTGATTTAATGCATTGCTGCTTGACCCAGTTTCTGTTTAGATCGTAATCTTGAGATGTTTTACTTTTGAATTCACTTGAATGATGCACGCCTTAGTCATCCTGGTTCAGATGAAAAGGCAAGTTGAAACAATACTTCTACAGCCACAACATTAAAGTCATGTTTTTTATGATAGGACCAAAGTTTGAATTCTGTTTTCTTTTAATAAGAATTAGATCACAAAAACCATTCCACTTCCTGGCTTTATTTACACGTACGCTGATGAATCAGATTGAACTTCTCAGAGGTTGGCAACAGAAATGAGACTTATGATTTTTGCGACGCCGTAGCAGTTTTTTCTGAGAACCTTTATTCCTTTGGGACTAAATAAAAATGTCAATTGCATATATGCTGCAACTTTTTTTCCTACTTAAGAAGAATCAGGAAAGCAGGTGTAATAATATATTATGTTTCAGCAGTCATTACTGGATACAAAACCACATTTAAATTATGGCATGTTGGCTTCAACTCATTCAAATTCTTAAAAGACGGAATCAAGTTAACAAAAAGCAGAAATCTTCAATCCAATGAAACATTTTGAATTTTTGTAATTTCAGCCTTTTTGACAGCCTTCAGGTTAAAGATTTGAAGTCTAACAGTTGCACAAACTCATTTGTTTTACTAAAGAATATCTTGCAATCAGAGAGCTTTTCCAGGAACCAAAGTATGTGAGACGTAATTTTGCACAAATAGATTGTTTGAAATCAAGGGACGCAGAGGCCCCTCTTTTCATTTTTTTATAATTTCTTTTAAAGCCCATCCATCAAATAGAGATATGCCAGGAGGTAAGGTCTGTGTAGCCATTTTTCATTTCACTGTTTATTTCTTCTACTTCTACAGATTCCAAAGGCAATCTCTGACTCCATATAGCAAAAGTCTGTTCAGATTAAAACATAGACCACTGACAACCACATGCTGAGCACAAGCACCGTTGCTCAAAGTTTAGAAGCTCTGAACGATTTACCTTTTGAATTTGTAATCTGTTTATGCCTTCTGAAATCTATAAACAAAGGTCTACAATCCAGCCTGTTTTACGCTGTTTTTACTTGCAGAGTAAAAAAAAAAACAAAAAAACTATAAAAGATGTTGGACTGTCACAGTCAAATGCTTGCAAGACCCAAAAATCAAGAGACAAATATGAGCAAGTGTTTCTGTTGTTTTCCCCCCGACAGGATAATGTACACCTTCTGTGTTTCAAAATGAGTGATGATTAATTCACTACTGAGTGCGACGCTTACGTTTCGTCTGTGCAGTCATGCCACTTTGGCTCTTTTTGTGTTGCTCCAGCATTTGGCACACAAACATTGAAAAGATTTCTAAATTTAAGTGTGCAAGAATTCGACTCCCATAAATCACATAACCCAGAGGTTTTGACACACAGAAACACACGCTATGCCACCGCACACACACTCCAGAAAAATAGTACCGTGATTAACCTGACCACACTGCATTACAGACTGAAATGTTAGCCTGAAACGCAGAAAAGGCTTTGGAGTCTTTATATTCTTGTCCAAGACAATTAAACAGAGATAAAGCATGGATACTTTATATTTTTGTCCCAGACAAGAATATAAAGGCTGGATATCTGTCCAGTTGCTTCTTGGCTCAGTGAATGCATACATAAAGCTCTCCAATGACTGCTGGTATGGATGAGTAATCCATTATCCTGTAATCTGTCAGGCTGCAGTGCTCACAGCATGGAATGACAAGTATTTTAACAAGAAGCGCTCATCGTACTCCTGCTGTAGCTTGTTGTTTTTATCACATACACACGCAGTCGCCTGTACTTCACACGTACCAAAAGAAGTGGTGTAATGGTAAGTGGATCTGACAAGTTATGCTAGGGGAACGGGGTGGCCACCTGCTGTGTGAGCGACTTCCTGCTGTGTGTTAAACTGGCTGACTCATGGAGCTGATGCTGTTCAGGATGCCATAACTGTTCTGGGGTCAGGCAGGAGTTGAGTTATTAGGGAAAATCAGCTGTGCTGGTGTCATATAACTAATCTTCAGGTTGTTTCTTTGTATAAGAACATATCACAAGTTTAGAATTTGAATGAATAGATGATTTTATAGATAAGTGATAATTGTGTAGGTTTTTTTTTCTTTTACACAGAGTGATATATTTCAAGTGTTTACATTTGTTCATTTTGATGTTTATGGCTTACTGCTGTTGAAAACCTACAAAATATAGTGTCTCAGAAAATTTGAATATTACATAAGACTTATAAAAAGGGCCACTGTATTATATATATATCTATATATATAATTTTTTAATGAAATACAAATGTTTGAAGATGCATATATATAATCTACTTACTTTTTGCAAGTTCAGGTTGCATCCTTCAGCTTGTCTGGTTCATTAGCCCTGGTGTCTATCATCTTCCTTTGGACCTCACTCCATAACTTCAGTCTGGTCTGCAGCCCAATCAAGCAAAGTAACATAATGGTTCAGTAGAACCTTCTGTCCTCGTTGTACCACTGACGAGGACAGGTGCCACGGTTATGAGGAAAGGGGAACAATTAGTGGTCTAAAACGTCCCGATAGATTGTTGTTCATGGAGGCCATAATCTTGATATGTCTGTGTGAAAACACTGACTCCAGCCACAGTCTCTTCCTTGCACACTTGTTTTCTACCACACTTTTCCTTCCACAAAATCTTCCGCTAGTATTGCCCGTTTAGGCATGATTTTCTAAGACTGTTAAGAAATTTCTGCCGTCAAGTCTGCAGTCCTCTCTGTGATTGTGTTTGTCATAACATGCATCTCTGAGTTAGAAATGCTGGTTGTGGGTGGTGTTTAATGGTTTCCAAGTCACGCTGGGTTCCGGGATTACGGCACCAGACACTCATTCACACACGCATGGATGCTGTATCAGTGTTTAGTTACAGGGTGATGCACTGGCTGAGCATCTAAATAGCAAGTTAACTCCCCAGGCAAGGAAACATCGGTCATCTCGAGAAAAGGATGCATCACATTTCCCATATAGCACCTGTTAGTGATCAGAATTCCTTTACCGCTACTGGACTGTATGTTGGTAAAATGTTATAGACCTTCAGTCTTTCAGGGCGCAGTTTGGTGCTGTCTCCAGCAGAGAGCATGATAGAGGAGGAATGCATTATGTTGACAAGTTGGCTCTTTTATACTTGTTTATGTTTTATTTAGCTTGAAGATGCAGGAGTTGTTTATTTACCTAATGGTGTTCGCGTGATATTTCATAGTTGCGTGCCAGACAAGGGCTTGAGTTCACATTATTGGAATGATAATAGCAGCTTTCCTCAGCCCAGGGGTGGAGTGGAGGGCAGCTTCCCTTCACGGACCCTCCGCTCTCTTCCTCCTCACTTTTACCCTATGCCTTTCTCTGCACATGGATAGTGGAGTCCCCGTGATGCTTTCCAGATGTCTCAGCTCAGCGACCAGATTGACAAAACCCTACATCTTCTCTTTATTTTAAGGACATGTTCTCATAAATGTCCTTAAAAGAACGCACGCACCCACACGCCTACTCTGTCCTGTATTTCACTGTCTTGGTAAGGAGACATTTTCTTGGCACAAAAAATATTTTTTATATAATCCTTCTAAAGGATGGCTCATGCTGCAGAGAAATAGCCACTCTTTCCTTTTAAAATGTGATTTTAATCTGTGTCACATCAGGATCAAATAAATGCCTTAATACATGGCTTCCTCCCTGAATTAAAGTTGTTCTTTTCTTTGTGAAAATCCAAACACTTCTGTTTTGCATTTGTTGCCAGTGCACGGATTTGATGATTTTTGTGTTCCTATCCATTCATATCCATTTAATGCCTGTGGATCCATTGTTTTATTCATTCACAAAAGTTAGGGCAGCTATTTCCAACCCAGATGTTTAGGTAAGATGATTTCAAGCTGCAGAATTGCCATTTCTAGGCAACTTTCTCATACTTGATCTCAGTGTCATGATGATGGTAACTACGATGAGTGTCTCTTTCCTCTTCACCCATTGTTCATCCATTTGTAAAATCAGCCATTGAATCCTAACAATGCTTCTTTCTTTGTGTCTTTTTATATTTAAAATAAACATTTGAATCTTTGAGATCCAAACCACAAACTGTCTCTTTAACTCTGTCCACTAATCTAGAATAAACTCTGCTTTCCTAATACGTCATCTGTGTTTTCTGTAGAGTTCCCTTTCAAATGAGCGCGACTATGAGACGGTAGTGATGATGAGGATGAGGCAGGCCGCCGAACGTCAGAGGCTCATCGAGCAGATGCAGAGAGAAGATGATGAGGAGGCTGCAAAGTCGTAGCTTTAGTTTCATAAAGCCTCTTGTGTTTTTCTTTTATTGTTTTATTGTAATAGTGTGGAAAATAAACCCTTTTGATAAAATAAAGCAGTATTTTCATTTGTCTTGTTTTCGCCTGTGTAATGATATCGTATGACTAGGTGCATTGTAGAGAAGTTAGACCTGCTGTATGTAGTGACACTCTGCACAGCTACCAACACAAAGCTTATCGGAAAGGAACTTTGTAATTGTTAGTTTGAAATTATAAAACTTCTATTAATTCAGTTTTCCGTCTTGCTTTAAAACTGAGATTAGCCAGTAATCATACTTTATTTTTAATATGTTTTATGCATGATCTGTCGGTGGTCTTTGACCTGTGGATTAATTTTATCATCATATAGGTGAATCTCAAGTAAAATGTAATTAAAAAGTTTATTTCAAGAATTCAAAAAGGGAAACTCATATGAGGGTGATTCATTAAAAACAATGATACATTTCAAGCATCAATGAGATGGTGCTTGAAATCAATGTTGGTGATTATAACTGACTGTTAACCCCTAAAGGAAACAAAAATAAATTGTTTCTCATAAGCTTGGAACATTACATTATTGTTCATTTCTATATTAAGAAGGGATATTTAATCCAGAAATGTTGGGTGAATTACTGCATCATTACTGTAAGGACACAACAACTCTGTGGCAATGTTCTGCTGGCAGCTTGAGCACCACTTTTTCCTTCCACTCAATTTTCCAGTAATATGCTTGTAAACAAAACTGTGATCACCTAGCTTCTTTAGTTATTACATTCCATTGGTCTTCCTTTCCTGGTGGAGAGATTCTATGACTTTCCACTGGACAAATGTCAAGTCGGCATCTTTTCCCATGATGACAATTTATGAATTAAAAAATTATTTTCCAGTGCTCTTGTGTATTTTAGTTATTTTCATTCTTGTAATTCAGTTCAAAACATGAAGACTGACAGATCAAGTTTTTCTGCAAATGATTATGTGGCAAAAATCATAGCCCTAAGAATGAATAGAAAGAAGTAAAATCTTTCACTTTTATATCTGAACATTCAGATTTTTTCCTTTGCAACTTTAGCAGATACGTACAATATTTGACAATATGTAAATTTACTAATATTACTATAGTAAATGTTGGTTTTTGTTCAAATCCCATCCATATCATACAGAGAGAAATCTTTTGGTTTTGGTTATTTTTCTGTGCAACACTAACAAGCATTAATTCATGGCACATCATGGTGCGTGCTTAGTCTGTTCTTGTTGGGTTTTAAAAATGCCAGGTTTGCCTAGCTGCAGCAAAACAAGCTGTGAAAATAGCTCCATGATGTAATGTTCATCAGTCAACCATTATGTGGCCAAATGTGACAAGTTATTACTTTTTTACTTGTACCAAACAAGTTTTGACGTACAAATCTGTCTTCCCTGTAGCTTGCATACTTTATCAGCTACTTTAGGGTAAGTCGGGGGCAGTCCAAACCACAGACCGGGTGATGTGACTGTGTGGAAATCATTTCTTCCCCATGTAAAGCCAGTAATCAGGCTGTGATTGGAACACTAGGTACGCTTTTATGGAATTCTTGTGGGTTCTTTGTGATGAAAAGCAAGCTCACTCTGGAGGCTCTCCATTTTACATCTGATGGTTGGGATGGTAGTTCCTCTTGGTTTTCCATTTCCAAATATCCTCGCCTCACTGAGGAGGCCTTAGCTTTTATTTATTTATGATGCTGTTTATTGAGCTCCAGTACTTGCTCTACTTTAATTGCTTTAATATTTGCACATGATCTCTGCAAAACATTTATTTTTTAATGTTTCTTGAAAATATTCTCTGAATGAGCCCTTGTGATCAACAAAGCCATTAATTAAAATCTTTTGGCGGTTGATACTTTAGACATTTTGTATGCTGCTTTTATTTATTTATTTAGTTGCACACAAATGGATGGTTCATGCTGAACATGGTTCAGTATGTTTTACTGATTCACTTTAGACATTTTCATTATCAAAACAATTTTTCACAGGTTACAAAACAACTACTGTTGGTGACCAATAGACATATGAGACAACCTTCCAGAAATAAAAACAAATTATGAAATACAGAATTAAAAATATCTTTACAGGTAAGACTCGATGGATTGTTAAGTTTCAGTTTTCCAATTTTGTGTCATATTAATCTTACGTTATTAGGCAATTGGCTGCTAATCTCTGTAAAACATTACAAAACAGTTGTGTGCCTTCAATCATAGTTAAATGTTACTTTTTTTGCTTTAATTTTGGTATGTCTGTGTGCCCAGGAACCCTGCATCTTCTTTTATTATCACACTGTACTAAAGTTCTAGGTTCAAATCCTGGCCTGAAGTCTTTCTGCACTGTTTGCAGGTTATCCTTGGCCATGTGTGGGCTCCTTTTGGGTGCTCCAGCTTCCTCCCACTGTCCAAGATATGCGTAGTTGTTAAATAGGTCTCTTTAAATTGTCCTTAAAAGTAGTGAGTGCCTGTCACTCAGTGAGGCATATAGATGATACATGAATGGATGTATCATAGTTTAATTCTTCAGCTTCATGAATTTTAAGTTTGAATATGTCATAGATTTTCTCTAAACTAATCTGTACATACAGGTCCAAATATATACAGACACCTCTACTAATATTTGGATATTTTTTTCCTAGTAAGACGCAAAGACGCTGTACGCTTTTTACACCCATCAACTAGCTTCTGTCATAATTCTGGCAGCACATCTGGTTACCATTATCATCTGAAATGGTAACCAGATGTGCAGTTATGATTTCCATTGGTGTCAAGTCCATGTATTTTTGAGGGATTGCATTGGGGGTATGACAGAAGCCTGTATAAAAATAAAAAAAATCTATATTTAGGGATGGCATTTTCATGCCTATGACAAGTATGTGTAAATTGCTGACCATCACTGCAGTTTAGACTTTTACAAAAACACTTTTCTTGTGCATTCACTAGACTCATAACAAGAGGACTGCACGTCCTTTCTATAACCATTGAATTGTTGTTTTAGGATTATTTAAAAGCTGTTTTTGTTGGGAAACTTGCATTGTTGATTGATGTTCACCTCGGGCTCAGTACTCCTTGTACTACACAGGACAACCCCCTACTTTTTCATATTTCCTGTTTTTACAGGATGTAAAGCCAAAATTCTGCAATAACATTTGTGTTTTTGCACTTCTGGGTTTCCATTCGCACACTTTCACTCCAACTCCGCTTTTGCTGGATCATGAAACGGCTCGCAGAGCGTGTTAAATTAAAGAACACATTTTGAAATATGTGTTCTGCCCCTTGATATCGACCCTGACAAATTTTGATTTGTTGTTCCTAGATATTTCACAATAATCTTATGCAACATACAAAATCCTGCAGAGGTTTTGCTTATTTATGCTCTGTTAAGTGACACGCTACCATTCTTCGACACACATTCGGTCAGTCCTTGTTGTGGTCAGCATGCGTTTTGTAACAGAATCTTCTTGCTTGGGAACATACATCTAGAACAGTCTGTTTTCCTCGTCTCTCTGGCATAATGGTGTGTCTACTCCTCTTTCTCCTGTCATTGTGTTATTTAGGAGCCACATGGAAGCTTCGCAACAACCAATCCAGTCATGCATCCCCCTGCCACTCCTGCGCTGCTTCTCCACAGCTCTGTTACACAACGTCCAGCTGTTAAGGGTGGGAGACATCTGCTCCTCTCCTCCCGCAAAATCCCCTCACAACATGATTTTGTTTATGTGTATCCTTCTCCTCTGCCCCAGCAATGTGATAAAAAAAAAAAAACAGAAACACATCACCTCTGTCTGAATGACAACAGAAGAAATATCGTCACAGGAAACACATTCACCACCAAAACTGCCCAAAGCCGACAGTGGTTTCTGCTGCTGCATGCAAACCAGCAGGGAAGAATGACCTTGATCCAGCATTCTTCTCAGGAAAGATTTAATGTCTTCATAGCATCCTAGCTGAGGAGGATAGTTCTCTGCTTCATCTTCAACTTGGAGAAGGAAGCTATTAGGCAGCAGGTCTTGTTAGAGTTTGCCTGGCAACAAATCTGGGCTGCAGATTAATGATCTGGGCTGGCCCCAAACACACGCTGGCAGACCCGGGGCTCAAATGAAACCACCCAATGTTTTTTGGCTGGCTTTTCAAATGCATGATGGGTGGCTTGCAAGATGCTGCATGTCCATATCCTTTAAAGTTTAAGTTTTGTCATGTTAAAATCACAAGCTGTGATCTATTTATTATGATTCAGAGTGACAGGGCCATGTGATAAGGTGGTTTATAATATATGTGAAAATTAAATCATACACATGGTTTTCCAAATTAAAAAGATAAATCTGAAACTTTTGACAGTTATTATTTTACTTTTTACTATTATTTACTAAGCAGTTCAAGCTCAAATACAGCAGAAGATTAAGTGAATAATTTTCAGATTTTGCCACAAGAGGGTTTATGTCTGGATTTTTATTGGGTCATTCTAATCAATCTGCGTTGATCTGGACGTTGTTGTCGTCCTGCTTGAAGGTGAACCTCTGCCTGCGTTTCTGTCCCAGCTGGAGAAAAGCTTTCTCAAATCAAGTCGTCAACGCAGTTTTCTGGATGTTTGCTCCAAATTAGTAGCACAAAAACTAAATGCTGCTTCTCCATGTTTGGATATGATTCTGATGGTGCAGAACAGACTTGAACCAGAAGAACGGAGTGATGTGGAAAGTTGATTCAACGACAGCCGCTCTTTAATGTATTATTGTGCTGAGCCATTTATTGATTTATAAATCAGCAAAAGTATTTTAAAGTCTATTCTCTGAGCTGCATGAGGTCAGAATAAGGCCTCTGTCTTCCTGGCTTCAGTGAGAGCATGTGCAGCAGCGTTCTGGATCAACCGCAGTGTATGGTTGACTTTTTAGGCAGACGTGAAGATAAAGGTATGGATAAATTATTCAAGGTCTTGTTGATACATTAGTCTTTAAACCCTGAAAATGCTCTTGAGATGATAGAAGACTGACTTTGTAATTGTCTTTATGTTTGCAGATTCACATCAAAGTTCATCACTACACACAGCTTTTGGGTCTGATTAGTTGTTTCCTTACAGCATGACACTGCCACCACCAGATGTTGATCTGGGTGATGTTTTGCTGCTTCTCTTATTAATGTTCTTCCTTATAATCTGTTACTTAAGAAGAATAGGTGTGTTTACTCTCTACATTTATGCATTTATGAGATTAAATTACATGGGTGGACTCCATGCTACTTCTTACTGACCTTATATAGAAGCATCAGGATAAAGGGGGTTGAATACATAAGCAAACCATAGTTTTTATGTTGACATTTTTCATTGTATGAGTAGATAACATGAAATCCTAATGAATGACATTGAAATTTGGGATTGTGATGTACCAAGATGTGACAAAGTAAATGCTTTTGCTACACAAGGTGAAGCAACAAATGTTTTTATTGTTAGATAACAATGGATTGCTTATTGTTAAAATGCATATATTTATTATTTATTTATTGTTAAAAGCATTTCAGATCTCCACATTATTTATTCATAAACAAAATTCTAATTTAGTGCACAAACATCTTTCAGCACACGTACAACAAACCTAAGTTTTTTCCCTGCATGACAGAAAGGTTCTCTGACCTCATATGGACCAATAACTTCAACACACCTGCAGTACACAACATTACTAACAAATGGTCCAATAAAATCTCTGGAATATGGTTCCACCATAGCGTCAACCCGGCAACCTGTTCAATCAGAAACCTTAGAGAAAAGATTTCCTCATCTCTGAAGTTGCTTTCTCTCATCGCCTCTACTACCAATGTGTGGTAGTAGAGGCGTCATAACATAAAGTAAAAAAGGTTATAAGGTGATAAATCACTCCGACTCTTTGTGGAGACACCACACCAGCGTCTGTCCCACTCCCGTCATCGACAGCAGGCGGAAGCCAATCTTCTCCAGCTTGTCCAGCACCAGGCGAGGTGGGTCGTCCACATGGTACTCAGAACTAAAATAAGCATAAACAAAGTAATTCTGCCTTCCACAGATGTGGGATTTCTCTCTTTCAGTAAACTCTGCTTGGAAAGTACATGGCTGCTAAGTGTTCTGGTGCTCTTTCACTTCCTTCCACACCTTGGTTCATTTCCCAGAAGCATCTGAATCAGATTGCCAATGACAACACTTCCCTGTTCTGTAACCCATCACCTTGAATGGTTTACTCTCGGAGCAGAAGCTTTCCTCAACCACACTTTTTTTATTCCAGCCAGTTGATTTGATCTCAGCTCTGCTGTCAATATGTGCACTTTAACAGCCAAAAAGAAAGAAACACCCACTTTTAACTGTCAAAATTGAGAAATATGGCCCTGCGAGAACAGATTTTCACCAATCCAGCTCAGCTCTGCATGTCTTGGAAGTCAGCATTAGAACAGTGCCTTTAGAGATTGGTCTTTTCAGTTTGTCAGATGATGGCGGAGATATACAAAGTTTCACAGGATAGTTTTAACCCCGAATTTATCTGCAGCATATCACAAAGCACCACAAGTGTTTCCATTTTCAGTCACTCACAAATTGTTTCCCAGCATGGTTGTTTTTCTCGCGCCCAGGTAACTCATGACAGATGGATCAGAAAATTCGTCTCCTACATTCGTTGGACCAGACTCCTGAAAAACAATGAATTTGATATCCATCAACAGTCTGATTTTCTAAATGAATGTCTCTGGCTATTATTTATAGAACCATTGCTCCGATGCAGACCTCTGGCAGATACAGGATAATCAACAGTAATAATATCAGGGCAGGCTAAAAATAGATGATCTAATACTCAGAGGCTATAGAATTAGGTTGCTGGAGCTGAGCAGGCTGGGAAATGAACATACATAACAAAAGAAACAGAGACAGATGTAATATGTGTAACAGTATTTAAGACAATGGCAAGAAATACATTAAAAAGGGCTCCTTTTTCAAGCTGTGTAAGGTGCCAAATGTGCAAAAGGACAGTAAATAAAATCAATTTGCTTTTACATAAACTACAAATAAAATTAAATTGGAACTGAATACACGTTTTTGATGAATAGCTAAATGTAATATCATAAATCACATCATCTAAATAATTTCGACAACTTACAGCTAATGAAAACCTAAAATTCATCCACTCACTACACCAGCTTACCTTTTCATGGTTGTGGGCATGGACTGATGAGGACTTTAACAGATCGTAAGTTTATCACAGACCAAAATTTCAATTTCTCTGATAACCATTTAGAAAAACAAAAAAAGATTTAATCCAGAAATGGTATGATCTGGTCACGTTATGGCCAAAACCACCGTGGGCGACCTGGATTTTGTCCTGCAGACAGTCACTGAGACCTTCTACAAAGAAAGTCACTGTTAAACTCTGTCTCCTGTTTACAAAGTGCCTTTTTCAAGAAAAACTCTAACGAAAGGAAAAAGTGTGGCAGAAAAAGGTGCACAAATACAACTGGTGGCCATGAGAGAACGGTGAAGCAAAACCAATTCAGGAGTTTGGGCGAGACGCACACGAGGCATTGACTGAAGTTGGAATCGGTTGCCTTAAGCGAAACCTCAAACTAAAAGTGTTCCATTATTTTACTTAAGCCACACATGAGTCAGAGAGAGTGCGGAAAGAGTTCTTCATAGGCTTCGCTTTCAATGACTTTATTAATCTATGCATGGAAGTGTACAATATGTCTGTCCAGTGTATCCCTCTGTTCCCCAAGGGAGACAGATAAAAAGACGTTGAGCTTGACTAAAGAACCTACTGCTCAGTGGTCCAAAGACCTCTTCTCAAATTGGAGTTCACTTTGCATTTCATTTGTAGATCAAGGTCCCAGAGTCTGGTGGAAGAGTGGAGAGCCACACGGGAGTTTTTTGATTTCTAGTATGAGATTTCCACAGTCAGGGACGATTTGGGGAGACTTTTCAAAGGACTTCCCTCTGTTGACAAGCTTAATGGAGGTGTTGCATTCATTTTCCAGCTGACTTGGCAGCAGTGCACACAGGCATAAGTACAAACACTCGATTTGATGATGGTTGGTCAGTAAGTTGGCTTTACCTAAACCCTGCAGATAATTTGTTTGATTTTGCCAAGAGCAAGACATTAACAGTTATTTTTACTGGTCTTATGTAATTTGAAAACATTTTTAGAAAATTACATTTTGGGTTTTCATTTGTTGTTAAGAATGTGATTTGAAATTATATCCATCTAGGTACGATGAATTTATTTAATAAATGAGTTTCTCTTTTTGGTCTGATTAACAGGATAAATGAAACTTTTTATGATATTGTAATTCATTGAAATGTATTTTAATACTCATTAAGATTTTAAGTCAGTAAAACTGTATAAAAGAACAATTATCTTTGACTGTGATGGGAAAATGCATGTGTGCTTATTCATTCATCCAAAAGGTAACTACATAACTATTTAAATACAGAAATAGCTACATGTCAATTGCAAAAATAAAACTAATAATTCACCAGCATTGTATTTAATGAATTAACAGTTATTTGTTTTCAAATTTAACTTAACAATTTGACTATGGTTTGAATTGTGCCACTTTTGGAGCTCCATACACTAGGGAGGCTCGTCTGTTTTCCTGTGCATGCAGAAAATAAGAGGCCTCCAGATAAATATTAGGTTCAAGTGACAACTATGACTGATAAGTAAAACACTGGGTGCCGCAGAGGCTAAATAAACAAATCCTGCAATCTCCAATCCAAGCAATGCTTCTGTAAAAGCAGGGCACGAGTTATTTATGTGGGATATATACACACCAGTCGGATCTGCGTGCTGATGAGAATGTAAGGCATCCCTGCACCTTGGCTGTGGTCCTGTTATCCCCTGGGAATGACTCGAGAGGTGCCTTCAAAGACGCGACTGTCTCTGCACCAGTTGCGCTCTTGCTGTCAGCTCCGTACGGAATGCGGAAACACCCACCGTAACTGGCCAATCACGGCTCACCCTCAGCCAGCTCTGCAGACACGGCATGTTACTCAACACCACCGCTAGTTTATTGACACGAGAATGAGAAATGCTGGCCAGCGTGTGCACATAGAACAAATGTTTTCTTAAGACCAGTTTTCATTCGGTTTAATTAAAGCTGTGTATTTTTACCTTTTCTCTGCAAATATTTTCTTTACAAATATCAACCTGGAATTCTGGAACAAGCTTTCCATTTTTTCACCAAGACTCATAACACATACGTTTTATGTAATATTATACACGTTATCTTTTGTATTTTTGAACATTTAATCTGAAATTGTTCGGAAATTGTTTTGGTGAAACATATATTCACAAAAATATGTTTGTGAGTATTTTTGCCCATGCTTTGTTTGCATTCTGTTTGATTATTTTCCTGCAGAGCATTAATAATTTGAAATCTGGGGACTCAGAGAGTAATGGACTATGTTGATCAAAGCAACAGCTAGTGGAGTGTCTGAAAACATACGTTTGCTGAATGCAAAAGTAATGTCCTGGCAATGCCAAAAGAGGTAGATTAATTTTTATTTATGCCTCAATTTTCATATCTAGAAAAAGAAATAATAATTTAAAGCTACTAGTGAGACTTTAAAAAAAAGATCAAAGACAGATCAACTTCTTTCAATGAGATATTCAGAAGATTGTCTCATTTTTAGATGTATTTATTTGAAGAAATTTGTTGGGGGCAACTGCTTTTATCTTGGAAATAATAACAAAGCCATAAAGTTTAGATTAAAATCTAGGCTTTTGGGTGTTTATGCTGATAATTTGTTCACATGGTCATTGATATTTCAAGTCTTTATTTTCTTGTAATCATTTGTGATTATAATTTACAGACGAGACACATTCTGAAGGCTGTGGTTATCTCTGTTGCCCATTTTTCCTGCCACACTTTTTTCTTCCACTAAGCTTTTTATGAATATACTTTTTTATGCCCTTCTGTCAGATGAATTAGCTACTCTGGATTATTTACAGAGAAAAAGCAACTCTCCATGGAAGCAGTCTCATGTTTTTATCAGTCCTTCTCAAACAGACATCCACTTCTTCAGAAAACCTCCCATGGCGTTCAAAACAGACTGCTCTCTGTAAGCAGTCTCTCCCTGTTTCCTGGACTCCAGCTGTGTCTTCCTGCATTCGTTCATCTGCTGCTGGTGATTAGAGTCTGAGGTCAGCTCCTCTGTAACCTGTGGTGAAACTTCCCTGGTGGGTTCAGACGAAACACTTTGACCTTTTGACTGGATCTTGGTGTTTGACTTCTCAGCTGGAGTGTGGTCGTAGTAACATTTTCATCAAGTCTGAAGAGAACATGATAAAAAAAAAACAAATTTCAAATTTTAAGTCATTTGGACTAAAATGGATCAATCTTTTGTTTTTTAAGCAATCAGTCATGATTTATTTTTACGGTCATTGTCCTGCTGGATGACCCAGTTTTGCCGACGCTTCAGCTGAGGAAATGTAACTCTTACCATACGTGGAGGAAGAGTCATAAATCAGCAAAATAAGTCTAGATTGTCAGCTCTCCATCACTGTGCTTGACTGTTTTTATGATTTTGTTTAACATAATTTATTACAATTCTACTTTACTTTGGTTCCCTGCAATAATCTTGTAATCAGCTGCAACTAACCCTCAATCTGTAGGCTAAATAACATCTTAATTCTTTTTTCTTCTTTACCAAGAAGAACAATTTTTGTTATCAAATAAAAATTGAGGCTTAGATTTAAAAGAGGTCATATTGTTGCTTTAGTTGTATTTTTTTTTCCACTCTGTTGACTCGTTGTATTGTGAAGTAGCAGAAAAATCATGAATGATCTTCAAACTTTTATTTTTGCAAATAAAGATATAAAAATTGTGGAATAAATTAAGGCCCATCTGCTGTGAAAACATCGTCATAGTCTTCAACACAACCAGATTTCTTCAAAAGTCATCTGATTGTTATGTGGGCAATTTTTTCCCCCCAGTTTATCTGTGAAGTCCTCAAAGGTTGATTAGGGAACATTAGTGAGCAAACTGCGTCATCAAGGCCAAGTAACACAGCAGACACAGTAATTGGAAAATTATGGAGCCATTTAAAGCATCATTAGGTTATAAATCAATAACCCAGGCATTGAATATCCCAGAGAGCACCGTTCAAAACACCTTTTGAAAATCTAGCATGTTACAACTTCAAGACATAGCCATTGACCTGAACTCACAAACCCCTCCCCCCGAAAAAACAAAAAACCCCTAAAATAATTAGAGAAGCAGCCAAGAGGCACAATGAAATTCTGCAGGAGCTGTGGGATATTTGGAGCTTAATAAAGGGAAACCCTGCAGAAAAAGAGGTTGGGATTCAAGCAGAACAAATCTAAACCTCCACTCAGAGTATTGACTGTTTAGATCAAAGCATGTTCAGTCGACTGAATTGGCCCAGTCTGAATGCAAAATTTGACTTGAAGGTAAATAATCACTGATGCTCTCTATCCAATCTCACTGAGGTTGGATAGAGCTCCAGAGAGCTTGCAACAACAAAAAGATGGTTGGAAATTTCAAATCTAGATATGTAAATTTGATCTAGATATATAAATCTAGATATATACATTTGGTAGAGACATGGGAACAAACTTACAGTTAAAGTGGCTCCAGAAGGTGATTCTACAAAAGGCGAATATTTGTGTTTCAATTCAAGTGTACAGCAAACATGTTAGGTTGTTATTTATGAAAAAAATATAACCAATCCACTACTGCATAAACGTTGACATTAAAACAAATTGAAGTTTGTGGCTGGACTAAATGTGAGAAAGTTTATGGTGAATGAATAGTTTTTCAATTTAAGATTGAAACCTATTTTGTTAAACTGTAATACCCCTTCCTCCAGCACAATTATGTTTTCCAAAATCAGTAGATTTCTATCATATTAGTTGAAGAACCATAAGAAGAGTTTCGACTGCAGCTCCAACTGAACATGCAGAAACAGAAAATTCTGCTGAAATAAAGGTTTCAGGAGGGAAAAGAGAAAAACTGACCCCCACATGCCATTTACCACATAAAAATTATCCTTGGAAAAAAAAGCTGTCTCCAAAGGTCTAATTCCCGGTAAGTCCTGAAAACCAACATCATGCTTCCTGTGTGTATGCAACATACAGTGTGTATGCAACCGATTTACTTGCTGTGAAAATGCGTGGGAGAAGAGCTGCACCTGGAGGCTGCTCTGCTGAAACAATCGCTTTAAATCACAAAAGTAGGAGATGAATAGGCATAAATTATACAGCAGGCCTGTTAGTGTAGTCAGTGATTTACTGTAGGTGTTTTGGAAAGGTCTTACAGTATTCATGTGGTGGGTTTTAGACAGTGGGAGAGCACAGACAGCAGGCAGCTCTGTGATAGATCTGGTGTTAGGGTTACACAGCATACAGGTTTACATGAGTTCAACATTGATGGATCACTATTGGTGCTCACAATCCTTCTGCTGAGTTTTTATGCTTGTGAATTCATACCTATGTCTGCATCTGGGTGTGCAGTGTGACTCCCATCTGAAGAGTTTTGATCTCATCTTTTGAGAGGAGACATACCCATGACCTCTTTTCCTGTTTTCTATTGTCTAGATTACGTAAAATGTCTCAAAGTAGGGATGCCTCCCTCCCTCTGCTTTTCTTTCTTGGTTACTTCGTCTCGCCTCCTGCACTCTATCGTGCTGTGCTTACTGACAGACAGACGATACCACCGGGCTTAGCAATTGCACAACATATCTCAGTGGTATACAATGCCACGAAACATTTCGAGAGCTGTCACCAGGTTAGCATTTTGTTGAAAAACACCAGGATGTGGTTTCAGTGGTTCCACAAGTTGGAAAGGAGATTTGTTTGGGGAGACAGTGATTAAGAATAATGTCATTACATATTTGGAATGACATTCACTTACCCACTGCGTCTTTTCTCTCATCACTTCAGTTGGAATCTTCAGTTTGTGCGCAGAGAACATCCTAGTCGGATACCGCAATCTGACTTGGCTGGCCTATTAGTAACAGGAAAGCAGCAAAATGTGAGATAAACAGAGGCAGAGGAGAGTTTTCAGTGAATGTGACAGCTTTAAAACATGGATTGCTTCTCTGCATTCCCTGCTTGCTTTCAGCTGCGTTCTGTAGATTTGTCACAGTAATTGGCTTATAATGACAGCACATTTTCTGTAACAGACTAAGGTGGCTTTAAAGCAGGAGAATAACCATTCTCTTTGTTCAATGTGAGTCATATCAACCTGGAACTAAATTTGCTCAGCCCAAAAATTCCTGAAACAGTTGTCAGAGATGGAAATCTTTTAGGACTTTAATAACTCAGTGGCTCTGAATTGTATAATTTGAAAATCAGGTGCCTTTATGGACCATTTACTCTTTTCCCAGAAGGATTCATTGTGAACCTTTTGTACAGATGCAGAATTTGTGCAACACAAATTCCTGGAATAGCAAAACTTAGTCATGTTCACAATCTCTGTTCCCTTTGATGACAAATGCAGTAGTTGGATCACTTCAGTTTTGATTTAGCTTCTCTGAAATACATGTTCGTGTCTGATAACTTCAGACACAAGTCTGTTTTGCTGTATCCTTAAGTTAGTGGAATTAGTAAAACAAACTCTCACAAATATAAAACAAACATGTTTTGAGAATAGTAATGAATTATATTATTTCCACAGTCCTGTTTTATACTCCTAGTTGTTACGAGTTTATGGCAACCTCTTCAGTCGGGTCAGATGGATGAAATTTGGGGGTTGAAAATAATTTTGTTGTCAGGTCATTACTGAAAAAAACAAACAAGACAGTGTCACCATAGAAACAAGTAATATACTCATTTTTGAGACAGTAGCAGGTTGTAAATTTCACGACATTCGCTCCAGTACACTTACGATATAAGAATCCAAGGTACAAATGCTTCATATCGTGACAGGACTTGATGTTTTATGAAGTGTGCTTCATTCCTTTATGGCTTAGAGTTGCCAAAGTGTTATTACTGCATGTCTGTAAAGAAAGATATAAGGACTGAGAGGACTTTAGAGAGGTGGATCATGGGATGGAGAGGGAGGAATGACATGAATGTCCACCGCCATAGGTCTGAGTCAAATTAAGATTCTCATCAGGCCTGTGGTTGACATCATGGCTCTCATTATTTGTTGCACCATGTGGTTGCTGTTTATGAACATGTCCAGCAGAGGTAATCTGCTCTGAATATCAGCACAGCATCTTTGCCCAAGAGATGGCTTCTTTTTGGGAAAATGGATGCAGCACAAAGCTTGGCAGAAGCAAAGGGACAGCTTGACTTTGTTAAAGGCATAACAAAAGCAGAGAAGAGGCACAAAAGCTTCCCTAGGTTGGTCTTCATTGCACAGGGGGCTTTCTTTGTTTTACTGAAACATCATCTGAGCAGATGTGGAGCATAATGTGACGTGTGTTGTGAAGACGGTCTGGGAAGTGGCTGTTTGAGTGTTTAATTCTAGAAGCAAAAAAATAAAAAATAAAAAATGGATGCCTGTGCTGGGAGTTTATGGGGTCTACAAAATTACCTTATAAATATTTCTACTTTGTAAAGTGAAGTATTAAATCTGTTTAATTCTCCTTTAGCAGTCAATAGATTCTTCAATAATAGTCTTCTAAGTATCAAACTGAGAAACGGCCATGGAGTGTGAGACAGACATCACTATTTAAAGTTTTAACTCTTTGCTTGCTTTGTGTTGGGGTTCTGTCATGTATCAATTAGCAGTCAGTGTCTTAAAAGCAGTAAAAAGGTGCTGGAGAAACCTGAATTTAGTCAAACAGGACAAGTTCTTCAAGGACTGAGGTTTACAGTGGTTCATGCAAAACCTTTGCCATTCTAGAACAATATGGCAGAATATTAATTTGGATATTTTGGTAAAGCTCTTCAGCCTGCTAATTTTCTATAGGTATTTTAACAAAAAGAAGCAGCTCATATGTTTAATTGAAAGCAATGCAACAAATATTTGCGTAAAATAAAATCTTCTTAAATTTATCTGCACTACATTTAATCAGAATGACAAAGATTTCAAAAGTAAATTAGCTATGCTTTAAGTCATAAACCAAAAATTACACTGAGGAAATTTTATCCATCCATCCATCCATCCATCCATCCATCCATCCATCCATCCATCCATCCATCCATCCATCCATCCATCCATCCATCCATCCATCCATCCATCCATCCATCCATCCATCCATCCATTCATCCATCCATCCATCCATCCATCCATCCATCCATCCATCCATCCATCCATCCATCCATCCAGTTTAACACGTTTTCTGGCTTTCAGACTGTGTCAACAGATTGCCTGACTGCTGTGAGCAACTTAGAGCAAATTCTTGGAGCACTGCCTTGTATTCACACACAAATGCTGTTATGGTTTTTATGAGATGATAGATGAAGATGAGGGAGAGGAGTCTCATTTTTGAAATGTAATGTGGTTGCCGGTGGTCGCTGTGTTCCCAGACCAACAGTTTACTGACACTTATTCATAATATGTTGCTTTATTGTGAAGCTTCAACTGAAGCGTGAGCTCACACATGGAGCTCTGCATAAACACAGAGCTCCATTCACAATAGATGCACAGTTATATTCTGTGAAAGCTTTATTGTTGCATGTTCGATATTTTTCTCACTTTGTCTAACTGGTTTGGAGGCTGAGAAAGGATTCTTGGGATCCAGCCCAGTTGTTTTTTAGCTTTGATTTGTCTCTTCTTCCCTGTTCTTCTTCCTTCATCCCACTGTTCTCTGTTTCAGGTATGGTTTATCTCCTGTTCTCCTCTGGTCACTTTAACTTTACTGCCTTCACACTTGAAGACCCTCTTTATCTTTTTACCATCACTCATGTAAGGGGAGTCCAGCAAGGATGATCATATTTTATCTAAAAGTGTAAACTCTGAGTTAACAAATGAATATTTTACAGTGGGAAGAGTTGACACAATTTCCACTCAGGTCTGCATGCCGACATCTTGACATGTAAGCATTTGAATGCTCTATTTGTGGCACACTTAGATGAAGTGTTTTGTGTTTAACGGAAAGGGAGTAGTGGATTAGTAAAGAGAGGAATTTTGGATGCAGGATCAGAGTTCAGGCAAGTTCACAGCTAGACTAATAGCCTTCTAGATGTGAAACAGTAGAAGGGCTCTACTGATTTAAGTTTGGTTTAGAACTATAATGAAAAGTATTTATAGTCATAGTTACCCTTACTTCAATCTTTGACAGTAACTGGGTCTTGAAGCACAACTGCTTAGCATCTCATGAATGTTTATTGTACACCAAAATTCTTGAGATTACTGCTATAAGAACTTACTAATAATACCAATGAGCTTTAAATGCCAGAATTCAAAGTTTATGTCTATCTGACTGACATTTGTCTCTTTTTTTAAAGTATATTCATTTGCTAATGGTGGCTGGATGGTCATTAAAACATGAGATGAGTGTATAAAATTGCAAGTGTATAAAAAAAGTGCATCTGGGTGCAGAAACGTGGTTTTACATTCATTGGAAAAGTTATACCTTAAATTCTTCTTGAAGGGATGGGAGGCTTATGTAAAATGGACTTTTTTCAGTTTCATGCTATTTCATTCTTTCATGCATGTTTGAGAAACCCTTGAATTTGATGTGCCGTCGATTTGAATCTGCCTACAAAATGCCGCTTCTTTACTCAAAGCTCCTCCTTTGAGTTGCTGAGCTTCTGCCTCACAGAGCTCCCCCTTCCCTCTCCTTCACCAATCAGCTCCATCAGACTAGTGACAGCAGCAATTAGTAAACACCTGGTGGGACTGCAAATCTGCTGAGCTCATCAAATAAACTACTTTTCAGTCCAAAACTACTAAGAATGGCTGTTAACAGCATCATGGAAAGGCACTGTGAGGATGTGCTGAAGGCAAAGTGTCAGAAAGAGCAAGAGCCTCTGTAAGAGACAGGGACCAATTTCCAATTGTGAAATCAAATTTCTAGTTGATACAAATACAGCATTTGTATAAGAACAGAAGGTAACATAGTCACTTGACTGTGCTCTAAATGCCACTACATGGCTGGAAAATACATAACAAAGCCCTTTTCATGCTGTAATTCTTGTGTGGCCTTCTTTCATTTGGACCACTTAATGATTCATTTTTGGCTTTCGTCTCCCTAGTGTGACAGTGAGTGAGACAGAGCAGTGAGAGTAGCAGCATGTAGAAGACCTCAGAAGGATCAGAACATTGCGTTTTTTCGGTTTCCTACTGGGCCGCCCATTTGTGTTCCTTCCAGGAAAGCAGAATTTGTCTGGAGATGTTGTTCCGTTTACTCAAAGCCACAGAGACTCCCTCTTTGTACCCCTCTCCAGCTTCTTCCCCTCCCTCCTTTTTTACATCCTCACCCTCCTTCATCTCCATCCTCTAACCTTCTGCTTGTGTCCTTCACCACCACATTAAATCCACTCCTTCCTCCTATGTCGGTGGCTTTGTGGGCTGCTTTCTATCTACCCCCTTTGTGTCTCAAAGCAGAGTCCAAATGTAGCCGCCTGGGGTGAGGAGCTGTTTCTTATTCCCTGTCAGACGGATCCCAACTGGGCTGCAGCCTAATGAATCATTTCCTGTGAGATATAGTGAGAAAATCACTTTCAGAGTTCTGGGAGAACAATCGATGCAGCACGCATCTCACATGCCCTCCTTTCTGTTCTCCAGGCACAGTGAGCAGACTCACCAATATATGCAGTGTATTGATACCCTTCCAACATTTTTTCACATTACAATTGCAGAACCTAAATTAATTTATTGACTCCATGTGTTAGGCCAGCATAAAATAAGGCATTATTGCAAGGTGAAATGAAAATAATACATAGCTTTTAAAATGTTTTATGAATAATGATCTCAAAAGTGCACATATTGATTCCTCCTCAGTGGTAAAGTCAATAATTTGTAAAATCCTCTTTCACCACAATTACAGGGATATGCTTCTTGCAGTTTTGCACTTATATAATGTTAAGCTTTTGGCTATTCTGTTTTGCAAAATATCTCAAGCTCAAACACTGGATGTAGTCTTAGTACAGATTGATTGATTGATTGATTAAACACCTGTAGTTATTTTTATATGAATTCCAGATTTGTAGAATCTCACAACTGATTCTACCATATGCACTGTAAAAGTCAGCAGTCATATGGTGTTTCATGGTGGATTTTCACCTTTGACATTGTGTTTGTATGTTTGGATAATGCATTGATTAGTGTTTGGATACTATATTGTAGCTCTTCACAGCTTTATTCCTAACCTTTCTGGTGGGTTCCTTTGTCCTCATCAAGCTAATTTGTTCTTTAATGTTCTCTTATAAACCTCTGAGAAATGCTGACTTTATATGGACATTAAATAAATAAAGCTTTATTAAAGGCATTATTTTCCTTCCACTTTGCAGTTACATTAGCTTACACAGCAAAAGCTAATGTTATAGGCATTTTATTGGCAGCTACTTTCATCCAACTGAAACCACAAGCTGGACTAAAAGGGCTTTAGGCAAATTAAAACGTGTATATAAAATACTTTTTCTTTTTTTTCTATTTCAAGGAAATCACTCATTTGCAACCTTCAAATCTTACTATTTTAAGTTATACTTATAAGCAAGTTTCCCATGTTAATAAAGAGCCACTTAGACCCTTCTAACCACACACACTCTTAAACACGTAACCTGCTCCTTGTCACGTATCATCTCCATCTGGTTTGTGGACCGCCCTGCTCCACAAGCCGTGTGACTCGGCAGAACATACTCAGGAATTCCTCCAGTGTGTGTTTACTGTACAGGCAGAAGAGAAAAGTGACAGTGTGTGCAGAGTGTAGACTAGAGAATGTTTTCTCATAAGGGCTGTGCTGTATGTGTATGTTCGGCATCATTAAACAGGTGGCTTCACATCAATGTGCAACCCCTGTTCAGAGGAAATGCTCCTACAACTCCCAGGTTGCCTCTTGGCTTCTCAGATTTTTATTTGTACACTTTTATTTGTCCATTTGTACGCCTTGTTTTATCCCACCCCCAGATACTTCACTTCAAAGCCCCCTTTCCTAATTACAACTTTCCCTTTGCTCCATTGGGTTGTTTAGCTTGGCTGCTGGCCCAGATTAATACGCGTTGTGGTCCCCAACCATCAAAACCATTTGGGAGGACTACTTTCCCTTTCCCTAAGCATGTTGAGTGCTTCACCCTTCATTCCTCCCTCACTCCTTGTCTTCTGTGTACCTCTCCATGGCCAGAAATGAGCCAGAAAAAGAAAATACCACATGGAAAACTTTTTCTGTTTCCTTCCATTACTTATCTAACAGAGATGTCACAAGGCTTATAAAATAAATTAGTAAATTAGGTAAGAACTGCTGCTCTGCCCCCTCCTCTCTCGTCCCACATCAGTGACACGTGAAGTAATTTTCTAAAGAACTGACTGTATTTTCTTTTCTCTTTAAGACATCAGATAATCACACCCAAAACTCATTTTTGCATGAGTTGCATGTTGAGCTCTATAAAGCCATCAGGGGGCATGTTATATACTCCAGAAAAAAAAAAAAAGAAGAAGAAGTTTGTTTCCAAACTCAATACTAATTCTCAGTTCTTGTATTACTAAGACTAGGTCCAAGATATGCCTCAGGATGTTCTTTTTCCACAATGAATCTTATTCCACGAGCTCCTGCCGATTTATTAAACAGTGGTTTGGCTGCACAGGTTCTGGCACTAAGCTGCGGCTTGTGTTAGTTGTTTCTAAATCCAGTGTTAGATACCTTCGGCTTTTGCGGAATTCAAATTTTCTTGTTCGGTTATTTCCTCACTATGATCGTACCGTTTCTCATGTGTTATAGTTGGCCTCCTGACCAGCAAGGTCTGCTCACATCTCATTAGTGCACTGACAAATTAACAATTCTTGTCCAACCCCAACAATAGTTATGCTCTTCTGTCCTGGATATTTGTATTTTCCTGATTGATTCCTCATTTAATCCTGCTCTTTGCTAAAGCCTTTACAAGGCTTTTACAAAGGAACTTTTCCAGATTTGGAAAAAAGCATAAACTTCAATACCTTTTATCAGTAGATTTACAAGAAAACAATTGCAAGAAAAATTATACAAGGTTTATGATTTCCAAATGAAAATCTTAAAAATGTAACATGAATTTGTATTGTGCCCTATTTAATTGTGATAACTTAATACAATGTAGCACAACCAATTGCCTCCAGGACCCATTTGATGAGTGATGAGAGTCCACCTAAATGTAATATAATTTCAGTATAAATACAGTTACACTGTGACAAAGTCATGGGTTTGTGAGAGCTGATCAGTAAACATCCTACGCAGGATTGTTCAATCCATCATCAGAGCAATGAAAGAGTATGGTACAACAGAAAACCCACAAAAACAGACACACATGGCAGAGGAAGCAGTCAATGGACCCATGGTAACTCTGGAGGAGCTGCAGAGATCCACAGCTCAGATGAGAGAATCTCTCAACTACCACTTGTATTTTTTTGCAAATTTGTTTTTATTTATGAGATAACAGCCATTGTTGAAAGAAAATTTCAGCGTACACAGAAAATATATGGAAATATATGGAGATTCTCTGTTCAGATGAGTCCAAAAAAACTGAGCTTTATGGCCAAAGTTCACATTTAACTTTCCATTCTGACTGTGAAATGTGGTGGTAGCATCATGCTGTGGGGATGCTTCCCTTCAGTACAGTGCAGAAAGCTGATAAGATTCAAAGGGACGATGGACGGAGATAAATAGAAGGTCAATATTGTGAGAAAAAACAGAACAGCGATCTTAAACATACAGTCAGAGCAACAGTGGAAATGTTTAGGCCAAAATATATGTATGCTAAAATGGCCTAGTGAAGATCAAAGCCTTCAAGGGGCAAAACTTAAACACTGGTCCTCGACAGAACCATCTGGTCTAACTGATCTGGATCAATTTTGCAAAGAAGAATGGGAAAAATTGTCATCTGGAGGTACAAAGCTGGTAGAGACATACTGCTGTAGACGCAGCAAAATGTGCTTCTACATGGACTGGCTATCTGACCAGGATGTACCTCGCCCCCTGCTGGAGGAAAGCACCAGCCCCACTTGTGACCCTGCAAGGACAAACTTGTTAGATAGCAGCCAAAAATTGTCTGGGCTTTTCCGACTGTTTCAGTGTTTATTATTCAATTTACAGAAATCTAAGTTTGTAACATTTAATTAGTGTACTTTTTTTCCCCACCCTAAAACATTTTTTGGATGAGAAGTATTAACAGAAATGAACTGATAATGTCATAAAAATCTAATCAATTTAGTCAGAAGATTGGATTTCTCTAAATCAAATTAGAATAAAAACTTGACCCAACTGAGAAAAATGGATGTCATTTTTGGTTTCAGCGGTGCAAAATAGTCCTATTTCAGTTGAAAAAAACATTGACAACTTCCAAAAAATAATTTTTGTAACCCATTGTACCAAATGAATCGATAGTTGCATCTACAAAATATTGACTCAAGAAGGGAGAACTAAAACTATTTTCTTTTACTTTACAATTCCAATACAAAACTGCCTAAATAAGTAATCCAAAATGTATGGATGAAAGGTAACTAAGGTTAAAAAGAGTGTGCAGCAAATATTCAAATATTACGTTTGACAGTTAAAACTGAATGCAAAAGACTTTTCGTACCACATTATCTTTACCTGTTTTTATTCCTTTAAAGCAATATGAAAACAATAAATTACCTTGTTACAGCTTTGTTTTTGGAATGTGTTTAAAATTTTAAATATAAGAAGCGTTGTTGTAATTTGTCTTACCTTGGACTTTTCCAAATTTGGAGTTTAAATTTGACTGATGTGTTCTTTGTGGTTGCCTCGCAACGTATTATGTAATTAAAAGGTGTGATGTCGACCAGAAGACTCGCCAGATGGCTGCTGTGGGATGTGAACTTTGGGATTTTTTTTTCTGGGGGGGCAGGTTTTTAAAGTTGAGGAGAGTGTCATGTTTTCCCAGCTGCCCACTCAGGAGGATACAGTCAGCCATCTCTTTGCTCTGACATGTCCATTAAACTGTTTGCTCTTGTCCTAAATTGCAGATGTATCCATGATGTCAGTGGACGTTCATGCTCCAGTGTTGGTGACTTGCCACAAGTGCAAAGACAGATGTCAAATATTATTACATCTGTGATAGTCCGCACAGTTTTTCCTTTTAACTTGGTCTGAAGACATGGAAGTTGTTTAATTTGTAAGTGCACTTGAACATTATACTAAAACTATTCCTATTAAAATCTGCAGACATTTAAAGACATAATGCAGAGTTAATTATGGGTTAGTTCAGGTTGTCATGGTAATTTAACAATTCGGGTAAACTATTTGGATTGCAGGACATCCTGAACTTTCTTTCTAAGCAGAACCATTAAGAATCAGGTGAATGCCATCAGAGCTGTAGCTTTGCATGGACATTTTTGCCATTAAATCTTTCCAAGATACTCAGTCAGATTGTAAGCGCTCTTAAATCCTTGTTTGGCATCTTTTAAGGCACACAAAAGGATTTCTTCAAGGATTTACCTCCATCCATTTTAGGATTATATTGGGCCAGTTTCCCTGCCTTTAATGTAGAAAAGCTTGTCAATTTCATGAAGATGCTGCCATCATGCTGCTTTGTGGTGTCACATTTGTTCAGCATGGAGGAAAACCGGTCACAGTTCATTGTCAGATGGATGAAGCTAAATACAGGATAATTCCTGCATCTTATCACAAACTCAGCATCCCCACAGCACGATGGTGTGTTTAAGGTGACATGCACTTCTAATGTTCGTTAGTTTAGGCGGATGGACATGTCTTGGTAGCTTTCCAGTTGTCTTGTATTCTTTTTATTTTCAGCTGATGGATTGAACAGTTCTTTTATGAGATGTTCAAAGATTGGGCTCTTCTTTTACAACCCAATCCTGCTTTACATTTTTCCACACCTTTATCTGTGATCTTCTGCTTTGTTCCCTTGTTCCTAACCAAAACACCCAGGTGGATTCTGATGAA